>NC_134483.1:34647197-35320530 GCF_040206685.1 Ascaphus truei
GATATTTTCAAAGCAGCGTTATCCATCATGGTTTACATTGAGTAACCAGAAATGTCCAGTGAGTTTAGTGAAGAACCTATATAAAAGTCACACAGAATTACTGTAAGATAAATCAACAAGATATGTAGTAGTGGTGATTTTCTATGTTTCGGTACAGTGGCAACTTATGAGCCTGTGCTCTAATGGATATGGAGATAATGTTTAAAAGCAGAAATCTTATTTTATATATATTTTCTAATGTGATACCAATGCAAAGAGAGACAGGAGATTAAAACCATTACTATATACATATCTTTTCTTTACAATCAAATTCCTGCATTTACGTAAACAGAAGTTTGAGTGTTTCCAGCAACAGTAATCCATAATATTTTAGTCTACTCAAGATGCACTCGAAGGGGCAGATACACAAAGCAACGTTCGGGACTTAACGAGACACGAACGTCAGTTCAAGTCTTGGTAAATGCGAATGGGGATCTGCAAAGCTCACCAATGATGCGTCAATAGCTGTTTTACAGCAAAGACGGCCAGTCGTTAACTTTAACAGGCGTTCGTTTTAACAGGGGGGGGGGGGGAGACCATGCACAACTCAGTGTAATAAAAATATAATGTGTAAATTTCAAGAAAGGAGAGTATTGCACGTACACAAAACTTTATCATAGGCATTACATGTTGGGTACATGTTACCCGATGATGCACGCCTGGACCTCCACGTTCACAGACAGCTGATACGGTCCGCTCCCAGATCGGTGAAGGAGAATCCTCTCATGTCCTCACAGGTCCTGAATGCCTCTTGTAGATAATCGTTGGCCTCCAGTATCGGTCCGTGGATCCGAGGATTAGGGGCGCTGATGTGGAGCTACTGTAGCATATAAAATAGCAGGGGACTCCCAGCATTGATGGTAAGTCGAAAGTGATCTTCGTGTCTTTAGGCGGCAGCCGGTGACATCACAAGCTAGCGTCGCTGTAAAGGCTGCCAGCGAGATCATCGTCAAGGGCTAAATGCGTACCATAGACACAGGAGACTCAGGCAATGTTAATAGGAGTATATATAATGGCAATATTAACAATATGTAAATGAACCACAAACTGATATCAACAGTAGGCCTTAAGGCTATGTTGTTTAAGGTCATGGCTATACCTGGCGTTTGGTGCTTACAGCACCTAACACCAAGTCACTGACATTTTTTGGGCCTTGTCCCGGGTTCTGAAGTAGGCCACTTTGGCTTCCTATATAGCCTTTGCATGGTAAGCCAAAGTAAATACCATGAACTAGGTCACACCATTTTGCCAAGACCTGTGTATTAACCCTTGGAAGAAATAGTGGCCATGAAGACATGCAGTATTACAGCCTTATTGGTCACCAACTTTAGCCAAGGGATTAATAGCCATATCCCCAACTACACATTGTATTGGTACAACTGCTATGGCATACATGGGATTAACCACCACTTCCCTTCCCTCTCCCCCCTTAAACATCCAGGCGGCTTAACTTGCCTCCCCAGCGCATTTACCTGCATAAGCCACATTTCTGCCCCCCCCCCCCTACAGTACTGGCCATTAGCTGTTCAAGCCAAAAAGTGACTAAAAGTTCTAATGGCCAACATACAATAGGACAATGTCACAAATTATTGAATTACAAATAATATATGCGCATTTTGTAAAAACTATTTTTAATCAAAGCTGCCAAATAAGTGGTTAAACTGAACACTGTTGTATGAGGAGGAGAGTACAGGGAAAACGGCGGTGCATCTGCTGCTGCTGCTGCTGCTGAAGATTGGAAACCACAAACTGCAAACCACAAAATATCCTAGGTGCAAAAATTTATTTTAGGGCATAGTAACAGCCAAAAAGAACACTCTGACGCGTTTCCCGTGGTATCCCACGCTTTATCAAAGAGTATGAGGAGGAGGTTAAATGTCAGCAAATGAAATGTACAAAATGGAATTAACTGGTTGCATTACGTATTCATAAGTCAGTACTTGGTAGGAGCACCTTTTGCAGCAATTACTGCTAGGAGTCGGCTTGGATCGGTCTCTACTAGCCTTGCGCAGAAGGATGGTGAAAAGTTTGCCCATTCTTCATAGGAAAATTGATGCAATTCAGATAAGTTTGTTGGGGATTAGACGATGGTCTGCAATCTTCCAAGTCTCACCATAAATGTTCAAATGGATTCAAGTCAGAACTTTCACTAGGCCACTCAAGAACATGAATTTCCTTCTTGGTCAACCACTTCAGTGTGGATTTGTGCTCCAGTTCAATGTCCTGCTGAAATATGAATTTCCTCCCCAGTTTCAGAATCTCGGGTGACTCAAAGTTTTCCTCAAGAATTTGCATATATCATCCATTCTACTCCTCCATCCTAATGAGCTTCCCAGTTCCTGGTGAAGTGCAGCATCCCTATAACATGATGTTGCCACCACCATGAATAACAGTTGGGATGGTGGTGACTGGGTAATGCGCATTGTTGGGCTCGTCTAACCACAAAATCATTTTCCACATCTGCAGAATCATCTATATGCTTTTTCGCAAACTCCATACGTGATTTACGATGAGTCTTTTTGAGTAACGGCTTCTTTCTTGCCACCTGTCTATACTGGGCAGCTTTTTGTAGGGACCGGATTATTGTTGATGTGTAAACACGGATTCCCATCTCAGACAAAGAACTTTGAAGCCTACAATGACCCTGAGAGATCTGCAGAGTGACATCCTGAACCAGGTCACTGCTTGCCCGGCTGCTCTGTTTGGGAGGGCGACTTGATCTGGGTGGTATGATGCATCTTCCATTCCTTAATGACGGACTTCACTGTGCTGAGCGGGATAATCAGCACCTTTGAAATTTTCTTGTACCCTTCTCCTACTCTGTCCCTCTCTACCACTTTATTACTGACTTGTTTGAAAAGTTCCTTGGTCGCCAAGGTTGCTTTGTTGGATCACTATGTGAGTTGCACTTAAAGTCTTTATATACCTGTGGGAAATGATCTACAAGTCAAACCACAACAATTACACACAGGCTAAAACCATTTCACTAAGTTGGTGACATTTCAAACAATTTACTTGCACCTGAGCTGATTTAGGGCTCCAGTAGCAACGGAGCTGAATACTTATGCAACAGTTTAATCGTTTTTTTTCCCTCCGTAAATCTTCTTTATGTTCTATATGCATTTTCTAAATTTATCACTTTGGAATTTTTGTAGATTCTACATCTAAATTCAAATTTGAAAGCGTTGTGGAGTACGCTCAGGTGCCAACAAAATGTGAAAGATTTGCAGAGGGGTGAATACTTCTGCAAACCAGTGTGTGTGTGTGTGTGTGTGTGTGTTCATCTTTCTGTTTTCGCCGTTCTGCGCATGCGCGGACTATGGTCTGCGCGCGCAAACTATGGTATGCACGCGCAGACACCGGTCTGCGCATGCGCGCCTGAGAATCAAAGATGGCGGCCCCCTTCTCGGTGCGGCCGTATCGGCGGATCGCCGAAAAGCGAAGCGCCGAGAAGCGGGGCCCTGCTGTATATTTAAAAAAAACTTTCATAAGTTATGCTTTGGGTTCTGAATGAACGGTTTGCATGCTTTGTATAGAATAAAGTAAATGGTCTGACAAATGTTGCTACAACAAATTTTTGTGTGTATGAATTTTTTTAAGTGCATAGTTTTTCTTTAATAAACAGGTACCTTACACCAGGGGTGCGCAAACTGGGAGCACACCCCCCCTGCTTACAGAGGCCCTGCACTCTTCCCCACAACATTTAAATAAAATGCCAGGGGAGCGCGTGAGGCTTGTGTGTCTCTTACATGCTCTCTGCCGGCTTCTGGCAACGCTTCGCCATGGCAACGCAGATTCAAATGACGCCGCGGAGTCTACTGACGTCAAATGACGTTGCCGGAGGAAAGGTAAGGGGGAATTGGGGGAGGGGGCGTGCGAGCAGGCACACGCAAAAAAAAAACGTTTGCTTACCTCTGCCTCAACCCTCGCAGATATTCATATTTTATTTGCATATTTGTTTGGTGGTGGCAGCGGGTATTATTGCAACAGAGTAAAGCGGAAATATTAACCAATTGAAAGTACATTGAGCATCGGAAAGGTGAGTTGGTTAGTTTAGCTGTGTATATTAACCTTGGTTGCATAGATAAATCACGTGCTCACAAGTGTGCTGTTCGTGACAGATATATTGTGACTGAGCGAGGGGTGATATTACTCATTTGAGGGACCTTTGCGGAAGGTAAAGTGTGGGCCAGCTAGATAGCCGTGTGATAACCCTTGTCCCATATGCAGGTCACATGCTCACAGGTGTGCCGTACGTGACAGATGGAATATCAATCATCCGAAATACTGAAGTAAAAACTGCTAATGTTACTTATTCTTGCTTTGTTCATCATCTTATTAATTAAGTCCTAGCCACATCTCTACTTCCACTTACTGCACAAGGAATTGTAAAAGTAGTGTAACGCCTGCACAATAAGTACCTTTAATTTCTCCTACTATCAGAACAGGGAATTGCATAGATCTACTGTACATATGCCAGACCAACACTCCAGCATAGCGCACATCTGTCTTTGTCAGGTCGGTGTTTCTGTGCACTAGGGAATGAATTCATGACTCCCAGAATAATACTGCACACCAGAAAGTATGAAGCCGTAGAAAAATATTCTGCAGTCCTCATCTGTCGTTGCAGAGCTGCTACCAAGTAAACCAACAGGCAGCATCCCCTACATCTACAGTACATGTACAGCCAAATAGTCACTGCAGCCCCAGCATGCTGAGGGAACTTCGATTAAAACCTTCATATTTTACTTACATTTTCCTCAAACAAAAATCAGAAAATAGATGCATGGATGTTTTGAGGCAAATTATCCTTTTATCAAAATAAATGGTTAAAATGGCAATTACTATTTGCCCGATATGAATATAAACATTACTGTATGCCGTTCCTGCACTCAGAATAGGGAATAAGAGAGTACAGTACTACTTTGTATGGTTAGCAGTCCTAAAATGTTTAAGTGTTCCCAAAATGATTGTCAGTGGAGAGATAAACACGGAGTAAAAGGCTGCATTTAAAGTATGCCATTAGGATATGCAAAAGTGAAGAATTCTTCTTTCTTCACACAAATAACACAACGCTGGTTTAAATGGGGGCGGGGGGGAAACAGGAAAAGGAAGTGTTTCTAGCTATAAATAAACTATTCATATGCTAGTACTGAGCTCAAATAACAAACTCATTCTCAATTAAGAGCCAACTCAGAGGAATTACTTTATTTCCATTTTCATTACATTTTGATATTTTAATAATGAAAACATAGAAGCCACATTAAAACAAAAGACAGAAATTAATTTAAGACGAGGATTACTGTGCCAACTTAACCTGTCCGTTTCCACTTTCTATTATAAAACCCATCTTGTCTCATATTTAGCTTTTTCACGAATTAGGGTTCGCTTGTGTTTAGCACAAGATTGTCTTTATATAATTTACTGCCGCTGCCTAATCCCGGTGTGCTAGTTCCTAGCCTGTGTCTTCATGTTAAAGCCACTAAGGGGAAAGCAGCATTAAAGATGATACAACATTACCAATCTAATTTTAATTAACTTTTCAATGATTCACAGCTGACTGGTACAACAGATAAATTTATTTATTTATAAAATATTTTACCAGGAAGTAATACATTGAGAGTTACCTCTCGTTTTCAAGTATGTCCTGGGCACAGAGTAAAACAAAATAATACATGGTTACAAATACAGTTACATAAATGAACATTATATACAAGACATTGCATGCACAGTTAAAGAAAATATATATTATGAGCGTATGAAACAGTTACAGACCAGATTAAAGTGTGAGACAGCCTTAGATTTGAAAGAACTTAAGCTGGTGGTGGATATGAGAGTCTCTGGTAGGTTGTTCCAGTTTTGGGGTGCACGGAAGGAGAAGGAGGAACGTCCGGATACCATCCGGAAAGTGATGGGACTGAACTTTTTCTTACATACTCAACCCCCGAGTACCCAGTGGGTGCTAACAGTTTTTCCATTGTACTAACAAATAAACCATTTCCAACAGGAAAGCTTTAGCACTCAATGAAAAACTGACTTACTGATAACATAATTCAGTGCGGTTATCATAAAACAGATGTGTAGCAAGTACCTAAAGAAAGTTAGGTTTTTGCTTACCTGCCTCTTAACCAATATGATGTATCAATGCAATAGTAAACTATTCCACATCTTTAAAATTGTATTACTTCTGTACACAAAATAATGACCATGAACAGATCAATGAGATTCCTATAAAACAACTCTGCATAATTTTAGGATGCATCGGTGCAGCCAGATACAATAAAAAAACATTACAAGAACACAGCAACCATTATATCCCAAAATCTTAAAAAAAAAAAAAGTAAACATACTAGTAAAAACAATTAAACCTGCACAAGCCTCCAAAGAAGAACTGACATTATTTTGGCAAACAGGGCCATGTGTAAATACAACTAGTGCCTGGGAAAAGGCTGTGGACAGGGTTAAATTAGTCAAAGATGAATACTTTTGAATTGGTTCCCCAAACCCAAAAGGAGCTGCTACCAGCCCATTGCAACTCCTGAAGGTCAGGTAGATGAGAAATCACATCTCAGCAGAAAACTGTGTGCACTCAAAACAGGAGCACATACAACACATGCCAGAGGAGATTCCCATGGAATTAAAAGCTCAACATGTTATCAATCATTGGTTAAAAATCTTGCCATATCATCTGCTGAACCACACACACACAAACACACACACGTATGTAGCTCAACCCCGTTATAGCACAACCTGCTACAACGCGGTCAGTGTGGCTCCCAATTTAAAAACATCTCCATTTATTTATTTAAACATTCAATGCTTTATTGCTAACGGACCGACACACACACACACACCATGTGGGAATTGAACATTAATTAATACATTTTATATAATACATATGCAGGAATTGAACCCAGGACCTTTCATATCTTAGTAACAATTCCCTACCTGCTACACCACAGGATTGGTGTGATGAAACAGACTATAAATATACTATATAATATAATGCGGTCTCATTCTGTGGACCCCAGGAGCGCGTTATAACGGGACACACGCACGCGCACACGTATGTATGTGTATATGCATGTATGGACGTATGCGTATATGTGAAACCATGGTTCTATCAGCTAAATTAAAGGGGATATTTAAGATCAGGTGTTTACATAATTAGGTAGATCTTCAGGTGTGAGTTTGGGAGGCCCCATCCTAAAGATCAGAAACTTTGAGAGTTTGGTCTTCACCATACAGGAGTGTGGAAACACAATACCACGATCAAAAGAAAATCGGGGTACCTCAGAAAAGCAGTTATTGATGCTCATCAGTCAGAAAGGGTTAAAAAAAACCATTGCGAAGGATTCGGTGCTCCACAAATCCACTTTCAGACAAATGGAGAAAGTTGAAGACCACAGTCATTCTACCTAGGAACGGTCGTCCTACCAAAATCTCTCCAAGAACAAACCGGCAAATCATCCAGGAAGTCACAAAGAACCCCAGAATAACATCCAAGGATCTGCAGGCCACTCTCGCCTTGGCTAATGTCAACTGTTAGGATAAGACTGAACAAGAATTGTGTTCATGGAAGGATAGCCAGGAGGAAACAACCGCTCTCTAAAAAGAACATTGCTGCCGTCTGAAGTTTGCCAAAGAGCACATAGATGATCCACAAGACTCCTGGAACAAATGTTCTCTGGACAGACGAGTCAAGGGTAGAACGTTTTAGCCGCAATGAGAACCGTTATGTTTGTCGAAAACCAAATCTGCATTAAAAACAGAAGAACCTCATCCCAATCGTCAAGCATGGTGGTGGGAATGTGATGGTTTGGGGCTGGCTGTCTTAGTACCTGGCTGGCTTGCCATCATTGACACAACCATCTGCATTGTAACAAAAGATGCTAGAGGAGCATGTCAGACCATCTGTCCATGATCTGAAGCGAAAGTGCATCATGGAGCAAGACAATGATCCTAAATGTACAAGCAGATCTACAAAAGAATGGCTGCAGAAAAAAAAAATCTACGTTTTAGAATGGCCTAACCAAAGTCCTGTGTTAAAACCCATTGAAATGTTGTGGCAGGACAATAAGCGAGCTGTCCATTCAAGGAAGCCCTGTAATATCAGAGTTGAAGCAGTTCTGTAAGGAGGATTGGGCCACAATTCCTCAAAACCAATGTCAGAGACTGACCAGCAGTTACAGGAAACACTTCATTGTAATCATTGCTGCGTGTGTATGCGTGCACACTCTAGTATGTATACGTGTGTGATGGCATTTTGATGTGCTCCTGTTTCAGTGTGGTCCTCAGAGTTTCACTAATATTCTCTAAAGTGGGGGTGGGCAACTCCAGTCCTCAAGGGCCACCAACAGGGCAGATTCAGGATATTCCGCTTCAGCACAGGTAGCTCAGTCAAATTTTCCAATATTTGTTTTGGAAAAATGACAGCAGAAACCATTTATTTTCAGAAAACAATGTCCATCTACTGTAAGTAAAAGGTTGGAATGTGTTGATAACAAATAAGAGTATATAGGCTTGAAAGTAAGGCTGACACCAATCAAGTCTCTGGGAAGCTGCACAGTCAGGCTACATTAAAGCTACAGGAGACAAGAAAAAAAAGCAGTCAGGGGATATAAAACCCCCAAAACATTTCTTTTTCATTTCATGCTTGAACGAGCCCGGGTTCAAAATACAGTTTGTTTTAATGATTCTCTTTGCCCTAAGGATACTGTATTTTTCCTTTACAGAAGCTAAACATAACATCCAAATTCCCATAACTCCATTATTTTCCTCTTCTCAAACAAACTATCCAATTTTATTTTAAAATTCCACTACTGTATTTGGAGCCTGAACTTCTGAAAGCACATTCCAGTTTCATTATTTACAGCAAAAAGCATACTTGATAAACTTACTGCAACGCACTAAAAGGTAGTCTCAATTTTCTTGTTGAATTGAAATACAAAATAGAAATTGTCTTCTTGACTTTACTCCCTTATATCAGCCAGCAAAGAAAAAGATTTGTAAGTCTCTTTAAACATTATGGGGTTTAAAGGCGCAATCCAAGCAATATTCTATGTTTGTTTTTTTTAAATAAATCAGTTCTGTAGTATTACTGTAGATACTATTTTTTCTTATTCATCTCCATGCCATTTTTTATTATTGTAACGATGCGGCGCACCATTAACAAGGCGTGACCGCGAGGCCGAGGTGGGGGATTTGATAAAACGCCAACCCAAAGCCGCGTGGGCGAATCTGGCGTGTATATAGGTTGAGGTAGCCGGGTCGGGGTAGGAGAGGTCAGTGATACTTGCCGATGTCTGGATTGGAGAGGTACGGATCGTTGCAGGTACTTTAGCCAAGGTCGGGATTGGAGAGTTGCGGATCGTCGTGGGAAAGTCGAGGTCAGGAGCGGAGAAGTGCGGAATCCAAAAAGCAAGCAAGGTCAGGCAAAACAGGACAATATCAGGCAAAGGTCAGACAGGAGGCTAGGACAGTAGTGAACACTGCGCACAAACAAGAGATTATGCTCAGCCAATGTGCCAGAGGGCAGGCTGAGCATATAAAGCAAGGTAGTCCAATGAACATGCAGCATACTCAATAGAATGCCTAGCAAGTGGTTGGGTGGAGTGTATCAACACAGGTGTACCCGTTAAATAGAGGAGCGAGGAAGCTTCTGCGTGCGTGCGTGTGGGTACTGCGCATAGTGGGTGCGTGCTGCGCGACGGTGATGTCACCGCTCAATCGTAGTTTGGAGGTGGGACCAGTGGAGATGGCATTTAGTGCACAGTTTGATCCGCGCGTGCCCCTAGATGGAACACTGGCGTTCTCTGGCCCACGAGATGTGCTGCAGGAGGCAGACGAAGCGGGACACCCGATTGCAGGTCTGGTTAGGCTGGGTAGGCCGTGAGGCTCATTTTGCCTTGATGTAATGTGTGACCCCTTCCAGAAAAGAGCTAATCACTGTGTAATGTCTGGAAGGAGAAAAATTATGAATTGGGGAACTGGGACTATAACATCTTTTTTTATATAGCGCCATTAATGTACATAGCGCTTCACAGCAGTAATATACGTGACAATCATATAAATAACAAATAATATAAAGAACACAAAAAGGGGAGAAGGGCTTCAGACAAATGTACCATTAGAGAAGAGAAGTTCCTGCTCCGAAAAGCTTACAATCTAATTGGTAGGAGGAACATACAGTATGGGGTGCCGGTATCCCCTCTGCTTTGTTTAGATCCCACGATCACGTGACCCACAGGATTTTAGCATGGGGATACTGGCACCCCATAACGGGGCCTGTATCTCGGGAAGTAGGGGGTCCCTGGACCTGAAATCAATGCGGTTCAGCTCCGAAGCCCGCCTGCTACATTACTGTAATGTTAGAATTATAATAAAACCCCCGCGATCGCCTGTGAGAGGCGCGCAGTTAGAGTGACTGATTCAGCCTCTTACTGCGCGTCTATAACATAAAGGCCGACCCCGGTAGGACTCACAGCAGGGACCCCTGCTGTGTTACTCCGGCGGACCATTAGTCTGTCGCGGCACAACTCATGAGGATCACGGGCATATCTCGAAATTCTATTCCGAGATTTGTTAAAATAATGGCCACTGCATCTGGAGGAAGAACGTACAGAGACAGTATTTACTTATTTATTTATAAAATGTTTTACCAGGAAGTAATACATTGAGAGTTACCTCTCGTTTTCAAGTATGTCCTGGGTATAGTTAATATGACAAATAATACATGGTTACAAATACAGTTACATAAATGAACAGGGTATACATTACATACAATACATTGCATGCACAGTTAGAGAAGATGTATATTATAGGCGTATGTAACAGTTACAGACCAGATTAAAATGTGAGACAGCCTTAGTTTTGAAAGAATTTAAACTGGTGGTGGATGTGAGTCTCTGGTAGGTTGTTCCAGTTTTGGGGTGCACGGTAAGAGAAGGAGGAGCGGCCGGAAACTTTGCTGAATCTTGGGACCATGAACAGTCTTTTGGAGTCAGATCTCAGATGATAAGTGCTGCATGTGGTAGGGGTGAGGAGCTTGTTCAGATAGGTGGGTACTGTAGCTTGCCCAGAAAATATTTGAAGGCAAGACAGGAAAGGTGAACTTTGCACCTAGACTCGAGTGATGACCAATCTAGTTCTTTGAGCATTTCGCAGTGGTGTGTGTTGTAGTTGCATTGGAGAACAAAACAACAAATTGAATTGTAGAGGGTGTCAAGTATGCCAAGGTGGGTTTGGGGTGCCGAGCCATATACTATGTCTCCATAGTCAATAATTGGCATTAGCATCTGCTGTGCAATACGCTTTCTGACGAGCAGGCTTAGGGAGGATTTGTTCCTGTAAATTACACCTAGTTTGGCATAGGTTTTGGATGTCAGGGTATCAATGTGCATTCCGAATGTTAAGTGGGAGTCAAACCATACGCCCAGGTATTTAAAACTAGTAACAGGAGTTAGGATGGTGTTAGCGTTGGTTCTGATCTTGAGCTCAGTCACTGGAAGCTTTAAAAATGTAGTCTTGGTCCCAAATATCATTGTTACAGTCTTGTCAGTGTTTAAAAACAGTTTGTTTTGGGAAATCCAGTTTTCGAGTCTCAAAAAGTCAGACTGAAGTATGTGTTCAAGGTCAGAGAGGCTATGGCTGTGTGCATATAGGATTGTGTCATCTGCATACATGTGTATTGAGGCTTCCTTACAAGCTGTGGGAATATCATTGATGAACACTGAGAAGAGTAGGGGCCCCAGAACAGAGCCTTGCGGGATGCCACAGGTGATATCCAGGGGGTTGGATTTAGAGCCTGAGATGGACACATGTTGGGATCTACCTGATAGGTAGGACTGAAACCAGTTTAAAGCATGCTTTCCTATTCCAGAGCTCTGGAGTGTGTTAAGCAGGATAGCATGATCAACAGTATCAAAAGCCTTTGCAAAATCTAGGAATATTGCACCAGTGAGTTGACCCCGTTCCATTCCACACTGGATTTCATTGCAAACTTTTAGCAGGGTAGTTAACGTGGAGTGTTTGGGGTGAAAGCCTGATTAGAATTGGTTAGGGAATTGTGTCTTGTTATAGTAATCGCTTAATTGGGAGTGGACACCTTTTTCCATGACTTTGGATAGGATTGGGAGAAGGGAGATTGGCCTGTAGTTTGAGACAGTGTTTTTGTCCCCACTTTTGAAGATTGAGACAACTCTGGCAGTTTTCCAGGTCTTAGGGATATGGCCTGCAGACAGGATAGAGTTGACTATGGAAGCAATTGGTCTGGCAATTGCTGGGGCACCAAGTCTTAGGAACCTATATTGTAGTAGGTCAGGTCCACATTGGCCGCTTAGTTTTAATTTGAGGAGCGCTTGTGTAATCTCCTCTTCGGATACTGGGCCAAATTGAAAATCGTGGGCAGTGTTGGGAGGGGGTGGGGCTATATGGGTACTCCCAGGATGAGATTCAGGTTTGTGGTTTGGGTTGCGTTTCACTAATAAGTTAGTAGCACACCCACAAAGTAATCATTGAATGCATTTGCAATGTCGGTGGGGTTTGTCAGGTGTAATATCCCCCTTAGTGATATTACTTGGCTGTTGATGGTTAGAAGGCTGGAATATGTTGTTGATAACCTTCCAGAAGTTAGCTGGGTTTGATGTATTCTGGAGGAGATTGTCAGAGTAATATTGTGCTTTTGCAAGCGTAGGGGGCGTTCTGGTAAGGGCATCTGCAAGGGGCCAAGGTTTATGTTTGAGGTGTTAATTATCAGCCATGGAGCTACTCGTATGCTTCCTTAAGCAGGTGTGTTTTGAGGTGGATAGAGAGGGTGCTAGACAGGTATTGAGGGGAAGGGCATTGCAGAGGTGTGGGGAAGTCAGTGAGTATGTTCCCCACACAGTTAGCAAGACAGTGATGTGATTAGGGTTGTCAGCATTTCTCCGAGTGCAGACCCAGTAATTCACCTAGCTGGGCTGCATACAGAGAAATGTTGGTCCGTGACAAAAGATGGGGGTCAGCTAAGTACCAGGACAATGGTGAGCGGGGAATGGCTGATGATCAGGTTCGGGGATAGGCTCTCAGCGGAGCAGAGCCTTTGTTCCTCCGAGACACTGCAGCGCCTACCCAGCAGGAGGTATGGGGCTGGCTAAGGGAACCGTTGCCGGGTCTCAGTCCTGTAGGCGTGATTCCCATTGACCAGTTTGAATTTCCCGCTCGCCAGCAGCTCCCTCCTCTAGGGATGGTCCAAAGTGCCTAAGCCAGCCCCCTCCTCTGATTGGTGATGCCAGATGAGCCCTCGTCCTCTGATTAGCTTCAGATTCACGATCCGGGCTCTGATTGGCCAGTGGCTCCTGCTCCATGAAAAGTATAGCAGACTAAAGGGCTATGTAAGGAGCGCGGCCAATCAGAGAACCAGAACAGTTTGGGAGTTGATTGGAGACACGGCTGGCGGGATTTTCGAAAGTGCTTTGTGTGGAATAGCACTGAGAAGTACTGAGAAGACTGAGAATGAGCTGTACAGGGCAAGCCTTCTGGAGCAGGCCGCTGCACCTAATGGAGGCTAGATTCCTCTCCCCCAGGCACCCAGTTGGTGAGTGTTTCTCTGTGATCCTGAATTTTGTGTGTTTGCTGGCTTGCCAGAATAAACTTTTGTTTATTCAACTATTGCTTCCTGCCTGTTGATAGTGAGCCCGGTGGTTTCGGTGTTAAAGGTTCTGGTCTCCCGTGACAATAAGATTTCAATAAAGCTAATCAAAGGCTGCAAAAATAAAAAAATAAACTTTTTTGTTTTGAAGCTGCTTAGACTGCCTCTAAGCTAAATTTTTCAAGGGAAGATCACATCCTGCCCTCTGGTGGAGCAATAAATGCTCAGTGACCTCTATTTAAATATTGGTTAATGTTTTTTATTCTAATGTTAGTATGACTTACACTGGCGACACACTTTATTCGAGCTCGGCTAGTCCCACGAATTCGGGTATACCCGGGTGTATTGAGGTTTGTGACTGTTTTCTGCCCAAGTGCATTGGGTTATTTTCCAGGCAGGGATTGAAGCATTTTATTCCCGCTGGCTGCAATACTGCACAGTATATATATATATACTGCATTACAATTCATGAATTTATGCCATCTGGTAGACACGCGAAGCATTGCAGCCTATTAAATCCTAATCATTATCATTTAACAGATCAGCCGCCCGTCAGCCAGGCATGAACCCAGGCTGGGAAGGCAAACGCAACGGGGCTTGTCAGAGGTGAGGAGCGGCGCATTCCAGGTATCTGCCAGGTACATACTGGGTATTTGCTCGAATAAAGTGTGTCGGTGCAGTACATATTTGTGCTCTTTACAGTATACTTGTATGATAGTTCCTTTACTGTCTATCAGTAAGTATGATTTATATAATTTATTGAATGATAAAATGACATTGCAAATGTAGCGAAGTGTCCCTGGCTATAGCCTTCTACTGGCCTCAACACAAAGTCCTGGTAAGAACAGGCAGTGTTGGGGTTAAACTCCTGCACAGGGCCTAGCCTGCAGTTGCAGCCTGGGTGGGTACTATGTTGGTTATCCAGGGGCAGGGCTAAACCGGCAGTTGGAGTGTCATACCTGAAGGGTACTGACTGGGTCACATGTATATGGTGTGATGCCCGTCAGTACTTGGACCTGCCCTGTCATGGGGTGGGGTTACACACCCTTCCCCCCGGGTATAAAAGCTGACACGCCACCAAATTGAGTGGTGATTATTATGGGACAGTGAGATACCCTTTCCCCTATCAGATGGTTAAGGCGATTGGCAGGGGCTCTTGGGGTCTCAAGCCTCAGGTGTCTGCTCCATGGCTGGAGGACGATCATGTTCTTGTACCATAAAACTACCATTGGACCAACTATGGTGTGAGATTATTGGAATGGAGTATTGCCTGTGGGGACCATCCTGCATCCAGCAGAATCCTCATGGGATGAAGGCGCTGATCTCCTGAACCAGCAGGTGAGCTACAGTACCCAGGGAAACCCCCATGTAGTGACCAGATCTTCCATGGCAGGGGGAACAGGTGCTACACAACTCATGATGTCATGAGGTGGATATTTTAATCCATCTGGTGCTTCAGGGGTTAATAAGCTACAGTTTTAAGTTAAAATACAATATGTATTGGGTTGATAACAGGCCTGAACTTAAGTGGGTGGGCCTGCCATATATAGCCCACTAAAAAGGGACACGTGGGAACAGTTTGATTTAAAAAATACAAATAAATGATTTATGGCCGGCTTGACTCTTGGCCAGGCCTGGTTGTAGAAATATTAAAGAATCTAGAGATGTAATTAAATTTTGGTTCTCCCAACACTAACAGGACACCAGTTAAGGTATTTCAAAGCATTCTTTAGAAGGGGTTTATGGATGGCATGGGGGGCGTGGCTATGAAAGTATTCAAAATGAGTGACTATTAAAAATGAGAATATCCTGTGATGTCATATCCTCTAAGATATAATAATAATAATAATAATAATAATAAGAGTTACAAATGTGCAATTCTGTCACAGAGGCACACAACATGTTTAAGAGATAAGGGACAGATATTCATCTGTCGCTCAAATTTAGGATTAAGACAATCATTTGGTCTCGTTGGGAATGCCATGAGTGCCTGAATGTATTGATGTGTCTCACGTGTATGTAAGTATTACAGAAATGAAGTTATGAGTGCAGTTATATACTGAGGCACAATTCAAAAGTCGTTGGCAAGAGGTTTTTTTCCTCTGTCGTAAAACCATCAATCTCACAGTTGATTTACGACAGGGGGTGGTGTACTGTATTGGGATTTCTATTTGATGTTTTATCCTTTTATTTTAAGAAGCTGTTCTGCATTTATTTGTAACTATGTTTCTTGTAATCATTTTCTGTAACCCAAGCACTGTATTTCTATATATATTAAAACATTTAATAAGTAATGCTTTCGACTATGAACTGTTGCACGCTCTGAGGAGAGTGTTTACGTTTTCGGACACATTTTGCTACCACGAATTTTTGGTGTGTCAAGAGTTAAGGAGCAGGTCACGGCTTACTTCGAGGACTTTATTAAAAATGAGAAAATCATGTGATGTCATCTATTCTGCATAATAACAACAGGTACATATGCGGCATTGTGGAACTAAGACAAATCAAATTATACAACACAGTGCATGGGTAAGGGATGCCAAGGACAGATAACGGTTTATCCTGCAAAAATAGACGTTAGGCTGTCACATTGTATATGCACACGTATAAGTGGAGAGCACAGCTGCAGCTGTGAAGATGGTGTCTATTTATTGGGGAAATTAGGTTATGAGTATTTATAGAGTCAAGATTTTAAACGTCTTTTTTGAGCAGGGTTGTTTTCTAAGTCCTAAAACTGTCAACCTATTAGCTGATTTACGTCAGGGTGGGCTTATGTTGTTTTCAACTGAGAGAAGAATGGTATATAGGGCTTGCCCTGGAGTTAAGAAATCAGAATTAAACAGAGGTGTGTAAGGGCTCAAACACGTGAATTTTCATATTTGTATGCCAGTGATCTCTCAGGGGGAAAACCTATGACATATGGTAACGTAATGTATAGGGATTTCTGTTTTATCCTGTTATTTTAAGAAACAGGTGTGTGGAGCGGAGATTTTTCATTTGGTCCGGTGACACTGGTATGCGTCACCAGAGCGACGCCGGGGCCTAACTTGACGGTAGACACGTGTATGGATTAACAGCTTTGATTTGCATCAATCTTCAACTGCAATACATACTGTTCTTCTACTTTATACAGATTCAATGAAATTATGCTACAGTGTTTTCTGCTTTCTTCGTTTGCTCTTCTAAAAGTTTGATTATTATTTTTAAAATGGAAGTTAACAAGTGTGCGGAGCACAAAAAAAGTTTTGTTTTTTTAATAATTTACCAGGAAAAAGAAAAATACTTTGATAGTCACCTCTCATTGTCCTGGACACAAAATAATGTGGACATATTCCAAGTTAAAGTTTAAGCATGTTTAAAGAAGGAAACGGCCAAAGTCTTGAAAGAATTTAAAATAGAAGACAGATTACAGAGACTCCAGTAAATTGTTCCAGAAGTGCAGTGTTCAGTAAGAGAAGGAAGAGCGACCGGATTATTTATTGAACCTTGGAACCATAAGGAGGTTTCTGGAGGCGGATCTAAGGAGAGACATGCCATATAAAGTGAGGGTGAGAAGCCTAGCCAGATAAGATAAAAACAAAACTTCCTGCGCCTTTACAATATTAGTCGAAATATCAAGGTGTTGTAAACAAAGATCAAACATTGCTAATAAGTCCAGTCCGGTAGATCCAGCCAGATAAGAGTAACTGGTCTAGAAAGTATTTGAAGGCAAGACAGAAAAAGATGTACGTTGCATATGGACTTAAAACTGCAGACCAAGCAATATCCTGTGTGTATTTTTTTTAAATAAATCAATTCTTTACTACGAGAAGATACTTGTAGCATTTTTACTTTTAAACAACTCTGAATTAGATTTTTTATGTATTATGTAACAAGCCTTTTTTATTTCTATAGCAAACATTTACAAAGTCACATCCACGTCCTCTTCTGAAACAGGCTGGCACACACCTTTTTGAGCCCTGCCCTCTCTAGCAGCGCACCAATTGTATCTAGTGACTGCCTGGTCACATGATCTTCCCCACAGACCTTAGCATCATGGGTCCTCTTCTGCTGAGCCGAATCTTCGCAGATAGATCACAGGAGAAGGGATCAATCGGCAACTTAGCTAATTACTTATTGTGTGGATTGTATTGATGCACATATTAAAGGGGGGGGAAAAACCTTAAAAAAAATTAAAAAAAACCAGCATGGACTGCTGCTTTAAGGGATAGCCAACAGTCCAATTAACATACCGCAATAGTGGGGTTTGAAGTTACTGAAGACAAAATGACATTGAGTAATAAAGACTGTCAAGTTTGCGGAGGCGAATTTTGTGTGCTGTACCATATACATTATATTCCCATAGTCCATAATAGGCATTAGCATCTGCTGTGCAATGCGCTTTCCAATTGTCTTAGGCAGAATTTATTTCTATAAAGTACCCAGTACTGAATACATTTTGGATGTCACCGTCAATACACAAACCAAATGGTTAGATGGGAGTCTAGCCACATACCCCAAAAAAGCTTCTATTGTAACGGAGGCAAGATAAGTGTTAAATCTGGTTCTAATCAGTATCTCTGTCGTGGAAAGCTTTAGCCTTAGTCCCAAGTACCATAGTTACGGTTTGTCAGGGTTTGTCAGTGTTTAAATACAGTATGTTATGAGTGATCCAGTTTGACCTTTGAAAAATCAGATTACAGTATTTTTTTTTTGTAATTCAAATTTTATTGGGTTTCATCGAGAACAAGACATACATCACATATTATCGGACACATTAAGTATAAACACTTCATTTCAATAAAAGCAATAAGGAAGTAAAGACAAAGATGACAAAAAGACATACTACATGAGAAGGGAAGTGGGGGGTGGGGGTGAGATCTAGGTGAACTGCATCTGGATTCTCCTGTGTTTTGTATCTCTTGACTCACTTACTGGGTCTTAAATCTGACTCCCGTGTGGCCTCTACACTCCTTTTCCAGCTATGAACCTTTACATTTTCTTATTCCCTCCATTCCGACTGTCATTGGAGAACATATCTATTATTAAAGTAAGGCTGTGGAATTGTTCAGCCCTAGGATATCTGTCTATGCTAGCCATGGTAGCCAGACCTTTTTAGAATTTAGCACCAGTGTCATTAACTAGACTTGTTAACTTTTCCATCTGGCAGACAACCCAAATTCTGTTTCTAATCTTCGGAATAGATGGAATTTCATTCTGCTTCTATAATGCTACGAGCTCGCACCTCATTGCTGTTGCAAAATGTGCAACTCGTATGTTTTCAACTCTAGCCAATCCCGGTGTAGGTCTATGCAGAAGGAATAGCCACGAGTCTAAAGGAATGGTGAGGTCAAAAATCCTCTGTAGCCAATCTCTAATTTGTTCCCATAGTGGGGCTACCCGAGGGCAAGACCACAGCATATGAAGCAAGTCCGCTGGCTCTCCACATTGTTTGGGACATAATGGGGAGTAACCTGGGACAAATTGAGAATTTTAGTGGGGTGAGATACCATTTCATTAGGACTTTATATGCGTTCTCCTTTAGCGTCATACAGATAGGAGAAAAAGTGTGTACAGCTGTACACGCACCTTAGTGCATCTGGGGTGCGCTAGGTTTTAACACAGACTATTCCACATAAGTGTTGCAAGTATATATCTGTAGGATGTAGATTGCAGATCGGGAGTGACCACTAGAGTTGATTATTTGCCAAATAAAACCATAATAAAAAACACATAAGAACAAGATATAAAAACCAAAATATTAAAAAAAAAAAAAAATTAAAATTAGTAACCACTGATCGCTCTTATCCCTGAGACATGCAGACCAATAGCTACGCACAAATGTAATGTCCCCCTGTCTGTTCTTCGAGTACAGTATAGAGTTAAAACTCAAATTTTACTTAGACAGGTGTAAAAAGATATTAAGATATTAAAATATTAAGATATAAAGTCCTCCTGAAGTGCGAGACGTTTCTCTTATTCGTTTACTGGTTGATGCTGCCCCACAAAGTGAGGATACCAATCCTCTAGTTTAGAGATTACCTCAAAAGAGAAAAAAAGAAAAAAAAAAGAAGAATTGTGAATGGCGCAATAAAATTGTTTATAAACTTTATATATCACATTAAGTGACCATAGACACAAAAATATACAATGTTATGTACTCGCACAACGAAAAAACACTTTTTATAAAAGATAAAGAAATAAGGATTTTTTTTAAAAGGATTATTGCCCGAGAACATTGTTCAGTCTCACTCCTCCTGTGTTTATGCTGATGGCTGGGAACTGTGAGGGCAGCGCTTTCTCCGGTGTCCGCCAGACTGCTAAGGTATTAGATTTGTACCAGGAAGATATCTGCTTGAAGACCCGCTACCTCCGTTGATTGGCGGGGGCCGCTGATCCTCTCCACCGGTGCCGGCTATTTGTTTCTTCCCCCGGTTCCTCCTTGCTGTGACGTCAGCAGGCTGGACGTCTTGCGTCCTCACCTGTTTTCCAACCGATACTGAAGCTCACTGAGGCTCTTCACTCGGTTCAACTGGGGGGTGGGTCGTAGAGACTTCACTGTGGACTGTACTCGCTGCTGCTCCTCCTACGCGTTTCTCCACGTAATGTGGCTTCGTGGAGAGGATCAGCAGCAGATTTTTCCTTTTATAATCTGTTAACGCTAACCGCCTCTTATTTCGGCCGTTGATGCCCTTTACTTTGTGGGATATAATGTTTGTAGACATTGTAAAATGAGAGATCTTTCTCTTACCGGAGCTGTACTCCTTGTCAGACCAAACAGAGCCTCACAGGACCAGGCGAATTGCCACCTTTTCTTTCAGAACCCTCCGACCTTCCAGTCGGATGAGAGGGGGGAGGACCAAACAGAAGGAAGGATAGACAGGGGAGAGACAAAAAAACGAAACATATCAACCGATCCAGTAACAAACAACGTTGACTCCGGCACTACGGCCCTGGCAAACTAAAGTTCGCTGGACTCTCAAGAGAGAAATTGTCCAGAGACTTGAGTGACAAGAGCACTCAAGATGCCGAGGGGCTTTGCTGGCCACCTGGGAAGGGCCCAGGAACATACGAATAGCTGGGGAAGTCACACTCCTCTTAGCACCAATTGCCTCTCTAGGCTGGCGCTCCTCTCCCTCCTTGACTCCAGCTCTGAGTAGGAGCTGTAGCTGGAGGCTGGTGCTGCACCTCTCCCAGCTTGCGCCATTTCTGTGCTTAGGAAATACGCTTTTAAGTTCAGGAATTTTTCCTCTTTTGTGCTCTTGTGGTCATCCTCATGTGGTTTAATGTCGGCACTTATGCTGTGGTATCGATTTTATGTAGTTTTATTGCTGTTTTGAGGCTTTATACTGCCGGGTGTATGCCGACCTGTTCACTTAGGCTGCCATTCCCTCGGCCGTCACTCATGCGCCTCCAGATTGCAATACATTTTTATGGTCAGAGAGGCTGGGACTGCGTGCATATAGGACAGTTCAGCATACATGTGCAAAGAAGTTGTCTTACAAACTGTGGGTAGGTCAATTATAACAGTGAAAAGTAAGCGCCCCAGAACAGAGTCTTGGGGGTACCCCACCGATAATATCCAAGTGGTTAAGAGTTGCAGCCTAAGATAAACATATTGGCATCTTCCTGATAAGAGTTGACCTGTTTAAAGCAGGTCAACTCTTATCAGGTACCCAAAGTACAGAAGCTTGTTTAACATAATAGCATGGCCAACAGTATCAAAAGCCTTTGCAAAATCTAGGGATATTGCCCCAGTCAAGTGTCAAAGTTCCATTCCACACTGGATCTCATTGCACTTCTTTAAGAGGGTCGTTACTGTGGAGTGATTTGGACGGAAGCCAGATTAGAATGGACTTGGAAAATGTTACTTCTTATAAAGGTTGCTTACTTGGTAATGAACGCTTTAGCCCATGACGGATAATTGCGGTAGAAAACATGGAAAGGGATTTGGCCTGAGGACTAAATAGAGTAGATTATGGAGTCAATTGGTTTAGCAATAACAGGGGCACCAAGACATAGGAACTACTGATATACAGTAGGAGTATAGTCAGTTTGGGTCACGTTAGTGTCTTGATAATAAATTATACTAGTGTTCGGGACTACTTGATTTTCTTTCCCAAGGCAGTGAGTTTGTGGTTATGCCACATCTATGTAGGACCCTTTCAAGACCTAGTGCCAGCTCTTTAAGACCTTCAGATCAATGGTTTCTAGCACCAACAATTAAATGCTAAGCGCACCGAAATTTGAATTCCTTGTTACTTTGAGTTCAATGCACAGAATTACTTACTCTGCCAATACTATATAATCCATTAATATTATATATATATATATATATATAATCCCAAACACTCCACCGTAACTACCCTGCTAAAAGTTTGCAATGAAATCCAGTGTGGAATGGAACGGGGACAACTCACTGGTGCAGTATTCCTAGATTTTGCAAAGGTTTTTGACACAGTTGATCATGCTATCCTGCTTAACAAACTCCAGAGCTCTGGAATAGGGAAGCATGCTTTAAACTGGTTTCAGTCCTACCTATCAGGAAGATCCCAACATGTGTCCATCTCAGGCTCTAACTCCAACCCCCTGGATATAACCTGTGGTGTCCCGGAAGGCTCTGTTCTGGGCCCCTACTCTTCTCAGTGTTCATTAATGATCTTCCCACAGCTTGTAAGGAAGCCTCAATACACATGAATGCAGACGACTCAATCCTATATGCACACAGCCATAGCCTCTCTGACCTTCAACACATACTTCAGTCTGACTTTTTGAGACTCGTAAACTGGATTTCCCAAAACAAACTGTTTTTAAACACTGACAAGACTGTAACAATGGTATTTGGGACCAAGACTAAATTTTTAAAGCTTCCAGTGACTGAGCTCCTGATTAGAACCAACGCTAACACCACCCTAACCCCTGTCACTAGTTTTAAATACCTGGGCTTATGGTTTGACTCCCACTTAACATTCGGGATGCACATTGATATTCTGACAACCAAGACCTATGCCAAACTAGGGGTACTTTACAGGAACAAATCCTCCCTAAGTCTCCTGGTCAGAAAGCGTATCGCACAGCAGATGCTAATGCCAATTATTGACTATGGAGACATAGTATATGGCTCAGCACCTCAAACCCACCTTGGCAAACTTGACACCCTCTACAATTCAATTTGTCGTTTTGTTCTCCAATGCAACTACAACACACATCACTGCGATATGTTCAAAGAACTAGATTGGTCATCATTAGAGTCTAGGCGCAAAGTTCACCTTTCCTGTCTTGCCTTTAAATTCTTTATGGGCAAGCTACCCAGCTATCTGAACAAGCTCCTCACCCCTACCACTTGCAGCACTTATCTGAGATCAGACACCAAAAGACTGTTTATGGTCCCAAGGCTCAACAAAGTATCCGGACGTTCCTCCTCCTACCATGCACCCCAAAACTGGAACAACCTACCAGAGACTCTCACATCCACCACCAGTTTAAGTTCTTTCAAATCTAAGGCTGTCTCACACTTTAATCTGGTCTGTAACTGTTTCATACGCCCATAATATATATTTTCTTTAACTATGCACGCAATGTCTTGTATATAATGTATACCTTGTTCATTTACGTAACTGTATTTGTAACCATGTATTATTTGTTTTACTCTGTGCCCAGGACATACTTGAAAACGAGAGGTAACTCTCAATGTATTACTTCCTGGTAAAATATTTTATAAATAAATGTAAAAAAAAGTTGCTACACAGAATTTGATGCACTAGACCAGGGGTGCTCAACTCCAGTCCTCAAGAGCAACCAACAGGTCAGGTTTTCAGGCTATCCCCGCTTCAGCACAGTTGGCTCAATGGTGCAGTCTCCGACTGAGCCAACTGTGCTGATGCAGGAATATCCTCAAAACCTGACCGTTTGGTGGCCCTTGAGGACTGGAGTTGGCCACTACTGCTCTAGAATCCAAAGTTAAAAATGTTACCATTTAAAGTCACCAGTTAAAGATTTGTTTTATTATCTGAGCAGAACCTGCACCACGTGAATGAGAAGGAAATGTGTACTTAAAGGCTGGAATACTCTGGTACAGCTGGCATCATGTCAATGTATAGCTCCGTGCCTGGAAAACACGCAGTGTCTCGCACAATACGCTGCCATCAGAAACAGGATATATAGCACTGACTGCTTCCTAGTATTTTGACCTCACATTTAAAACACAATAGGCATAAAGGAAAAGGGCAAGAACAGAGATTTACTTCTCTTTTACAGTTCACCATCTATGCGAAGAAAATATTTTTAGTACAATTGACTAAAAAAACAAAAAAAACACATGTTCTGCTGCTTTAAACCCCCCCCCCCTTCCCCGCTCCCAGAGATACTTACCTCTGTAGGGTGTGCAGCAGCACGCAGGTATTACACATGGCAATAGGAAGCCGCAACGGATGACATCACGGGTTCCTATCAGCCAGTGTGACCACCATTTTGATAACCTAGCCGGAGATGCTACTGGTTTCTCCTGCAGAGGAGAGTATGTCTCAGGAGGCAGGGGGTCACCGGAGCTGAAACTAACAGTCCAGATCCAGAGACCCTGTGCTTCAATCCTGTAACAAACAAACAAATAAAATGGAAAGCAGGATTGCCGCTTTAAAATCAAAATGTGCAATGTTATTAAATCAGATCTTAAATTATTAATCACAAGTTAGAACTGGAAAAAATGCCCTATATGGTTACTGTCATATGTTGCTATGTAAACTCAAAGGTCGGGTGCATAGAATAAAGGATTCTAGTTGTATAATGGTTAGCGTAAAAGCTGCTGCCAAACTACTGTACATTTTACAGGGTGGCTGGCAGGCAACAGTTTACAAATACACCTAATGAAACCGCACTATTTGTAGCAACAACGTATCATGTAGGATGACAGGTAATGGAACAGGAAGAAACCCTGCACACTTATCAAGGTGCTAGATCAATGGTGGGCAACAGGCGGCCAGGACTTCATCTGTGGCCCTCAATCGCTTACCGCCCCAGCAATCCTCAGTGCAGAGGGAGTGGAAATGTTGCTGCTGTGAATCGGAGCTCGTTCTCCCGCTGCCATCGCTGCCTTATGACATTGCTAATCACCAATTCCCAGTGTAGGAAGGGAATGGGATAGTATTCATCAATATACCAGTATTAAGAAGCCGACTGGAGGGGAGAAGCTCGTACCCATGGCTGCAACGTCCCTTCTGCCTGTGCACCATATATGGGTAATGTGCAGCCCTTTCCTCCCCCCCCCCCCCCCCCCAGCTCAGTGGTTACCCAGTTGAAGATACTTACCGCTGAATTTAGCGGGTTTAGATCTTACTTTTGAGAAAACAAAATGGCTGCCAAATCTCAGGTTAATAGGATGCTGTAACATCTGCTTCCCCTTTAAAAACCCAGGAAGTAACATTGATAACTTCATCATTATCGCAGGAACAGGACGCACTGGTTTCAATTTTGTTTAAATGGGTGTAAGTTAAGGTGAATTCCTCATTTAACCAGCTAAAACATTATTCAATGGAGGAAACACACAAAAAAAAAAAAAGTGAAAGAATTTCATGGCCCCAATGTTATCTAGTTTAGTATCATATCAATCTAGTAAGACGATTACACATTATTCTACTTGTTGGAGGATTTAATTTTATCCCAGAGAAAGGACATGTTTATTCTGGTGGTTATAGGCCAAGGTGGGCAGGTACCACCATATCATGCAAAGTACTCAAATATACAAATGTGGAAGGGGTCATAATATTCTTAAGCAATGTATTGGTTTCACATTTCCTATAGACTTTTGCTGTGTTGCATGTATTGAAATAATTTCTTCCAGAGCGGATGCTGCATTACATATTGCATCTTATTTATCTGTACTCATGACCACTTCAATATCTGTTCACTTCATACTACAATTGTATGTACCCAGTTGTAAGTTTCCAATGGGGATTCCCATCACGATTGTAACATAACCGAGTTAGACTCTTCTAGAAGCTTGTTAAGGAAACGGAAAATAGGAAAATAGGGCTGAGCGTCTCCAAGATGTTTAAGAACAGAAGCACGTCAATGCACTGTGGGTGAAGTCACATCAGATTATAAATCTGAATTGTCAGCATTTTCACACTTCGATTCCTGGGTCAAATTTTCGACTTGTTGGAAAGTTGTACTTAGAAATGTCATAGCGGCTGACAGATTAAAAGAAAACAAAAAAGGTTGGCTAAAAACTTGCTTGGAATTCTTCCCAAGCAGGTTCCTGCCAAATCCATGCAAGAAGGTAACTAAAAACTGTTTTTACAATGTAAGCCAAGGTAACTCGAAACGGTGTCCCTCAAAGTACACAGAGGGTCAAGGACAGGGTTCCAGGTGAGCTGTGAACACTAAAAGTCCCATCTGAGGATCAAGTTCCCCAAGAAGGGAAACAGGTTTTTTTTTTTTAAGATTTGAAAAAGCATTTCCTGTTGCAAAACCATGTTATGCATCTAAAAATATGTTCTAAATGTTGAAGTAAAAGGCAACAAGAATATACTCCATTTCTAATGTCTATTAACTCAAAACTAAAAATAATAAACAAAGAAGTCTTAATGAATAAAAAGTGATTGACAATGCCACAAATCGGCAGGCCCTAGGATAGGGGTGGCATTGACTGAGCCACTTGTGCTGAAGCAGGGATATCCTTAAAACCTGACATGTCGATAGTCCATGAGGACTGGAGTGGGCCAGTCCTGCCTTAGGACATGCAAGCCCGATATGAATGATAGACAAGCTAATGATGCTTTCCCTGCATTTGCATTACGACACCGCTGTTGCTCTCAGCTAGTACCTGTTTGATTGCTGTAGGGGCACTTAAAAAGGACATGACAAAGGCCCAGATTTACTAAGCTCTGTTAGCCTATTTAACGTGATGTTAACCCACGTTTGCCACATTAATCATATTACAGTATTCCCTAAAGCAAACCATGTGAAGTTAACCAGGTTTTACCCACGTAAAATTACCGTTATTTTTTTTATGAACGTTAATAATGAGATGAAAATTTGCTCAATTATAACCTACATGATATTCATGTCACATCCAAACTTGGTTATTTAAGTCATTCCTCGCTCTGACGCTACTTCCATCCAGCTGCTGATAGAGGACTTTTTCTGCAGAGGAGGGGGGGAAATACTGCTACGTTATTTAAATCATACCTAACTCTGGCGTTACTCCCGTTCAGACACCGAAATATGGCTTTTTTTTAATCTTATTTCAGTGTCGGAATGGAAGTAAAGCCAAATCTAAGCAGGACTTTAATAAGTGGTTCTTTTTCAGTCGTTATTTCCCTCTCCAGCAGAATCCCTATTTCAATGTCTGGATGGAAGCAACGCTAGGACTTAAATAACGCCACATTAGTTGAAGAAAACACTGCGTTATCTTGAATAATGTGATGTTATCCTATGCCAATGAGAACAAGGATGGCTGTTATGTTTGCATTTAATTAACGTGGTGAATAAGGGAAATAACATGCGTTGCGGTTTTGGGCACGTCACATTACTTCTCGACTTATGCTTAGCGAATCTAGGCCCATATGGTCTGAGAAAATGTGCAAGCAATGCTGATGCAGGGACTCCAAGATTCAGCTCTACAGAAAATAAACACACGCTACTGCCCAGGACAGTCTAGGAAACCAACTGGGGATAGAAAAATGTCCATGCATCATTGAAATTGTCAGCGTTGTCATACATCCAAGTTGAAGAGACCTCTGCCTCTAAACATCTTATGGAGAACAACATGTTTGTACTTTTGTTCTCCATTATGTTTCATGTAATGTGATTTTTAGTTTTGCTTGAGTTCTCTTGTAGTTATAATTGTTCCTTATCTGCTAGTTGTCAGAAGGTTCTCAGCAGAGCCCGACTGTCTGTCTCCTGCTCCCACTGCTCAAAGCACAACAACGTCACTTTATCAGAGCAGTTGGAAAGTGGGGAGGGGAAGGAGTGGAGGCGTGGGACCGATGACATTTACAGTACGGTTTGATATAATTAATGCATTCACAAGTGAAACGTATGCATGTTGTAAATCAGACAAATGCTTATCAGAAGAAATGCATCCAGCGTTAACACGCACAGCAGAAATCTTTGCGTTTTTAACTTATACAAGATACGTATACATATTACATTGTTAGAAACACACGCATTAACATCAGAGTAATTCATTGGAACGGCAACAAACGTACTTACATATATAAAGGAATATGCTCAGGTACTTTTGCAAGACTAAGAAAACGGCTTTCCTTGACACTTTCAACAGTAAGGCCTGGGACCCGCTGCGCCCGGCAGCGCGGGCGGCCGCACGAGCGTTCCCCACCAGCAGGGGAATCCTCCCGAGCCGGTCCCGGTCCCCCCTCACTACACGCTGTGACGCGTCAGCCGCTAGTGGATTCAAGAGAATTGTAATCCCAAGCGTCGGCGCGTCACGTGGTGTGGATGTAAGCCAATGAGGGGAGGATTCGGGAGGAGGGGAGGCTTCGGGGAGCGGGGAGGAGAGTATGGAGGGAAAGCAGCGTGAGTGCCTATCTGTGTGTGTGTATGTGTGTGCCTGAGTGCCTGCCTGTGTGTGTGTGTGTGTGTGCCTGAGTGTCAGCGTGTGAGTAGGGCAGCCCGCAGCAGCTCCCTCCTGCAGCCCGGGAGCCCGTGGAGGGGGGGGAGGAGCGGGTCCCTCCGCTTAAACCACGCCCCCTCCGCTTAATCCACGCCCCTCCCACTCCAGCCCCGGCTCCCGCTCCCTACAGACCGCATATCGCGGCCTGTGTCTGTCAGCGCCCCCCGCCTGTCTGCAGTGCTGGCGCGCTGACTGAGGGAGCGGGGCCTTAGCCTAAGAAACAATCTGGTCTCTAAATATTGTTACCAGTTCATGTTCTATTATGCATTTCATTCAATATATAAATTACGGACACTCAAAAGCAGTGTACTCCGCAGAACATAAATAACTCCAATTTTTTTTCAAAAAGGATGAATATAAAGGGGGAGAGGGGGTGGGGGAGCGCGGGGTGGGGGAGAGCAGGGTGGGGGAGAGCAGGGTGGGGGAGAGCAGGGTGGGGGAGAGCAGGGTGGGGGAGAGCAGGGTGGGGGAGAGCAGGGTGGGGGAGAGCAGGGTGGGGGAGAGCAGGGTGGGGGAGAGCGGGGTGGGGAGAGAGCGGGGTGGGGAGAGAGCGGGGTGGGGAGAGAGCGGGGTGGGGAGAGAGCGGGATGGGGGAGAGGGGATGTTTGGCTAAAAGAAAACAAGTGCAAAGAGGAAAAAAAACTGAACTAGGTGTGAAGGAAGGTTCTAGAGCAGGGATGGGCACCTCCCGTCCTCAAGGGCCACCAACATGTCAGGTTGTCAGGATATCCCTGCTTCAGCACAGGTGGCTCAATCAGTGACTCAGTCAAAGACAGCCAACTGTGCGAAAGCAGGGATATCCTGAAACCCTGACCTATCGGTGGCCCTTGAGGACTGGAGGTGCCCATCCCTGGTCTACAGGTAGGCAGTGTACTAAACATCAATAGTCACATTACAAGACAAAAAAATGTATATGTGCAGTATGTACAAAATGTAATGAACATGAATGCCTTCTAGCTAAATGCTTACAAAACTAAGACTAGTTTGATTTTCCTTTGAATCAATTTGAAAGATTATCTGAATATAGTTGTCATCAATTTTACACCCATGAATTAGACGTTTATTGGGTTTACACCACCAAATGAGACCTCCATTGTTTTCAACCCACAAATAATGCTCATTTTATTACAATAAAGTACATTTCAGGCATGAACGCTGATGTTCCCTGAAGAAAAACACAACTATGAGATTGATGTGAGTTTTATTTGTTCTCTTTAAGGGACCAATTGTTTCCCCTAATACTCTTAATGTAATCGTAACTACTATATTAAATAATGGGCCATTAATGCTGCCCGCAAGACCAGTCTGAAATGGCTATCCAATGTAAAGTTATTCATACCTTTACTAAAAAAAAATTTTTTAGAATATTTACATGAAAACAGAGGATGATGAAATCATATCAAATTAGAAATACTTACAGAAGGGGAACTTCAACGATAAGATGAATGAGGCAAGATAGCAACTCTTCAGTAAGATCTTCTATGTCCGAGTCTGTTACAAACAAAGCAATTTATTAATCATACAGAATGCATTTAAAGATTGGAAATTACTTACAAATGAATAACAATGTGAAAGCGGTGATGACGACACAGTTTAAGAAGGGTTAGAGTTTATGTATTGCGATTGAACCCATTGCAATTGATTTGACCATCGTGCCAGGTCACTGCTAATGAAGGGCATCTATACTTTGCGTTGATGTTCGCCGAATAAAGAGCACAATGCCAATCTTTCATCACATAAAATCTTTGATCCAAACACCTGTAAAATGAGCAGTGGCTGTCTCCATCATATGGCACCAGGAGCCAGAAGATTCTCCGTGGCGTCATCCACACGAAACCTTTGATAACACATTGAATTAAGGCATGAAAGCCGGTACGTGCGAGTGCTTTCCTTTCATTACATTTTCCCCACAGCTTGGGGCTATTGCTGCTCTAGGCAACTGAAGATTTACTTTTACTTCCCAACAAATGGGCTATTCAGACAGTTGGTCCTGACATATGTCTGTGTCTTATGATCCAACCCTGCAGCATTTTCTATGCAATGCATTTATATATGGACTTATTATCACTTTGCTGCTGATTGCATCTATTTGAGCTTGACCTCGGGTGGCATTACTCACTTGTTTTGCCAAACATTTTTGTGGCTAAGCACTGGCGAGCGGGGTCCCCTGAGCATTCTTCCCAGCAATTTTATAAGACGCTTCCTCTATAGTTGGATCAGCATTTTGCTGCTGTCAGAATTGAAGAGGAATTAAGAGTGTGGATGCTCCCTTAGGAACTAAAGGAAGGTAATGAAAATATCAAGATGAAGCGGAGAGGGGTTTCCAATGCTCGTAATTCTTCAATGGCTCTGCCGGTGTTATTTTAACCACTACTCTGTACAAGACAAGCGTGAAATATGCTTCTTGGCTAAAAACACATTGGTTAAGCCTGTTCTGTTCATACGACACATAAGCAATACAAATGAGGTGATATAGAGTGTGTGTGCGCGCGAGTTTGTGTGCGCGCGCGTGTGTGCGCGAGTGTGTGTGCGCGCACGCAAGTGTGTGTGCGCGTGTGTGTGCGCGAGTGTGTGTGCGCGAGTGTGTGTGTGCGCGAGTGTGTGTGTGCGCGAGTGTGTGTGTGCGCGAGTGTGTGTGTGCGCGCGAGTGCGCGTGTGCGAGTGTGTCAATTTTTAGTCAGAAACATTTTGCACAATTAAAAAATATGTTCTGCACTACATACACGACATTAGCGTTTGGACTGGACCAAAAAAGTAACCGGTTATAGTAAAGATCCCCACTGTGTTTTATTACTTGTGTCGGAGGTAAGGTATGCTCTATTTGCTTTCCAAAAGTACAGCAACAACCAAGGGCATAAAGAGCAATGCTGCGGAGTCAGTGGTCCTCTGAGATGCTGTGAGCAGGATCCAGGTTTCCGCTGTCTTGTCACAGTGAAATGGCAGTGGATGATAATTATTTCGCTCTTTAGACCGTGACTAAGTCTACCCCTCTTGCCTTAAGGAAAAGAAAAGTTGTAACCATATTCCCTGCCCCCTCCCCCCCCCCCCCCAAAAAAAACAAAGTCTTATACTAAAACAAGGCATCTTTACTTTGCCATCTTTACTAATCCATTACCGCATAACAGGAAAAAGAAAAACGATACATTCCTGTTCCAAATGCTGATAGTAGGTAGGGATCGTTACCGCATTTGTATTGTTTTCTTTTTTTAAACGATTCTTTATTGTAGATTGACACACATTGAAAAACCATTGTATGAAAAAACAAACACGACATGTTTACATCATATACATAGAAAGAAATACAATATTGTGACTCCTAATCTTTAGCCTGTCCGATCCGTGAGACCTGGCTTCTTACACATTTTGTATCGTATTTTCACTTTTAAACATACCAACATTTAAACAAAAACTTCTAAACAAAACAGAACTAATGGCCTCTATGGGGATCTACGGATTAGGGTGGGGAACAGGGATATATCTTAACCTAAACATACAAATCTAAATAAAACACTAGTAACCAGCATTGAACCAACTCGTGAGGCAACTGTAATTTGCATTTGTACAAATGTTATAAATTAAGACTCTATGCAGCCTCCCTCTAGTTAATTCTATAGCGCCCTTGACCCAGAACCTTGCATTTGTCCATCACTTTCTGTAAACTCAATCCATCTGTGGATTAATTCTTGTCTGTTAGGCACATTTTCATAGTATACTTCCCATCTAAACATAGCTATTGATCTATTTGTTTGGGTTGTCAATTGGGAGATGGAGGGAGGGCTGGGTCTAATCCAGCAGTCCACAATACACCTTTTTTTGCTAAAAAAAGAATGAGATCTATCAAGGCTTGATCTAGGTTTGGACGGGTAAACCAGGGAGTCATGACCCCAAAGAATAATGGCCTATAATCCGTATTTATTTTCCTGTTTAACAGCCTGCTCAGAAGTTGGGTGATTTTATTCCAGAAATATCTGATTTTGCCATATTCACATATACAACGCAAAAAATTGGCATCAGCACCTCCACATTTAGGACAGTTACTGGAAATGTCTTGTCTCATTTTGTTTTTTTTTTAATTGTGCTAGGCTAATATAGGCTCTGTTGAGCATCTTAAATGGTGTTTCATGCAGATGTACTGCTGGAGTAGCTCTCCTTAGCCTGTTATAACAATGCAAAATCGGATTCCAATCTGGGAAATCTCTCCTCCAATTGGAAATAAGACTCTCCCAGATTTCCAGACCCCTTGAATTTGTGAGAGATTTATAGAAGTGTATTACCTTGGCTACTAATCTGCCCTACCTACCACCTAAGCCCTGGTACAAGCGCAGGCAGTGTTAGGTTCATATCAATGCCCTTGCTGCTGCAGCAGTAAACAACTCTTGAGTGACAGGGGGGGTGGGCCTAAGGCCTGTGTACTGCCCTATCAGGGGCTCAGACCTAGGACCTTCCCCTGGGTACAAAAGGAGCTGCAGATCCAAATTTAGGGAGTTCTCCTTCAAGGGAAAAGAGAGAGAAACCCGTCCCACAGCGGAGTGGGAAAAACTACCCAATACTCCACCAGTGAGCATGGGAGTTAGGGATAGACCTTTGAGGCCTCATGCCCTGAGGGTTGAGTCCAGGGACCAGAAGAACGACATTGTTGATGTGTACAGCTGTACTCAAAGACCAGTTGCTGCTTTTATACTCCTGCCTGCGACTGCAGTTTATCAGGGGAAGTGCAAGATTGTTTTCCTGCAGGGACTGCACCCAGCACTGATGGGTCCTGCTGCGACTGCAGACGCTGCACCCAGAATGAGAGCCCTACATCCAAAAGCCTGTCCTGTCTTCCCCACTACCATTGGCGGACACTCAACAATCCTGTAAGCTTCACAGGTACAGCACAACGAGAGTACAGGTAACAGTGAAATCTCACAGAGGGTGGGGGAACACCTGTTACATAAGTGTCGAGTTTAATATTTGAAGAGAGTCTGGTTTTAAATAAGAGTCTAAACATCCACATTCAAAGACATTAGGCTGTTCTCTGGTGATAGAAAATATATAGTGTTTAAGTTGCATATATGCCAGAAAATTGCTTGCAGGAATATTTAACTATCTGTGCATCCTGAAAGGAGAGCACTGAGCCACTCTCTATTCAAATTATATAATCCCATAGATTCCCATTCACTAAAAATTGCAGATTCATTACCCACCTGGAAGTCCGGATTGCCTACTAATGGAAGGTATTTTATCAATGCTTTAATTTTTTTTTAAATACCCAGGAGTTTCTTGCAGGCTCTCCTTGTGTCTGCAAACAATACATTGTTTGTAACGGTTAATGGTATACTTTGATCTTTAATTTGTGTAAGGGCTGATAAGGCTATTGGAGCAGCAATATCTCTCAAAGGGAGCGTCAAAACATGTATATTTGTTAGCCATTCTCAACAGGCATACTGTATATAATTAAACTGAGGTCTGGAAGGGAACAGCCTACTGTATCTTTACGCAATTTCAGTTTTGCCAGGCTGATTCTGTTTTTTACCTCCCCAAATAAAATTGAATCTCTCTCTATTTAGTCGTTGCGAGTCTCTTTTCCTTAGTAATAGTGGCAATATCATTAATTAATAGTACATTCTTGGAATACCTGTCATTTTTAATAGTCCTATTCGCCCAAGCATGCTTAGCGGCAGTGCTTTCCACATACTGAGATTTTTTGCATAATTTGGCTATACCAGCACCAATATTTATATCATTCAAACTTTTAATTTGACAGGATCAACCTTCCCAAATATTTTATACTGCTGGCTGCTATTATAAAAGGGCATTGTTCTTGCCATACCAGAATTTTGTTTAATCCTATATTCAGGGCTTCCGATTTTGTAATATTTATTTGGTAGCCCGAGAATGAGTCAAAAATATCCCAAGTTTCCAGAACAGGAAAGGCGGCATCAGGTCTGTTAATAAGCAATAAGGTGTCATCCACGTACATGGCAATTTTAATCTCTGTTTTCCTTATCCCTTCAAATTCTTGACAATTCCTCAAATAGATAGCCAAGCGTTCCAGGGCTATGTCAAATAGTAGAGGAGATAGAGGACAACCCTGTCTGGTCCCTCTCTTTAACATTGAATATCTGTGAAGGGAAGTGGTCCGCAAAAACCCTAGCTCTTGGGTTAGTATAAATCCCCTTAATAGCATCTCCAATTTTGTCCTGAATCCCAAATTTCTATAACTCAGTATATAAATGATCCCACACTACCATATCAAAAGCCTTCTTAGTATCCAGACTGAGAAGGCATGGAGACTCGGCTGTCAACGTGTTTTGTACTTGTTGAATCGCAGCCAACACTTTACTAATATTTGAAGTAGGATTTCTGCAGCATATCCCCAGGCCAAACTGGGTTCATATCACAGATGGTAAATGAATCTTCAATTCTTCAGCCAGAACTTTTGCATATAATTTATAATTGATATTTAGTAGCGAAATTGGTCTATATGAGGCCACATCATATGGACTCCTGCCCGTCTTGTGAATTACTTTTATACCTGCCTGCGTGAAACTACTAGGGCATTAGTCACCAATTAATAAATGATTCAATCATTTTGTTGATGGTTCTACCACGCTCTCGCCCAATGTCTTCCAGAATTCAGCTGCAAAACCATCTGGCCCTGGAGCCTTTCCTGGATTGGATTGTTCAAATCTAGTCTAGCTTGGTCGGAAATTTTAGGGGGTAAAATTTGACTCCAAAATGCCTCCTTATTTTGGGAAGAAATAATTTTGGGAATAAAGATATTTATAGAAAGTCTCAAATTGTTGAACTAGTACGGTTCTGGGGCCTGGAGCCTCTAACTAGATTGGCCACGAGTCTCCTGCATGTTAATAAACTCCTTCACCTTGTATAAACTTCAATTTAGTAAGGTGCTTTAGAAATAAAAGCCTTTTCTCTATATGTAAAATTCCACTACCAAGGAAGATTCTGCAGGGGGAAAGATCTGACATTTTACCTTCATCTGTGGAGGTAGACTGTTAATGTAAAGCAGCAATAGAAACAGATGACCCTAAAGAACCCATGATGAAGCAGGATAGAATGTTTTTAGGCCTTTATGCAAAGGGTAAGGCAATACAAATCTGACAAAGAAAGTTGCTCATCTACAAGGTTCTGAGGCCTCTTGTCAAACTGAAGATTCATGGTCATGGAAATTTCCTGCATAAGTAAATTCAGTGATTTCATGTTTTGCTCTTAGAACAATATCAGTGGAGGACAACACTTTTCTATGGAGCTACTTGCAAGCCAACATTATCCTTTATTTGTGGACACCCCACTTTGCTTGAAATGCTGGTGGATGACAAATGTCTAATGTTTCATGGCAAAGTACACATCCAATGAAGTTGACCCTTTATTTTTTTTATGGGATGCCTCATTTGACATAATCAAACAGATCTGTGACTGTTGTGGCAGACAGAAAAGTCTTGTGGTTTAAAGCCTAATTATTGCACACTGTAGGATAAGCCTTGTTCTGTTCATAGGCAACGCTTTGCTTGGAGTATCAAATCAAGAACACGAATACCATTTCAGGATTTAGCCATTTAAAGTTTACAGAGACCTTCATGTTTCAGAGTTATATGATCAAGAGGAGGATAGCTGGATATTTTCCCCACAACATTTTTAAAACACAAGTTTACGGTCTCAGGACGGTTTGGAAATGTGTCAATAACCACTTACTCCAACACAAAAAAAATGTTTTTTTTCTGGATACAAAGAAAGAGGCAACAATGTCAAATCAATATTTCAGGCAAATTGTCAACCAATTGTCAACCAGAGATTGAATCTGGATACCAGCCCATGACAACAGCAATGCAATATTTTTGTACTGGCCCAAAAGGGTTTGGATTAAAGACATGTAGAATATGGCCATGTGGCTGATTTCCTAATAAAAGGCATGACACTGCCCCTAGATCGTCTAACACGAATATTAACTGCCTAAACATTGTTACTTTAACATGTAACCAGGTCCCCCGCATCCCTCCCCTCCTCCTACCTCCGGTGCAGGGAGGTTGGTGCTGGTGAGCAGGTCACCGGAGACCCGTGGTGAGCGCTGCTGCAGGGTGCCGCCATGACAGAAGGCTCGCGCAGCAGAGCACCCGGCGGTCATCAGAAGAATCAGAACAGACGCCCATTAAAGGAGCGGGTCCACAGGGGAACTACAAGTCCCATAATGCTAAGAGACTGCGGACCAGGTGACACTACTCGGCCAATAGGGCCAGAATCTCCTTCAAGGAGATGGATACATTTGGAGCGCTCAGGAAGCACACCAGTCGGAAGCCGGACAGCAAGGGGATAGATAAGGTCCAGGGAGAAGTGCTCCGCTAGACTAGGCCAGATTACCCCCTTCAGGTCTCAGCTAGGCCCCGACCATCCATAGCTTGTGGTGCTATAGGGAAGGCCTCTCAGATAGGGACGCTCCCCTTAGCCTGCCAGTGCCAGTACCATTTGCAATGTTACGAACGCATGCGGTGTGCGCAGCCTGTGTCTAGGCCCGAACCAGGTCCAACCAAGTCAGAGACTATTCTGAGGTGGTACACTCCACGCGGGAAGCCACCCAACGTGGAGGCTGTTCTTCATTGGAAAAGATGGATCGGCTGCCAATTACTACCCAGCAGCACCCATGTGCTGGAGCGCCCGGAAAGGTATCCTCATAAGAGCACCAACATTCACGTGGGCAGCGCTGTCCCACACTTGGGGGTGGGAAAGGCCCTTGGGGTCTGGACACTGGGACACTGTTGCCCCTGCACCCAAGCCCTGTGGGGATATTCCGCAGGTCAGTATATTGCCGGTTCTTGTTACTGTTTATTACCTCCCAGTAAATACTGTTCCTTATACTGTGTGTGTATTACTGGGCATATTGTCTTGGGAGGGGCTATCCTACTATGGTGTAGATGTCTGTCTGTATACACACACACACACACACACACACACACTTTGCTGGCACCAACCTAAATTCTCATAGGACTAAAACTCCTTTGTGGAGACGTAAATGCGTCAACATCAGGTGTGTGCACAATGGCGCGTGGACGTCTGGGAAAGGCATTGGGAGCTTCACGCTTCGATTTCCACAGAATAGTAATTCTTTTTTTTTTAATGTGGGTAAATGTAATTTAAACGAAACAAGAAATGATACCAGGTGTGGCCAACTCCAGTCCTCAAGGGGCAACAACAGGTCAGGTTTTCAGGATATCCCAACTTCAGCACAGGTGGCTCAATCAATGACAGCCATCTGTGCTGAAGCAGGGATATCCAGAAACCCTGGCCCTTGAGGACTGGAGTTGGCCACTCCTGAATTATACGATCCGTGTCTCAAGATATTTAAGGAGGACGATTTCAAAGTTAGATTTTGTATTACTGTATGTTTGAAAGCATATTTAAAAAAACAAGACAGATTATTATGTTCAGGACAAAACAGACATGTATTAGGACATAAAACAAATGTCTTGTAAAGACGAGACAAAAAGTGGCCCCTAAAGACTGGCACTCATACGTGATTTGCAAATGTGTAATGATTGTAGTAAAACATAACCTTTATAGGTGATGAAAACAAATAAAATATTGGAGGACAAACTGATATCACCAGCAAAGTTATCACAATAAAGTGATTAAAACAAAGTATTAAATGTGTTGTGGTCATTAGCTCCCGGTTGGATGGATGAATGAACCTCTGGGTTAGCTACTCATGGGCAAAGGTAGTAATAAAGGGACTAAAATAGCCATATGGACAATTAGTCACTAATATAAGGATGTTATCCCTGGGTATAGTGATTAGTCCAAAAATGATTTACTGATGCCCAAATTAGTTGACCTAATGAAAAAATAAGTAAAAAAACTAGCCGGCGAAATGACTAAAGTTGTGTTAAGGAGCCCAATATATGGAGGCCGTCTGAACATCAATACTAATGGACACATAACGGGGGCGCAAAAAAGAAAAAGAAACACACTATTAGTATAAAATTCAACGTTATTAATATTTATAAATTGCAAAAAGTAAAACTTACATAAAATAGGATCACAATAGATCCAAACATCACTGTGGGAGCTGGGGGGAGGAGTGAATGTGAGCGTAGGAACCAACACTGAGGCAAGACTCCAAATGCCAGATGGTCCGGTGGCTACGTTCTGCCGGCTCAATATCCAAATTCAAACCCCTCCACTTCGCGCTAAACCACCGCAGGGAAGTAAAAAACACAGCTGCCCGGAGGAGGAACGTAATGACGCTTCCTCTCTGCTGCGTATGACGTCACCTCTACGCGTTTCGCGTCATATGACGCTTTGTCAGGCGGTATGATTGACAACACTGACGTCCAGTAAAAATACAGAAAAATTAAACGGTTCCACCAATCGGGTTTGCTCATTTTCCCAATGACATAATAGGTTACCATACCTTTTCAATCAGCGTTAAGACAAACTAACATGATATTAAACATGAAGAAAAAACATTGTGACAGACTAATCATATTACACTCCTATTGAATAGACAACAATCACATTGAATAGACATTAAACGAATGAACCCCTGACTAAAAAACCCTTAACTAAAATTATTATTATATATACTAATGTGCATAATGAATTAACCCCTAAACATACTCCTTATAAAAAAACACACACAACCTATTGAAGAAACATCCAATACAAAAACCAATACAAAGGATCACATAAATTAATACTCTAATAACCCCTAATTAATGTTATTTAACATGTCAGTTATATATTCACACAACTATATCAACACATAGTCAAATATTAATATATTAAAATAATTAATAATACCCTACAATTGAAAAATGAGTGATACTAAGATGATACCCTAAATCAATCTATACAGTTTTTTGATAAGGAGTATGTTTAGGGGTTAATTCATTATGCACATTAGTATATATAATAATAATTTTAGTTAAGGGTTTTTTAGTCAGGGGTTCATTCGTTTAATGTCTATTCAATGTGATTGTTGTCTATTCAATAGGAGTGTTATATGATTAGTCTGTCACAATGTTTTTTCTTCATGTTTAATATCATGTTAGTTTGTCTTAACGCTGATTGAAAAGGTATGGTAACCTATTATGTCATTGGAAAAATGAGCAAACCCGATTGGTGGAACCGTTTAATTTTTCTGTATTTTTACTGGACGTCAGTGTTGTCAATCATATCTCCTGACGAAGCGTCGACGCGAAACGTGTAGAGGTGACGTCATACGCAGCAGAGAGGAAGCGTCATTACGTTCCTCCTCCGGGCAGCTGTGTTTTTTACTTCCCTGCGGTGGTTTAGCGCAAAGTGGAGGGGTTTGAATTTGGATATTGAGCCGGCAGAACGTAGCCACCGGACCATCTGGCATTTGGAATCTTGCCTCAGTGTTGGTTACTACGCTCATATTCACCCCTCCCTCCAGCTCCCCCAGTGATGTTTGGATCTATTGTGATCCTATTTTATGTAAGTTTTACTTTTTGCAATTTATAAATATTAATAACGTTTAATTTTATACTAATAGTGTGTTTTTTTTTTCTTTTTTGCGCCCTCGTTATAGGTGTATATTTCGGTTGATTGCCCCGTTGATCACGGGAGAGTGAGGAGCAGCAGAAAGACTATTTAGCACACTTTGGGACATATCATGATTTCTGGAACCGCGCGCACTTAATATATTAATACTAATGGTAATGCAATACTGTAATGATGGGGAAAGTCTCTACCAAATATGATGATATACAGTTTGGTAGCAATATTTCTGTTCCCAGAGTGGTGGGAGCACTGAAAGCCATGTGCTGTATACGCACGCAATAGCTTAGTTGAGAAGCATTAAACTGGTGTTCTGATAAACACCCTCTCTTATTAGAAAAATATTCGTGAATGCCAAATACAAAACAGTTCTTTCCTAACCTTCTATTCTTCTTTGCACAGAAGAAACAGGGCAATATGCTGAGGCTTACTGCTAAAGTACCAGGAGGTGGTGCATGAAGCAGGTTGCAGATAGATGCTGGCTTACACGGAGATTCATAAATGCTTTAGTGCAAGACCACACCACGGCAGGTTATTGATGATATCAGAAAGTAGTATGTAATAGTTACATCCACCCTGCTCAGTGAGGTGTATTAGTGAACACCTCGAGGTTAATACAGGATAACAAACGAGCAGCGGAATACTAGGTCATGCTGTGACAGATGATTGCTAGTGGATCAGCAAGGTGTATGCATGAACACCTTGTAACTTAACAAATGCTGATCCAAAAACTGGCTGTGAAAAATAGTGTCTCTATGAACGCCAGACACACGCGCAATTTTGACTTCATTGGTAATGAGCAATGCTGAGTATGGGGCTGCCAGAGTGATCGGTGACTGTGCCTGCTTTTGCATCAGGCAGGCACCTTCTCCCTTTCACTAAGCTCCGGAGCATGTGCTTCATTCATTTTCTAATGTCAATTAGTGTCTGGCGTTCATAGAGACACTATTTTTCACAGCTAGTTTTTGGATCAGCATTTGTTAAGTTACAAGGTGTTCATGAATACACCTTGCTGATCCACTAGCAATCATCTGTCACAGCATGACCTAGTATTCCGCGTCTCGTTTGTTATCCTGTATTAACCTCGAGGTGTTCACTAATACACCTCACTGAGCAGGGTGGATGTAACTATTACATACTACTTTCTGATATCATCAATCGGCAATAACCTGCCGTGGTGTGGTCTTGCACTAAAGCATTTATGAATCTCCGTGTAAGCCAGCATCTATCTGCAACCTGCTTCATGCACCACCTCCTGGTACTTTAGCAGTAAGCCTCAGCATATTGCCCTGTTTCTTCTGTGCAAAGAAGAATAGAAGGTTAGGAAATAACGGTTTTGTATTTGGCATTCACGAATATTTTTCTAATAAGAAAGGGTGTTTATCAGAACACCAGTTTAATGCTTCTCAACTAAGCTATTGCGTGCGTATACAGCACATGGCTTTCAGTGGTCCCACCACTCTGGGAACAGAAATATTGCTACCAAACTGTATATCATCATATTTGGTAGAGGCTTTCCCCATCATTATTGCATTACCATTAGTATTGATGTTCAGACGGCCTCCATACATTCGGCTCCTTAACACAACTTTACTCATATCGCCGGCCAGCTTTTTAACTTAGTTTTTTATTAGGTCAACTAATTTGGGCATCATAAAACCATTTTTGGACTAATCACTATACCCAGGGATAACATCCTTATATTAGTGACTAATTGTCCACATGGCTATTTTAGTCACTTTACTACTACCTTTGCCCATGAGTAGCTAACCCAGAGGTTCATTCATCCATCCAACCGGGAGCTAATGACCACGACACATTTAATACTTTGTTTTAATCACTTTATTGTGATAACTTTGCCCTCCAATATTTTATTTGTTTTCATCACCAATAAAGGTTATGTTTTACTACAATCATCATTACACACTTACAAATCACGCATGAGTGCCAGTCTATAGGGGTCACTTATTGTCTCTTTACAAGACTTTTGTTTTGCTTCCAATTACCCGGTCCCTGGCACCATCTAGTCCTTTGACTGTAACAAGAGCCCCCCTCCATCCCCTTTATATACATACTGTATATGGACATGCACTAAAAAGGTAATAATAATATTTACAGAGTTTTGCAGCCAAAATAAATCAGTGACCCAAGGAGCTTACATTCTAATTTAAGTGCATGAAGCAAACAGCGATAAAGTGGCTACAGTAGCTCAGTCACAAGGAGATTGAATGCTAGGATTTTAACTGGGTACACCTACATCACAGCGGTGCTCCCCCCTGTTTTAAAAGTATTACAAGGGGATTCTCAGCAGGTATATCCTGAACATGAACTACATACATGGCATTTCTATCAACTTAAAAACATTCAGGTCACATTAAATAAGCAGTTGGAATACAATGCTTGGCTTTGCCAGCCTATTAACAGCCAACGTGCTCTTATAAAGATGCCATTAATGGGAAGGAACAAGGAAGGCGACACTTCTTCTAAATGTAGAGAAAAAGGCAAACAAAACAATGCTGTGCCTACAGGAAAGCAAACGTTATGAATCATTTGGAATTAAATCAGATGAAGTTGTCAGCGATCCTTATGGTTTAAATGCATTTATTATTATAAAGCATGTATTGTATCCATTACAATAAAGGCATAATAAACCCGCTTTGGCTTTCCTTTCCAGTTTAAGTATACCATACGATTAGTGCCATGACTTCCACACTGTTGATTTGAAACCAAAACAACAAGATACACATCAAACAATGATTGAACGTTATACATGGTATTGTACGTATAAACCGCATTACAGCACTAGGGCTAGCGATAAATCCAGTGAATAAATGGTATTGTTTTTCAAGCTCAATCAGAATATATAGGTTGAGGCCAGAACTTCAGGAATAATTTATCCTTTGGTGCAGATTTAAGCAAATCTCCCCCAGGGATCGCAGCCACAGGGCAAATCAAGAGAAGTTTATACAGTTACATAGTAAGAGAGGTTATATATATATATATAAAAATAAAAATAAAAAAAAGAGACTTGTGTCCATCAAGTTCAATCCACGTTAAATTTAGATGAGATACTTATTCTATATTTATATGTACAGCTTATTCAACCATTTAAAAACAAAACCTAGTGAAACATTATCTAATTACGTCTAGAGGGGAAAAATACATTCCTTCCTGACTCCAACAATGGCAATTAGATTTCTTCCTGGATCAACATCCTTCCCATGTTTACTTATTTGGTATATCCCTGTATACCTCTCCTTTCTAAAAACATATCCAACCTTTTTTGAACAAATCTATTGTATCTGCCATCACAGTCTCCATGGGTAATGAATTCCACATTTTAACAGCTCTTACTGTAAAGAACCCTTTCCTTTGTTGCTGGTGAAATCTCATTTCCTCCAACCTAAAAAAAGGTATGGCCCTGAGTCCTTTGTACTGCCCTTGGGATAAATAGTTATTTTGAAAGTTCTTTATATTGGCCCTAAATATATTTACAAATATTTGTATCCCCTCTTAGATGCCTCTTTTCTAATGTAAACAAATCTAATTGAGCCATGTATCACGGGAGACCAGGTCATTTACATCTTTTTATCCAGGTCATACATTGAGCAAAACAAGTTAAGGAAATAAATTGTACATTTATTCACAGGAAAAGGCAAAAACACACAATGTTACACAAACTACATAAGAAAAAAAAAGACACTTGGGAATTGGGGTGCAGGGAATCTTACCTAAGAATTTTCCCCAAACAGAGATTTTAGCCTGGTGCAATGTCCTAGAACTGAAATCAACTTGCAGTTCTAGTTGCCACCCCTCTCCCCTCTCCAGAGCTGGAATCTAACTCACTGCACTTGCTGCTTAGAATCTTGGCGAACTAACTACAGTATCTGATGTGCGCACAGGGTTATAATACCTCTGACTTTTCACAGAATACTACCCCCCTATCAGAAGCGTGAGAATATTGTCAGCAACCAGTCAGAGAAAAAGCGGTAGAAATAAAAGGGTTACCTGGAAATCTGAATGAACCAAGGGGCATGTGCAATTTGGCACCTCTGTCCCTAGTTCCCTCAATGCCACCCGCAGTGACAGGCTCCTGGCCAGTCTGGTGGGGCAAATTGAAATGCAAAGTGTGTCCATTGACCTCAGGACGTGGATACTTGAGGTTACCTGTACACTAACTGGGTATCCCCCCTAACCTGGGGACCCCTTATAGTTACAGGGATACTTTACATCCCTTTGCACCATTTACCTTTCTGGGCTCTGCTGAAGCAGGGAACCAACCCAACCCATGAACCCCTATATAGGTTCTGGGTGACCTGGGCATTTACTGGGTATCCCCATTAACCTAGGGAATCTTTGACTGGTTCATGGACCCCTCACATTCCTATGACTCTTTTACTTTTCTGGTCTGTGCTGAAGCAGGGAACCCCTAGTGGTGAGTCCCGAAAGCTCTTTCAAGGGGAGATATTGACGGGATATGTGCCTAATGTATCCAGGAATTAGACCTGATTCCTGGGTACATTTTTAGGGGAACCAGCAACTCTGGCCCCTGACTAGCTATAAAACATACAGAACACCTACAAGCTCATACTGAACCCCCAAAATACCCACAACATATATATAAGCATATAAGTTTCACAGAGGAGTGCTACTGAGCATGGCAATATATACATTTAAAACCAGAGACATAACATAAAACACAGACAAAGCTCAGTGCACATCCAGAAAAACATATACGGTACAGTGCCTAAATATACATGTATAAATAACTAATAAATAGAATGGTCTTTTAGTTTAACATTTTGGCCAAATTGTTGTGAGCCCTTGCGCCAACTGCACGGCAGACCACGTTTCAAGGGTCCCTAACACTAATATAGATTCTTAATAACCTGTGCATTGCCAGGAAGAATGATTTATAATAAATCTGTCAATATTAGTTGCAAAAGTTCTAAGTCTGATTGAAGCTTTTATTAACCTGTACATTACCAGGAAAAGCACTCTGTAATAGATTTGTCACAATCACACTGTAAGCAGGCAAGTTCCCCTGAGAGTGGGAGATGCCATGGAGTGAGTGAGCTTTTAACCATTTAAATGTGGGAGGGAGTGAGCTTCAATTAGGTAGGAGAACTAAAAGACCATTTTATTTATTAGTTATTTATACGTGTATATTTAGGCACTGTACCGTATATAAGTTTTTCTGGATGTGCACTGAGCTTTGTCTGTGTTTTATGGTATGTCTCTGGTTTTAAATATATATATTGCCATGCTCAGTAGCACTCCTCTGTGAAACATTTATGCTTATATATATGTTGTGGGTATTTTGGGGGTTCAATATGAGATTGTAGGTGTTCTGTATGTTTTATAATTCTTGTTCAGCAAGTCTTAGCTGAATGGAGGGTGGCAACCTCCTACCTAATTGAAGCTCACTCCCTCCCACATTTAAATGGTTAAAAGCTCACTCCATGGCATCTCCCACTCACAGGGGAACTTGCCTGCTTACAGTGTGATTGTGACAAATCTATTACAGAGTGCTTTTCCTGGTAATGTACAGGTTAATAAAAGCTTCAATCAGACTTAGAACTTTTGCAACTAATATTGACAGATTTATTATAAATCATTCTTCCTGGCAATGCACAGGTTATTAAGAATCTATATTAGTGTTAGGGACCCTTGAAACGTGGTCTGCCTTGCAGTTGGCTCAAGGGCTTACAACAATTTGGCCAAAATGTTAAACTAAAAGACCATTTTATTTATTAGTTATGTATACATGTATATTTAGGCACTGTACCGTATATAAGATTTTCTGGATGTGCACTGAGCTTTGTCTGTGTTTTATGTTATGTCTCTGGTTTTAAACCCTGACTAGCTAGGCACATTCTGAAAACACTTTCTTCGCAAAACCCCATGAAACTCATACCACAGCAATCTCTGCTTGCTGGCACTACTAGAAAGGTAAAAACACAAAATATTTTATTGCCGCACATTACAAGTTATGCATGTACAAACCCTGGGCTCAAGAGCTGACACTATAAACACAACACACAGGTCAGGGGTAACCAAACTGGCTTAAGCCTTTATTTGATAGCCTGGCTAACCCCTACCGTCACACTATTCTTCTGTCATACGTCAGATTTTCCATCCCCTTTATTAATTTGGTGGCTTTTCTATGTACTTTTACTAGTTCCATAATGTCTTTATGGAGTGGTGCCTAAAACTGTACTACATACTGAAAGTGTGGTCTTACTAAGGATTTACACAGTGGCATAATTATGCAAGATAAGATTTGCCTGCCATTGAGCACTATTGCTAAACCTACCGTCTACAAGCACTCCTGAATACTTCATCAAGGATTCACCTAATTTTCTCAGTAGACCATTTATTATTGCTTACCAAATGAATAACCTTAAATGCATCTGTATTAAACCTCATCTGCCATTTACCTACCCACATTTCCAGTCTATCAAAGTTCTTCTGGAGAGAAATTACATCCTGCTCTGATTTTACACAATTTAGTGTCATCAGCAAAGATGGAGACTTTGCTCTCTATGCCAACCTCAAGGTCCTTAACAAACCAGTTAAAAAGCAGGACACCCAGTACCGATCCTTGAGGTACTCCACTCACAACTTAAGCTCAACCTGAAAGGTTCCATTTTTGACAACTAGGATATCCTTCAACCCGTTTTCACCAGTTTTCTTTATTTTGTACACTAATCTCTTGTGGAACCGTATCAAAGAAATCTGTAACATCTAAGTAGGCCACATTACCCTGCTCTAAACGCCTACTTCCCGCCTCAAAGAAACTAATAAGGTTAGTTTGACACAAGCTATCCTTCTTAAATCCACACTGACTAATTACCAATTTTGTTATCCATTAGGTATGCCTGAATAATTTCTTATACTAAACCTTCAAGTAGCTTCCCCACTATTACTGCAAGTCTAGTTATAGGATAAAGTATCTGTCATCTAAATTTAGCATAGGTTGAACTAGATGGACGCATGTCTCTTTTCAACCTCATCTACTATGTAACTATTGATGTCCGGCTTTCAGGACTGGAATTCCCCGGTTGTGACCTTGCTCCCTTTTTAAATATAGGCAGCAGGCTGCTTTACACCAATCTTGTGGTATTGAGCCTGTAGAAATGGAGTGCTTAAATATTAAATGTAATGGTTTGGCTATTAATCAACTTCGCTCTTTAAGAACCCTTGGGTGTATGCCATCGGGGCCAGGTGCCTTATTTACTTTAATTTTACTAAGCCGCCCATGCACTTCTTCCTCAGTTAACCAATTGTTTGTTAGGCCTCGTTCAAGGTGCTGGCTTCGGAGGGCGGGCGTGCTGACGTGCGTGCTGCCGTGAGCAACAAAGTATTCAATTTGAATACTTGTTAGGGTAGCAACTGCCCTGCCTCCGAAGCCAGGCGTTGCCGCTGACGACAGCTTCAGTAAACGAAAATTTAGTTTCTTGGAGCTGAAGCAGCGTCACAGGGACCAAGGCAGCCAATGAAATCATTCTTCAGAATGATTTCATGACTGCAGCTTGGATACTTTACCCTGCCGTCTGTAGCCCTGCCCCCTCCCCAACGCTAAAAAGTCTGCTGGGGGATAATCACATGTCGCCCAGCAAACTCCCAGCACTGCCTCCCCCGCACGCCCCCCCTCCGAGTCCTCAGCTGCCTCCTTGAACGAGCCCTTAGAGGTTGTGGCTTCCTCCTGTTGATAATTTTTTTGCAATTGATTCATCCCTGGTAATTACAGAGGCAAATAATGTATTTAATACCTCCGCCTTATCTCCAATAATTTGCCTGCCCATATCACACTGAAAGGATCCTACATTCTCTTTTCTAATCTTTTTTATTTTTTTATTAAAGTACTTGATCTTTTTAGGGTTGATGTATTGCAAACCTTTTCAACTTTTGTTACATTCCTTATAATTGATATGATGCCAGTGTCTCTTCTGACCAAGAATCCAAATGCCCGCCTCTTCCTTTCCATTTCCTCCCGTCTGTTTATTTTGCCACGTCGGTTTAGACTTCTTTATTTTATATTTATTACCCCAGGGTATACACTGATACGTGTGCTTTTCCAACAATGTTTTAAAGGTTACCAATGCATCTTCCATGTTTGTCCCCTCAAAACATGTTCAATTTATTCCTTGCCAGATTATTTCTTAATTATAGGAAGGCAGATTTTAATAAACGAAGTGAGATTGTGGAACCGATATGGTTTTTAAGAATGTATTTCAAATGAGACCATGTTATTAATCCATTTCCCTGACTTGAATTAATTGCCACTTCTACATGGTTTAAAATTACCAAATCAAATAATGCCTCAATAATTGAAGTCATGTAATTGTCTTTTAACACACCTGTTTCCTTGTTGTAATGCTAATCATTACTCCAGTCTAATGTTTTAATAATGGGTGATTTTAATTATCTGAACATGACCTAATATAGCCGGTTTGTCCATTTGTAAAAGTATTTAGGCTTCCTGAATCCCACAGATTTTTGGTGGTTTTTAGCATATACTGTACCTACAAACATTTTCTTTATACTCTTACCTCCACTGCCAATTCCTAGCCAAATCTCTACATTTTCACCATTCCCTTCATATACACCCTTTCCTTATATTTAATTTAGAGCTGGTTTAAAATATAAACATATTCCCCCACCTCGTCTATTTGCTTGATCCCTCCGAAAAAAGGAAATAACCCTCTACATTAACTACAAGTTATCATACAGCAACTTGTATTTAGAGATCTTACTCTAAGACGAAAGAAAGGTTGTTTATTTGTGACAGAAGCATCATAAAAGCAATAATAGAGGTGCTCTGTCACTTAAAGCACAGTAAATAAATAATGGTGGATACATTTTTTTAAAGCTGTGTAATGTGGCAGGCATAAGCTCATAGGGTTCCATGTTAATATGGACAAGAAGCAAAAAGGTAACACTGTGCCCTCATTTGTATGTTACAACGCAGAATCCCTGGCTGCAGTGGAAGCTTTGTGTACTAAGAGATAATGGTGAAAGGCAGGTTTGTGGCCCTGCCTGAGACATGCCAATGTGCTCACAAGAGGTATTTTTTTCCCCACTACATCAAAAAAAGATATTTTTGTACCCCCCCCTCCTCTCTTCCTTTTTTATTTATTTTTTATTTTTTTATTTCCACTTTCCCCTCCCCTGAAAATCTTCAATAAAATTTGTTTAAAAAAAAAATAAAAAAAAGATATTCAGTCTTTCCGATACACTTTCATTGGTGAAATGCGGTTTTATGATGTACCACTGCAGGGGGAGTACTCCGTGCAGAGCTGTGAGCAGTACAACTTCTGGTCCTGATCGGTTGAGCTTGCTAAACTTTACTTCCCTTTCATCGGATGATTTTTTACAATGTAATAAAAGGGTCTACCAGCACTGAAGGTGTTAATGCCAACAGTAATATGCATAATTGTAACAAAGGAGGGAGGGGGCGTAGGGGGTATGATGCCTTTTATTGGATCAACAAGTAGTTGATATGTTACAAGCTTTCCAACCTCCAGGGTCCCTCATCGGGTATCGTCTGGTTGGAAAGCTTGTCACAGTAACTACTTGTTAGTCCAATTAAAGATATCATACCACCTACCCCCTCTCCCTCCTTTGTTATCACATGGAAGGATCAACACGGCTCCCCACCCTTTGCTAAATTGAAAATGTTGTACAGTCCTCTGTGTCTAAACAGGTGCAGCGCATAAAGACATTGCAGCTCACCACATTTCATTGAATGATGCAGCTAGTAGATAAACTGTCCAGGTGAAGTTACAGGACAATGTCTGGTACTCTGCTTGAAAATAAATATGAACGTTGCTTATAGTATTTGATGCGTCTACACAGATCTAGCCCCGATTTTCTTTCCTCAGAGAGCAGAACCACCAAAAGAATTACTGCAGCTCTACAATCGTTCCAGGCGTGGAATCCTAGGGCCACGGAAAACACAAGGCAAGCCGAGCTCTGCCGTTCACAAACATTTTGATACAGAACCAACTTCAAATGGAAACAAAACTGATGAATACTAGCAAAACAAACACACACACCACAGCCATGATGGAAGTTATTTCAAAGAGGCATTGTCTCCTACCCGTTTCAATAAATGCAGCCATTCCTTACATTTAACGACGTAATTATCTGAGCTGACGATCGATCCGTCCTCCCGTGACCGATCGGCGAAGACCCTGCTTCCCAGGGCACGCAATAGGCCGCTTATTTCAAAAGAGAAAGTGCTGTGGCTTCCTAAATGTTTGCTGTGGCCACCCATGGAAGCTTAATATATTTAAAAACGCAAAAAAAAAAAAAACACATGCATTATTGAATAATACACAAACAAATTAGTTGTGTCGTGTTCAATGATGCATGTGTTTTGTTTTTTAAATATAGTATTTTGAATGAAATGCTGATTTAAGAGTTATACTTTGAATTTTGGATAGGCTGGTACGCTTGTGAACATATAATGAACTGCATTAGCCCCATTATTGTACCCACTTTACACCAACACTTCAGGAGCCAACGCAGCACTTCCCACCAGTACCATTTTTGTTGTTTTCCCAAACAGAAAACAAGATTGGTCTGGTCTTACGCCCCGTAAGTCTTGTTTCTGGGAAGGCCGATCCCCAATATCCTGGAACTTTTGGGAAATAAAAGCAACTGCAGGGAACAGCACATACTGAGGAGCCAGGGACAACATTTATCTGCGGTCATTACTGATGTTCATATTTACACTTGTCTTCTACCGGTCCCCTGCTTCTCTACTGCTGTCACACCTGAAACAGTTCTCACACTACCCGGATTCTCTGGTTTTCCACCCCATCTTTAAGACCCATCCTAAAAGTCACTTATACAAAGAGCGTATGCATAGTCTTGTTAAATGACCACATGATCCCACGGCCCACACACTTAGGCCAGGTCCCCGCTGGCTACTGCAGCGCCCATGGGGCCAGGCCCGCTGCGAGGGGGGGCCGTCGCACGCCGAGTTTTTCAGGAACACCTGAAAATGGAGATGGCCACGGGCGACAGAGCGCTTGGCCACGCCCCAATGAGGGTGAACCTGCCATGTGACGTCTTGGCCACGCCCCCTCCCCCCAGTCTTTTCCCCTGCAGACCGGGGAATTCAGCTGCACGCGCCGCCAGACTCGCGGGCGTGCGTGCAGGGGAGGCACTGGTGCCGCAGCCTTACTTACTCTGGTGTATCTTGCCCTATAAAATGCAAACTTTCACGAGCTCTTTTTGTCTTTCTAGGCCTCCCGAGTCAGACTAAGTTCTTCGGGCAGGGACTCCTTTTTCCAATGTAAACATGTATTATACACTTACTGGTCTGGTATTAATGTTTCCCGCATTAGGCTGGGGCCGTGGTACCGCAGACGGTTCAGAGGCATCTGCAGGCTGAGTGAACAGACTGACTTAAGGCAGTGTTCTCGTCCATGCGGTGTGCGGAAGCGGGTGCGTGTTGCGCAAGAAATTAGTTCAAACCGATTTATTGGCGCGACAGACCGGTCACGTGAGCGGTTCGCCCAATGAGAGCGAACCAGCTCCGTGACGCCCCCTGGGCACGCCCCCCACGGCCAGGGAAAGCACCCGCTTACCTCACAGCCACCGCGCGGGCGAAGGCGCCATGGCCCCAGCCTTAGGTCTCAGTAAAGGGTTACACTGGGTTGCGCTATATCAATAAAAATATAATGCCGTATAATAGTAAGACCAGGCAATATTGCTGGAATCTGGGGTACCCGCTTGGTTCAAATATCGCAGGGGAAGAAGATAATTTTTTGGTGGAAGGAGGAAGTTGCATATTCCCTCACTGCCAGCAGGGTCACATCATTGAACGGCTCTGAAGGTGTTAAACAAGTACACAGTTACTTTTTTAGCTGCACTGTGGAACAGAACTCATTTTGACCTAAAACTTTTTAGCAATGTTCTCCTAGTGACACCTAGTGGCTGCTCCTGGAACAGCACTGACAGGACAATAAAATAGCACTGAGCTGATCAATAGCAGTCAACACTGGTGGCATTTATTATTATTAAGTAACAGAAAAGAACTACTGTGGCGGTCATCTAAACCAAAATGTTAAAGATACTCATGATACAAAATGACAAGAACACTACAGCTCCAACCAGTTCAATAGCATCAGCTGCGGTTACTGAAAGAACTGGCTTTCTTGCCTGGTATGTGCAGGAATAAGGGAGCTTCAGCCTTTTACAAACCAGACCTGTTTGGGAGTTATACATGTTATTAAAGGGACAAAATATCTCTTGCTTTAATTCAAAACAATGTGCTTACCATTGTGTCTATGGGACTCCACACAGTGTGCATGCCCTGCATATGGTTTTAACTTTCTAAAAGGAAACATCCCAGCTCGGTATCGGTTTGATTTGTGCTCATTTGCAGGTCATTACCCAGAATCCCTGGCTGCAGTTGTAGCACTGTATGCCAAGAGATAATAGGAGTTGCAGACCTATCAGACATGTGAATGTGCTCACACGTGGTCAATGTATTGGATTATTTCCTCTTACGACTGGATACTAACAAGTTCCTTGCATGGATAAGGCGTCAAAACAATTTCATTTTTTATTTTGACCTAATCTCTCAATCAAAAGTGCAGTTCAACTTGACTTAAAATATACTGGTGTTCAAATAAAGTGAAAGCACTTGGGCATTCAACGCCCCTTTTTTTTTTTTTACAATAAGTTGAAATACCTTTGTTAATTGAAGTTTAAAAGCCTTAATAAAATTTTTTTTTTTAAATCATTCGTTATGGGCTCAAATGACAATTAAATCTGCGGCAATTACATAGCTGCAGTGACGAGGTCAGCGTTACAGAACAGCTTCTTTAAAAGCACTTCTCAAGACCATGTTCAGGTTACAGGTTAGTCCCCAACGCGTTTTACTGCTCACCATATGATCCGGGGTCTCGCTCTTTATAGGAGAAATGAAGCTGCAGCTCCTCCTCTGACATGTGGCAGGTGAACACTTTCAGCAGGCAGCATATTATAAACAGCGCGTTGTGAGCTTGCCAAATGAAGAGCTGGCTGAAAGGGAAACAGAGCAAAGTACAAGAGTCAACAGCCGCCATGATACGATGAAGCACAGGCTGCAGCTACGCATCCCTTGCACATTAATACATGACAGCTCCCCCCGCATGCTTATTTTTTATTGGTTAGAGATTATCCCAATACTGTACAGTCGGATGTCCGTTTTTTATCCTAGACAGGTCTGCTAATCCCCTCTTACTGAATGCCATTAGAAGACCTCAAACAAACCGTATCTGAGAAGATTTAGACATTTTTTATGTGATAAGATCCTTTGGAGGCTGCTTTGAAAATATCTCTGTGCTGCCCGGTGGAGTGAAGACCTTGAGAATGAACAGCAGAAGTTGCCGTGTTAACATACAACTACAGATTTTTCAATCAAAATGTAAATAAAATAAAACATTGCTAGGAAAAATAAAGCAATGTTGGAACCCCTTCGAATTCTTTTCATTTAAAAATGACAAAAATGTTTAGAATACAAATATATCTAATGACACTTAAAAAAAAAATTTACAACGAAATACTCTCTCAAATAAACATTTAGGATCAACTTACTTTTGACATTCTGCGGATATTTTAAGTTCTTTAGTTCTACATAGGAAGACCCTGGTAAGAGATCCCAGATTTCCTGTTCTTGGATTGTTCTCAACTGTAGAATAGGGAGAGAAAAAAATTGAATATTGACCGAGTATATATTAAGACATCGTTTTATTGTGGTTTATAACAGGTTTTTCGATCAACCCTGGTAATGAGGTACCAAAAAACTGCAAATATGACATCCATCAAGATGTTACCAGATCATTCATGAATGTAATACATGGATCTTTGTTAAATGGAGTTAGCAATTAACTCCCCCCCAAAAAAAGACATTAAAATTGCATGTTGTGTCCTTTTAATTCACTTCCGCTAGACAAGTCATAAGCTGATCATAAATCAAACACAAAAGTGAATATTTAAAAGCTTTATCAATCACAAGGGGAAAAAACAATGCCTGCTGAGATAACAGATCTAATAAGACTAATTAATTCTTCCTCCTGCCAAAGGGAATACTCAGCAGAGATTTATTCAATTTATCAAACATTTGGACCAGTTTACAAACTACACCGATAGCACTTTTTCCCCCTCAAAACTAAACAATGGTCATATATGTTCTTACAATTAAAGGATTAATAAGCACCATTGAAAACAAAATTAGATGATTTATGTCCCATTAACGCACATAAGATGTCTTTTCCATCGATTTATATCTCGGGGTGTGCAAACTGGGCAAAATGCATTTGCCTTCCCCCTCAAAATCGATTCCCTGCAAAACGTCTCATTAAGCGTCAAAGGGATAATTATGTCGCCAAATGAATAAGCTTTCAGCAGAGAGCGAAATATGGTGTGTGTCCTATTTATAGTCTGAGCATTCGGCGAGCGAGTCTGCCGATTTTAGAGGATTTCACAATTACTGTAAGTGGATTACATGAAATTGCAATGCACATGGACCCAATGCTCGATTACTCGTCTACAAACCGACTTAACCGCAGAGTTTTTCACAGCTCAAAAAAGGCACGTTTTACATAGCTCGCAACCTCGAGTGATAGTTTCGCACCTCTTGAGAACACCAGCCTGACATGAGCAGAGACCTATTTCACACAATGGGCCATTTACAGATGTAGCAAAACTTGGCATCTTCGTCACCTGAGGTCACCGCACCGAAGGACTAATGCTGCCCTGGGCACCCATTCAAAAGCATGGACAACGCCCCCCTTTCAGCTCCATCGCAGCAGACTCAGTCTGCGACACTGAGGTCAGTAAGTCTTGCTACATCTGTAAATCACCCAATAGCTTGGAGACAGTTGTAAGTAGCTCATGTGAAATTTAGCATGTACATACTTAGCACTTTCCCTAATCAGAACCGCAGTCCCCAATTATTGGTCAGTAAATACAACACCTATTGAAAAAAATAGGTGCAAAACCAGCGCTTATGCAAACAAATAATATAAAAACAACCTTAGATACAGTGTCCAATTGGTAGTCCTGGAGCTGCCTAAAGAGATTGTTCTGGAATCTTTCACCCAGACTTGTCTTTGTGGGAAAAAAGCAACCTCCTCTGGCGCTGAGGAAAGGATATGGAGTGGAGAAAGGACGCACTTCTTCTTTTCACCAATGACCTCAGGAGAAAAGAGAAAGACAAACCATGCAGAAAGCCTGCAATAGTGCATTACCCAGGGATATAGATGAAAAAGAGCAATTTATTACAATATAAAAATAACCATTAAAAATGCAATGTTATACATAAAATATATGAGTGCCTCAGCACTAGACCAAAAGATCTTCCAACTTGCTCCGCCTTGATAAAAATTGGAATCCTACTCACCAGAAGTGAATAGGACATGTGCACTGGTTTAAAGGTCTTTTCCGCCGGATCAGCCGTTCGCCGTGGGGTGCAGTACGTCCGCTTCTGAGGGAGGATCAGCTTCTGTGCTCCGTGAAGAATTGCTGCCGGAGAACACTCGATCAACTCCTCCGCTGACGTCACACGTGTTGATCGAGCGTTGATCGAGTGTTCTCCGGCAGCAATTCTTCACGGAGCTCAGAAGCTGATCCTCCCTCAGAAGCGGACGTACTGCACCCCAAGGCGAACGGCTGATCCGGCGGAAAAGACCTTTAAACCAGTGCACATGTCCTATTCACTTCTGGTGAGTAGGATTCAAATTTTTATCAAGGCGGAGCAAGTTAGAAGATCTATTGGTCTAGTGCTGAGGCACTCATATATTTTATGTATAACATTGCATTTTTAATGGTTATTTTTATATTGTAATACATTGCTCTTTTTCATCTATATCCCTGGGTAATGCACTATTGCAGGCTTTCTGCATGTTTTGTCTTTCTCTTTTCTCCTGAGGTCATTGGTGAAAAGAAGAAGTGCGTCCTTTCTCCACTCCATATCCTTTCCTCAGCGCCAGAGGAGGTTGCTTTTTTCCACAAAGACAAGACCTATGTTCATTTTATATGGAAACAAGACAGACCTAGCTAGCGATATCCCCTTAGGTATAGCTGGATACAGAGGCTATGCAAGATCTTGAGAAAGAGCCCAAAAGCAATGAAACGCGTGTAGGAATTTCGATTTTTTTTTTCCATCTGATGTTTTTCACTCCTTGCTACATGATCCAATTAAATATTTTATATTTTTTCAATACTGGGTTCCTGTGCCATTATCTATCAGCAGTCGCTCTGCACTTTTCAGCTTTCTTCCTATGTAAGTAATTAGCCCGATACTGAAGAAGACTCCAGAGGAAGTGTTACTGTTTTTCGTATGGTATAATGCATGGGTAGCCAACTCCAGTCCTCAAGGGCCACCAACAGGTCCGGTTTTCAGGATTTCCCTGCTTCAGCATAGGTGGCTCAAACAGTGGCTCAGTCAAAGACTGAGACACCTGGACTAAAGCAAGAATTTTCTGAAAGCCTGACCTGTTGGTTGCCCTAAATGTTCAGTCCCAGTATTTGCTCTGAATAACTTCTGTGCTGAAACAACCAGAAATGTACTCCAGGTCCAGGTTTTCAGCACCGTGTTGGTTAAAGAAACCTCCGGAAATTATCTGTCAAGAACTAGACACCTGGTAAAGCAATTTTAAGTTACAGGTTTGAAGCAGGGGGTCTCCGGAGCGGAGCCGGGCTAATTGCAGCTCTGGGGACCGCCTACTTCCAGAGATAATGAACTTCGCAGGTGCCGCCGGCATCTCTTCTCAATTTAAAAGGTCCTGGTGACCTGGGCCAATAGGAGAACACACCAGATGACATCACAGCTTCTTATTGGCCCACGGGACATTTAAACGCCGCTATCATATTAGGCACCTAGTTCCTCTTACTGCAGAGATACCGACACCCCTACAGAGGTAAGTATCTCTGGAAGCAGGGGGTCCCTGCAGTTGAAATTAACAGTTCAGCTCCGAAGACCCCCTGCTTCAATCCTGTAATAAAATTAATTTAAAAAAAAAATCATAAAAGAAAATATATGAATATATGTTAGAAGATACACCAATAGTCAATTAAATTATTGATAAGAATGCATACTTGACAAAAAACTTCCCAGAAATATGTACTTCATTCTGAATACAATCCCCCTCAATTAAGTTGTAAAACGGCTATATTTGTACATTTACTTAACATAGCTTCTCTAAATCCCTATTAATAAGCCTAGGTATACACAGCAAAATAAGACATATCCCACAATAAAACATATACTGCTTGGGTTACAGCCCAGTAAAGGACTAATATCCACGTTAGAAAATAATTCTGCTGATAAGCGCTCAGCTGTAAAGCAACAATTAAAAACGACACAATTGAGGGGAGTTATACAATAGCATGTTACATGCATGTTCCCGGAGGAGTTTGTCATACTGCGGATTATGTGGCTAGGGTGATACAAGGAAAAGGAAATGTGCAACGTTAACATGTTTGAGAGGTACAGTACTTTCTACATTGCCAAATAACTGTATATTTCCGTTTGTTGTTCTTCCACAAAGACACAGCATTTCATTCCACTGCAATTCCAGCTATTAGAAACAGAGTGAAACGGAGTCCTTACTTAATGACTTGCAGATCGAAATGGTTGCCTCTTCCAGGAGCTTTGAATCAGCACTGAAATACAGAAATAAACTGGTGACAATATATCGGTAACATTATTATTACACACGGATCAAAAATAAAACTAAGCCATTGAAACAAATGTATTGGCTTTTGAGAAGGCTTCAAGTTTGATGGATACCCTTATCGTATAAGATTGATGTTAACATTTGAAGCTGCTACATGGCATTTCAATATCAAAAACGGCTTTTAAAAATGCAACAAAACTAGGTTAAGAAAAAGGAGCAGTCCGCAATATCCCCCATTATGTATTTATTTTTTAGAGGGGGTCTTGCAGAGCTGACGGCGCCGTTCTGAGATTCTTACTGTTGAAGTTATCGGTATTACTTCCTGGTTGTTAAAGATGATCTAAAATGGCTGTCCAATAGGAAGCCACAAGCAATGAAGTTGTGGCTTCCGATTGTGCAAATATTTGACCGCCTTCAAGTTTCCTAGGCAGGGAGATTGAAACCCAGTAAATGCGCCGGTAAGCATCTCAGGAACCCTGGGGTCTCTGGAGCTGAAAATACCAGTGTTTGGCTCCAGGGGAGCTCCTGGTTCCCATCCTGTAAAAAACAGGGGGAAGAGGGAAGGAGATCAGATGCATTGTAAGGAACCCCAACCCTCTCTAATAGCGTCTGAGATCAGATGCAATGTAAGGAACCCCAACCCTCTCTAATAGCGCGTCTGAGATCAGATGCAGTGTAAGGAACCCCAACCCTCTCTAATAGTGCGTCTGAGATCAGATGCATTGTAAGGAACCCCAGCCCCCTCTAATAGTGTGTCTGAGATCAGATGCATTGTAAGGAACCCCAACCCTCTCTAATAGTGCGTCTGAGATCAGATGCAATGTAAGGAACCCCAGCCCTCTCTAATAGCGTCTGAGATCAGATGCAGTGTAAATTCTTCTGCATTTCATACAATGTTTCAAATGACCTGAAAATTGCCGGGAACCCTTTAGGGATGCCCGGGGGAACACAAGGGTTCATAGGAACCCCTATTGAAAAAACACTGGTCTAAATCAAGTATTACTTTAAAATCCCGTTACCTTAACACGACTACAATACCAATAATTTGTCTCTGTAATCCACACACGCCCCATAACCCTTGTGTATTGTAGTATTTGACTGGTTTGTTGTGTTCAAATATTAAAAAGACCTCTTTTGCATGGAAACTGTGCGTGTTAGTTTATGTCAGGGTTGTCCAAGTTCAGTCTCCCCTCACCAACAGACCAGATGTTAGAGCAACACATACCTAATCAAGTTCAATTGGTGAAAATTAAAGGTGTTCGAGAAAACTTGAATACCTGATATGATAATATAGCCTTCCAGAACTGAACAGTCCCATTATAGGAATCATTTAGCACAAGAATGGCCAACTCCAGTGCTCAAAGGCAACTAACAGATCAGGTTTTTAAGATACAGTATCCCTGTGTCAGCACAGGTGGCTCAATCATTGACTGAACCACCTTGCTGAAGCAAGGATATACTGAAAACCTGACCTGTTGGTGGCTCTTTAGGACTGGAGTTGGTCTCCCCTGATTTAGCACATGGTACAATCATTTCCTAAGGGTTCACTTTAGTCTTTGTTCATCTGAAACCTCAGGCATTTTACTTCGCACCTCTACTTAGGTGCAGTACATTAAGAATGGAGCCACCACATCTAATGCAACGTCTGTACAGGGTGCGTGACGCAGTGCATAGATCGCAAGGCTAATTGACCAAAGGTCTTATGAGAATCTAGTTGTACTATCAGGAATAAAATAATAACAGTGGGTACACAGAGCTGCAACTGATTATAAAACCACACTTTACCATATTTATACCATCAACACTGGGCCACTACTCTGACACAATAAACATTACAAATAGAAAATTAACAAGAGGAAGTTTCAATTCCTGATAAAAAGAAGACATTCATAGAAATGATTGTGTTCAACAGGCGCACACAATAGACAACTGTGTTTCATATCAGAGAAGTTTACAATCCACTGGAAATGGGGACAACGGAGAAACAGGTGGTGTGGACGGTAAAACAATGAATATGGAGATTAAGATGCTATCCCAGCCAAGCAGCTGGAAAGCATCTCTTTGCCTGTCAGACTCAGAAGATGGATTCCGGAGGAAGGAAGAGATAGTAGTGGGTGTGTGTGTGTGTGTGGAGAGGTCAGGGGTAGGATACTAAAGCTTTATTGGAGTGAGGTTTTTGTAGCCACCTTGAAGGCAGGGTGGGATTGGGAGAGCCTGATGCGCGGGAGGAAATACTTGACTAGCATGATATGTTGAGGACACCAGACCCAGTCTGGAAGGTTTTCTATCCTTTTCTCATCGGATTGGTTCTTGGGCAATCTCAGCCCTCAAAGTTCATAATCCCTTCTTGGGCTGCGCCGTGTATTTCTTTTAGTTCAGTTTCTTCATTTCCGATAGTCTAAACTTACGCTCTGGTATGTTTCTTGGAAATCTCAAACTGTATCTCCAAGGTGGTCTTTGGTTCTGGCTGAATAGAACATCTATAATTGAAAGCAAATGTCTGCAAATATAACACAAGAGAGAAAGATCTGAAGCTACAAGTTGTCACACTTTTGGAACCCATAAGACAAGTATTTCTCTACTGTGAATTTTGCGGAAATGCAATATAAATCACTTGCAAAAAAATGTCAAACGTTATAAGTGAAGAAGGCTACAAGCTCGAGATCGATGGCCTAAATTATGTGTCAGTATGGCACAGCAAGAAATATTGCCGCTGAGAAAGCATTCAGTTTAACAATATAGTCACGGTGCATTTATAAACCCGATCAGGGCCCTATCCAGGCTAAAGCAACACTGTATTGTATTGCAGGAGCTTTTAACACAAAGTTAGAAGCAGCAATTCCGCCTACTCCATTTTGTTATTGATTTTCTTTACAGCATTAGAAGCAGAAGCTGCTCTGGAGTTGAGCTGATATTTTTTTAGCTTCAGGGACCTCTTACCAGTTTAGTTACCCCTGCTCTCCTCCACTTTTTGGAATTCAACATGACCTCCAAATCTCACAGGTCTATTGAGCCTATAGGAAGCCGCAACGGCAACTTCCGGCCTCTGAGCCAATCAGAAACAGTATTGCAACAAATCGGGAACAGTGTTACTGACCAGCTCGCAGGCAGCTCTGGTCGTTGGCCATTTTAAACTCCTGAAACATATGTCAGAGATGAATATCTCCCGAATTAGGGGGATACAAGGTGCGACAGGTGTGGTGCTGCGCTTACAGACCTAAGGCTAAGATTATAGTAGGCGCATGCCTGTCGCCAAGCGATGGGTGCACCGAGATAGAGGCGATTGGGGAGGCATGTCAGACGCGTCACCAGGCTGGTTCGCTCTCATTGGCTGAGCTGCTCACATGAGGCTGCCGCGCAAAAAAAAGAAGTAAATACTTGTCTTTTAAAAAATCTGCCGCACTGTCGCTCTGCATCACGCCCGCGCACACTATGGCCGGCCCATATCAGCTGCTGCACTTTGTTCACGGTGCGCGCAAAATCGCACGCACGGTCACTATAATCGCTGCCAAATGGTTGAAAGAGCAATGGGGATTGCTGCTCTAAGCAATTTTAAGAAAATAACAAAATGGTGGCCATCTTTAAAAATCCCCAGATTTTTTCCAAAATAGGCCTCCATGCAAAATGGTTGAGCAACTAAGCAAATGGGAAACTGAACTTGTACACAAAAAAAAAACGATGAGTCACGTGGAACATTTGCCTCTGTATAACATGTAAAATGTCTGCATAACCAACACAATGTGAAGTGCAAAAAACTGTCAACTGTTCCAAGATTGGATATCTGCATCTTAATAAAAGACACTTGTTATTACAGATATAACACACATTCTACTCTGTTTGCTGCAGATTATTTTCATCGAACAAAATGGTCTTCTCTGGGTTCAATAGTTTGCAACTGAAGCATTTCGGGAACATGTCCAGATTTGAATTTGTATATTTATCTTGCTTAGTAGGTAACAAAAACAAACTTGCTTGGGCCACAAGCAAAAAAAAAAAAAATTAGGACACGAGTGGAAAACTCCAATCCTCAAGTGCCACCCTTCAGTTTTTGACTGAACCACCTGTGCTGAAGCAGGGATATATCCTGAAATCCTGACCTGTTGGTGACCCTTGAGGACTGGAGTTTGCCACCCCTGACCTAAAATGTGCCCCTTCTGTTTTCTAAATCCTCCTTTCCCAAGCCAGAGAAAAGAGCCTTTCAGAGGCCTTCCCCAACTTCACACTGGGGGACATTACGATACTCCCTACTCGGCTTGGTACTAATAACCCAATTAATGTGCGACTCCAAGTGTTACAGGAAGGACACGCGATCTATTACAGAGACGCAGAGAGAAGCCGAGGAGCCAAAACACTGTACAGGAAATGCTAGAGAAATTGCCATACAAGCAAAAATGCACTTCAAGGCTTAAGTGAACTCGCTTGAACAATTAGTCTGTTATGAAGACTGCATTAACCACTAGTACAGGGAACGTCCCAAACGTCAGCAGGCAAGATTCATGAGGTGGCACCTGACCAAAAGCACCGGCACCAGATATTGGTTTAGCTTTGACCACAAAGCCGGCAGGAAAAGCGGCTTCATTAATGAAGGAAGGAAGGAAAGAGTGAGTGAATGTAAAGATGGGAAACGAATATTAAATGTGATTATGGGAATCCTTGCATTTAACCACAGAGTAGCTCTAAAAAGACTTTGCGCTGTTCTTAAACATACTGGTGAGAAAGCAAACACTGGAACATTTGAGAAAAACCCATTTAGTTGATCAATTGTAGGCCACAGTTCAAGAATTCTTTGGTTTATCCCCAGACACCCCAGCAAACTAATGGCTGCTCATGTTCTACATTCAACATATAGCAAATTATAACAATAAGAAATACTACGAACAATAAATAGCATGTTCACTTTATTTTTTAACCTGCAGGTATGCGATGTTCATCTGTTTCTATCCCTGAGATTTTTTAAAAGGCTAATCAATCTTATTTCCCTTGATCTGACACATCTATACATAGAACAGTTAAAGGTAAGCTACCAGGCTGCTCACATACATAATGCTCATGCTTACGGTCAATGCACATGAAACAATCCAGTGTGTGGTCAGTGGTGTTTATAACAGAGCAACAAATTGCCATGGGGCAGCCATCTTAAAAGTGACCCACAGTTAATAGCACTATTACTTGAAAGGGCACGGATTCAATTACCACAATGAAAAACATATTTAGTAAAACTGAACAGACTCAGGGTTATGTAATGCTATTACTGCTAAGGCAAATGACCGAGTCTAGATGGATCACCTAATTGTCAAATGCTAATTACAGTATATGGTCCATGCATAAAATTGATTTTTGAAGTGAAACTTCCTTAGTGGCGCCTCATTCGTGATGGGGCAAAAAAGAATTGTGGAGCCAGAAATGAAACGGATGTGACGTCAGTGCTGGCAGTTGAGGCCGGGCTGTGTTCTGGCTCAGCCCGACCCCAACACTGACATCACACCCGCTCCACAAATCAGATGCGGCGGCGGCGGCGATAGCCGCCGGCGCCGCTCCTAATCGCCCCCCCGAGTCCCACCCCCCTCCACACATTGTGACATATGCGACGGCGATAGCCGCCGCTCCTAACGGCCGCTGCCATGCCGCGCATGCGCAGTTGTGACGGCGCCGCTGATTCCCCGCCCGTTCCCCGCCCATTGATATGCTGCGCATGCCCGGTAGTCATGGCGACGCTCGAGACGCCATGACTCTCCTCACAGGGACACTGAAGCCCACACTGCTCCCCGGGGCTCTATGCAGGCACTGATCTCCTGCGGCCTCTCCTCCCGGTGCATGCCCCGGCCGAGGCATAGAACTGCTCCGGTAACGGGGGGGGGAGGAGGGAGTGATGAGTGCGCTGCGTCCCCCACAGCACCATCAGAAGCCTCCGAGTCGGCTCCAGCTAACGATGACACGCTTCTTCCTCTCCCCCCGCCGACACTGCCTCCATCTCCTCTGTGCCGCGATCTGGTAGGAATGGGGGGGGGGGGGGGCGGACTGCTGAAAGGGTCTGGGTGCAGGGAAAGGACAAGTGTGCTGGGGGGAGGACAAGTGTGCTGGGGAGAGTCAGGAGAGAGGGGGGCAGGACACACACACACATACATACACACTGACACATACACACATACTGACTCACATACACACACTGATTCACACACACACACACACATACACACTGACTGACACACACACACACACACTGACACACACCCCCACACACTGACTGACCCCCCCCACACACACTGACTGACCCCACCCACCCACCCCCCCCACACACTGACTGACCCACCCCCCCCCACACACACACTGACTGACCCACCCCCCCCCACACACACACTGACTGACCCACCCACCCCCCCACACACACACACTGACCCACCCACCCCCCCCACACACTGACTGACCCCCCCACACACTGACTGACCCCCCCCCACCACACACTGACTGACCCCCCCACACACTGACTGACCCACCCACCCCCCCCCACACACTGACTGAAACCACCCACCCCCCCCACACACTGACTGAAACCACCCACCCCCCCCACACACTGACTGACCCCCCCCACACACACTGACTGACCCACACCCCCCCACACACTGACTGACCCCCCCACAACTCCCCCCACACACTGACTGACCCACCCACCCCCACACACTGACTGACCCACCCACACACCCCCCCCACACACTGACTGACCCACCCACACCCCCCCCCACACTGACTGACCCACACCCCCCCACTGACTGACTGACCTCCCCGCACACTGTCTGACTGACCCCCGCACACTGACTGACTGACCCACCCACACCTCCCCGCACACTGACTGACTGACCCACCCACACCTCCCCGCACACTGACTGACTGACCCACCCACCCACACCTCCCCGCACACTGACTGACTGACCCACCCACCCACACCTCCCCGCACACTGACTGACTGACCCACCCACACCTCCCCGCACACTGACTGACTGACCCACCCACACCTCCCCGCACACTGACTGACTGACCCACCCCTCCCCGCACACTGACTGACTCACCCACACCTCCCCGCACACTGACTGACTGACCCACCCCTCCCCGCACACTGACTGACTCACCCACCCCTCCCCGCACACTGACTGACTCACCCACACACCCCCGCACACTCTGACCCACCCACACACCCCCACACACTGACTGACACACACACTGACTGACACACACACTGACTGACACACACACTGACTTACACATACACACTGACTGACACACACACACACACACACACACACACACACACACACACACTGACTGACTGACTGACATACAGACACACACACACACTGACTGACTGACTGACGTACACACACACTGACACACATACACACAAGGAATTCACACTTAGTGCAAATAGCTAATACATGGGATGTGTGCCGAGCACGCGCATTCTAAGTCAAATTTATTTGCGTTTTGTAAATGAAATTGTATTTTGATTTTTAATTAAAACATCACCAACACAAATACAATTTCTGTGATAAAAGTCAAAGAAGTTTCACTTACTATGCGCGTGCTCAGCACACACAGCTTTTTTTTTTTCTTTTAGTGCAAGTCCTTGCCCAGTACAGGGTACAATGTAATATGTGGTGCCCAAGAAACCGGACGATAAAGTGATATGACTAAAGTCACTGGGATTCAAAGCAGATTCATCCACCTTAATGTTGTAACCACTACGCTACTTCATCATATGCCCATATCTCTGTGAAAACATCCATTAGTGATGCGGTTTGTGTAGATTTAAAGCTATTAGAAGATGCAACAAACTACAGTAAACCGTGTTTACGGAAAATCAAAAAAAATATTCCAATTGCATTGATATGTGGATTTGCCATATTGATATTCTAATTCTTTGGAGTGGAACACAAAAACAGTTTGAAGAATCTGTACATGTATTGTCATTACCCAGAATCCCTTGCTGCAGTGGGAAGCACTGTTTGCTAAACAATAATGGGGAAAGACAGGGTTGCAGACCTGTCCGAGACATGCAAATGCACCACCAGTGGTATTTTTATGTACTGTACATGTGTTAAAAACCAACGATTTCAATCACATGTGTTAAAAACCAACGATTTCAATCTAGAAGTGACTTCGGAAATGAATGAATCAAAGAGGACCTTTCTAGATCTGACAATTGAGGCTAAACTGGGCAACATCCACTTTTTTCCATTAAAAAAAAAACTGCTACAACTAGTTTGCTGCCTGCTACAAGTTTACACCTGAAACGCCTCATAAATGGTATCTAGGCGTTCAGAGAAACTGTTCTACACGTACAGAATTTAAAGTGCAGGTGGATGAACTAAAAACAATGATTCCTAAATGGAGGATATAGCATGCGGATCTAAAAAAAAATAATAATCTATTCCATTGTGCACTGAATATTAACAGGGAAGATGTATTGAAAATAAAAGGAGAACATACACGTCTACAAATTATGAGATGTAAGTGGTAGAAAATAAAACAAATATTTAACAAAAAAAACATTGGAATCTCTTTCTCAATGATCAAAGCTTGGAAAAAGTATTCAAGTATTACCATCACAACCAAGCATCACAAATATAAAGTTTGATGCCTAAAAGCCATCTTGGTTCATAGCCATTTCTCACAGCCAGAACATAAAACATGGCTCATCACCTACAGCAGGCCATTTCAGATTTGGAACATGCAACGCCTGCAAACACAGAACGTTCACAGAAAGTTTTTGGAATAAAGATAAAAATCAAGGCAATATCAAAAAGAATTTCACGATAAGTAATTTTGCTAAGTTGCCGATTGATCCTTTCTCGTGATCGATCAGTGAAGATTCGACTTGGGGGTTCACTAAATGGTGCAGCGGAAGAGGCCCAAAGATGTGAAGTTGTGTGGGGAAGATCATGTGACCAGGCAGTCACTAGATACAATTGGTGCACTGCTAGAGAGAGGGAAGGGCTCAAAAAGGGGGTGTGCTAGAGCCCGTTACAGAAGAGGGCGGTGAGACTTTGTAAATGGCTGCACTAGAAAGAAAAATGCTTGTTATATTATAAATGTAATTGAGTTGGGTTTTTTTTTAAAAATGCTACATGTATTTTCTCATAGTACAGAACTTTTTTTTTTAACCATGTAGAATATTGCTTGGTTTGCAGCTTTAACATCTTTTGATAAAATCACTGCCTTACTGTATATGAGAATATCTATTACGCTTATAATTCATAAACTAAAGTAGATGCCAGCGACTATAACTCTCCCAAGTAGAAACAACATAAATAAAATATCACAGAAAATCTGTTTCACATGTAAATGGTTTGAATAGAAGACATTATAGTTACCAAGCGTCTCTAGGTTACCATGACAAGTCGCTGGTGTAAATATTCTGAAGCAAGATCACAGCAGCACTCCCTTGAGAAAGCTCCAATTGGAGTGAAACGTGCATTGGGGTGTATTGCAGGTGACTTCAGACATCACGGTGGCCGGGAGTAATACAGGGAACAAGGCAGTGTTTGTAGACACTCGTGAAGACTGCAGATTTATCCTACAAAGATTCGCTTTATTTATCAATATTCTGGGATTTTCATCCAACGTATGAATTATGCACCGGGTACATTGGGACAAAATCAGACATCGGTATTAGAACCAGTCGTGAACTATTATAGGAATGGACTTGGCTTTCATCTCAGCCAGGTTCCTCCTATATGTGTACTAAAAACATTGCATCTCCATACATAGTATTAGAGGACGATTTTGGCTATCTGCAGACACTTGTGCAGCGTATAAACACATCCTAAAAAAGTACTTTACAATAGAGGGTCATACAGGCTTATACTTTTGCCAGCCCAGTTCTTTAGGAAATGCCTGTCAACTTTTAACCTGTGTTAGACATTTGTCCATATATTAAATACACTGTAAAATTAACTATACTGGTCACCGATACCCACTACCTTTGTAAATATTCCCCCCTCCCCTCAAGATTTCCAGTCATATTTTACACTATTTTATGAATATTTGATTAAATGTTATGTTTTAAGTATCTTAATTTTCACACTCAGTAATTAGGTTACATGTTTATAGACGGTCCTGAATAATTAATCATAGTGTGCCTTGGGGTTTATTTCCCCAGCTTTGTGGTTTGTTTGAATGATACACCTTTTGTGTAGCACCTTTTGAATTGATCTAGAGCAGTCACACTCCTAGAACTAAAACTACAGTAGGAAGACAATGTTGTAGGTTATATAGTCGACGATATTTCTCCACTTGCTTTATTTGACAGGTTCATGAACATAAATCTAAGTTGTATGTGAAAGAGCAGGAAAGGAATAGCATTCCGGCGTACTGTAGATCAAGTACTTGAAGGACTTATTCCAATGAACTATACGACTTGCAAGAGCGCCACCTTGTGTTTTCCTATAACCCTGCACTCAACAACTCAAAGCAAGACGAGGGCCGCCTGTTAAACAATTAAAGGATTGTAATCATCAGCGACAGCAGACACCATCATTAACAATGTACTGCTAATTTGGTTAAGAAGACTGGATTAATGGCACTAACCGGCTAATGATTTACGATGCACAATACACGATGCACAGTAATACAATGAGAACACCGGTTTAAAACGTTCAAATTAAAGTACTCTGTGTGAAGTCAAAGATTGGTGGGGTAGCCTTGTTGGTCCTTTCTTCCATTTAGTAAAATACTAAAGGAGGAAAGAGGAGTAGGTAGTGCGATACCTTATTGGACCAGCAGCTAGTTAATGTGTTACAGGCTTTCAGAGCTCTTAGGGTTGTTCATCGTAATCCTGATGAAGATAACGGAGGATACCTGATGCAGTGCTCCCCCAAGAGGTTCAAAAGTTAGGAACGTATCAACTGTGTGTGGGGCAAATAAAAGATCTCACACTACCCACTGCTTCGTTAGCATCATTCGTGTGAAACTGGATATATATATATATATATACAGTATATATATGGATATATTTCTGATGCGCCTAAAGTTTTAGCAGTAGTAAACAGACAATGGGTCATAATCCTAAAGTGAAGAAACAGTTTTCAGTCTTGGCAACCCTTACTGTAGGACGCATTCATTTAAATTGAATTTAAGATGTACTAAGTTTTGTAACTTCAGGTTTAAGCGTCAGTAAGCATATTTGGGACAAAAGAGGTAATCTTTTAATAAAACAAGTCTTTACTTACACAATATGGAACATAATACAAACAATGGGGCTTTGCATATACCAATTTGGGTTTCAAGTCTGCTAACAATGCTTCCCTATCCCATGAGTGAATTTCTTACTGATTAATAGTGCACATAACAAAGAATCTCCCGTGATCCATCCATCCGTACGAAATGTGTTCAATATCTCCACCAATATTTTTAGCAAAGTATTCTCAAGACTTAGACTACATAGGATTTATTGCAAAATGGGACAGGCTCCCAATAACACATGAAGAATTATACATTTGGTACAAAAAGCTAATTATTCTAAAATCGCAACAATGCTCTTAATGCTTGATGTAAAAAAAGGATTGTAACAGGGTAAACTGTATGCACCTGTTTGATACTGTAACCTCCATATCCAATGCCCGCACCCCTCCCCCACCCTCCCCCCACCAAGGGAGATTTGTTCTTCCCAGATAAGTGCCAAATGCCCCCTTGGGTCATGGTGCATTACCTGTAGGTTTACAGCAGTTTGAGCACTCTGTGGATGGTATAGGAGATTCAACAGGACATGATCTTAGCAGTTAGCTCTTTCACTGCAGCGCCTCCAGCTTGCAGGGATTCTGTCAGGGACAAGAGTCCTCCCCATAAACCCTCCTTTACCAGGAACACACAGTAGGCAGTTGACGGTACAACTGTGTTTAATGAGATAGTCCAGCCACTCCATCCTCGTCCACTGGACTGAACCCAATGGGCTTGAGGCCCCAAGAGCCCATTCTTAGCCCCCTCACCCCCTGATGGGTTGAGGTGGAGTAGCTCCCACTCAGAGGGAGTGCCAACTTTTATATCTGGGGAGGGGTTTGTAACCCTGCCCCATAACAAGGCAGGTTCAAGTACTGACAAGCATCACACCACTGGCATGTAACCCAGTCAGTACCCTCACAGGTATGACACTCCATCTGCCGGGAGACCTGCACCTGGATAGAGTAACATTGTATCTATCCAGGCTGCAACAGCAATCTCGGGGCAGATAATGTGGACGGCAGTTATGGCAGTATGGGATGGCACAGACTTATCATGGATCGGCTTAACAGCAGCCATCTCCGCGACCGGAGCAACAAAAGTATCCCGAGTCCCAACCTGATCGGTAGTAAAATAGGACAGATCCAGTTGGACCTTCTCTTTGTTGGCAGCAAGGTAGCGCGAACGGAGTAGATCATTTATCTGCCCACGGCCCCGAGCTGCTGCCGACATCATACAGTCCTTGTCAAGGCCTCCCAGGCCCACAAAGTTTGGGGACCACAGCCTCAACGATGACCTCAGCCACCAAAGTGTCTCCTTCTAGCTTCCGTTCCCGGCACTGCAATAGAAAGGGATCCACGACAGCAGTACTCACATGAGCAGGGGCCTTCGGATCCACCCGGCCAGACGAATCGTCTGGGTTAAAAACCTTTGGCAGCGCCGGTGGAGTCGTTGGGGCAATCACGGAATTAGTACCAGCCAGTACTGTAGAATATCATATCATATCAATCTGCGGGGCCGAAGCACCTCCACAGGCCTGTTCACAGAGCAAGAACGCCGCCAGCCACTCGGAGGCAGCCATGTACGCGGCTGCTCGAACCCGGCCTGCTGTACCTCTTTGCACCGCTGTAGGAATTGGCTGGTGGTCGCGTGTTCCTCCGCCCAGGTCGGATCGACGTCCTGGATCACCACACCGGGATAGATGTCCGGCTCCTATGTGGAGTAAACGGCTGGCAAACCAGGAACGATAGAGGCACCGTCCGGTACCTCTATGATGGAAGCACCCTCGCCGATCTTCTGTCCGGAAGCTGGATCACCGGACATCTCCCGCTGGGAACTGGCCACCGGAGGCGGGGTAGATATAATCCAGCAGTACTCCCCCAGGCAGCAACTTGCATCCTCGAGGGCACGGCTTTGCGTCGACTTCACCCTGGAGAAAGAGAAGGACTCGGGGCCTCTCACACCGGCAGGCGTGGAAGCAGGCAAGTTCTCCTTTGTTTCCGCAAGTTCACCAGGGCTAGACAAACAGCTCTCATTTCTGCCCACGGCTCCGAGGGATCCCGCTCCAGAGTCAACACTCACGGCACAGTATTCCCCACAATAGCCAAAGTCCCGGCAAGGCCGCTCCAACTGAAAAGATCAAAGACCATCCCCACAGTCTGGTGTAGCCTGGCTTGAATATTTTCTTGCTAGTGTGAGTAGCTTCGGAGTCAGGAGTACAGGCTCCACAACACCCCCAGGTTTAGGTTAATTAATTATTTGGATGTCACTTTATTCATTGACACAACAGGCACTATTCAAACTGACATTTTTAGGAAGCCTAGCAAATAGCAGTCATCCTAAATCATTGATTCGGAGTATACCTAGGGCCCAATTTCTCCGTCTGAGGCGACTTTGTTCAAGCGATGATTTATTTGAGCAACAAGAACTAAAAAATAGATTTGTTCAAAGGAGATACAAACAAGATGATATTGAGGAAGCATATATGTGTGCTCAGTCTTCCAATAGGACGGAGTTGTTATCACAGTCGTCTGTGAGGTCTACGAGAGATCAGAAATTGGATAGGGGGGCATCCCCTCTTTTTGTCACCCAGTTTAGTCGGCAGGCAGAACAGATATGTTCTATCTTCTATAAACATTGGGGGACCCTTACTCTTGACAGAGACCTATTTAGTTCAGTCAACCAGGGTCCAGCCATTACCTTTAGGAAAGCCAAATCCTTATCAAGCTATCTTTCTCCTAGTTTAATTCTACAGAGATAAATAGATCAAATAAGATAGGAGGTTTCTTTAAATGTGGTAGATGTATTTGTTGTTATGCGAAACCTATTAAATGTATTGAGACCATTTATTCTAAAAAGAATTATAGGATCCCATCCTTTATTAACTGTGATTCACAATTTGTAATATATTATCTTACTTGTGGCTGTGGCAAAGGTTATGTTGGCCGTACCATGCGTCCTGTCAAAAACAGGATTATGGAACATATTCGGTCTATAAAAAGAAAAGACTTGGTGTTACCTGTTTCTAAATATTTCCCTGATTGCCCTTCAGGTAGTTTATCAAGTTTTCAGTTTTCAGCAGTGGAGTTGGTTTCTACTGTATGCCTGTGAGAGGTGGTGATAGATTAAAACTGCTCAATCAATGCAAGATGTTTTGGATCCATTCCTTGGATACATTGTTCCCTTTAGGAATTAATACAGAATCGGATCTTAAACATTTTCTTTGAATCTGCTTGTCATATGCCTATTTTAGGATGATACTGATTAGACTATTATAACATTAAGTCCATTAGATCTGATATGGTTCTCTGTCGCCCTTTGGTGGGTTTTTTCCTGTTTGAGTAGAGTTATGCATTTTTTCACGTATATGTGTATGACTCTAAAAATATTTTCATTCAAACAGTTTCTGATAGTTGATACTTTCATTCATTTTTTCTAGCATTGTTCTTTACAGGCGTTTAGACTATCTTAAATCAGGAGAGGTATTCAACTTCAGGATTAGATGATTTAAGGTGTCCTGAGTTGATATAAACCCGATTATACTCTAATATGTTATATTGATTTATGGTTAATCAGTTACATATACTGATATCGGTTACCACTAATTTTTTGTTTAGTTTTTACGCTTTTTTTTTATGGTTCCACAGATGATATGTATGTGTTTATTGTTGTTTTGATTTTGTTGGTCTTTTTAACATGTTTCTATAAATGTATATTATGTCTTTGTGGTTCCTTACCTTCTGAGTGTTACGTCTCTTCCCTGTGTTTCACTTTCACAGGGGATTTGTGTCCAGGGGGATTGATTTACCTGGGCACAGATAAGCGGTGCTTTCTGGGGGGGGAGCTATAAAGAGTCTGATCAAGACCATTGAAACTACTCTTTGATAAAGCGCCCCTGGCGAGAAACGCGTTAGAGGTTTCCCTTTTTAATTACAATACATTTTTGTTATTTTTTCATTGGCCTCCAGTTCTCTTCCTTTTTTGCTGTGCTCCTAGTTTCTCTCCCATCTCATTAGGTTTATACGGGTCTGCTCAGAGCTCTTCGGACTCTGTTTCAGGTATGGTATGTCACACAGCGGGGCAACGAGAGGCAAATTCCAGCTCTTCTCCCAAAAAGGTCACAAATGGGGCATATTAGGTGCAGAAAATTCTCCCCATCATCCTATATTAATAGGAGGCCCCCGGGCAGCTCGAATCTCTAGCCTGATGGTTTAGCCATGATATCAATTGAGAAGTCAGGAGCAATTCAGAAACAGGTCTCTTGTGGTTGACTTCCACGTGCCTGTGGCTGGTACTCACCGTATCCCGCTACATCCCACAGGCGGACAGTTGGCTCCTCAACGCCTCCCTCTGGTGGATTCGATAGTCCCAGGCAGCAATGGAGGGGCGCGGCTACGGCCTTCGCACCAAGCCCAGATATTTCGCAGAAATGAAAGCTTGCATCTTGCCAAGCGGTTCTCCGCTTTAGGCGGGAACCGCTTATAGTTCAGCAGTTTCAGAGAAAGCACATGCTGCAGCTACAGGTAAACCCAGTTATAGCGCGGTCCTCGGGGTCCACCTCGAGACCACCGCATTAGTAACGGGGGCGCGCTAATTTTTTTTAAAAATGGCCGCCGCGCGCCTGATCGGGAGGGAGTGAGGAGGGAAGGAAGGAAGAGGTGTCCGGAAGCCCTACAGCAGGCCTGCACAACATGCGGGCCGTCTGGCCTCTCTGTGCGGCCCGCGATGACTCTGGCCGGGCGCCAGTTAGTTAAATAAATTTTTTAAAAAAAGTTTAAAAAAATGGCGGCGATTCATCCCTCCTCCCTCCCAGCCCCCTCCCAGCCCTCTCCCTTCTCCCTCCCAGCCCCCTCCCTCTGCCTCCCAGCAACCTCCCTCTGCCTCCCAGCAACCTCCCTCTGCCTCCCAGCCCCCAGGTTTGGCGGTGCGCGGGGGCAGCAGCAGCCGTGTTTTTTTTTTTCTTCCATAGCAGGCTGCCGGGGAGGTCAGAGCATGCCGGGGGCGGGGCTTAGTACCGGGGAGAGAGGATGTGTTGAGCTGATCTAAGAGGTGTGTGTGTGAAAAACGGGCTGGTGGGGGGTAGACTGCTGACATGCGAGGGGGGGGTGGGCTGCTGACATGTGAGTGTATTGTGTGTGCAGTGTGCAGTGAGAGTGTGTGCAGTGTGCAGTGAGAGTGTGTGCAGTGTGCAGTGAGAGTGTGTGCAGTGTGCAGTGAGAGTGTGTGCAGTGTGAGTGTGTGCAGTGTGAGTGTGTGCAGTGAGAGTGTGTGCAGTGAGAGTGTGTGCAGTGAGAGTGTGTGCAGTAAGAGTGTGTGCAGTGAGAGTGTGTGCAGTGAGAGTGTGTGCAGTGAGAGTGTGTGCAGTGAGAGTGTGTGCAGTGAGAGTGTGTGCAGTGAGAGTGTGTGCAGTGTGCAGAGAGAGTGTGTGCAGTGTGCAGAGAGAGTGTGTGCAGTGTGCAGAGAGAGTGTGTGCAGTGTGCAGAGAGAGTGTGTGCAGTGTGCAGAGAGAGTGTGTGCAGTGTGCAGAGAGAGTGTGTGCAGTGTGCAGAGAGAGTGTGTGCAGTGTGCAGAGAGAGTGTGTGCAGTGTGCAGAGAGTGTGTGCAGTGTGCAGAGAGAGTGTGTGCAGTGTGCAGAGAGAGTGTGTGCAGTGTGCAGAGAGAGTGTGTGCAGTGTGCAGAGAGAGTGTGTGCAGTGTGCAGAGAGAGTGTGTGCAGTGTGCAGAGAGAGTGTGTGCAGTGAGTGTGTGCAGTGTGCAGTGAGAGTGTGTGCAGTGTGCAGTGAGAGTGTGTGCAGTGTGCGTGTGTGCAGTGTGCAGTGAGAGTGTGTGCAGTGTGCAGTGAGAGTGTGTGCAGTGAGAGTGTGTGCAGTGTGCAGTGAGAGTGTGTGCAGTGTGCAGTGAGAGTGTGTGCAGTGTGCAGTGAGAGTGTGTGCAGTGTGCAGTGAGAGTGTGTGCAGTGTGCAGTGAGAGTGTGTGCAGTGTGCAGTGAGAGTGTGTGCAGTGAGAGTGTGTGCAGTGAGCGTGTGTGCAGTGAGAGTGTGTGCAGTGAGAGTGTGTGCAGTGAGAGTGTGTGCAGTGAGAGTGTGTGCAATGAGAGTGTGTGCAATGAGAGTGTGTGCAATGAGAGTGTGTGCAATGAGAGTGTGTGCAATGAGAGTGTGTGCAATGAGAGTGTGTGCAATGAGAGTGTGTGCAATGAGAGTGTGTGCAGTGTGCGCAGCGTGTGCAGTGTGTGCAGTGCGTGCAGTTAGAGTGTGTGCAGTGGTGCAGTGAGAGTGAGTGCTGGGAGTGTGTGCAGTGTGTAGTGTAGTGTGTGTGCAGTGTAGAGTGTGTGCAGTGAGTGCTGGGAGTGGGTGCAGTGTGCAAAAAAAAAATTAAAAAATTTTTTTAAATTAACTTTTTTTTTTTTTAAACGGGAGCCACGTGAAAACCGCGTTATCGCGGTATAACGGGGTTTACCTGTACTTGTTTGGGTGTTCCGGACCCAGACTTCAGATCCACACCTAGAATACTACACATGCCCCGCAGAACAGTAGTTGGGGGTCACGCTAACGTTGCCATCTTTGGGGGCTCTGGTCCCGGACCAGAGATAGACACCCGGCCATCCCCACGTGCCCCCGGCTGATACGGTGGTTTTCAAACACCTCACAACCCTTTTGAACAAGTAGAAAGGGCATGGCTCTGATACGGTGGTTTTCAAGCACCTCAATATAGCATTCCCTCCAAATGTACAGCGGCGTAAGCTCCACTCCCACCTCAATTGGCTCGGATACGGTGAGTGCCCCCATTCACTTCAGGCAGTCCTGTTGCTTTGCATCTCAGCAGCACCTCCAAATGTAACCCCCTTATCCAACCTTCCCCCCCGCACCCCCACCCCCCCTTCCAGGGATATCTGTTCTTCCAGGATAAGAGCAATATGCCCCCGTGTCATGGTTTACAGCAATCTGTGCGCTCCGTGGATGGTATAGGAGATTCAACAGGACCTTAGAAGTTAGCTCTCTCAGTGCAGCACCTTCAGCTTGCAGGGATCCTGTCAGGGACAAGTGTCCTGCCCACAAACACTCCTTTACCAGGAACACACAGAAGGCAGGTGATGGTACAACTGTGTTTATTTAAATAGTCAGTCACTCAATCATCATCCTCCTTCCCTGGTCTGAACCCAAGGGGCTTGAGGCCCCAAGAGCCCATCCTTGGTCCCCTCACCCCCTGATGTGAGGTGGAGTAGCTCCCACTCCTCAGAGGGAAAAAACACACCATTTAGTGGAGTACCAACGTTTATACCTGGGGAGGGGTTTGTAACCCTGCCCTATAACAAGGCAGGTCCAAGTACTGACAGGCATCCCACCACTGGGATGTGACCCAGTCAGTACCCTCCCAGGTATGACACTCCACCTGCCGGGAGACCTGCACATGGATAGGGTAACTTTGTATCTATCCAGGTTGCAACTGCAATCTAAGCCCTGTGCAGGAAGAGTTTAACCCCAACACTGCCTGTTCTTATCAGACTTATAGTGTTTAGGCCAGTGGAAAGGCTATAGCCAGGGGCACTATGCTACAATACATTGCAAGAATATGACCTAAATGGAAATTGCTTCATGCAAGAAGCAGCTCTGTATTTTGTTAAGAGTCTGTCCAAATAAAAAAGGGGACGAGATCAGGGTACCCCCCTCCCCCCATCACCATTTCCACTGAACCACGATCTATAACAAATCACAGACAACAAAATATTTTTGGTTTTACTATTAGCAGAAGTCAATTTGCAGATCTTTTATTGACTGTGACCGTAACTCTAAAGTTTACGTGGAAGCCAATATTACCAGAATTACCCTAAACCGCAATACCCTACATCAACCAAATGACCCAAATTTGTATACAACTCGCTCAAGGAGATTTGGATTGGCAGAATGTATTCAGATAAAATGACCAGCTTCCCAAAAATACTACTTATTTCGGACTCTATGCCAGTTAACTCTTTAAAAGGTCTCCTTTATTTGGTCCTATAATCAAGAGTAAATAAATACACATTTTATTCTGTCTAAAAGACGACTAAAGACAGGGGACTGTTACTGCCCTATCCCTATTGCAACTATAAAGCTGCCCAGATAACACAAATGATACAATGGCAGGTGTCTCCCAAAAAACTAGGGGAGCCAAAAAAGAAGAATGCTATGTAGGCTCCTTAAATATAGACTTGTCACTCTGGGTCCCAAAAGAAGCTCTGTCCAACCAGATTATGGTCCACTCTTTGCAAATAAGAGATTGTCAAATTCAAATATAAAAACTTATGACAACATACAGTCGTCATGTTCCCACTGTTCAGTCCTAGGTCTAAATTTTAATCAAGCTCATTTTTGTGAAAACAGAAAGGGAGGGGGAGGGGGATTAGGAAAATCAGAGATTTACTAACAGGAAAACAAATGAAATCCTTTGTGGATCTGATAGAACCGAGGTGGGCAACCCTATCGCCATTCGCCACATGTGGCAAATTTAATACTGATCTAGTCTAGCCCTATATTCCCCTCCAAGAACTCTGTTCTGTTTCCTGCTCTGCATAGCTATGCAGACCCCATGCGGAGAAGCACTCCGCTGTCAATCTGCTTGTCTCACCTTCACAGCACTGCATCCGGGGGGGGGGAAGCTGCTCCGTTTCCCTGACTGAACAATTTGTTGGTTCCCTCTGTCCTGTCTCCCCTCCTTGCTCGCTCTGCTAAACTGCCCCTCCCTCCTCCACTAAGCAGATTTTGGGAGCGCTCGTTCCCTCTGTCCTGTCTCCCCTCCTTGCTTGCTCTGGTAAACTTCCCCCCCTCTCCACTCAGCTGATTTTTGGTAGCGCTGGTTCCGTCTGTCCTGTCTCTCCTTCTGGCTCTGGTATGTTGGTGTTGGTGTGTGTGTGTACACAGATGTAAAAAACACGTGTGTGTGTGTGTGTGTGTGTGTGTGTGTGTGTGTGTGTGTGTGTGTGTGTGTGTGTGTGTGTGTGTGTGTGTGTGTGTGTGTGTGTGTGTGTATATATCATTAAGTTATGGTGAGTAAAAAAAGTGACAAAAACCCTCCACAGCAAAGCAAATATGCAAATGTAAACACAACTGTATGCTCATCTGCATGTCTTAGGCAGGTCTGCAACCCCGCCTTTCCCCATTATCACCCAGCACACAGCACTTACAATGCAGCAAGGGATTCTGGGAAATGACATGCAAATGAGCACACAGTGCCACTTTTTGCTTCAAAAACCATTTTTAACATGGTTTCCTATAGGCTTAAGCTTGCTGCATGGTCACAGCTTTGAGCACAGCCAGGGTTAAGGTGCATACCCAGAAAACCACCCACAGACAGCTGTTTCGACCTTAATGGGTCTCATCAGTGTGGGGTTGATTAACTGGGTATGCAAAGAAGCTAAAGGATAGGCCAACCATAATTAAGGTCAAAACAGCTGTCTGTCTGTGGGTGGTTTTCCCTTCTACGATAGAGGAACAATAGAAATATATGAAGCAGAGGGAATCCCTTTATATGCAGACCTGGAACGATATTTAGTTGAATATCTCAAAAGTACCCGACAACATACAGAAAACGTATGAAATGCGATAGTGATGGCATCTGAAATGTAGAAATAACGATCCCCATTAGATTTTCGGGAATATGGACTTGTTGGACCATCACTGCATATCTGGTGGAAAGGCTGAGGCGGTTCAGCTCTGGAAAACAGGTCTATTCATTTTATTACTGATGTTCTAGGTCCTTCACTCAGGCTACACCCATGGTCTGCCCAACAACTGCAAATATTAACCAAGAATCAACAAATTAGTTGGCGCCAAGATTTTGCGGAACAGCTTTGTGGAAGCGGCCAGCTCCATGCCGCAGAGTTATTAAAAATAACATTTGGCAGATTATTCAATTTTTTTTTAAATAATTTGCTAGTTTCACAAACAATTCTCTGAAGAGGTTCAATATTTGGGACCATTGGCTAAAAAAAATAAAAAATAAAATAAAAGCCCGGTCTACAAAAAATCCATATTAATAATATTTTAATATATCTTTTACATTTAAGCTTGTTGGGGTTTCTAAAAAAAATATATATATCTGACAACAGGGATTTGGTAGAAATGGCAAAACAGAAACCATGCGTGATCATTACAATCTAATATTTCAACATCAATGTTATTTTTAGGTGTATATACATTTTTATCACCGGTTAAATTACTGTACCTGTAATTGTACTGCTTTATGAACCTCCACTCATATACTTATATATGAAGAGTGGCATGGGGTACAGAAAATATATAAACCGTAAAAATGTAAAAGAGTTTTGCTGCATTTTTTTGTCGCATTTTTTTGCCCACTATGGATGGAAATTAAACAAGCTCCATATCTCCGTGCACATTCTGCATGCACAGTGAATGATGACTGGATTACATTTGTTTCAAAAGATATTCTCACCTGTTTGTCGGGGTGCTGAAGGTGAAAGAGAGAAGCTGGTTCCAAAAGGGGTCATTCTCAGAAATCGCCTCAGTTCCCGATAGTTTCTTTAAGTACTCGTTCTCCGAGAGCTCATGTATTGTACTGCTGTTGGCACCCATTTTTCTAGACGTTTAACAGGCCTGTTCAGAGCATCATTACTTCAGTGGGCACCTTCAAACAATAAAGAGAAGGATCGTCGATCACAGGTTAGAGGACAATGGCAACCTAAAAAATTACAACACAAATTACATAAAATCGTGGATTTTACTGAATTATAGAACAGCTGGGTTTCCCAAAACAGCCTCCTTATGACTCGTGCCGCCTTGTTTAAAATGCAATGTAATGCAGAACTTAGCCTATAGTTAAACAGAGTTTTGCCAAGTAGATACATTTTTTTTGTAATTTAACCCCTTAAGATGCATTTTCCGAGCAGACCTATTTAGTTAAAAAACGACCTTTTCTGTCGCCAATTGATATACACTGTATGTAGGATCAGCTCACATTTTAGTGACCAATATAACCTGATCATTGCAAATCAGCAATACAGGTTCAGCACTGAATGTTGCATTTCTACTAGGAGTGTACCGAGTACCCGGTACATTTCCAGCTACCCGTACCCGGCAACTGAGAAGTGGGCTCGGCGTCGGGTAATGTCAGGACAGCTGGAAATAATCTTATTACTTACCTTTTGGTAGACATCAATGACCAGCAGCAGCGGTCCTGTGGCGGTGGCAGCATCGGAGGTGTCTTCAGCCTGCGGGGGAGTTGCAGGAATCCCTTCCACAGCACCGGAGCAGGTAAACCGTGTGTGTGTGTGTGTGTGAGCCGCTGAGGAACCACGTGACCGCGGCACAAACACACAAACACACACACACTTTACCTGCTCCAGTGCTGTGGAAGGTATTCCTGCAGCTTCCCGCCAGCTGAAGACACCTCCAATGCTGCCACCGCCACAGGACCACTGCTGCTGTTCCTAGATGTCACCGCCACCCTGCAGGTAAGTGCCAAACCGGGAACCCGTTAATTTTTTTTTTTTTTAACACTACCCGGTACAACACTAATTTATACGTTATACATGGCATGTGGCAGGCAGTTGTGAATTTAGTAAAACATTAGCAACATGCAATTATAAACATAAGGAGTTTTTCTTGTTCACAGAAAGTTAGGATTCACACTTCGACATCCATGACTCTCTATGTTCTACTGGACTCCCTGAGGTTGGTACTGGAAATTTTAATTTTCCATTATTTCTTTTGCTTTGCTACAAGATAATATAAAAGATTTGTACCACACACACACAAAGTAATACAATTACAGAATTTGTAAAGAAATAATCGAACCCTTTGCAATGCGTTGCACGCACAACTAGCTGCAAAATGTTTAGGTAAATATATTCATCTGAGTTCAGATTGTGCGACGTTTGTGAACTTGTTACAAACAGACGCATATTGCAGGTCAGTAGTCTAACTCAGCGGTGCGCAAACTGTGGGGCGCGCAAGATTATGTAGGGGGGACACGGGCTGCTTGCAGGGAAACCTGGGGGCGGGCAGAGCTGTGCACGGCAGCCAGAAGCTCCATGCTGCTGCTGCTTCTATGTGTCTGTGTGTCTGTGTCTTGCACAGGGGGCGGGGCTTCTCTCTGCACACAGACAGCCCCTCCTTCTCTTCCTGTCTGCTTCCTGCACCAGTTTTCACCAGCATGGGGGGTTGGGGGATTGGAGCATGTCGCCCCCCAGGAGAAAGTGTGTGTGTGTGGGGGGGGGTTGTGTGTGTGGGGGGGGGATTGTGTGTGTGTGGGGGGGATTGTGTGTGTGTGTGTGTGGGAGGGGATTGTGTGTGTGTAGGGGGATTGAGTGTGTGTGCGGGGGGGATTGTGTGTTGTGTGTGTGTAGGGGGGGGATTGAGTGTGTGTGTGGGGGGGATTGAGTGTGTGTGTGTGGGGGGGGATTGAGTGTGTGTGTGTGGGGGGGGGGATTGAGTGTGTGTGTGTGGGGGGGGGGGGGGGATTGAGTGTGTGTGTGTGTGGGGGGGATTGAGTGTGTGTGTGTGGGGGGGATTGAGTGTGTGTGTGGGGGGGGGGGGGGGATTGAGTGTGTGTGGGGGGGGGATTGAGTGTGTGTGTGTGTGTGTGTGGGGGGGGGGACTGAGTGTGTGTGTGGGGGGGGGATTGAGTGTGTGTGTGTGTGGGGGGAGGATTGAGTGTGTGTGGGGGGGATAGTGTGTGTGTCGGGGGGGATTGAGTGTGTGTGTGGGGGGGGGGGATTGAGTGTGTGTGTGTGTGTGGGGATTGTGTGTGTGTGTGTGGGGGGGGGATTGAGTGTGTGTGTGGGGGGGGGGGTTGAGTGTGTGTGTGGTGATTGATTGAGTGTATGTGGTGAGTGTGTGAGTGTGAGTGAGTGAGTGTATGTGGTGATTGATTGAGTGTGTGTTAAAATGCAGTGGTGCGCAAACTGGGGGTGGGGGGATGAGGCGCAAGATTATTTAGGGGGGGCGCAGGCGGCGTGCGACTAAAACTGGGTGCACGGGCGGGCAGCCGAAGATGTGTGCGGGTGGCTGAACAGGATAGTGCAGGTGGCGGCAACGTGATGGTGTGTGAGCGCACGCACAGGGGCTTCGGAGGTACGGGGAGGAGCACGCCCGAGCACGGTGAAGTCAAACGCCCCTCCTTCGGTGTCTGCCCTGCAATAGCGCTGTGTTCCTGCTCTCCTCCGCACAGCCACACACACAGACACAAATAGCCCCGATCCACGCTTGCAAAACTATGCAGGACACCCTGCGCTCATGCTTGGAGAGTTGGTGATGTCACCGCTCTCAGCGGCAGCGTGGACGCAGCTTAATTTTGCAAGCGCGAGCTGTTGAAATATGTAAGTATTTAAACATATTTGGATTTATATTGTATACCGTTTAATAAAGGGGTTTTTTTTTTCATGTGATTTTGATTACATCAGGCAGGGGGGGCCCGAGAAATTTTATGGATGAAAAGGGGGGCTCGGCATAAAAAGTTTGCTCACCCCTGGTCTAACTAAACGCTAACACTGGGGTGCTCAACTCCAGCCTTCAAGCCCCTGCACCCAAACAGGTCAGGGTTCCAGGATATCCCAGCTTCAGCACAGGTGGCTCAATCAGACCTCCACCTGTGTGCTGCTACGTAGATTAGCTCCAGCTCATCTGCCTCCAGCTAATCTACGTAGCAGCGCACAGATGGAGGAGGAGGTCGAGACGGATCAGTAACATCATCCGACACATGGTGTCTCCAGAGCGATTGCAACGGGAGATGGTGTTTTTACTCCATTAGGAGACGCCGACCACCAGCACACGGTCGGACGGCATTTTATAAAGGCACCAACCAAATACCCAAATTCCAAGTGCGCATTTGCTTGGAACTGCAAATGAAATTGTGTTTTAGTTTTTACACTATTCCATATTGCTCTTGTTTTTGGGACCTTCACGGTACTGCCATCGATGCATCACAGCGGCTAGATCACCCATTGACAAGTCAAACACATTGCTCCACATCTATTCTCTTGAATGAGAGTAGTTTTCATTAAGAGCTATTAGATTATATGGAACAAGTACGCCATTTTTGATCTCACTGTTCACCCCCCCCTGTTTGCAGCTTCTGCCTGTCAGTTTCTTATTTTCAGCTGCATGTAGTTTGCACACACACACTGTGCCTGTGTGATATGTTACAATGTTGCATTTCTTGCCTCTGGGCATGTAATCAGTGAGTTGCTACTGCAGCCGCTGAGATCCTTCTGAGAATGGGCTATTCTGCCCTCCCCCCTGTTTTGTTAACAGATAGTCTGTCCCAAGACTATTCCTTTTACCCACATTGCTCCTCACTTCCTTTTCCACCCTGGAGACAGTGAGTACAGCACCCATCTCTGTTACTCTCCTATGGCAAGGCCATCTCTTTCTACCTGTTTCAAACTACAAATCACTACTACACACCATCCACAAGAATCTGTATTTACTGCTGCTTTTCCAATAAAGTGAAGGAAATATTATAGGACTTGGAGTGATTTGGAAAGGGGGCTGAGTTAATGCTATCGGGGCTATTCACACAACACGTGACCCTTCAGAATAGAGATATACGTGTTTGAACGTCACTGCGCTATGTGCGCTTGTCGCTGCGTTTATTCTGCAGTCTTATGAGAAGTACCAGCAACTCTAGTTTGCCAATACAGCACAGAGGACATCTAAGGATTGCCCTAATCGTCATACTTCTCAGAGGTTATATGGCACCAAGGAGAACTTCAACATTGTTATGTATTTATTAGCCATTTACATATAACGTTAGAATGTAAAAATCAATTTCGATCTGTGCAACAGGACATTAATAAGTGATGCCAAGTTTATGCCCCTAAATAACTTCGATGTTGCTAGGCACAAAGGTCTATTTTGTCTTAGTTTAAAGATACAGTACACAGTATACTTTTCATACTAGCAAATGGTTTCACGTGATGTGAAATTTGAAGCGGCCTTTATTATGAACTGCACATAGGTGCACGGACAAACTGCAGATGGTAACCTCAAATGTCTGAAAAGGGGTTTGTGACAGAAACCTCAAGTTTGCTAATGTTTTTATCTTGCACGGTTTGTGAACAGAAAACAAAATGGGGTGAAGGCCTATTCTCCAGGATAAGTACCTGTCTGTATTGCTCCAAAATCGCTCACCCATTATTTTCTACTGCTGCACTAGGTCAAATGACAAATAGCTGCTCCCTGTTTACAAACTAACAGTAATAAGGCAGCTCGCCAATGCATTGTGTGCACCAGTTCACGGATGCTTTCAGAGCCAGACATTTCTCAATGTGTAACCATGAAACAATAGTCAATTGAATTATCCATGTTCTGTTAAACAACAAAGCAGAGGACGGCCCTTTTCTAACATTGTAACACTTCAATATGGTTGTAGCTTTACGATGTAGGTTTTCAAGCGATTCAGCTATTCAACACATGGTTGATTGAAATATTGAATGACTGTGCACTTATCATAAAGAGTGCCACCAACGATGTGCCATTAGTCTTTCCAGAGGAAGTAGCGATGTAATACTATCTATGAAGAATGGGAAGGCTCCCAGGGAGATGGTTGTAATTCTATCTTAAAAGAAGCTGGGGAGGAAGTAGAGCAAATCCTTGCAAACTCATTACCTGTTACTGGAAGCACAGGAAAGTTCCAGAACAAATACAGCAATACCCTAATTATCCTCATCCATAGGAAAAAAGACAAAGAAGATCTACAGGCCAGTCTACTTCCAACAGACCATGACCATTGCCTAGCGAAAAAGGTGGGATTTTCGCTGTGGATACAACACAATAGACCTCATCCAAGTTGTGCAAGAAGCGATTTCCCTTAAGTCATGAATATAATGCACCACCCAGTGTAGGATTTGTAGATTACGAAAAAGCATTTGATTATGTCTACACCTCAGTCGTTCTAAATGCATTAGTAATTGTTGACGGAGTGTACATTGATATAAGGAACACGTACGACAATTCCACATCAACCATTAGATTACATGAAGATACAAGCAAGATAAGGGTCAGCGAGAGTGTACGACAGGGTGACAAAACAAGGTCTACCATGACCGGCAAGTAACAATGGGTGGGCAACGGGCAAATTAAAAATCAATAGGGAGTATAAAGATGGGGTGGAGATTATTTAGAATAAAAAAAAAAAAAGACAACTCCTCAAGAGAACCTTGCATGGTCCCTGTGCTCCCATACAGTATGGGTGTGAATGTAAAAATAATTCACACAACCCACAGATGTATCAAGAGATGTATTCTGGGTATTAAACAAAGAGGCAGAAAAAACGCAAAGTATGAGCTCAAAGAAGATCGCTGTATTGATTAATAATGTCGGGTAAACAGTGGCATAAGTACTGAAGGTTCTAATGCTATTAGAGAAGTGCAATTGATCGAGGAGGGAGAAAACTTAAAGGACACAAGGGATCGATCAAATCGCCTTGTATTGGTAGAGAAAATATATTACTCTCACACCATAACCTGGACTGTAGGATCTTACTCTGTGTCTTAATGCAGTATGGGGCTATGCTGCCCCCTGGATGAGACACAGTCTCCCCCTCGATGGGCGCAACACTGAGCAATGTGAACCGGTACTGCCATGTTGCGTTGCTCCAAAACACGGGTAGATATCCAGCAAGTAGAAAAAGGATTGGTGGGACAGTGTACCTATAAAAAAATTTCAAACTCACCAGCAGTTGCAAAAATAAAAAAAAGATTCAATTACATAACAAACATGAAAACAAACCAAAACAAACTGAACAAAAATCTCCACCCACGCGTTTCACACGAAAAATTGCTCTCAAGGATACTACTTTTGGTGTGAAACGCATAGGAAGAGACTTTTGTCCGTTTGTTTGTTTCATTTTATTATGTAATTTAATACATCTTTTTTAATTTTGCAAATGCTGGCGAATTCCAAATCTTTTTATGGGTCTACTGTCCCACAAATCCTTTTTGTTCTTGCTGATTAAACCAAGAAGCATAAAAAATAATGAATAGGTTCAAAAGCAAAACAAGTCTGTGACATCATTAAACGGGCGACGAAATTAAAATGGCAGAGGACCAGACATATTGTAAATAGACGAGTTCTCAAAATACCAAGACGACCACCAAAAGTAATATGGGAGGATGAAATTCGAAAATGTGTTGATGGCGTTGCAGCTGCAGTACTTGGGGATATCAATGAGGAGGCCTTCATCCATCATTGGATAGATTAGGGCTGACAATGATATATATCTATAAAATGTACTGAACTGCTCCACATACTCATTATTTCCGCAGGACTCCTGTTATGACAAACGTTGGAGGGATGCTCTAAATTCAATGTCCTAATCAATAACACACACAACCTTATAGCAGAAGCAAAGTGCACAAAGATAAAGTTAAGAGTAAGATTTTTCTTAGAGGGAATGATATTTAAGTAGAATTCTAGTTATTTTATATTTCAATATAACTACACTTGAAAGTTGCCACATAAATTGAACTGTCCCTTTAGCATTACACGAGTTAAGTACATGTCCAACCTAAATAAATAGCAAATATTTGATCTATTTCTATGACGCAGTTCATGCTGCAAATCGAATCACGGAAATTTCCAGGATGTAAATCACCCAACATCTTTATGCTACGTTGTTTCGGACCGAGTGAGGCACATTTTGTTTGCATAACACCTTCCCTGAAGACCTGTGTTTACTTGTAATATCCATACAATCTCAAATCAGGTAAGAAAATATTCAAGGACAACCAACCATTCTGCGTACAGTATTATAGTGCTTTCCTGGCACCAATATGGTACATCGTCCCCTATGATACAGACCTTCCAATTCTCACTAAATATTAACATCAGCAGTCTCAAACTTGAATGAAATATTGCTGAGTTATCAGTAAGATGCAATTAAAGTGCTATCATAATATCATAAAAATCGCACTGATATTGATCTTCTTGGGCAGACATAGCAGCTTATAGCTAGAATACCACCAGTTTGCAGACATTTGTAACCCCGCTAACAATTCAAAGCAAAAAAAAAAATAACTATTAAAAAAACAGTCAAAACCCAGTCTTTATTTTTATTTTCTTTAAGCAGCACTCTCACAAAGAGTACTTACAGTTAACACATCATGCAGCCATGTCCCACTAGCAGAATGGTAACCCTGCACTTATTATTTATACCTCAAACTGAAAACTACAGGGGGATTTTTTTTTACAATAATAAGTATGCAATCATGGAAAAGAAAATGAATAAAAAAGTGACATGTCAGAGCCGAGCTCAGATCCCAGTGACTGGTCCTTACGACCATCGGACGCAGGAAAAAAAAAAAAAACAACCTTGATTTAAAGCTTTGAGCATGAAAAAAAACCAACAAGTTATTTGGCTCTCAGGAAGACAATGGTTGAAGGCCCATGTAGGGGAAAAAAAAAAATCTACAAGTCTATAAATATAGAGTCTGGCCAAGGTTCTGATGAGGAGGCGGCTGCGCCGAAGCATTATTACGGCGCCTTTTTCTGGTTTGGCTAGAAATGTCAATGAAGTTTAGAATGTAAAACATATATGTTGCTCATGTATATAGCGGTGTGCTACATGTGCCCACTTAAAATGACTGAAATCATCATATGTCCCATCTCTAAGCTTATGTAAACTATATATACACTATACTATATATACTTTACATATCCCCCAGGTATCTCGGGAGTGATCATTTTTGTGCACCGGTGTCTCCACGTGTTGTATAAAGGTGCGTTTGGGTAGCTAGATCGAGCACTTGGAATTTGAACACACGGAGTCCCTCAGTCTCTGCCTCTGGACGGGAGTAACGCTACCTTTAAGGAAGACAGGTGTTATGGAAACCATTGTATTTGCACAAGGCAGTGCTAATTTAACCCGACATTAAGACTTTATTTTTACACATAATAATTACCTTTGTGGATATGTAACTAAAAAAAAAAAGAAGCGCTAATTCTAAGGTGATGTGTGCACTAATGTGTGTAATATACCTATTAACCTACAATTAGTAGGAATATAGAGGCAGCCTATGATATGACTGACCACCTAGTCAGAGATGGGTGAACATGTGAAAAAAATGTATATCACTGGCGCTATAAATGCATGTAAAATGAATAAATAATAAAAATGGTATACAACCCGGACTGGTGTGGATATCAGAAACCCGGGATGATGATATCATACACATGGAAAATAAAAAGAAATACAAAACATAGCGTACTACTGCAAAATACAACAAAATAACATAACATGTAGACACTAGACTATTAGCTGAGAGCTGAGACGCACAACAGGTGTACTTCAAAAGTAAAAACACATTTATTAAAACAACAACAACAACACTAATAATATATGTGGATATGTGCTAAACTCAGGGAGAATAACATCCCTTAACAATTTAGATAGCCTACTGTTATTTGGCCCGATTTAACAGTGCTTAGTACATCTGGGCCTCTGCGCCAAGTACCAAAACTTAGGGGGATATTCACTAAACTCAAATGAAGGGTATCGGAGCTTGATCTCACATTAACTGTCATACAAGTCAATAGGGCTTATTCTGTAAACTGCGACATTGCAGTTTCAGCAATGTCCCACAGAAAGCCATATTTAAGTTAAATGGGGTGCTCCGTACGATAGTGAAGAGACGGCACGGGCAGCTTATAGCCCAAGCCCCATTGTTCATGAATGCCAGATAGCGCTCCCGTATTGGAGCTTAGTGAACCCAGGCCTTACCGTCTAATCTATTCAGAGAAGAGGAGATTTGCTGCACCTGTATATTCCAAGCCATAAAGCCCAGCATATGATCGTATATTTATTTTATAATCGCCTCCTCCTGTGTATGCAGATCAGAAAGCAGTAATCCTAATGCTGACCTTTACCTCTCCAATCTCACATATTACAGGGAAAACCTCCAACATGTTTTCATCTGAAAGGAAGATTGATCCGAAATACTTTATGTGCAGGCTAATAAATACGGCTACTTTTGTGACCTAGCTAAGATAAGTGCAACTTTAGCAAGCATGTCTAAATGCAGAGAATCCAAATCAGCCCCTGGTGAAAGTGTGTGCGTTAGATGTCCAACTCCGCTTCCATGTAAAGTACATCAAAACAGATTGCATTTTGAAACAACGGTTACACGTTGTAGAAGGTGTTATCTGCCAAAGTGTTTCACTTTACTACAATCCAACAGATATTGCCAAGTGTCACTGGGAATTGCGATGGTTCAATAACCCCTATACAGATGTAACAAATGTTATTGCTCCAGCTGGTCCGACGGTGAGATATTCAGTGTTATCGCTGCCATTGAATCCTATAGAAAAGCCGATATTCTGCATCAAATCGCACAATATTCTGCATGGTCAGTGTTGGCAAAACAGCACAAAGCATACCAGTTACCAGAAGGGAAAGTACTCGTCTTACTGGGAGTACCAGCCATAAAAATAAAAACCTTACATACATTTTGTTTTTCACTACAAAAGACAAATCATCATCATGTGAGCATCTTCCCTGCAGATCCAGCATTTGACCTTTTATAACCTGTAAACTAAGAATACCCATCAAGAACATAGATGTTGAAAAAGGTGGCCCCTATTATAGCACTTCCAATGGTTGTAATGATGACAATATTAAAAATAATGCCTTTATTAGTATAATATAGTAAAATAATGGTGGACTAACAAATACTACATTATACTAATAAAGGCATTGTTTTTAATATCATCATTACAACCATTGGGAGTGCTATAATAGGGGCCACCTTTTTCAACACCTATGTTCTTGATAGGTATTCTTAGTTCGTATGTAATTAATTCCAGCATCCCAATCAGTCACAGAGTAGCGAGAGTGTGTTTTTTTCCTTTCCCCATTTCCCTCCTTGTATAACCTGGCCTTAAACCCATAGCAGAGGAATGCTCGATATTGGGCACTGGAATCCTATACTGATCCCGAAGAGACTGCCAACATGAAATTCTCTATTACTTCCATGATTATCTAATCATAGTTGCCATTGTAATGCCATCTAATGAATCTCAACAATGATTCCTACCTACTTTCTTCATTATGAACAAACATTGATTGGTGTAAAAAAAAAAAAAAAAGGGCACTAAAGACTTACATCTCATTGGGACTGCTGAGGCAGCTGGTTATATAGTTACAGGTGGCTCTCTTTTAAACAGATCTGTATGTACTTTTTAAATGAACAGTCACCCTGAGAAATGGGCACAGTGTTATATAGTATTGCACCAACTCAATTGGAACATGTACTCCAACTACAGCTCACAAAAAACAGTCAGGCACTCAGACTATGAGAGCAACACAAACCAGTAACCGAATTCTTATGGATAACATGGACATATGTATTTTTTTCAACCTCATCTACTATGTAACAAATGAATTACAAACAATTATGTTAAAAAGGTGCACTGTCACCAGAATGAAGCAACAGCTTATGAATGCAAGTTTTACATTTGCACGACTAATGAATATTTTAATGCAAACCACATTTACAATATAAGTTGCATCACAACAGGTGCAAATGTTTGCAAAGGAAATAGCGCCCAAAACAGACCCAGAGGAAAATATTTTTTCACCATAAAATCTCATGCTATAAATGTAACACTTGTTTAAAGGGAAGTAGGCTTTTCAGGTGTTGCTCCTAAACAACATTTATAAGTAGACACTTGCAGAATCATGGTCCTTAACATGCTTAAATAAATAGGCAAGAGACACCGTGGAAAAGAATACAAAGACTTCATAAATAACTGCAACAACAATGCAACTCGTTTACTTATTTATTTGAATTCAATCATGAGACTGCCATTATTAACCAATTACAATTCAAATCAATGTTTGTATTGAACAAGAGCGTTGAGATCCAATCCCTGATGTGCCTTATTTTAGGGGTCCTACTCCAGTCAAGACCCCTCAAAAGGTCAGGTTTTACGGATATCCCACCTCCATTCTCAGTCTTTGAGAACTGAGCCACCGATCCAGCCATCTGTGCCGAAGCTGGGATATCCTTAAAACCTGACCTGTTGGGGAGTCTTGAGTCTTGAGGACTGGAGTTAAGCACCCCTGCCTTATTACCCTAAACAGCCCCATAAAACAACATTGCGGCTATTAATATTAAGTCAAGCGGTCCCATAAGGTATGTTCTTACACCACGCCAGAGCTCATGATCACCTGGCTGTAGCAGGACCGTTGATAAATGGTATTAAAATATATAAATCACCCCAGCAACACACCCCTTTCTTAACACACAAGTGCTGCATAGATTCTGAGCCGTGATGTCAGGTGCACTGTTCACCTCCACCTCCTCACACAATTACTTTGTGACAGCCAAACCCTTGGGGTGTGTCATTATTAATTTGCTTATACACCCCACATTCGCACAACTCCTTTTACCTGTAAACACTTTTAAACATCTACATGTCTTCCTAGATTAGTGGCTTATTCGCCCCTTTGATAGCTTGTCATGGCCGACACAGCAGCAGAGATGCCATGCAACACAAAGCATAATTTAAAAAGGAGCAGTTCAACCCGGTGTGTCAAATCATTATTTTTTATTCATCACTGTAATTGGCTTCCTGAGAAAAAGTCAACCACCCCTAAAATAACAGTCTTACGGATTTGTGTCTTGTGAATAATTATTATGCATCACTGTTCACCGGGAACACTGGCTTCCAGCATATAAACTACTGTCTTGTTTGGTGAATGATGGCTTCATCCTTACTTTGCAAACAAGACAGAGGAAAGCTAACAATGTACCCAGGGCTTTGAGACCTGGCCGACCGTCTTATTACCAAAAGACATTAGATAAAAAACCCTCCAAAGCATTTGTTTCCAATAGAAATATTAAAAGCTTTAGGTGCACTCACATGCCCATACCAAGCTTGCCTTGGGTGCCCGGAAACCCGCTCCCGACGCACGGTGATGCATACAATATAAATACATTCTTCTGAAAGGAGAGAGACGCGGAACCCTAAGGGTCTTGAAAAAATATATATATTCTTTATTCCAAGCCAGGAGAGGAGCTGCTCATGCACTGCCCCCACTGGGAACGAAAGCCAAGATGTTACTGATCTGTATAAGACTGACGACAACATCCACTGAGGGAAGGGGCTCACACATGGCCGTGTGAGTTTTTTCTTTTCTTTCCCTCACCAAGCACATTCTCCTCTGAGGGTGAAGTCTCACACTAGCCCGTGTGAGTCGTTGAAACTTATGTTTCATGTTTCATAGATTGTTTATTTATTGACATCAACTGTTTATCTGTACAGTTTCCCTTTCCCCTCCCCTCTCCCTTTCCCCCTCCATTTCACTTCAGAAGCAACGAATGTTTATTTTATTATATATGCACTAATCCTGTGTATTTTATTATCTTTTCTCTTTTGGAGTTCCACACTTTGCGCTGACCACTACCATACTTCCAATGTTTGGAATAAAGAATCTTTTTTCCAAGACCCCTTAAGTTCCGGTTCTTGCTTCATTTTGGAGAATTTGTTTACAGTATATAAAATATTAAAGCAGCAATATTAGTTTCCATTTTTTTAAATTATTATTATTTGTATATGTAAAGCATGTGACAATGTATAATTCTACATTCTTACCTAAGCGGGCAATCGTTTGGTGCTCCGGTTATAAAATCTGTCAAAATCCTGATTGTGTGACTAACATAATGGCTGCTTCAGTCAGTGTAACTCAGCAGCTACAAGCTATCCTTACATCACTACAGTAACATTATCTATTGTTACAGTTTGCAGCTCAAACTGCTGGGAACCTTGGCAACAAATTATCCCAAACAGGAAAGTGTTGCAAATATCTTGCACTGCTTTGAAAATGCATGAAAAATGGCATTAAAAGTTGTATAAAAACAACAGTGTCACTATTATGTAATACTACAGACCTGATTTATTTAAAGAAAAGGATGTCACACGGTTTGCTGCTTTAAGGAGTGTTTAAAACAAGACTTGCAGGCTAATGTATGCAGTTTCTCCATACATTACAGATTCTATATTGAGAAAGTTGAAGAAAAAAAAAAAACAAAAACAGTCACTTTTATCCAATACTACAGGACATACATATATTTTATTTTTTTTAACGAGATTTCACGTTTTTCTGCTTTAAACGTTTATATTTTTTTCTGAATACTTGTCGGATTTATTTAACAAAATAGTAATGTTTAGCCACATTTATCCTATCCATGTCACTTGTTGCTTCGATATATCAACTTTGTTTTTCATTTTTAAAAAAGGTGCAGTTCCCCCACTGCTCCACTTCCGACCCCCTGGTTTCCCATGGATGGGAAGCAGCACGTCCTTAAAGCTGAGCTGTGATAATTTCACCCCAGGAATCGGTCTAGGACATTTGGTCGCTACCATTTCAGCGCTTCGCCGCGACTCTCGCTGCCGCAGTAAGTTGCTACCACTATCGGCCGCTAAAGGTATATAAAACTCCCTACCTTAAAAAACCCTAACCTAAGCCCTTACTCTAAAACCCCCTACCCTAAACCCCTTAAATTAAACCCCCTACCCCAACCCGCAATTAAACTTACCTTATAAGCGGCCGGCTGGAGAGTCCAGCAGCAAATCGCCAGCGGTCATATGATCGCGGCAAAACGGCCACGCCCAAATGTCCTATCACGCCAGGAATTCCCTGGTCCCCAGATACACATCAGGAAAGGTAGCGCTAGTATTACGAGGGCCTATGGGAAGTTGCTGCTTCCTAATGACCCGTATAAAAGCAGGATATTTAAAACAGGTAATTTTGCGTCACCTGGACGGGACGATACCGGTGCTACCAGGATATCTGGAGTTCTGAGAGACCACCTGCTGCCCATCAATGTAAAGAAAGAAAGAAATAGAGTAGGGGGGACCACTCATTTAAGGTGGTGTCTTGCATAATGTTTCATTCCTGCACACCCTGTCCTGATAGAACAGTTTGAGAATCTACAAGTTTCCTTTCTTGCAGACAACTTCAATGGTAATTATGTGGAGCACCACCAAAGCATACTTTGATATATATATATATATAGATTAGATTGATAACACACACACACACACATTGCAGCGTTTCACAAAGCAACCTTCAGCACTCATTTGCAGAGGGTGATAGAATGACCCCTAGGTTGTGTGTGACTGCATCCTGAAATAAATGTCAGGGTCTGTGGGGATCACCACCAAAGTCACTGAGGAACACATCATTGAAGGGGCATCAAATCTAGATCAAAGAAAAAATTGCATTTAAAATGTGAAAACAGTAACATTATCATTTTAGGAAAGTTCAACCTCCACATCGATGATCCAAGAGCAATCTACAAACTTTTTGGATGTCATGATATCGCTTGGGTATGGACAACTGGTTTATGCACCTACAACAAGCACGGTCACACACTAGACCTCATCTTTACAAACGGTACTTTAACTCTCTGAACTTCAGACCAGGATACCGTTGTGGCAATCAACAACTCAACCAACTAGATCAGCTATCCCTCGAGTCCAGACGCAAAGTACATTTTTCCTGTCTTGCCTTTAAATACTCTGGGCAAGCTACCCGCCTATCTGAACAAACTCATCACCCATACCATTCGCAACACTTATCCAAGATCTGACTCCAAAAGACTGTTCACTATCCCAAGGTGTAACAAGGAATCCGGCCGCTCCTCTTACTGTGCACCTCACAACTAGAACAATCTACACTGTTCTAGAGACTCAAAACAGCCTCCAGTTTAATTAATTACAAGACTTCAGCTGTCTCACATTTTAATCTTGCCTATAACTGTTACATACGCTCATAATCATAATCTCCAGAGGCCTATGACATTTTTGTAAATTGAATGTATAACTTGCTAATTTAATGTAACCATGTATTATCATCATAACTGTGGCCAGAACATACTTGAAAACGAGAGGCAACTATGTATTATTTCCTGGTAAAACATTTTATAAAGCAACAAGAAAGTACCGACCATTTAAACTGTTGAATCCTAGAGCCTTAAAAATCATCCTCACAGGCACAGCCACTGCCCTAACAACCAACACTGATGTTTCCTCACTTTATGAAACCTACAACTGCTCCCCTAAGACCAAGCAACAAGAGAAACCAGAACAGCTGGATCTCTTCTAAACTACCACTCAAATGCCAAAACAGGAAATTCAAGCACACCTGGCAAAAAATAAACACTGCAAAAGCATTAGAGAGCTACAAGATCACACTTGCCAAGAAAGCCTACCCGACAACGAAAATGGAAGATGCAGATAATGTCAAATCATTTAAGACAGTAGCCATTCTGACCAACCCCATCTACCTTATGAATGAACCAAAACTGACCAAAGAGCTTTGTGTTCAATCAACATTTCCACTCCAAGACCCAGAATATCATGGATAGTCTGAAGTTTATCAATAGAAACAACTCGTACTTGGATTGCACTCCTAGCAACATCATGTGCTTTGGATTCAACCTCAGAATAAAAAAATGTGACCAGAATCCCTGCCCGTCCTTGCTTGTGAAAGCCTCAGAAAGCATATTCTTCAGCACCAACCTCAGGATTGTCGACCAATCAATAGTACAAAGCAAGTTACTAGCCAACCTGAAACCTGCCTGATTACAAACAATTTAGAAAAAAGTCAAGATTGGATACCTCAGGCCTAAAACAACTTTAGACCCATTTCCAACCTCCCATTGCTCTCCAAGGTCCTACTGTAGATAAATTGGAACTCCAAATTTAAGCCCATCTAGAAAACAATAACATTCTGGACATAAGTCAGACAGGCTTCAGAAGACATCACAGCACCGAAACACGTACGTACGTACGTACGTGCGTGCGAGAGAGAGAGATATAGGACTTGCTGACTTCTATGGACAGGGGAACGCCATCAATTCTCATCCTGCTGCACCGCTTTCCACATGGCTTACCCTAGTCTCCCATTACACAGACCAAAAACTATTGCAGGGATATTTGACCAAGCTCTTAACTGACTTGCCTTATTAAGCAGGATAAAAGTATATATGCAGAGGATTAGCACACAAGAACTGGTTATGCACAATTCCATACAGGAAAATAGGATGCCCAAAATGTATAGATTATTCATCAGATGAGTGCAAATGAAAAAGCAATGTTTTGAGTCACATGACCCTCTCTCAAGCCAGTGGTATAAATTAAAGACTCCTCCCTACCTCTCCCCCATCCCCCAATATAGTCATCAGTGTTCCATGTGTGGGCCCGGAAACATTGCTTTATCATTTGCCCTCATCTAATGAATAAACTACATCTTTTTGGCATCATATTTACCTCTACATATATATTTTATCTTGGATGATGGACTAGCCATGTGAATTTTAACATCCTATACGTGTACTATTTTTCCTGCTTTATGAATCTTTTGTATTTCTTGTCCTTTTAAAGCAGTACCACCCAGAGAGAATACATGAATAGAATATTGTCAACAACACACAGTGCATATGGAGTGCCTCGAAGCTCAATTTCCTCCCAACTAACATTTAAATGAAGCTACTGGGTCCCACCATTGCAAGTCATTGTCTCAAGTATCACCAGTATGCAGATAACACCCAGCTGTATGACTATTACTCCAGGTGTGCCATGTTACTCAGCTGCTACTGAAGCCTGCATTGCTGATACAAAAACATTGATGTGCGACAGGTGGATAAAACTAAACAGACAAGACAGACAATTGTCATATAATACCAGAACCAAATTGATAAACTAAAGGACATAAAAAACATCCAAATCCAAAGAAAACAGCAACTCCAGTCTTCAAGCCTTTCCAGATTTTTAAGAATATCCCTGCTTGAGCACAGATGGTTCAGTCAAAAGGATTAAGCCACCTGTAATCAAGCAGGAATATCCTTAAAACCTGGACTGTTAGTGGTACTTGAGGCCTGGAGTTAGAAACCACTGCTCTAAAATATCTTTCAAGACAGTAAAAAGCCTGGGTATCACCATTGATGGTAATCTCACAATAGACACAAGTCCTGCCTCTACCACCTCCACTTTATCAAGTGACTCAAGCCAAACCGTTGGGAAGAGGACCTGCTGAAGATCAACCACACCACACTAGTGTGGCTTGTCAAACAAATCAATCATTTACAGGCGATTCAGAATATCGCAGCTAGAACTATTGGTAACCTGCACAGATTATCACAGGAGTAGAACTTCATTGGCTATCAGACTGCAAATTCAGTTCAAAGTCCTCTCTAAAATCTGCGAAGGAGACCACACATGGCAATCTTGGACCACAATCCTCCATATCAGCCAACAACACATTAATTCAGGTCTTCGATTCAAATACACATTCTCAGCAGAAGGACCAAGCTCTGGAACAACCTCCCAGTGGACATCAGGAAAGCCCCACCTACTGTAGCAATCTTTCTTGAATTCAGGCCTCTTCTGCAAGGCCTCAATTACTCACCATATTGATGCACGCAGTGTAACCGTTCTATAATAGTTGCGAATTTATTTATTTTTTTAAAACCCACTGATTTAATTGGAAAGAATTCTTCCTTCAATAAGTTGGATTCCACTGAAGCGTTCTTTGATGGTTGTAAAAATGACTACTCGTAAAATATAACCAGTTTCTTAACAGAGGGACATGCAATGCAGTCCTTACCTGTCTGGCAGCAAAGGGGTTACGGTGCCATGGGTGAGACCATCATTCGCTATCCCTGCTAGGCCTCTTCTAATACCTGTACAAGTGATAACACTAGGAATACATTTCTCCAAGCACAGGGAAGCAAGATATAGTCTCACCGGCATTCTTGGGACACGTAAGGTGGAACTTACAGCAAAGTCACTCATTTAACAAAAACTAAAGCTGCTGTATAAACACTGATGTGAGAAGCTGCAGAAAACTGTAAAAATCAGCAGGAGGAATATTGCATTGTCATACCGGTCATCCCATTTGCAAATGTTGAAGTAAATATTGCAATAGTTTGTGACATTTTTATTTATTAAATGTAACAGGACTTCTTAGAAGACAAACATTTCATAGCCATGCTCTCGTCCTCGTGTCAAGCAGTGCTCAATATCAACGTTGCTCGATATGAGAACATATTTTTCCACAGGTTGTCCTAGAAATATATTTTTATTTGAACGAGGAAATATATCAAAATAGAAGGACTCACTTATTTCTGCACAGTTCATGCTCTTAAAAATGTTGCCAACTCTTCTCAGCCATAAGGCTTTTTAGGACTAAAACATATTGGATCATATTTACTATGCATTGCTATTGTAGGTACTGGAAGACACATTATGGTCCATCCACTTGCATGGGCAGTAAGGTGTCTTCCAGCACCAGGGGTCATCCACTTGCATGGGCAAAAATGTGTCTTCCAGAGCTGAAAAGGTGTGTTATGGAATAGACCAGCTTAGTAAACATGGGCCCGGATGAAGTTACTGAACACACATTAAGCCCTCCCAAATTCTCTCTCTAATGTATCAAATTGCCGAATTAAAAGCAGCGTAAACTCCCTTTAGAGTAAAACAGTGTTTTTCAACCTCTTTCTTTTATCCATTTCAAATGCACTGTCACCGTGGAACCCCTAAAAAAATGTGTTGTGACTTTGTGGAACTCCAGCCACTTACCTTGCACATACCCTACTACAGTATTGTTGTTATAGTATATATATATATTTTTTTTTATAAAAACAAACTGGTTTCTATACTATATACACTATAACACATGTAATATTTTTTTGGGAGAAATGTAAATTAAATGAAGAAATTGGGATACTAAAGGGTAAAAAGAAAAGTCAGCCATTGCCAAAAATATATAATAAACAATTCGGGGAACGCTGGTGACTTCCATGGAGCCCTGACCGAAAAGATGAATTCAGAACCATGATAACATGATCTCTGGACCACTCAGGTACCTCAATCATTCAAATGTCTCCAACTTTTTCATTCATCACGGACATCAACGGGGGAAACTGATGTTGGCAAAAAGGTAATTCTAACGATTAACACCTATAAATCTGGAGGAGCCTGCGATGTAATGTGCAGATCCCTTTAGCAAGGAGGGATTACCAGCGACATAAGACATTTGATGCATGTAAGAGAGTGATCATTACTTCTGAAAATGCAATGCCATTCAAATGTATGAGACACTTATGTTTGCAGAAGGCTGATAAAGGGTGGTCCTGACATTAAGCCCCTTTGGACCTTTTACAACAACTAATGCATTGAACCTCATATGCAACCCCCTAGGGGCAAAAGAGTTAAGAAGAAGATCCAAATTAAATATACAGTGTAATTTCATATATGTAGGAGGGTAAGCATGCTGTTTAATACCTGCTAGTGAACCATAAAAAGAATTGAAAATGCCTCCCAAGGATGATTTTAAAGAATAAGCAGGTGTGGGCAGGAAGATGATCCTGACTTTTAAGGAGATCCCACTAAAAACTATAGGGGAAACTGTTGGATAGTTATCCTGATGTATACAGAAAATAATATAAACCCATGTTTCAGGGGGATACAACCTCCCTGACGAAGCAACGTAACGCTCGTTTTTCCACTCTGCAAATGATATAATAAATAGTGAGGTTTGTGCGTATCGGGACATTATTTCTGTTGTGCTGCTGCTTTGAATTCCTGTTTTGCCAATCCTGATCTTTAACTAATCCACACACCCCCAACCACCACTGCCAGCCAGGTAGGCAATCAAAACAGCAGCTCTGGCAGTGAAGAGATTAGACAGATGACCCCAATGTTGACAACTAAAGGGAACAGATGTGTAGGGTGGCATGCTCAGGTTTAACCTCTTTGTTGCCAGCAGTGCAGCAACACACCTGGATATTAAACCCCTTCACCTTGCAGAACATTATGGCAGCAAAAGGTTTAAAAAGACAATGTCGTTGTCCGTCCCCCAGGGACAGCAGGTGCCTGCAGGAGGCTGATCAGTGCATGTCCTCTGCTAGTGAAGCAGCGAACAGATTACATATCATGTGTAATTACACAGCACTGGTCCCACCTGCAGCACAGGGGTTACAGGTGTCACCCTAAGGAAGGGTCTGGGGACAGGGGATGCATATAGGAGAGGGACCCTGGCTTATAAGGAGGGGTGGCACTAAAGTCTGAGTGTGACTGATGGAAATAGGGGCGAGTTGAGAGGTAACATTAGTGTCTATGTCTGTGTCTCACTCACTGGTCTGTCTCTCTTCTTCCCTATGTGTCTCTTTATAATCACTCTTCCCCGACTGTCTCTCAACGACCTAACCTATCAGTGTCTATCCCTTCTTGTCATTTTCTACTTGCACTCCATGTCTCTCTCTGTGTCTACGACGCTCTCATATTTCTCTTTTTCCTCTCTCTCGCCCTGTCTCTGTCTCCCTCCTGCCCTGGCACACTCTCTTTCCCCTGCCCCTCTGTGTCTCCCTCTCCCTCCTGCCCTGGCACACTCTCTTTCCCCTGCCCCTCTGTGTCTCCCTCTCCCCTCTCTCCCTCCTGCCCTGGCACACACTCTCCTGCCCAGGCACTGTGTCTCTTTCCTACCCTGCCCCTCTGTGTCTCCCTCTCCCCTCTCTCCCTCCTGCCCTGGCACACTCTCTCTCCTGCCCAGGCACTCTGTGTGTCTCTCTCTCTCTCTCTCTCTCTCTCCTTCCCTGGCACTCTGTGTCTCCCTCTCCCCTCTCCTGCCCTGGCACTGTATCCCCCTCTCATGGTGTATGTCTCTCTCCTCACCAGTTCTCCCGCACACAGTGTGTCCTCCCCCGGTGTCTCAGATCCTCTCTCGCTCTCTGTCACCCTAACAAGCCGCCATCACTCCACGTCGCTGCAGAGTGCGCTGCGTCACTGCGATCACGTGCTCACACCAGCTGACAGTCACCATGGGGCGGGGTGACATCACGAGGGCGGAGTCACCAGAGTAGGAGTTTACTGGTAACGGGGCGTGGCCACGATGACTACAAATGTGGCCCGTTGATGAATGGGCGGGGTTACGAGAACTGGGCGGGGTTGTGCGTGAACTGGGCGGGGTTGTGCGTGAACTGGGCGGGGTTGTGCGTGAATGGGCGGGGTTGTGCGTGAATGGGCGGGGTTACGAGTGAACTGGGCGGGGTTGTGCGTGAACTGGGCGGGGTTGTGCGTGAATGGGCGTGCCCAGGACACATGCGGGAGGGAGGGCGAATGATAGTCTTTATTACAGCTCAGGTCGCAGGCTGACATGAAGGGGTCTCCATGGGAACAGAGCTCACCATGGGAAGAGACACATGATCATGTGATCCCAGCGTGCTGCTGATTTCCAGCATTCTTTAGCATTGGGGAAAAAAATGAAATGGATTTAACAATTGCATTTATAAACACTGTTTTTATTTCAGCTATTATTATTATTATTATTATTAGTATGTATGTCCCTATTCCAGTGCTGATTCTACATAGCTGACAAAAATGTATGTTTTTTTTCAACAACATAGTTGTCTTTGGTGAATAAATGTAACCATCCTTATAGCAAAAACGTTACTTTGCTGTGTTCTGTAACAAAAATATTTTTTTTTTATCAAGTGCAGATAATTCTTGTGGTGTTTCTGCGTGTCCTTTTTTTTTTATCCTCCCCTTAATCCCATAATTTTAATTGTGGATACAACCTCCCAAATAGGGGATGGGGGGCAGTGCCCACTTTGCATGTGGAAGGTGGGGGTATATCATCCCTAGTATATAGTGACGCCACATAAAAGGGGAGGGGGAAAAAACACATGTTATTTATGGGACTGATTTCTTTCGGGATCATGGCATTGTAGCAAAGATCTTCTTTTCCCACTCAAGGTAGTGGGAAGAGGGATTGCGATTAGGTGATCACCGTTACCGTGATGATGTAATGCCAGTGGCATGAAACATTCCTGGTATTAATTACACTTTGAGTGCTGTCTGACATACTGACCTAACAGTCACGCTGTGGTGCTGCATAACACAACAGTTACATCTTGGGGTGGGGTGTCAAATCCCCCTATTCCCTGGAGTCTGTCTGTTTCTCCTGTGGCTTATAAATCTCTATTTATTGCAGCAAATAAAAATACCACTTGTGAGCACATCTCTCTGACAGCTCAGCAACTCTTTTCCCCATTAACTCTTAGCACACAATGCTTCCACTGCAGTCATGGATTATGGGTAGTGACATGTAAATGAGCAGTAACTGTGGGGGCTGCAGAAACATTGGAGAGGTTCATTAGATCCTGCGTAGTTTGGAAAGTGTGATCTTCACCTTCACTTGGAATAAGGGGTCCCCTTTAATCTTGGGTGGGGTTTGCTCCCACAAGATCCCATCATGTTTCTAGTATAGTGTTTTGTTTTTTCTTCAAATGGACATTTAATAAGACTGCTGCTGGGGCCAGAGCCTATAAGAAGGCCCTACAAAGTCTTATAACTTTGGCGATAGGTGAACACCACTGAAATAAGAGCCGTGTCAAACCTAGTTTTACAAAATATCTCAATAAATAAAAAAGATCAAATTTAATTAAAAAAATAACAACTTTATTCCATGCTGAAATAATGAACACATATTTTTTATTTTTACGGTATATGTTGTGGTTAGCACTTTCCAGTACTTCTATACTGCTAAAGCACTTCACAAATAATATGCCCAGATATTCTGCTAGCTTTAAGGGTGGTGAATAACAGGATATGTGTGATTGTGTAAGTGTAAAAATTGAATGAAGGACTTATGCAAGTTCATTTTCAGTTGCCTTTAATACATTATTGTATTTATAATCTACAGCTTCTGATGAAAAACACATATATATGTTGTCTAGTTTTATTTGAAGAATAGTTATTGGGATTTGAGCATTGCTAGCACCAAAAAAAACTACTAAAAAAAAACCACACAGCAGTGCGCACACCCTCAGCACTCAAAGGGTTAAAGCATCAATCAACATGTAATACATTAAATATCTAGATCTAACATACCCTTAACATCCACCAACCCAGAGACCATCTGTGCGGCTGGACCAAATTCCACGCTAGCACTCCCGAACATCCACACCCCCAAACCAGCTATGGGACCAGCTACAGTATGTGCCTGGACCATACTCCACCCTGAGGCACACTCCGTCACACACTGAGCAGCCACTTTTCCTTTTGTTTCAACATTGCCCCTTATTCCCTTTAGAGTGTAAGCTCTCAGGAGCAGGCCCCTAATTATCTTCTGTATCTGTTTGTGGTTGTTTGTCCTTATTTGGTATGTAACTCTGTACCCCGCTGCAGAATATGTTGGTGCTTTACAATAAACAATAATATCTGACAAGTATTGCAGACGGGTCAGCTCTCACGGATTGTGAGTCTCACTGATTTGGGGTCAGTTTTGCTGATGTGTAGACCAGAATTCCAGACTTTAACAGGAATTTCCCTGGTAAAAAAAATCAGCACTTATCCATAAAAATAACAAATAGCAAAAAAATTAGGGGAGCAGAGAGAAAATAGAGGTATTACAAATCTTTACAATTAAAAGTGTATAATGCAGCACTCACATCTCAAAATCTAACAATCAGCACAGACGCGGTACAGGAAGCTGTCCATGTACATCGATGGAGAGGAGCCTCCACTGTGCAGCATGGCCTTCTCCTCTGGCGTTGATCCGGTACTTTAGGTGGCTTTAACCTGTGCTCCTGAGCGACAGCTGCTATTCATGAGCCTGTTTCCCTGAAACCCTCCCACCTCCAGAGATTGTTTTTTTTTTCTGTCTGGAGATGTGCCCCAGTGATCGCAGCTGAAGGTGGCCGGGGGAGATTTTGGAGGGTGCAGTGTTCCGGTGAGCTGCACTGTGCATATAGAAAACGCCAACATGACACTTTTTGGTCTGGAACCCTCAAATCATACTGATGGTTCTGGGAGGATGACATCACTATTGATTACATTTGGTGTTAGGGGGAGACTGGTTTTAGTGTAACACTGGAGAAAATGTCTAATTAATGAACCAAAGGCACCAGCGAGGGGAGGTTAACCCCCTGGTGGTATGGCAGAAAATACAGAAAATAGCCCCATAGATACTAGTAGGACCACAACACAATTCAAATAAACAGCTGCTGGCCCCTCTGGCAGCAGGGAGATTTACTTGACATCAGATGGCAGGAATCATGCAAGAACCAAGGCCCGACGAGCTATATTAGAGAAATGATCTAAGGGTGACTGTCTTGTTATTATTTTATTTTCCAAACTTGTATGCAACAGTTTACATTAGTAATGTCCAGTGCTTTTACATTGTTATTTTTAATGGTGAAAATAAACATTTGTACTTTGGTCAAATTCAGATCTCCTACTGAAAACAAGGACTGAGTATCCTGTTTAGTGGTATATTTGTGGTTCCTGCTACCAGGTTTTATATTACAGTACATGTTTTGTGTAAGACAAGGATTCACAACTCCAGTCCTCAAGAACCACCAACAGGTCACGTTTTCAGGATATCACAGCTTCAGCACAGGTGGCTCAGTCAAAGAGCCTGCTTCAGCCCAGTCGAAGACTGAGCCACCTGTGCTGAAGAAGGGATTATCCTGAAAACCTGCCCTGTTGGGGGGTGTTGAGGACTGGAGTTGAGAACCCCTGCTATAAGATATATCGAAAACATATCACTATCCCTCGGATCACCCCAAAGCATCTATGAATATGGCCTATGCAGAATAAATGACAAAGGCACACAAATTGCAAAAGTATAGCAAATCTGTCCTCGGGGTCCACCAGCCACACCAACTTTTAGGACTAACCAGTGCGTTTACATACAGGTGAGAGCACATCGTTTGCATAGGAATGAATTATGTAGAATTTGATGAATGCCTTAAAAACCTGGTGTGGCTGAGGGCCCTGAGAAGATGTTTGAGAACCACTGTAAATAGAAGTACAGACTTCTATAACAACCAATGTATTGGTTGTAACGTTCAGATATGAAAGTTAAAATATTATGCCAGATAATATCATGAATGGAAACAAACCTATATCATACAATGTAAATTCAATACAGTATAGCACTTCTTTACAAAATCTTTGTTAATCTAAACATGGGTGCTCTGTGACTCCAAGGAAAACATGTCGCTCTTATGTTAACATCAGTGAAGAAGATAAGGAGTGGGCACTCTGAACATTCATATTGTGCAAAGCAAAACCGACGTTCCAGTCGCACATTCCGCCTCCGTCAAGGTGACATTGCCATGGGCTCTCGCCGATAATCTCTGGGGTACTTTATTGTAATCAAATCTCCAGTGAGTAACTGAACAGATCAGACTTAGTGTGAACATGGGGTCTGTTTGAAGGCTAATGAAAGTCTTATACAATTTGAGATCCTCAAGAAACCATTTTATCTGTAACCAAATATATTTTCATGCTCACAAAAAAACGCTAGTTACTGCTGATCATAGAAAATGCATAGAAACATTCCTATACACAATTTGTGGGTCTACAAGTTCCATATCAATCCCAGCTACCATGTCCTGCCCATCCACAGGTAGCAACCTTGATTGGTCCTCTGCCCGGACTGGGGATGTTCACAGATCAAGGTGTTCGAGTGATGTGACCAAGAGACTGCGAGGGGTGAGGGAGGGAAACATAATTATAGACAACCCAGGGCACATTTTTAAGAGTCTCTAGAAACATTTGTATTTGACCAAAAACAATTACATTTTTATTAATTTTTTTTAGTTGCAAATCACGAACTGAAACAAACGAAAATAAAGAAAACCTAAAATCTGGAATGCAATATATTAGTGTATACATAAATTTTTTCACTTTTTGTTATATTTTACAGTAAATAAATACAATTTTCTCTTCCTCCGCTGGAAATAGTTGGTTACTATTCTTTCATTCTATAAAACGTAGAGGTGCAGGCGGAGCATCTTATAAGTAGACTTGTTTCTGTAGAGAAGAGGATTGGATATTGACGAGCCATTTTAGTCAGTCTTTTTATCAGAAACTGGTTCTGGTTCTTTAGCGACACTTCCATTTGTGATTCCATTGCTCTCCGGCTGTAAAACAAAAGCATGCATTAAATGACTGGCGAACTTCAGGAGGAACTCACTTAAATGATACAATATATTGGTTTGCCTCTTTGCGCTCGCGTTGAGAATGTTTTAGCCATATTTCTGCAGGAGCCAAATCGTCTCCAAATGTGTAAATCACTGCATTTATAGTGAACATTTGCAGTAGAAAGATGGTAGGTGCTGTGAACAGCTTCCGTAAGAAGGTGGACTACTTCATCAGGAGGAGGAAAAAATTACTCATCTGTGAAAAACCATGCAAAACCACTTTGTCTTCTAAGCCACTACAAAGAACCATGTCTGGTGGTTACAGAACAATTATGATGTGTGGCGATTACTACATTAATAAACACAAAAAGCTGCCTTTTAAAACAAACACAAAATCACCTACAAATTCTCGTTTCACATTGGCTAACAAGTAATTTGCACATCTATAACACTGCTTGAGTAAAGATAAATAATGGTGCAAGATTCTTGAGGTAATGAGTGTATTTTCTGTAGTTAGTGACCCTGTGGAGGATTCTCAAGCTGGTACACTGACGATGTATTTGCACATGTCCTTGAGACCACCAGATTTCCACATGTATTGTGAATCCGGAAACATTGTCCATTAGCTTTGTGTAGGAAGAAGTAAATTAACCTATGCTTTATTTAAGGTATTACCAATACCAATTACCTATACATAACCAACGGGCTCTTAATTATATGGGGAGGCTAGTCAACACCTATTGCAACTATTCAGTACAAATGTATTACATTAACGTCTTCTAAATTATTGATCTTAATGGGAATGCTGCAGTTAAAACCACTTTATGAGAGTGAGATTTGATTTGAGTCATCTAAACTAAAATTAAAACAGCATCACAGATTATTCTGTCTCAATTGATTTCCTTTACAATTGTATGAACATTCCATTCGTATCGCGACTAAAATACCTCATTGTGAAATGTGTCCAATGACTTCCTTGTGTTTAAGTATAAATGTATATTCATCAACTTACACTCGTTGAGTGAATAGATTAAGACCTGTATATATGTCTATTGTGATTTGTAGCAGCTATTACATCTTTAATTATGAAACAGATGTTAAAAATAGCAGGGTGGTGTTATATGGCCAAGTAATTCCACTGTACTTCCAATATACACATTCAATGCCATCTTCAAAAAAATGTTATGTAGAAAATGTGCGATTGCCTTTCATAACATCTATAAACTTAGTGGCTTCCATCCAACAAGCATTGGTGCAGAGAAGCACAACACTTGATACATTTTGGAAGAAGAAAAGTCACCTAGGACCAAAGCTACCTACGGGTAAGGAGAGGGTATCACTGTAGAAAGGGTTGTGTGTTCTTGATAGGGGAAGAATGTGTTGATGTATCTAATGCCTTGAGGTTAAGATGTGTCTGAGTAAAAGGAAAGGTTTGGAGGTATGCAATTTCCCATGTGTGGTGGAATCATGATCAAACTGCATGTAACAGGAACAAAGTACAGTAGCTATCGCACGGCTTGGACCTTCCTGCTCAACAAGCAGCCAACTGCTAAAATATCAATGAAGCAAAAACAAAATGGATCCACTCCAAAGTTGAAGTTACAAAAGTAGAAAACTTTTAATTAGGTATAGGTGCAACAGAAAAAAAACAGCAAGAGGCAGCCCTGGACCCTTGAAGTAACGCAGGTCACGAAATCCAGGGCCACATTATGCTGGTTGCTTGTGTTGCAGCTATGCTTCAAAGTTTAGCCTTTTTGTACCCGCAGCTTTGGAGCAGATACGTTTGCCTATGCTTCATTGTTCCACTGCTACGGTTACATCTTATTTTACCATTTTAAAGCCTCGTTCTTAAATAGGGTGGTAGCTTTGCCTACCAAGCACCATGAATGACGACATATTCATTGCTAATCTAGGTATTGTTGCATCAAGTATCATACCGTGCAGCTGCCATTGCAATCTACTTTTTCTTTACCACCAGGTGCAGGGACTTCCTTGACAGATTTGCTTGGCCAGATGCGGTTGATGAAAGGAGCTATAAAGGGATACACGTACGGCTCCAAAAATTTCTTGTACACCCACAGTAGGACTGGAATGACTATGCAAGGGATGCACACCATGGTGGCAGATCTACAGGAAGAAAGCATGCAACTGTTACATACGCCTATAACATATATTACCTCTTACTGGGCATCTTGACCCTACCTGTCTTTCTAACTATCGACCTGTCTCCCTCCTGCCTTTTGCCTCTAAACTCCTTGAACGTCTTGTATTCTCTCGCTTGGTCCATTTTCTCAACACCTATTCTCTCCTAGACCCGCTACAATCTGGCTTCCGCACTGCTCACTCCACGGAAACAGCCCTCACTAAAATAACTGACGACCTCCATGCTGCCAAAGACAGAGGTCATTACACTCTGCTCATATTACTTGACCTCTCTGCAGCATTTGACACAGTGGACCACCCTCTTCTCCTTCACATTCTCCATACTCTTGGTATTCGGAACAAAGCACTATCCTGGATCTCATTCTACCTCTCCCATCGTACTTTCAGTGTCTCTTCTGCTAACACCTCCTCCTCCTCTATTGATCTCTCTGTGGGGGTACCCCAGGGCTCTGTCCTGGGACCTCTTCTCTTTTCTCTGTACACACTCTCTCTAGGTGACCTAATAACATTTTTTGGGTTTAATTATCACCTCTATGCTGACGACACAAAAATATACTTTTCAACACCCGACCCTACTCCTGCTGTACAAACCAAAGTTTCTGAATGTCTCTCTGCTATATCATCCTGGATGGCCCTCCGCCACCTTAAACTCAACATGGCTAAAACAGAGCTCCTCATACTTCCTCCCAAATCTGACCCTACTACCTCCTTCCACATTACTGTTGGAACTACGATCATTCACCCAGTAGCCCAAGCACGCTGCCTAGGGGTCACACTCGACTCCTCTCTCACATTCGCCCCTCACATTCAAAACATTTCAAAAACCTGTTGCTTTTTCCTTAGCAATATAACAAAGATACGCCCTTTCCTCTGTTGCTCGACTGCTAAAACTCTGACTCAGGCCCTCATTCTCTCCCGTCTTGACTACTGTAACCTCCTGCTGTCCGGCCTTCCTGCCTCTCACCTGTCTCCCCTACAATCTATCCTAAAGGCTGCTGCCAGAGTCACGCTACTCTTTCCTAGATCTGTCTCAGCATCTCCCCTCATGAAATCCCTCTCCTGGCTTCCGATCAAATCCCGCATCTCACACTCCATTCTTCTCCTCACTTTTAAAGCTTTACACTCTTCTGCCCCTCCTTACATCTCAGCCCTAATTTCTCGTTATGCACCATCCAGACCCTTGCATTCTTCTCAAGGATGTCTTCTTTCTACCCCCTTTGTATCTAAAGCCCTCTCCCGCCTTCAACTTTTTTCACTGACTGCCCCACACCTCTGGAATGCCCTTCCCCTCAGTACCCGACTAGCACCCTCTCTATCCACCTTTAAGACCCAACTTAAGACACACTTGCTTAAAGAAGCATATGAATAGCACTGTGGATATTCTGAACACATGATACATAAAGCTTGGCCCCCTGCAGACGCACTTACCAGAACTCCCTCATACTGTCTCTGTACATTCTCCCTACCTACCAATTAGACTGTAAGCTCCTCGGGGCAGGGACTCCTCTTCCTTAATGTTACTTTTATGTCTAAAGCACTTATTCCCATGATCTGTTATTTATATTATCTGTTATTTATTTGATTACCATGTGTATTACTACTGTGAAGCGCTATGTACATTAATGGCGCTATATAAATGAAGACATACAATACAATGTATAGCCTTGCAGCACCCACTACCATTCCTGTTTGTTGCTCTTGTTCCCATAGAGTTGGGGCATCCCAAGCTGCATTCATCTTGATTCTTGTGTGTTTAGCTTTTATTACTATGTATTTGTAACCATTTATCTGTCATCATAACGCTATGACCAGAACATACTTGAAAACGAGAGGTAACTCTCAGTGTATTACTCCAGGTAAAACATTTTATATGTATAAAGAAGAAAAGGAACCTAGTATACTAGCACTCAGTCATACTAAATGTATAATGATACAGTATAGTTAAAATACTTTATTGGCAAACAATGAAATAAAAAAATGGGCTTTAAAATAACAATGTGTCAAACAGCACGTGACTGTGATCATTCGTAACTTAACTAAAGGTGGTTAAGTAGTGTATACATATGGAGATCCTTGATAGATATTCAGGATCCGATGCTATGTATATAGCCTCCTATGTATATGGAGATAAGTTCGTGATGTATCCACCACACAGATAATGTCAGTCCTGATGTATATTCTCAGAGCGTGTGTTGATAAGCGCTCTGAATCAAGGTGACATATATATGATATGTAGGTATAGCATCTAAGTGAAGCAAGGCAGGAATGAATGTGTGACCATCTGTTAATGTGTGTCCGCTGTATAAATCCTAATCAAACACTAGAAGCTGCTTAATGTTGAGGAGGCACTCTATAAGTATAACCCATGGATCCTAATGGAACAAGTCTATAGGTATGTACTCAATATAAGGATTGATGCAAACACCCTTGATAGTGTACCGAAGACAGTGTTATAGCCCTGGTAGTGTAGACAAACACTGGCTAGGCTACGGGGCTAGTGAAGGGAATACTCGTGCATCCTTAGTGTAGTCATAGGCAGCTATCCGTGTATATCCTCTGCACAGGATATATATTGGCTGCAATGGTATAGAAAGTGTATATCATTAATCCATACAGACCCCCATGAAAAGGGAAATGTTGGTTGGTAAATGCATACACCCATATACTGCCAGACTATGTTGGAGGTATGAACAGGTAATGGTATAGATCTTCAACATGCGGTAGATATAGTTGCAGTGGTAAGTATATTGTATACCAATACCCATATACACCCAACCAGTCAGGGAAGTGTTAAAGGGTAATCTGCAATGTAAACACTCATGAATGACTGATCCGTAAAGTTATTCATGGACAGAGATCTTTGAAGGGATATGGCCCCTTTAAATCCCGTCAGCCCAAATAGCACATAGAAATCATGTTTATCCAGCAGAAATTCCTCAATAGGATAATAGTTTCAAATGATATGGGCTAATTGTGCTAAGGGTCACTTGGACACACACACACACGCACACGTGTCTACACACACGCACACGTGTCTACACACACACACGCACACGTGTCTACACACACACACGCACACGTGTCTACACACACACGCACAAGTGTCTACACACACACGCACAAGTGTCTACACACACGCACACGTGTATACACGCACACGCGTATACACGCACACGCGTATACACGCAAACGCACACACACGCACACGCGTATACACACACACACGCACACGCGTATACACACACACACGCGTATACACACACACGTACACGCGTATACACACACACGTACACGTGTATACACACACACGTACACGTGTATACACACGTACACGTGTATACACACGTACACGTGTATACACACTACACACGTACACGTGTATACACAGGTACACGTGTATACACACGTACACGTGTATACACACGTACACGTGTATACACACTACACACGTACACGTGTATACACACTACACACGTACACGTGTATACACACTACACACGTACACGTGTATACACACTACACACGTACACGTGTATACACACACACGCACACGTGTATACACACACACACACGCACACGTGTATACACACACACACGCACACGTGTATACACACACACACGTGTATACACACGCACACACGTGTATACACACGCACACACGTGTATACACACGCACACGTGTATACACACACACGTGTATACACACACACGTGTATACACACACACACGTGTATACACACACACACACTATCCCCAGCACCACCACATCAGCACACCGGTATCCCATGCCACCCCAGCACACTGGCATTCTCGGCTCCCCGCTATTCCCAGCCCCCATCAACACGATCAGCACCCACACATCAGCACCTTCGCACCTCCCCCATCGGCACCCCCACATCCGCACCAAACCCTCCCAAATCAGCACACCGATACAATCACCATCAGTACAGCCACAGCAGCAGCACCACCGCACACCACCATGGGCCGCGTGGACCACTCCCCACCCAAATGCCACCCCCACACCACAAACATCCCGGGCAACGCCAGGGCTCTCAGCTAGTATCATATATATGTCACCTTGATTCAGAGCGCTTATCAACACGCTCTGAGAATATACATCAGGACAGACATCATCTGTGTGGTGGATACATCACGGACTTATCTCCATATACATAGGAGGCTATATACATAGCATCAGATCCTGAATATCTATCAAGGATCTCCATATGTATACACTACTTAACCACCTTTAGTTAAGTTACGAATGATCACAGTCACGTGCTGTTTGACACATTGTTAATTTAAAGCCCATTTTTTTATTTCATTGTTTGCCAATAAAGTATTTTAACTATACTGTATCATTATACATTTAGTATGACTGAGTGCTAGTATACTAGGTTCCTTTTCTTCTGTATACTCCAATCCCTTACCTAGTAAGCACCTCAACGTGGTTCACATTGTGGCGGTGCGGGAGTTTCCCGTGTGTGTAAAACATTTTATAAATAAATAATTTTCTGAGCCCAAGCCCACGTTACGCATAACCTTTGCTAACAAACCAGCACTTATACACTCATTGTTTCGGAAGATTTCAGCGCAACTTAAATGGCTCAAGCTTACATTCTTCCTAGCAAGAAGGGCCCCTCTGGCATCAAAATGCAGAATAACATGAAACCCTTTGGTGGCGTTAAGACTTCACACAGTGCAACAGACTTTAAATAAAAACACAGGTTGGAATAAAATGAAAACGCCATGTTGAACCTCGCTGGATAAACTGGTTCAGCCATGTAAATATAGTTCAACTTGTATTAATTCCAGGCTGCCAGCAGTAATATGGAGCCACATACTACTCCCAGCCAAGTTAACCACGTCCCACCACCCTATTTATTCTTCATCCTACCATCCTTATACTATCTCTTGCCGCCCCCACCCCTATATCATACCTCACCCCCTCATCATCCAACCTGCCCTGTTCTCCCATCCTTCAGTCTCATAGCCTTTTACTATCTCTTATCTCCTACACTCCTCATCAATTCTACCTTCCCTCCCCACTCCCTGTCACCCCATCCTGTTACTCCCCACCTCCCCACTTACCGTCACCCCTCTCTCTTTCCGGGATACCAACAGGTAAACACACTCCACCTCTGTCACTGTCACCGTCTGATCCCGTGACCGGAAGTCAGCATCATTTCCGGGTAACACTAAACGTCATAAAAGTTAGACAGCTAAGGATTTGAGACGAACCCACTGAGCATGCGTCGGAGTCTGTGCGCGCCCACTCCCCCTAGTGGGAATGTGACGAAGTGCACTGAGTGCAGCTGTGACCAGTACAGTACATTGCAGTGCAAATATATCAGCTGTGACCAGTACAGTACATTGCAGTGCTAATATATCAGCTGTGACCAGTACAGTACATTTCAGTGCTAATATACCAGCTGTGACCAGTACAGTACATTGTAGTGCTAATATATCAGCTGTGACCAGTACAGTACATTGCAGTGCTAGTAATGTAGCAGTGACCAGTACAGTACATTGCAGTGCAAATATATCAGCTGTGACCAGTATAGTACATTGCAGTGCAAATATATCAGCTGTGACCAGTACAGTACATTGCAGATAATGCAGCTGTGACCAGTACAGTACATTGCAGTGCTAGTAATGCAGCTATGACCAGTACAGTACATTGCAATGCTAGTAATGCAGCTGTGACCAGTACAGTACATTGCAGTGCAAATATATCAGCTGTGACCAGTACAGTACATTTCAGTGCAAATATATCAGCTGTGACCAGTACAGTACATTGCAGTGCAAATATATCGGCTGTGACAAGTACAGTACATTGCAGTGCAAATATATCAGCTGTGACCAGTACAGTACATTGCAAGTAATGCAGCTGTGACCAGTACAGTACATTGCAGTGCTAGTAATGCAGCTGTGACCAGTACAGTACATTGCAGTGCTAGTAATGCAGCTATGACCAGTACAGTACATTGCAATGCTAGTAATGTAGCTGTGACCAGTACAGTACATTGCAGTGCAAATATATCAGCTGTGACCAGTACAGTACTGTACATTGCAGTGCAAGTAATGCAGCTGTGACCAGTACAGTACATTGCAGTGCAAGTAATGCAGCTGTGACCAGTACAGTACATTGCAGTGCAAATATATCAGCTGTGACCAGTACAGTACATTGCAGTGCAAGTAAGACAGCAGTGACCAGTACAGTACATTACAGTGCTAAGTAATGCAGCAGTGACCAGTACAGTACATTGCAAGTAATACAGCTGTGACCAGTACAGTACATTGCAAGTAATGCAGTTGTGACCAGTACAGTACATTGCAGTGCTAGTAATGCAACTGTGACCAGTACAGTACATTGCAAGTAATGCAGCAGTGACCAGTACAGTACATTACAGTGCTAAGTAATGCAGCAGTGACCAGTACAGTACATTGCAGTGCTAGTAATGCAGCTGTGACCAGTACAGTACATTGCAGTGCTAGTAATGCAGCTGTGACCAGTACAGTACATTGCAGTGCTACTAATGCAGCTGTGACCAGTACAGCACATTGCAGTGCTAGTAAGGCAGCTGTTACCAGTACATTACATTGCAAGTAATGCAGCTGTGACCAGTACAGTACATTGCAGTGCCAGTAATGCAGCTGTGACCAGTACAGTACATTGCAGTGCTAGTAATGCAGCTGTGACCTGTACAGTACATTGCAGTGCTAGTAAGGCAGCTGTGACCAGTACATTACAGTACATTGCAAGTAATGCAGCTGTGACCAGTACAGTACATTGCAGTGCCAGTAATGCAGCTGTGAACAGTACATGCAACGCTGACCAATGCTAGTAATGCAGCCATGACCACCGCATTGCAGCTAACAATGCAGCTTTGTTTATAATCAAACAAGTTTCTCCCTACCGAAATAAGAGACCAATATGGCTACAGTTTTTGTATACAGTTATTTGAATTGTTGTTATAACATATGGCATACTGCTACTTATTACAGTACTTGAAACATTATATAAAACCAGGCGCTTTGTGCCATTTAATCAGAAAGGTGGTGAAACATTTACAATCATTCTCAGAGTCTGAAAATGTTCCTTTGCTTTAATTAGCAGCATCTATGTATCGTGATACAGATGTGATGTCAGTCTCACCCCAATGAGATGGTAATCGCATGCATTTACTGTTCACACCACCCTCTCGGTAAGGAAAGGCAGAATGAGACCGACATAAGGGCAGTAAAACACAACCTAGACTTCGTTATTCTTTTTTTTTTTTTTTTTTAATATTTCAGGAAACACTTTATATATATATATTTTTTTTTTTTTTAAATCAGAGGTATAAATATTTTAAAACCATGTTCTAAAGGCGCAAATGACCCAGGGTTAACCGATTACATAAACCAATTTGCTTGTATTAAAATATAACACCCATAGATGCTAAAACAATTTACATGCTTACATAAAATAGCAGCAGTGACCCGTTTCAGTAGCTTTGCTCGGCCAAACAAATATATTATTCCATTGTAAAGATGGATGCTGGTTAGATCTGGCTTGTATTAGCAGGTTCCCTGCAGTTAGCAAAGATACTTTTGAACTTGGACAGAATCTCAACTCAGGAAGGAATATGTTGACAAAAATAAGACTACAAAGTGTATTTTATAGTAAGTTTCTAATTTTTAAACATCCGTACTTTAATAAATACTAGGGAACCGTTTTGCACCATTACAGTAACCAGAAAATGTGTAGACAGACATGTGAAGACTGGGAACATGAGGCAGAGATAGAAGACATTGGGAGAGAAATACAAGATTATTTGATTAGTTGGGAAACAAGGTGGCATCTTGTAAGACTGTGAAGAACCGTATAATCCTAGTGTCATGATAATATCATGAGATATTATGTATTTTAATCCACCTGGTGCTTCAGTGGTTAATGTGATTGGAGTTTTATTTTAAAAATACCATATTAGGTTTTTAACAGGCCAGGACTTTTTCAGGGCTTGTGCTCGTCTTCAAAGAGAGCTTAATTGGGGGTGCCTATCATGTATGGCCCACAAAATGTGCCAGATGGGTTGCATGTTGCTGGTAAGAGTCTCGAGATAAGGGTAGTTGTCTGCCAGAGGTGGGAATAAAATATGGACCCTGTGACAACTTTGAACCATATTTTTTTGGAGCTAGCTTCAAAGGCATTCTCTGCAGGGTTCTTCAAGGTTCAGGGGGCATGGCTAAGAAAGTATTAAACCAAAGAGTGTGTCTATTAAAAATGAGAACATCATGTGTCATCTTCTCTGCATAATAAGAGTTCCAAATTTGTAATCGTGTCACAGAGGGGCTTGTTCTGACATCACACACTGCATGTTTAACAGGTACTGGGGGACAGATATACATTTGTCGCTCAGATTTAAGACGGTCATGTTTAGTCTTGTCGAGTCCGCCGTGAGCATCTGAAAGTATTGATGTGACTCACGTATGTGTAAGTATTAGAGACGGGAAGTTTTGAGTGCAGTTATATACTAAGGCACAATTATTAATTATTCGTTATGGAATGTTATGGGGGTGTTCAGATATTGAAAAGAAGTTTAATAGTCATTTTGTAGTTTTTACTCTGTCGTAAAACTGTAAATCTTACAGCTGATTTACGACGGGTGGGCTTATGTTGTTTCAACATGGGAAAGAATACTGCATAAGACAGCAATGTTTTAGGAAAAATCAGATTTCGACAGAGAAGTCAAAGGAGTCGAGTTGGGTCGAAACGCGTAGGAGTGGGAGCTTGGCAGGGGGACTCTACAACCTTTTCTCTGATACCAGGGACCACCTACACAGGATTCACCACTATTCTTGCTCATTGGTGATGTATTGGACATTGTGATCCTTTTGGACTGTATTTCTCATGCACAGAAACTGCAGGCTGTAGTAAGTGTCCATGCACTCTCATAGCCTTACATGATTTGCTTTCAATACTACCATCTCGAATTTGGGAATTAGCTCTTCCAACTTTCTGCTGTTTTTTCTGCATGTTTTGACGTGTTGCATGTTCCGTTTATATTGGCATCCAGGCATTTTCTGGTATTAACTATTTACTCTGCACGTGCTTATATATTTATGTAGTTACCCTCTCCCCTTCCTTGTCTGCCACTAGTTCATGCACACCCTTTTCATCAGACCCTTGTGTGGTTTTTGGTTTTGTGGTCTGATTATATTTTTTCAGACACTGTTTACAGTCCATATCTGTAGCTCAGTCCATTTCCCTTCAGATTTCAGGTGTTTGTCCCCCTCCATTTTATTTTCTTTCTCCCCTGCTTTTATGGATTATAATACATTTTGTTATTTACTTGGTACACCTGTGTGCTCCATATAGGGATTTTTGTTGTTATTTATTTATTTATAAAATATTTTACCAGGAAGTAATACATTGAGAGTTACCTCTCCTTTTCAAGTATGTCCTGGGCACAGAGTTAAGACAAATAATACATGGTTACAAATACAGTTACATAAATGAACAGGGTATACATTATATACAAGACTTTGCATGCACAGTTAAAGATAATATATATTATGGGCGTATGAAACAGTTACAGATCAGATTAAAATGTGAGACAGCCTTAGATTTGAAAGAACTTAAACTGGTGGTGGATGTGAGAGTCTCTGGTAGGTTGTTCCAGTTTTGGGGTGCACGGTAAGAGAAGGAGCGGCCGGATACTTTGTTGAACCTTGGGACCATGAACAGTCTTTTGGAGTCTGATCTCAGATGATAAGTGCTGCATGTGGTAGGGGTGAGGAGCTTGTTCAGATAGCTGGGTAGCTTGCCCATAAAAAATTTGAAGGCAAGACAGGAAAGGTGAACTTTGTGCCTAGACTCGAGTGTTGACCAATCTAGTTCTTTGAGCATTTTGCAGTGATGTGTGTTGTAGTTGCATTGGAGAACAAAACGACAAATTGAATTGTAGAGGGTGTCAAGTATGCTAAGGTGGGTTTGAGGTGCAGAGCCATATACTATGTCTCCATAGTCGATAATTGGCATTAGCATCTGCTGTGCGATACGCTTTCTGACCAGGAGACTTAGGGAGGATTTGTTCCTGTAAAGTACCCCTAGTTTGGCATAGGTCTTGGTTGAGAGGGTATCAATGTGCATCCCGAATGTTAAGTGGGAGTCAAACCATAAGCCCAGGTATTTAAAACTAGTGACAGGGGTTAGGGTGGTGTTAGAGTTGGTTCTAATATGGAGCTCAGTCGCTGGAAGCTTTAAACATTTAGCCTTGGTCCCAAATAGCATCGTTACAGTCTTGCCAGTGTTTAAAAACAGTTTGTTGTGGGAAATCCAGTTTTCGAGTCTCAAAAAGTCACATACGTTGCTACATATTTCCCTTATTTATAAAATATTTTACCAGGAAGTAATACATTGAGTTACCTCTCGTTTTCAAGTATGTCCTGGGCACAGAGTTAAGACAAATACATGGTTACAAATACAGTTACATAAATGAACAGGGTATACATTATATACAATACATTGCGTGCACAGTTAAAGAAAATATATATTATGGGCGTATGAAACAGTTACAGACCAGGTTAAAATGTGACAGCCTTAGATTTGAAAGAACTTAAACTGGTGGTGGATATGAGAGTCTCTGGTAGGTTGTTCCAGTTTTGGGGTGCACGGTAAGAGAAGGAGGAGCGGCCGGATACTTTGTTGAACCTTGGGACCATGAACAGTCTTTTGGAGTCTGATCTCAGATGATAAGTGCTGCAAGTGGTAGGGGTGAGGAGCTTGTTCCCTGGAGCACCGCTATAGTTTTTTTTTTAGTAATAAACATGGACCTGGGACCCTATCAATTATTAATATTACATCTTTTATTTGCATTTCCAGGGTGGGGGAAGTGTATAGATGATTGCAATTGAGTAAGGGGTTAATAACTCTTCAGAGGTACCTTGGGCAGGCGAAAGGGTTGTTGGCTAGTGGCCATGTGTATTAACCCTTGTTGCATATCCAAGGCACGTGCCCAAGGTACCTCTGAAGAGTTATTAACCCCTTACTCAATTCCAATCATCTATACACTGTCACAGTGGGTATATGAGGACGAATTTATGGGAGATATAACTCATGAGGGACCTTTACAAAAGTGAAGGGTGGGACAGCTTGCGAGCTGTGTATTAATCCTTGTCCTTTACGGGAGATTTTGTCTATTTGAGGGACCTTTGCAGAGGTGACAAGTGGGACTGCTTGCAAGCGAGTATTAACCGTTGTCCCGCATGCAGATCACGTGCTCACTGGTGTGCCGTACGCGACACCCAACACTAAACCTGTGTTCATGACAGACCTTGTGATAAGACACTCTAGCAGCCTCCATAAAATCAAAGCCTAAGGAACGTGCATTGACAGGGACATTAATATTCGAAGTCACCAATGCTAAAATTAATTATTTCCCACTTGTTATTCCTAACCAAGATATGCACAGGAAGTGTCCAAAATAATTTATAAATCATGATTACAGTGCTTTTTACCCATCATATGTTGAGCAGTAAATCAAATGGTTCACTTTTATACCTCACACCACTCGTTTGCTCTACTCACTGCAAGTTGGTAATTTACTTATTCTTCCTGTTGCTCAAACTTTGCTATGCTTCCATCCCTGGCACTTCTTGCCAGGAGGCAAAACCGTTAACAGTATATGACACTACTATGTCACCAACATTGTTGTACGAGTGTGCCTGTTAACAAATTTAAATGTGTTTTATGTGTCATACTGCATGAATGCCTTGACACTCACCTGGTTTAAAAAAAAATAAACAAACACCAAACCTGAATTTATAATTTTAGTGACCCATGGAGACATTGTACATGAGCAGCCTTCATGCCACTGCTCATTTTCTAGGGGTACCGACGGTCAGCGCTCCCATGCGCCTTTCTCTTCCGACGTCACTGGAATGTCATGATCATGTGATCACTATTAGTAAGGACCCCCCCCCCCCCCCCGTGGGAGTATAAATATAGAAGCGCAAATAGATTTCTAATAAAATGAATACCCCAGAAGTGGAAAAGATGCACGGTGTCTAAACATATAACACATTAATTGTATGTAGATTAACATAGTTGAGAGCGCAGAGTGTGTGTGCGCACTTCACCTTTGTATTTTGGAGTGTCTGTCCTGTTTTCTTCTGATGACACCTGGACGGTTTGCACCCTACTACTGCTACTACTACTACATGTATCTAGACTGATTAAAAACAGGGGGAGTGTTCCAAGCATGTGCATGCCAGGTCAAACTTCTTTGCGTTTTGTCACTAAAATTGTGTTTTGATTTTTATGATTTACATTGAAATACTTCAGAGTAACGGCATTTCCAAAATATATGCATCTTACATGAGTAATCATAAGTCAATTAGATCATGTATTCCAAGTGATGGTATGGAAATTTCAACAAAACAAATAGAATTGTTTCATTGAATTAAAAACAATCACCATCACAAATACAATTTCTGTGACAAAACACAGAAGTTTCACTTACATAGAAATGCAATCAGAGAACTATGTAACCTGTTGAACTCAATTAGAAACATTTGGCTTTTTAAAGACTTAACAGCCCCAACATCCCACCTAATCTTCCTAGATTTAACTAGATAGAAAATAGATTAAAAGGCAAGTAGACATTTAAAGCAGCAATAGTTTTTTTTTTTTATTATTTCAACCTGACGACGGGGTGTCAAGGGGGAGAAACTTTTTTTGTACCCAACTTAACAAAAATACAGCGGCAAATATGGCCGCTGGGTCATCACGAGAGAGCAGCGACATCTTCCATGGACACTGTGGCTTTCAATCTGCTGTTGGGGAGGAGGAAAATGCTGGCAAAAGAGAAAAAGCTGAAAATGAGCAGCATGGACTGCAGCTGTAAGGGGAACGAAATACGAATAATTTAAACACACAAACGTTTTTTGAACGTGGTAGTTTATTTATGTACACCTGCTGTATTTATTCCCGCGCCATCAGCTTCTGCTTCTTGAGCTTCTTCTGGGAGATCTGAAAGAAACAAATGGTCAGTCAGGCCCGGCAGACAAGTAAGACCATTTAAATAAACAAATCAGAGCCTAGAAACTACAGCCGAAACGCACCTAAAATGTTGAAATAAAACCTGGCTTATTAAACGAGGAAACCAAGCTTTCCCCCTCCATCTTCAATAAAGGATTGAATCAGGGGTGGAGGGGGTTCTCAGGAGCTGAACCCTGGTAATGTCAGCTCCGGGTACCCCTGCTTCCAGAGATACTTACCTCCAAGTGGGTGCCGGGTATCTCCTGCAGTTTAAAGGTCCTGCGTCACATGGGCCAATAGGAAGCACCAGGTGATGTCACAGCTTCCTATTGGACCGCAGAAGCTTTAAAAATCAGCTATGTGAACCCCGGGGAGGCTACGTCACAGAATACGGAGGCGAGTATCACCGGAAGCAGGGGGTCCCCGGAGCTGAAATTAATGGGGTTCAGCACCCGGAGACCCCCTGCGCCAATCCTGTTTTTTTTTTGTTTTTTTTTAACGCTTTGGGGGAAAATGTGATATTTGGAAAGTTTTAGTTTAGAAGACTAGATAGTTCAAAAGTAGCAATCTGTTACATTTGTGGGTACAACGAAAACTCATTCCCATTTCTTAAAAACACAATTGGAAGTAGGTGACCGCCCAGAGCAGATGTGTTATCCAAGTATCCAAAATAAAAAAAACCCTCCCAACAGCCTCTGCTGAAGAAACTGGCTATTGGCCACTCGTGTGAAGCATGCCACGGCTGCCATAACCCCACCAAAAAACCTATAAAAATCTGAAACGGGAGACACGGGCGGGTTTGAGTCCCAGAACTAAAAGCAGCACGGTCAAGTTATGCGTGCCCCCCCCCAAAAAAATTGTGCAGAATGTGACTACAATTTAATGTACTGTGAGGAAAAAATTATAATATATACTCTGAAGGCTTCTATGACCACTGCTTTCTAAACATTTAAACAGGTGTGTCCTGGTTATTAAAGTTACTGAATTATCCGGAATTTAGATAAAATTTGGCGTGTCACCTTTTTCTTTTGAGCGACTTCCTCTTCTGGTTTGGGGACAATTTGCTCCTTCTCAGTCAGGATCATCTCAATGTGGCATGGGGAGCTCATGTAAGGGTTGATACGCCCATGAGCACGGTAAGTACGTCTGCGCATCTTGGGGGCCTTGTTCACCTGGATGTGCTCAATGACCAGGGAATCAACGTCCAAGCCCTAGAAACAAAACACCACTTTATTTGGAGGAAGCTTGTATGAAATGTCACACTCGCATATGTTCTACACGTAAGAGGTCAGAAAGAAACTTAAACCCAACAACCGGCTTCTACCCAAGTAATAGATTGTACGATGCACAAGAAAATGGCTAAAAATTGTATGTATTCTCATTTTTACTTCAAGGTTGTGCATTTCTGGTTTCTCAACGACATGAGTGGCCAGGATGTCATTTTAAAAGTTTTAAATAATAGGAAGCAAAAGGGGGAAAAATACAAGGAAATCTCAAAGAACAAGGGCTTTTACCCATTTGCAACACGTACTAAAAAGGCAATCCAAGGGAATTTGTGTACATTTATTTTCCACAAAGGATTGAAGCAGTTTCTTAGGAGCTGAACCCCATTAATGTCAGATGCAGGGACCCTGTGTGTCTGGAGATACAGACCACCACCCCCAAAGGGGATGCAGCAGCCGCTCTCCATCTGGGCAGCAGGGTTCACATTATGGCCGCTTTCCAAAAGTTCCCGCGCCCCAATAGAAAGCCGTGACGTTATCCAGTGTGTCACTTCTTATCGGCCCACGTGACGAGTAGTTTTAAAAAGCAGAGATACTGGCACCTTCTTCAGAGGTAAGAATCTCTGGAAACAGGGGGTCCCTAGAGTTGAAATGAACGGAGTTCAGCTAGAGACCGCCTGCTTCAATGTATGTTGAACAAATTGTAAAAATCACTTGGATTGCCTCTAAAAACAGAAAAGGCTGCAGTACTGGAGCGAAATAATTAACCAAATCATGCATATGATGGGAATTGAGCTCAAAATACAAAGAGCTCAAAGTATAGATAACATACTCTCCATTAAAATAAATCAAGTTTATTTTTTTTAACTTCTGTAATGCAACATTTTTTCATTGGTAGAAGCCAGTTTAGATAATTTCCCTATAAACCCATTTGAATATTTAAGATCTAATGGAGGAATAAAGGTGGCTCAGATTAAAGGTTTGTTTCATGTTTGATTCCAAAGGTGTCCTAAGATAGTCATCACTGCCACCATTCAATACTTTATTATTTACAGCATTAATTCTGCACAACCAATAAGTATTAGGTTTTCCCAAATATCCCATGTGCCTATACATTCAAATCAATCTGAAGCCGGCGCTCGCTATAAGAAAGTAAATATCGAGGAACAAAGGCTTTTGCTGTGGATAATGTAATGTTTGAACCAAGAGAACAGTTTAAAAAAGAAATAAATAAATAAGTGTGGGACGAGCACGCGCATTTTAAGTAAAACTTCGTGTTTTGGCACTGAAATCGTAATTACTCTCAAAACTTTTTCATTCAATCAAAAACATCAAAATGAAAATACAAATTTCAGTGGCCACACACACGTTTCACTTCGAACACCACCCGGTTTTTTTCTGTGTACTTTTGAAGTTCCTTAAACGGACTACAAGGAATGTATTAAATGTATTATGTTTTTTCCCCTTTGATTCAGATTATTAGCCAGTTAACTACAGGTCAGACCCGGGAGAGGCTTTTTTGACTCCAAGAAAACGAGGCAAATTGACAGAATCTGATGCCATCACATGGTGTATTTCACGTAATTCAACCCCACCTCCCCAAACCACTCACTAATGTATCTGTAGCTAAAGCAGGTGTCATTAATCTTACACATTAATGGTAAGATGTGCAGCAATTTGTCAGAATTTCTTATTTTTACAGTAACTTTAATGCCAAAGATATTTGTGTGCATGACAATACCCACATATACCACTCTGTGCCAAGCAATAAGGCATCATGCGGCTAGGTCATATGTTGGCTTGCATCTTGGCACCACTTAGAGACGTGACCCATAGTCCTTGAAGCGGGAAAATTACGTGTATTCTCAGTACCTTCTCGGGTTTATGCCTCCCCCCCTTTTTTTCTGCGCATGTGTGAGGTGACTGCTTCTTTGCATATGCAGGCGGTGCCGGCTGCTAGTGCGCATGGGCAGGCTGTACCGGGCGTTTCTGCGCATGTGCGAGGCGGTGCTTCCATTTCTGCGCATGCACATATGCACAGGCTGCTTCTGCGCATGTTTGACAGTCGCTACTGCGCATGCGTTGCCTACAACCTCCGTGTGGCCTGGAACTTTAGCGCAACATCACTTCCCTCATGGATTTTCAGTACAACACAAGTGAATTTTCCTATTAAAACGCTGTAGGTGCCAGCAAAGAAGTTTGACTTCAATAAAGGCTATCCCAGTTCAATCCGCATTTCTAGACCTGTTCCAGAGTCAAATAGTATTGCCCTTTCCTGAACCCTGTGGAAAGTGGTAACAGGACTGAAGCTTGTGTACTTAAGATGCCTAACCTACATAATGTAGTCGTCTCTCAAGAGCAATAAAAGCGTACAAGAAGATGACCATATTTATCTTTGTACACAGCACTAAAAAGGTCAACCAAAACGCAATGCTGAAAATGGAACAGAGCGGGACGGCTGTACATTTGGACAGTTAGAGGATTGGGGAAGCAGCAAATCTGATGGGTCTCCTTGTGCATTCCTGAATCTTGCAGCAAAGCCACTAAATAATTATGTAAACCAAGGCAGAGAAAATCCCTCAACGTGACCCCATTACCGGACATATTAAGAGTGGAGTCTTTCTCCATCAGCAAAGCACAGTTAAGTCCCACATACCTTGAGTTCCGCATTGCTCTCAGCATTCTTCAGCATATGTAGGAGGAAATCTGCACTCTTTTTAGGCCAGCGACCCTGTGTCCAGTCCCATTGTTTGGCCTACACACAAAAAATGCAGATAATGCTGATAAATATTAAAGATCTACCTTCATTCTGGGTCAGAATTTAGTTAGATCAATACAAAATTGTCTATTAGTTGCAAATTGTGACAAATTGAACAAACCCCCCTCAAGCCCCCACAGATTCCAGGAGGGAACTTCAATAATTAATCAAGCATCAGGTTTAGTGCATTAGTATTCACATGTATTGTTAATGTCCTCTTTCTTTAGAAGTTGAATTCAACAGCTCCGCTTTATGCATTACTCCTATGGACATATCTTTGGAAATGTGTCTAAAGTACAATACAGTATACTTCTTTTAAGTAATTTTCACATATATCGCAGGTATATCATTTTATTTCATAATCCTTTTTCAATATTGTACGGACACTGTTTATTACTAGTTTTTAGCGCACTTTTAGATATTAGACATCAACATACATTTTATAGTATAGAGATTTACTAGTTATTTAAGATATTATGTTCTTTCATATTTGATCATATATAATTTAAGTATATTACAATTTATGAATTCCATATGTTTAAAGCTCTCCATAAATGTAAAATTAAAACAATTAATGTAATATGGTTGTTCACATATATTTGTATACACAGATTTATTACATCCCAGCGAATGCGTATAGTAGAGATTATTAATTTGAAGTACAATTTCCATATTATTCATATTTGTTTACATTCGTGTGTTGGAGGTATCAATTCTTAATAATAATGTTTTTGTTTTTAACTATGTATAGAGTATCTTGAGGCGTGGAATTGTTATATCAATGTTACCATACTGTTTGTATTTAGATATTATAATTTTTTCCCGTGTTACTGTGTTTATTGTCAATAAAGTTTCAGATATTTGTTGAGTATTAACATACGTAGTGGCGTTTCATGCGTTGGAATGCAACGTCGCATGGTGGCAAACGTAGCACTTCCGAGTTCATGGAGCATTTAAATACTAAGGTTTGAGGCTTGTCAAATTTAGACCTTGATAATGCACGTAGCACGAAACATGTAGGGCTGTTTGCCATACCTCCGGATTAGCATGATCAGATAAATATTTTTGCTACGGAAGTCATTCTCTTTCCACTTATTTGCATGTTGGCACGTCGCATCCCCTTGTTTTTTCTTGCACAGGGTTGAAGCAGGGAGTCTCTGGACCAGAACCATGTTCATTTCAGGCAACCCCCTGCTTTCTGATACTTACCTCCGTAGGGGACGCCGATATCTCTTAGTATAAAAATATCCAGCGTCATATGGGCCAATAGGAAGCAGCAAGGGATGACAGACATCTCTGCTTCCTATTGGCCCACAGGACATTTAAGCCACCATTATGTTAGCCCCAAATAGCCCAGCCAGAGCCGCTACAAGCACCCCATTCAGAGCTGAAATTAACGTGGTACTGCTCCGGAGACCCCCTGCTTCAAACCTTACAAATAAAAAAATTTCACCAGGAGTGCTGTTTTAATTTGATCACAAAAAGCTTCCACGGCGATTTTTTTTTTGTATTTGCAATCTAACCTCCCTTCATATACAAAAAAAAAAAATGCAGCCTAGGAGGAAATTAGGGTTGCTCAGAATAAAATAGTTGTTTTCATAGTAATTCCAAAGGTGTCCTAAGATAGTCATCATTGCAACCCTGTCAAAGTAAAATATCCCCCCAAAAAGGTATTGTCAACTTAGTCAATTGCCCCTGTGGGATGGTTGCAAGTGATTGACAAGTACTAGGCCCTTCTAAATGCTTTGCACAAGTAATGTGTGGCTTCAATGTCACTACCAGAATCTGATCAACTAACCACTTCACACCTACAAAAAAAGTTTTTGGAAGAGGCAGTCCAAGCAGCTTAAAAAATATATCTTTTTTTTTTGTTTGAATAAATGCAGCCTTTGATTACCTTTATTGAAAATGAATTACCCAAGCTGCCACTCGATTCGCTCTACCATGATCTATTACAGGATCTGTCTTGAACACATGACATTTTGCCCATGTGCAAAAAAGGAGCGTGAAGCAGAGTGATCTGTACATCCCTTCTTATTTGGAACAGGAAACGCATCTACACACACACACACTTTGCTGTAGGACAACAACTTCAATCTTACCTGGGCACACCTGCCAACGCCCCCATTGTAGCGACGGAAAGGGACACACTGCTTCTTCAGGGTGACATCTTTTAAGAACTTGGTGGCCTTGCGGATGTGCATGCCCTTGATGGCTTGAGCTGTCTCACGAGTGTTCTAGCAAGGAAACAATCAAAACAATGACATTTATAAAGAGAATAAAAAGGCTTCAGTGTCACATAAAACATTAAGTGTTTATATACATGTACGTACATAATTATGCTTTACTTTTAAGTAAGTTGGCTGCATGCTGCATTTGAAAGGAGACCCTGCCACCCACAATTTGAATGTAATATACACATTTCTGTTGAACAAGCCTTTAAACGTTTTACTTTTAACAGACATGCTTTCAACACAGCAGAATTTGAGATTTCCACTGGTAAATTTCTATACTTTGCCCACATTTATATGAATGTAAAACGAGGAGGTGAGAGGGTGTGTGTGTGTGTGAAGAAAATGTATTGTAGAATTTTCAGAGCTTTAACCACATCTGCCAACTCCTCCCCCACAATAATTACAACTATACCTTTAAAGCCCTTTACTTTTTATGTCAGACCCTAGCCAAATATGCCTTATGAGATAGACCGCTACTGATTAACATTCTGCCTCTATCCTAGTTAAATGTTCTTAATTTAAACAAATGGACAGTGTATATGCACGATGGGGTTCAGAATTTGCTGCTCAGAATTCTTGTTTCTTTTCACTATTAATCCAAAGGTGTTCTAAGAAAACATCACTGCAGCCTCAAGTCATTCCAACCAGTAACGCTTCCAAGAGCATGTATAGCATCTCAACTGGTCTACTTCACAAATGGAAGTAAATGCAATGTACTGTAAAGAGGTCATCAGGTAGTAAGGGGGTGGGCAAAAGCCTCTAACTAGAAAACCAAAATGTCCATACATACCTTGAAGTGCACGCGGAGATTGGAACCCCTGGCCTTGCATGCTGCCAACGAGAAGGGTTAGGAATTGTTATTTTTCATCCGTACGCGTTTTCAACAAGTTAAAAATACAAACAGACGTCTCTTACATTTTGTGGGGTTTTCCGGATCAAGTGAGTAGCGGACCATTTTCAGAGATTAACTGGGGAGAAACAATAGATATGGTTTATAGCAAAGCCGAGTGTACATATGGAAGCATTGCCATAGACAAGATAAGTGGCCAGCATTGTAAGTAGTAGCTGCTCAGAAGTAAAGTGTATTTTCATGGGTTTTCCAAAGGTGTCCTAAGAAATTCATCACTGCAGCTACAGGCACTCTTGTTATACAGCACACACATTAAAACATGATAAAAATGGCATTGCTACAGGGAAACCGCAGAATGTCTAAACTATTTGCTGCCAACCAGGCTGTCAAAATAAATGCATTCCCGCCGTCGCGTGCGCTTATAGTAAGCGCGACGGCTTGGTTGCGATCGCTGGAAGCCATCTTCCAGCGACCGTAGCCCGACGTCGCCAGCACTTTAAGCGTAGCCTTATCTTAACTAGGTTAAAGAATTAGCATTAGGCCCCTACCCCAATACTTTTAAAAAACATAAAGCATGTTTAGTGCAAGTCAATATGAATAAGACATTGCCCAAGGGAAACACATTGTTCTCACACTAAAAACACTACCTCGTATTCACGTCTAGAACACAATTTTGGGTCTGCCAGAGAAAGCAGTCTCATATGTGAGGAGAATATGTGGGATATTCAGGGCCACACTATTAACAGGTCACCCTGCCATCTCTATACAGAGCAGAGCAACATAAGGGACCATGTCATGTCTGGGTGACTTCTCCCATGGGCAAAGTATTACGGCCAACACCACAGCTTATTACTGCCAAATTATTCCCTGCAGGAAGGGACTTCTCGCCTGCATACCCAGAGTATTAATGTTATGACTGCCAGAGTAACCACAGTATTAGTGCAATGGCATGCGAGGTATTGCAGGGTATTTCTGTTTAATACTGCCAGAGTACCCAGTATTATTACAAGGGTACTACACTCCGGGCATCCTTAGTCTGCTCCGGAGAGGCTCCTGTAATGAGGGCCCCGGCAAACTAGGCCGCATCCCCAGCACCCTGGTAAACCTGGGCCCAGGGGGCCGCTTCAAAGCTCCCAAACCCCGCCAATATCGGTGCCTTCCTGTGTGGGGTGGGTAGGGAAGCTCACCCTGCACGGTAAGCGCGGGCTCCGGCGACGGATGGCGGGGATATGAAACGGATTGAAGCCGTATCTCACGGAGCCAACCCCAGCCGCCATGTCTGTACTCACCTCAGGCCGCGCAGGAAGAGGGACCGCACGGCATGCTGGGAGCGGTATCACAGCGACTAATCTCGCGAGAGGAGGGGCGATAACTCGTGTCTGAAAGAGGGCGGCGGCCATGTTGCCAACCACGGCCATGTCGCCAACCACGGCCATGTCACCACCCTCCCATGGTGGGATATAGTACTCTGTTTCAATGAGTGCAAATAAAGTACGCTTTATTAAAAGAAAAAAACATATTTAGCAAGAACAAAGAACAATGGGCGAACAAAATAACTAACCACATTATATTACATACCATTAATTTATTTTACTTTTATAATATAAACATGTAGATAATAGATTTTTTTTTTGTTTTACATTATTAATTTGATGTGGTTCCTAATCTCTTGAATGTAGATTTTAAATAAAGGTGTATGATTGTGGAATTTGCATTTATGAATATGAAATTTGGAGTCTTAGTGATTCTGAACTAGGGTTGCCAGGTGTCCAGTATTGAACTGGACTGTCCTGTATTTGGACACTGTCCAGTAAGCAATTAGAGGTAATACTGGACATGTATGTGTATATCGGTATTACCTCTCTGGACATAGTGACCTGACCGGCTTGGGGGGCCGCGGGATTTCCCAGAGCAGGGTGGTTGTTAGAAGGCTGGGCAGCTTCCTCCATCCTGATTGGCTGCTGCAGCCAATCAGGAGGAGGCTTCAGGAGCCATGAGCCAGGTGACATGACGCTACGCAATGTGGCATCATAACGTCACGTTGCCATGGCGTCACTGCAGTTGGAGGGGGAGTTGCAGCAGAGTAACCACAGAAAACTCCTGCCCGGTTTGGAGCCTTGAGAAAGCGTTTCATCCGCGAAACGCGCGCGTCGGCACCAGTCACGTGCACGCGCGCGGTCGGTATTGACGTGGCAGCCTTCCTTCTCGCAGTGCGAGCAGCTGCCAGACCGCACGCGTACACTTCCTCTCCAAACCGGGCAGGAGTTTTCTGTGGTTACTCAGGGAGCGCAGGGTAAGGCAGGGCTTTGCATGTGTACTTAGTTTAGTGGCACCAGTGTCCCTGACGGTGGAAGCACATTCATGAATATGTGTACAGGCATACCAAGAGCCACACCGTCTATAGGGACTAGTCAGCCACTGCATTACTACTATCTCTATGTCTGCTGGCCCTTCGTAGTAGGACTGTAAGCAGCTGTCTGCTGGGCGTTTTTCAATAGGGATCCTTACTAACATCATATGAGGTGAATGAGTATGTTACAGCATGGACCCGATTGAATTATGCACTGATTACCAGGGGCATAACTTCACTATACTGCCATAAGATTCCAGGGTTCCTGTATATGCATTACCCTCCTATATATTTTCCCTCTATAGCCCAGGTACCTGTCTATACTCCTGACAGGCTGTGCTAGCCCTCCCCACCCTTGCTCTCACCTAAACAACCACAATCAGGGAACACTGCATATCAGCTCCCTTGGAACAATTGATCTAATCCACCTCAATTGTCTTCCATTCATCTAAACCCGGAGTGTCCTACACACTCACCCTAGGGTTTATATATATGTGTGTCCTTGTTGGATTTTAATACCCTTCATTTTAATTAGTTCAGCATTAAAGTACAATTTTTAAAGATTTTCACAATTCATTGTTCAAAGGTACTGAGTGCTACAGTGGGTTCTTTTCTCCTTGTTATTTACACAAATTAAAACTAAGCAGACAATGTGGACCTGACTTACTACAATCTAGGTTTCTAAGACTTGGTGCCCCAGCAATTGCCAAACCAATTGCTTCCATAGTCAACTCTATCCTAGGTGCAGGCCATATCCCTAAGACCTGGAAAGCTGCCAGAGTTGTCCCAATCTTCAAAAGTGGGGACAAAAACACTGTCTCAAACTACAGGCCAATCTCCCTTCTGCCAATCCTATCCAAAGTAATGGAAAAATGTGTCCACTCCCAATTAAGCGATTACTATAACAAGACAAATTTCCCTAGCCAATTTCAATCTGGTTTTCGCCCCAAACACTCTACCGTAACTACCCTGCTAAAAGTTTGCAATGAAATCCAGTGTGGAATGGAACGGGGTCAACTCACTGGTGCAGTATTCCTAAATTGTGCAAAGGCTTTTGATACTGTTGATCATGCTATCCTGCTTAACACACACCAAAGCTCTGGAATAGGGAAGCATGCTTTAAACTGGTTTCAGTCCTACTTATCAGGTAGATCCCAACATGTGTCCATCTCTGGCTCTAACTCTAACCCCCTGGATATCACCTGTGGCGTTCCGCAAGGCTCTGTTCTGGGGCCCCTACTCTTCTCAGTGTTCATCAATGATCTTCCCACAGCTTGTCAGGAAGCCTCAATACACATGTATGCAGATGACACAATCCTATATGCACACAGCCATAGCCTCTCTGACCTTCAACACATACTTCAGTCTGACTTTTTCAGACTCGAAAACTGGATTTCCCAAAACAAACTGTTTTTAAACACTGACAAGACTGTAACAATGGTATTTGGGACCAAGACTACATTTTTAAAGCTTCCAGCGACTGAGCTCCAGATTAGAACCAACTCTAACACCACGCTAACTCCTGTTACTAGTTTTAAATACCTGGGCATATGGTTTGACTCCCACTTAACATTCGGAATGCACATTGATACCCTGACAACCAAGACCTATGCCAAACTAGGGGTACTTTACAGGAACAAATCCTCCCTAAGTCTCCTGGTCAGAAAACGTATCGCACAGCAGATGCTAATGCCAATTATTGACTATGGAGACATAGTATATGGCTCAGCACCTCAAACCAACCTTAGCATACTTGACACCCTCTACAATTCAATTTGTCGTTTTGTTCTCCAATGCAACTATAACACACATCACTGCGATATGCTCAAAGAACTAGATTGGTCATCACTCGAGTCTAGGCTCAAAGTTAACCTTTCCTGTCTTGCCTTCAAATTTTTTATGGGCAAGCTACCCAGCTATCTGAACAAGCTCCCCACCCCTACCACATGCAGCACTTATCATCTGAGATCAGACTCCAAAAGACTGTTCATGGTCCCAAGGCTCAACAAAGTATCCGGCCGCTCCTCCTTCTCTTACCGTGCACCCCAAAACTGGAACAACCTACCGGAGACTCTCACATCCACCACCAGTTTAAGTTCTTTCAAATCTAAGGCTGTCACACATTTTAATCTGGTCTGTAACTGTTTCATACGCCCATAATATATATTATCTTTAACTGTGCACGCAATGTCTTGTATATAATGTATACCCTGTTCATTTATGTAACTGTATTTGTAAACATGTATTATTTGTCTTAACTCTGTGCCCAGGACATACTTGAAAACGAGAGGTAACTCTCAATGTATTATTTCCTGGTAAAATATTTTATAAATAAATAAATAATATAGCGGCTACGATGTACTGTATGTGGTGCATTACCTGAACCTCCACTACTGGGAGCCTGGGGTGAACCTGATCCGATTGACGACAGCACCTCCACCTGCATGGGATCCTAACAATGTGGGCTAACCCCGTGCAGGACAATATAATAAACACACACCAGTAGAATATAACAGGTTTTACTGAACAGGATATAACCCTACTACCCACAATATATATATAGCCAATAAAGAATATCTCTTGTCAGCACATTCACATGTCTTAGACAGGTCTGCAACAGTGCCTTTCAACCATTATCACCTAGCATACAGTGTTTCCACTGCAGCAAGGGATTCTGGGAAATGACATGCAAATGAGCACACAATGTGTCACCTTTTGCCTGGAATATCCATTCACATGTGAATGCACTCACAAGTGATATTCTTTATTAGCTATATGCTAACGATGGAGGTTTTCTGTCGCCTTTATCACCCACCATAACTTAAAATGTATATGGTATATATATATATAAATATATATATATATACCGAGTTAAGTTATGGTGAGTAAAAAAAGTGACAAAAACCCTCCACAGCAAAGCAAATATGCAAATGTTAATACGACTGTATGCTCATCTGCATGTCTTAGGCAGGTCTGCAACCCCGCCTTTCACCATTATCACATACTCACACACTATCAACACCCTTACACCAAGTGAGTGTCCCCACAGTACATAAAGTGCTTGGCACCAATACCCTGATGTCCTTTTACCCAATGTCAAGGCCCACCCAAAAGTGTGTATGGTAGAGCTACCCGTGAACCGTTGGTACACTTTAGTTGAGGTACCTGCCGGTACTCCAATACCCAGAGCGGCCGATTAACAACAGGGATCCTGGAGATCCAGCGCCGTCGCCGTCAGCGAAGCCTCTGCCTCTGCATGGGGCTGGATCCAGCAAGATGGTCCCACCAATAAAATAGTCTTTAATCATGTATGCCTGGATCGGGTCCCAGACTGCGGGATATGCTTCACAACGTGGCGACTTCACTGGCACTATAAACTAACTATATACTGTACTTCTAATGGGGACATGTCCCTAGCTAGGGGTTTCCCTGAAGCAGCCATAATCTAATTAGGTTATTGGGAACTATCTTGGACCTAAAGGGTTAATATGACCTAGTGATCTATCTTCCCTGTCTCAGGCCTGGCTCCAACTGAACTAAATGCTTGCACTTCAAGCGCTCCCAAAGTTCCAATCTCCCTTCAGGAGATTCTAGCAGCCCTATTGGCTGTACAGGGTCACGTGACCGCCTGGGGCATTCTGGGGAGAGTAGTTCCCCTGCTGAGCAACATAGTGAGGAGGAAGGGGGCGGGGGGCAGATGGAGACATGGCTACATAAGGCTTTATTCCCCTCTCTTCCTTGCCTGTGTAAGGTTCTGTTAACCTTGTTCCCTGCTGGAAGCCGTGTCCTTCCCGCCTTGTTCTTTGCCTATTGCCGACGACCTCAGAACTGTGATCCACTGTGACCCCTCCTATTCTGCCTTCTCCAGCCCTGACCCCAGTGAACAGTGACCACGATTATCCTGCATTCTCCTGCCCTGACCTCGGACTCTACTATTGTACTCTTCCGGATTCGGGTCCCAGGTACGGGTCACAATGGTGGAATGGGCAATTTCTCGAAATGAGAATGACATTCAGAGATTTGTGAGCTTTGCTAAATTCTATAGATGTCTTATTAAAAAGTTTGCTGGCATTATTGCCCCAATCACCTGACTCCCCGGAAAGAATTCCCATTCGAATGGTTTTCTAAAGCACATTCGGCATTTGAACGACTGAATTCGCTTTTCACCTCTGCTCCAATCTTCATTAACCCGAATCCAGAACTACCATTTGTCATGGAAGTGGACACCTCCAACACCGCTGTTGGTGCCATTGTCTCACAAAGAATTACTGTAGACCCAAAATACTCCTTCATCCATGGGTCTTCTATTCTTATCAGTTGTCAGCAGCGGAAAGAAATGATGACATCGGAAACAAGGAACTTTTGGCTATAAAAGCCGCATTCTCAGAGTGGAGATATGTAATTGAGGGGCCCAGTCATTAGGTTACTGCCTTTACGGATCACTGGAACTTAGAATTCATTCGATTAGCAAAGAGACGCTCTATTCTTCGCAAGATTTCAGTTCCACATCTCCCCTGCTCCAAGAATGGGAAAGCTAACACCCTGTCCCAATTATTGCCTAATGCTTGTTCAGATAAAGAGCAGGAAGAAACTATTCTACCACGCAGCGGCCATTATTTTAACAAATCACGCGGTGTATACCTCGGAATACCCATGTCATGGCACGGGATTGCTTCCAACTGTACCGCCTTAAGACGCGAGTGCGAGCGAGTGCATAAAATGGCATTTTAGTGTTATGGCTTTTAAACACCTGAAATTGACACAGTAGCACAGTACTGTACACACTACAATTCATTAATTTCATTGCATTTAATTGCACACAATGCATGAAATTCAAACAAAGCAACCTCGATAAACACTTGTGCCTGGGGCGATTGGCCGCGTTCATGCTGCATGGAGTACAGCAGCGCACACGAAAACGGCGCAGAGATTTCTTAAAATGATCGCCGCTGCATCTGTAGAAATTTTCTGGCGTTACGTTTTCCGCCGATCTCCTCGCATGAATTAAGGGAGCCTACTCCTATGATTCTTTTCTTAACAAACCTCCGTTGGAGGCTGAATTTTTTCTACATGACGGTCTGTGGAACTCTAAGGACCATCTGTTCATCACCAAGGAAGTAAGATTAGAAGTACTCCAATTAATGCATCACTCCCGATCTGCTGGCCACTCAGGTGTCCTCAAGATACAGGAACTGCTGTCCTGCTCTTTCTGGTGGCCTAAAGTATCACAAGATGTTAAAGACTATGTCGTCTCCTTTGAAACCTGTGCTAGGACCAAGACTCCTCGAGCATCCCGTGTTGGTTTGCTGCAGCCTCTTCTGATCCCTACTCGTACTTGAGGGTCCATATCAATGGATGTTATTGTTGAACTACCCTGATCAAGTGGGAATGATTCCATTCTTGTTGTAGTGGATCGGCTTATGAAAATGACCCACTTCATTGCTGCACAGAACCATCCTTCAGCAGATCGGACGGCCAAGTTGATCTTAAAAGAGGTGTTCCGCCTTCATGGGGCTTCAGACAAAATAATATCTGATAGAGGGGTGCAATTAACTTCAATATTATGGAGGACCTTCTGTTCCTCTTTAGGAATGAATTAAAATGTATCTTTCGGCTATCCCCCTCAATCTAATGGCCAGACCGAAAGGACCAATCAGACATTGGAGCAATATTTACACTGTTTTGTTTGCCATCTCCAGGATAACTGGGCTGACTTTGTACCTCTAGCGGAGTTCTCTTACAATAACTCATATCATTCCTCGAGACAGCAGAGCCCCTTATTCTCGAATTTTGGGTTTAATCCAACTTTTATTCCTCACTTTCCATGTTCTGGTAACATTCCAGCAGTTTACGGAGAAACTTGAGATCCTATGAGACGTCCAGGAGACCCTTAAAGAAACACTTTGTGAGGCTCAAGAACGATACAAGAAAGCAGCGGACCAACACCGTAGACCTTCCACAAGATTTCTCATCAGTGTTGAGGTCTGGCTTTCAAATAGAAACCTACGGTTAAAAGTTCCCACCATTAGATCTGCTCAGAAATTAATTGTCCCCTTCCGCATTTCAGCACTGGTAAATGTGGTGTCCTTCAGATTAGAACTCCTAGAGTCCATTAAAGTACACCCCGTCTTTCACACTTCTCTACTGAAACTATTCCAGGAGAATCCTTTTCCTGGACGCAGCCTGACTCCTCCTGATCCTGTCCTGGTGGATAACGAGGAGTTCATCATGGATATATTTTTGGACTCCAGGGTGCACAGAGGAAAACTCCAATAGCTGGTCCACTGGGTGGGCTATGGTCCAGAGGAGAGGTACTTGGAACCAGAAGATTTTGTACATGAGCCATGATTGGTCAGGGCCTTCCACCAAAGATATCCATACAAGCATAAAGAAGGATTGTCCGGAGAATGCTCCTAAAAGGGGTGAGTAATGTCAGGTTCTTCCTGACGTCCTGGTCTGCAGTACCCATGTACATCCACCGGGACTGCTGCTGCTCTTGCTAGTTCTGTTAGAGCAGGGGTGAGCAAACTTTTTATGCCGAGCCCCCCTTTTCATCCATGAAATTTCTCGGGCCCCCCCTGCCTGATGTAATCAAAATCACATGACGTCAGCGCACGTGAGCTGGTTCAGCCAATGAGGGCGAACCAGCTTTGTGACGCCCCCGCCACTCGTCTACAATCTCCTGCAGCCAAGTTCACAAATCGCTTGGGCTGCAGGCGTGCGCGCAGGCAGTATACTAGTATTGGATCACTGTTTATTTTATTGTTTGCTGGCATCTGGTAATATGTTTTTTTCTGGTGCACAAAGGCAGTCCATTTGAGGGGGCATTCATCCACCTCTTTGCTACATCCCTTCCCTCTCCCATTTGCTTTCCCCAGTGTCATCCACTCCTACCTACCAGATTTATGTATTATTTATTTATTCCTGTTTTAAACGTTGCCCAGGGATCAGGGAACCCCATAACCAAACTCAAGGGGGGTACTGATGAATCTCCCCTGCTGATCAATACTCCGAAGTGACCCCTCTGACCCAAAGAAGAACCATCAGCCCCCCAAAACTCATCCTCCCAAGCCCCTCAATTCTGCCATCTCTGCCTGACCTTCATCCCACTGTTTAGCCATTGAGTCTCTCCCTCCCCCCAGTGTCTCTCCCTCACCTTCCCCAGTGTCTCTCTCTCACCTTCCCCCCAGTGTCTCTCTCCCACCTCTCCATCCCCCTCCCCCCAATATGTCTCCCACCTCTCCATGTCTCTCTCCCCCTCCCCCCTCCCCCCAACATGTCTCCCACCTCTCCATATCTCTCCCCCCAATATTTCTCCCACCTCTCCATGTCTCTCTCCCCCTCCCCCCAATATGTCTCCCACCTCTCCATGGCTTTCTTTATCTCCCCCCCCCAATATGTCTCCCACCTCTCCATGGCTTTCTTTATCTCCCCCCAATATGTCTCCCACCTCTCCATGGCTCTCTTTCTCTCCCACCTCTCCATGGCTCTCTTTCTCTCTCCCTCCCCCCAATATGTCTCCCACCTCTCCATGGCTTTCTTTATCTCCCCCCAATATGTCTCCCACCTCTCCATGGCTCTCTTTCTGTCTCCCACCTCTCCATGGCTCTATTTATCTCCCCCCAATATGTCTCCCACCTCTCCATGGCTCTCTTTCTCTCCCACCAATATGTCTCCCACCTCTCCATGGCTCTCTTTCTCTCTCCCTCCCCCCAATATGTCTCCCACCTCTCCATGGCTTTCTTTATCTCCCCCCAATATGTCTCCCACCTCTCCATGGCTCTCTTTCTCTCCCACCAATATGTCTCCCACCTCTCCATGGCTCTCTTTCTCTCTCCCTCCCCCCAATATGTCTCCCACCTCTCCATGGCTTTCTTTATCTCCCCCCAATATGTCTCCCACCTCTCCATGGCTCTCTTTCTGTCTCCCACCTCTCCATGGCTCTCTTTATCTCCCCCCAATATGTCTCCCACCTCTCCATGGCTCTCTTTCTCTCCCACCAATATGTCTCCCACCTCTCCATGGCTCTCTTTCTCTCCCACCAATATGTCTCCCACCTCTCCATGGCTCTCTTTCTCTCCCCCTCCCCCCAATATGTCTCCCACCTCTACACACACAACACACAAATACTTACTTTCACTTTTAAGCCTGCTTCAGTCCCCCATGTACGCTGAAAACTGGGACAGGAGGAGGAGGGGCTGTCTGTGTGCAGTGAGAAGCCCCGCCCCCACAGCAAGGCAGACATCACACAGAAGCAGCCTCAGCACGGAGCTTCTGGCCGCCCGTGCATAGCTCTGCCCGCCCCCAGGTTTCTCCGCACGCAGCACGCGCCCCCCCTACATAATCGTGCGCCCCCCCAAGGGGGCGCGCCCCACAGTTTGCGCACCGCTGTGTTAGAGAACCTTCCAGACTCTGAAACCTGATACCCTCCACCTGTCTTCTGTCAGTCAGCCTGCCTATATAAACTTCCACTTCCTGTCTATCAGTGCCTAATATACTGATTCCTCCAGCACCTGCTTGGTTCCTTTTTTTTTTTGCTGTGCCTTTGTGCTGTGTTGCTGTTGCTGGTTCCTATTCCCTTGCCCCAGCCCTGCCCTCTTGCTCCAGTCCTGTTCATGCCACCTGCCTCCGACCTCTGCTGTGACCCGACTACGCTATATTGCCACATGCCCTGGACCCCTGCCTATGACCCCAACTATGCTTTGCCTTCTCCATGCTGTTCCTGCCACTGGGATTCACTCCTGCCGTAGATCTCCCCTTGACAGGAAGTCAGGAGAAGGATTTCAGCAGGAGATACGCTGATATAATAATACAAAAGTGGAATGAATACCTGGCGCATACAAATGGTGATAATATTAACAATACATATATTAATATAAATAAATACAATAATGTAAAGGATATATCAGTGAAGTGAAGTCTTTTTCAAAGTCTATGAGTGAAATGGACTCTGTCCTTGACTTGGGTAGAATAAAGTCTCTCTCCTGCAGCAAGTTATATTCTAGATATAAAGTGGGTCTCATGCAGTTGAGAGAATCTGTATCCTTGTTTCTTCAAATCCAGATGTTCACAGGTTAACCCGAACCCCACGTGTTGATTCTGTCTCTCCTGGATCCTTGAAGAAACTCCGTCTCTGGAAAGTGCTTTCTCCTTCTGTGCTGCTCTCCTGTATGTGCCTCAAGTTCCGTGAGTTTAAAAACAATTCAAACGCCCGACCCGGCTGTCCCACAGCACACCCCAGTCTCTGTCAGCTCCTGCCTCTGGTCGCGTGTGTTTCGCGCTATCCAGACTTGCGCGTGCTGACGTCACTGTTCAGTGAACTGACCGGAGAGTGGATGAGAGTCCTGATTGACGTTCACTTTAGGCTCCTCCCTACGCGTTTCGTGACGGGGAACGTCACTTCGTCAGGGGATTGTGGAGCCTATGCAATCCCTTGTACTTATATAGCTCGTTCTGGGGTGTGCTGTGGGACAGCCGGGTCGGGCGTTTGAATTGTTTTTAAACTCACGGAACTTGAGGCACATACAGGAGAGCAGCACAGAAGGAGAAAGCACTTTCCAGAGACGGAGTTTCTTCAAGGATCCAGGAGAGACAGAATCAACACGTGGGGTTCGGGTTAACCTGTGAACGTCTGGATTTGAAGAAACAAGGATACAGATTCTCTCAACTGCATGAGACCCACTTTATATCTAGAATATAACTTGCTGCAGGAGAGAGACTTTATTCTACCCAAGTCAAGGACAGAGTCCATTTCACTCATAGACTTTGAAAAAGACTTCACTTCACTGATATATCCTTTACATTATTGTATTTATTTATATTAATATATGTATTGTTAATATTATCACCATTTGTATGCGCCAGGTATTCATTCCACTTTTGTATTATTATATTGTTTTTAGGGTTCACTTGAGATTGCACCCTTAGTAGAATCACCAGGCAGCTTCAGCACACGTTTATATGCACTGCACATATACACAATTGGTCTAGCGCTAATTTAAGTTATCTTTGTTAACACTATAGGAGATACGCTGAGACAGATTTAAGGGAGCGTAAAATGATACTACCAGCAGAGTGTAGGATAGATGGAAGGGGAGAGTTTTAGCAGTAGAGCAACAGAGGAAAGGGCGTATCTTTGCAACGTTATGGAAGAAAAAACGACAGGCTTTAGCTACATTGTGAATGTGAGAGGAGAAGGAGAGCGAGGAGTCAAATGTGACACCTACTGTAGGCAGCGTGCTTGTGATACTAGGTGTATAATAGTGCTGCCAACAGTAATGTAGAATGGGGCAGTGGGGCCAGGCTTGGGAGGAAGTATAAGGAGCTCTGACTTTGACATGTTAAGTTTGAGTCGGCGGGGGGCCATCCAGGATGATATAGTGGAGAGACATTCAAAGACTTTTGTCTGTGCAGCAGATGTAAGATCAGGAGTTGAAAAGTAAATTTGTGCGTCATCAGCAAATAGGTGATATTTGAACCCAAGAGATGTGATAAGGTCACCTAGAGACATTGTGTAAAGAGAAAAGTAAAGCGGTCCCAGGAGTACCCCCACAGAGAGATTAACAGAAGGGGAGGACCCACTTGCCCCCCGCAAGGCCTACACACCCACCATGGGCCTAATACCACCTTCACCCACCCCCGCTACCCACAATAAACATGGCACTGGTGTTTAACCCCTTCATTGCCTTAGCGGATATCCGCTAAGGTAATGAAGCTGCTTTAATGTAATTTTTATTAATAGTGTGCGGGAGCAGGAGGTCTCCTGGGCAGAACCGCGTTGATTTCAGGTGAGGGGACCGCCGGCTTCCTGAGATGCAGGCCCCGTTATGGGGTGCCGGTATCTCCTATGCATTTAAATGTCCTGCGTCACGTGACCGTGGGAATCAAATGCATAGGCGATACCGGCACCCCATAACGGGGCCTGTATCTCAGGAAGCAGGGTGTCCCTGAGGCTGAAATCAACATGGTTCTGCTCCGGAGACCCCCTGCTCATCTACACTATTAATAACATTTAAAGAAAAAAAAAATACGGCGAGATATGCGCAGGGAGAGGCGTCTCTCTCTGCAGCAGAAACAACTCGCCGGGTGAGCTGTTTGCGGAGGGCAGATCATCTCGACGCTGGCTACTCGCCATTTTTGCAAATGTTACTATCACTGGTATTCGGCCTTTCTGCATACCGTGAAAGCAACGCTGTCAAAAATGTCGATTTCAAAACCCTGGCGATTTTTTTCTATCGCCCTTTACTGCATGAGGCCCTAAGAGTGTCCACTGACGGGGTACCGAACATGACCCACAATATGTATGTAACCAGACTATAGGATAACTTCCGTAGAGCGTATCAGTTGGCGGAAGAAGCCACCGCCTAACTGAATTGAAACAACAAACGGCGGTACTGACTGTAAGGTACGATATCGGGAGCAGCAGCCTTGAGACAAGGTTCTCTTGCGGATCCTGGGAATACCGGGGAAGCACAATTTAGCTGACCGCTGGCGAGAGCCTCCCTTCGAGGTGGAGTCGCAGATGCCTGGCCTCCCTGTATACCGTATCAAAGACTCAGAGGGCAGGGTAAAGGTCTGGCATCTGAATCATTTGTTACCAATCCCTCAAGTGGGAGGAAGTGATAATGATCCATTGCCCCTGCTACCTTCAAGAGAACCAGGATCCAATGGAAGGTACTTCTTCAAATACCCACAGAGACTGGTGGGCAGCACCAGAGGAAGAGTCGGGAAGTGATCTCGTCAGTCAGGCACCATCTCCAGTGGCCCCAACAAGCCGACTGGATCCAGAAAGTCCCAGTTTTACACCCAAAAGAGACACTGTAACTCAAGAGTCACACCTTTATGAGAGGGCCAGGGCCTCAAGCCGATGGTAGCCTCTCCAACCAGGAAGATGGAGAAGAGACTCGTAGGAGTCAAAGAGTGAGACGCCCTCCAACGAGAATGGCATATGGTTTGTTAGGGGCACCTCACTATGAGTCTCAGCAGCTGTCTCAGAGCCAGTTTGCATCTTTAATGACGGTGCTTACTGAAATTTTTTATATCATTTAGATCAGCGGTGTGCATACTGGGGGGCTCAAAATTAACTGCGAGGGGCGCGGGGTTTACAGAGGCCCCGCAAGCTTCCCGAAGACACTTAAATTAAGTGCCGGGGAAGCGGCGAAGGCCTCTGTAAACCTTACTTACCGTGGTTCAGCCAGCATCTGGAGACACGCCGCCATGGCAACACGGCGTCAGGGGTCATGTGATGTCACGTTGCTATGGCAATGTGACGTCATGATGCCCAGACGCCGGGAACCACAGTAGGGAGGAGGGAGGGGTACGCAGATAGTGGGACAGCCGACAGGGGGCGCAGGGAAAAAATATTGTGCTCCCCTGGTTTAGATGTTTCTTGTACAGAGTTAAGTGGTAGGTATGTATATATGCATTTTTCATTATATAAAAGAGTCTGTATATATATATTGTTCTCAAGCAGGGACGTTGAATTCTCCACCAGGGGTAGGATGTAGCAGAGTCCACTACCTTGTCTCTGGTGCAGGGAACTGATCAGCTGTTTAGCTGGCAGAGCTCCGCATGATCGGGAAGAGTGTCGGCGGCCATCTTTGCATTTTCCAGATGACTTGGGTGTGTCACACGGGCCGTATTAACCAATCAGGAGCAAGCGGTTATTAGAGAGATTCTCCACAGGGCAGAAAACACGAGGCAGTCTTGCAGGAGCCAGCAGAGAGGACAGACGCGTCCAGGGAGCCAGTAAGCCCCTGGACTAGGCAGAACTCTGCCCCAAGGCCCTAGATAGGCCCCGATCCCTCCAAAGAAGTGGAGTGTCATAGGGAAGGCCCCAGATGGGGACCCTCCCTTTAGAACCTCAGCTGTACTACCATGCCGGTGGATGGACGTCTATGCGGCCGACTGCGGCTGGGGACCAGGCTGCACGTGGTAGCACAGGAGAGGAATCCTCCGGCTGGAGATCGCAACGTGGACTGCTCCCTGGACAAGGTGTGAGGGGAATTGTTGGAGGCCCCACTGGGTGGGACCTAATTCAGCACCCTGCCATCAATATTCCCTGGTCTGGCCTGAGACCAGGAAGGTACCATCGTGCACCATCACATCACAAGGAGGGTAGCGCTACCTCACACTTTGGGTGGGCTTGCTCATGTGGACATCAGGTTACAGGTGCTCAGGGCACCCTCAGTACTTTGGGGGACTCACTCATGGTGGTGGTTGCATTGCATTTTACCATTGTAGTATTGTTATGTGTGTCAGTAAATACAAGTTATATATTACCTGGTATGATACTGTTTATTAATGACTGTATTGGTTCCTATGAGGAGTCATCCGGCCAATGCTAGGATCCCTCATAGGTGGAAACGCTGCACTAAGAGAGAGAGAGCTCACCCCAGGCTCCCAAAAGCGAAGGCTCAGGCCTCCTGTGAACGTACAGGTATCAGCAGCACGCGTAGTCGCCCACGGTTTCCCTTAGACCAGGGGGGCGCAAACATTTTTCGCTGCGCCCCCCTGCCGACGGTCCCCTCACTCCCGCGCCCCCACTTACCTGCGCTCCGGCGTCATGACGTCATGTTGCCATAGCAGGAAGGAAGCCGCCGGAGCCTAGGTAAGTAAAGGTTTACAGAGGCCCTGCAGCTCCCCCGGCACTTAATTTAAGTGCCTTCGGGAAGCGCGCGGGGCCTCTGTAAACCCCGCGCCCCCGCCGGCAGTCTCGCGCCCCCCCTGGGGGTCGCGCCCCCCAGTTTGTGCACCGCTGCCTTAGACTACATGCACTTATGGGGTTAAGAGCCCTAAAGGGTTAACTGCATGGGTTGTTGCAAGGTACCGTGCCCTTTCCCATATCATGTTGCAAAGTTGGTCAGCAGAGGCTGAAATGTGTGAAAAAAACTGTATTCTCTATTGCAAATTGGAGGAGAGGGAGGAGTCCCTAACTTTATAGTATCTCCGGCTGTATATATGTCCCCTCAAACCTCCCTCTAAATAAAATTAGGGAGAGATGCCTGTGCTGAAAAAGGACCATACAGTAAGTCATCGTTTTACGACGCTTCGTTTTACGACGAATGGCTTATCCGACGCTGTCCAATGCAGGTCTCTAAACATGTCTAACAGTTTTATTATACCGTTCTGGATTCAATAAATAGAATCTTTACATCATAATGTATGTGTGTGCAGCCTAATCTTATTGCTTGAGTAAAATATTTTGTGTTTTTTTTAGCATTAAAAATGCCTTCAGGAACGGAACGTTTGATTTAAAGAGTGTTCCTACGGGAAAATGTGATTCGCTTTACAATGCTTCGCTTTCCGACGCCATTTTGAGTAACGCATTGTGTCGGATAACCGAGCACTGCCTGTACCTGAAGTATCCTGGTAGATTCTCCAAATCCGCCCACAGGTGGCAGAATAGAGTGTGTAGGTAATAATAATTTTTACAAATCCGCAAAACGCAAATCGCTCTTTTTGAGATGAATCCGCGGACCAAAGGAGCCGGCGGATCCGCTGCAGATCCAAATTCACCAGAAACAAATGGCCCATCTCTACTAAGAATGACTATGGGCCTCATGCAGTAAGCGTTGATAAGGGAATTATCACCATTTTATAGCCAAAATTGGGTTTGAGATTCAGTAAGCGCCGATAAGTGCTTGATTTCGCCAGGTTTCGGAGCCGATTATTTTGTTATGGCCAGTCGGCTGCCGATAAGCCTGTTTTCGCCACTGATCGACCACTTTTTTAAATCGGCTGGATTCAACAAAAAAAATCAGCTTATCGGGGCTGATCGGCACTACGAAATTGAGATGTTATGGCCAATTTCTCCCGCCAACTAAAGTTGGCAGTTTGGAGGGGAGAACGATCGCTAAGGCTGCCGCAACGGCACTTAGAAAAAAAAAACTTCTGTACATCAATGGAGTCAATGGAGCGGGGACGTATAACAGTATAGTACTGTTTACGTTTCATTGCTCACAATACAAACGTCATTTGCATTACAGTGTGGGGGCATTCCCTGCATTGTGTCACAGCTGACGTGTATTATTTGCATAACATTATACTTTTACATGTTTGCAGCATTTGCGGGTCACATTACTCATCATGTGATGATGTGCCAAGGGAAAATACTATACTCAACTCTTAAAGGAGAACCTCACATCATATCACACATTTTAATGAACTGAGCGACAATTATTTACATGATGTTACACATGTCACACATGTCACACATACACAGTATATTCATCTTCCTTTACATTACACAATGCTTGTAATGTGACACGCATCTTTAAACGTTCATGTACATCTGTCTTCTCATGTTTACATATAGTTTTGGGTCCTCCCTATTTTCATGACGTCACTTATTGGACGCTCAATCACATTGCATGTTTACATTGTAACCGTAGCATTACAAGCACTTCAACCTAACTTATACACACATGTACAGTAATTCAGCATTGGGACACCTTGTTAACTCATTCTATACCAACTATCCTCCTTACAGAAATGCATGCATATGCACACGACTATTCATTGTTGTCAACATGTCACAATAACATGCCTAATTACACATGTTACACAAAACTTTTCCCACGTCAATCTCAGCCTTTTTGCCTAATTACATGACTGACTGTTGCGTTCACAAGTGTTACATGCATTGCACATGCAACTATTTATTTGCAAGCAATGTTTCTACAAAGGTTCACGTCACATCATTGCCAAATATCATCATTCCCTGCAGAATACACACAACAAATACTTATAACAAGAACTGCACACAGCTTGCCACAGAAGTACTTTATTATGTTAATGTACTGCTGCGGCACAGTTTATTCGAGCATTTGCCCGTTCTGTGCCGCAGCAGTAGCCTGGCGCGCGCCCGAGTGTGACGGGCGCACGCCGAAGCAGCGGAAGAGCGCCCTCCGATCGGGGCGCTCTCCCTAACGCTGCCGGGTCCGCCGGGTCCCCCGGAACCCCCTGCCGCTGTCCCGCGATCGCGGGACACCAGGGCTCCCTCGGGGAGCCCCTGGACACGCGTGCACGGGGCGCACGCTCCCGATGACGCGTGACCGCGCGTCTATGACGCGCGGCACGCCGAGGGGCGGCCACTAGCAAGCCGGGAGATTTCCCGGCTTGCGGTACCGACCACACTTCAATAAAGTGTGTCGGTAGTGTAACACCTTGCATTTTACTATGTCACCTGACATCATCACATACCTATTTAAAGGACGCCCATTACCTGATCATTCACAGCTACTCATTTCAAAATGTTGAGATTGTTTAGGAGACGGAGGAACATTCTTTTCTATGACATGCTTGATGATGAAGACAATCATATAGGGCAAGGGAGGGACACACCGAGGGACAGTGACAGTGACAGGGACAGTCACGCGGATACGACAGAGACAGGGAGAGGGACAGGAGATCAGAGGAGAAGACAGAGGAGACAAGTTGTGCCTCGTCTGTACAGGGAGAGAACCCTGTTAGATGGGATGAGTGAGGAGGAGATTGTAAGTCGCTATCGTTTGAGTTCAGCAGCAATCTTAGCTCTTTATCAGGAGATAAGGGGAGATTTAGATTTTTTCACAGCCAGAGGTCGTGCAGTCCCTGGGCTTGTTAAAATGCTGTGCTCATTACATTATCTTGCTTCCGCGTCATACCAGACAACTGTGGGCATAGTGGGCGGGGTCTCGCAATCTACATTCTCGCGGGCCTTGACCCAGTTTCTCTATGCACTCAATAGATGCGCTAGGAATTATATTCATTTTCCTACAGAGGCGACAGAGTGGCTGGAAGTCAGGACTGGCTTTTATAATATAGCAGGGATACCATGTGTGCTGGGTGCAATCGATTGCACACATGTTGCTTTGATTGCACCTAGTCAGAGTGAGCATGTGTACCGCAATCGGAAGCACTACCATTCACTCAATGTACAGGTGGTATGTGATGCCACGATGAGGATAATGCATGTGGTACCCAAATTCCCTGGTTCCAGTCACGATTCCTCTATCCTGAGGAACTCTTCAGTCTTCCATGCGTTCGAAGAGGGACATTTTGAACATGGTTTGCTGCTGGGTGAGTACACATTTACATGTTCTAACACAAAACACTTTTTTATTTAGGAATGTTGGCATTGTACAATTTGATCACTAATGTCAGCTTATGTGTGCTCCATTCATTATAGGTGACTCAGGATACGGAATTAGGCCGTGGCTCTTGACTCCGGTGCTAAACCCTCAAACTGAAGCAGAGGAGAGGTACAATGCAGCCCATATCTCTACAAGATCTGTTATAGAGAGGACATTTGGCCTACTCAAGACCAGATTTAGGTGTCTGGACAGAACTGGTGGGGCTCTTCTATACAAGCCTCAAAAAGTGTCTGATATTATCCTTGCCTGTTGCATTTTGCACAATGTTGCACTGAGGCACAATGTACAGTCAGACCTAGCTGAGCCTGTGGTAGACGAGCATCCCACCCATGTAGCTGCTGAAAATGAACAAACAGCCAGTGGTGGCCAGACACGCCAGAATCTCATCAATTCATTTTTTTCTTGTAAGTACAAACATATATGTTCCAAGTTCTACTTTTATACTTACATTATGTTATCTTAACAATAATGTTTTTTTATATACCCTTCTGGTAGGACACAGATGAATATGGGTTGCACACCTTTCTTCTCTCTGCTGTGTGCACAAAGGGATGTGGCACCGGTATGTTATTGTTGCACAGGTTATATAATCCCTCTTCAATTTTACTTTAGTTGTGTGTATGTGAATACAACTGGGGTAACAAAGCACTAATATTTTAGCATTGTGTTGTTCCTTATGCTAACACAATACACATATTATGCCCATACTCATTCATGCTTCTAGTATGCTTACATACAATGTTATTGGTGCAGTGTAACATGTACATCCATATGATGTGTACAACTGCCTGATTTACATTTTGAATGTCATGAAATATACATGGTGTTGCACATTTAACACCAAATACACACTTTGCTGTGTTGTTTACGGTACTGAAGATGGCATGTCAATGTTTGCAATTTATATATTGTTCCTTTGCATTATAGGTATATCTCCAGTATGACTGATCATGGTATGTATATTTGCTGACATCTCTCATAAGATGTGCCTACATCAATCTTCCTATAATTATTTGAAGTCAAAACCCAACATATTGGTTTAAACACAAATGTTACATATATGTACTTTCTGTATCATGTATATGCATTTAGCTACTCTTGAGCTTTCATGTGCATTGTATTAGAAAATGATTACTCCCATTTCATCACATTTTATGTATGTTTCCTTATAAATTCCATTCATGTAATATAGAGGTGTTTGGAGACAAGGGGATAACTGTACTTATTTCTTTACTTACGGGAGATCATTCATCACGGATGAAATTGACTGATCATAAAACTCCATGCATGAATGCCTGCAATCACAACAATGCGTACTACATCTTATATTTAGCAATGTTGGTGTTTTGTAATGCTAGGAATTAATAGTCAACATTAATTTACATTTGTGACATGTGTATGTATAAGTCACACGTGTGTGGATGTGTCCTACATGTACCAAGTGTTAAACTGTTAACAGAGAAGACAAATTTGTCACTAATGTTACTGTCATTTAGCATTTCTAATTTACCAATATGACAATGTTGGTAATATTTTTGCAATATAAATCACGTCACTTCATCATTATCATGATGATAATTATCAAGTATTGTCACAATTGTAACGTCAATCACGTGCACATTAGCATAGACACACTTTGTAAGACAACTGTTTGTGTCTGTATCAATTTGTGTAGGATCCATGTATAACACCGACAAATGATAACACCAGCTTTATTATGGTAGCTTATATCATCATATTGACTATACTATGTATTTTTATAACGTTTAATAAACACAGTAAACTATAGTTAGTTAGGTTAATGAAATATACACAGAAACATACTTCATTACATGATGTTGATGTCATAATCAGAACATCATGCATTGTAGGAGACCACAACATCTGGCCAATAACATTATTTGCTACAGTCCCAAACCATTTTATCAACATACCCATGTAACAAGAGATTTTTAACAAGAAATGGCTAGTTGGTTGTAAGTGTCCTTTACATTGGGAGAAGGAGTGGCTCAGTGAGTAAAGACACACACTGGCACTGAGATTTTGAAGCAGGGGAGTCTGGTTCAATTCCCGGTGTCAGCTCCTTGTGACCTTGGGCAAGTCACTTTATCTCCCTGTGCCTCAGGCGGCAAAAAATTCATTGTAAGTTCCACGGGCCAGGGACCTCAGCCTGAAAAATGTGTCTGTAAAGCGCTGTGTACAACTAGCAGCGCTATACATGAACATGCTCATATTATAATTATTATTATTATTATTATTATTATTGTTACATAGTTTCGACAGTCATACGTTCCATTACACAATATAATTCACAAATGTGTTAGCAGAGTGGGAATGGTTGTTATATATAAAACACACCATGCCATAAAATGATAGTAGTCATTAAAGAACACTCAATAAAAATTCATGAGGCACTATTTTGCAACATCATTATGTTAATTAAGTGCTTATGCAATATAGGCATAAGGGTATCACATTTTTAATTGTTTGTTAATAAGCGCTGCAAGCAATATAAAATTAGTTCCATATGTAGTATAGTAGTCGGTGGATCCTCCTCACAATCATCTCATATAAAGGTAGACTCTTCTGAAATCATACATTGATCCGATTGTATCTTCCCCGACATCTCTGAAATACAGCAAACACATGAGGGTCAAATATGGCACCTTACTATATATGTATCCGTGACAACGCATTACACAGCTCTATATGATTGTGTACATACACACGTCACTCACTTATATGTTAGAAGTACAAGTGTACATCAGTATGTAATGTTTCTTTAAATTTGTAGCAGGCATAACTATGTATATGATGTGAACGTTGCCTGTATACTGAAAAATGTGCGCGCACATCTTAGTGTGCGCACGCACTTTACGCTTGGCTGCACTAACTGTTAGCGCATGCGCAAAACAAAGCGTACGTTGTGCGTTCAATACATCTTGAAAATACCATTAAACATAAAATCTTTATTTCAAATACAATGAATACGAAACTACATTCGTTCTAAACGAGTACATCTGTATTCTTTTTAAACAGACGTGTTTGGACAGAAAGGACGGCCGATAACACAATGCGCAAATGCAATACGTGTGACGTCATGTTAAACCAGCGTGAAACGCACGCTAACACTCCTCCCACTCAATTAACATTCAGCTGACGCCCAGTTGACGCCTACAAACACTGAGCCGCACACATGACACACTGCAGTTACCGTTACTATAACAAAACATGACAGCCAATAGGCTTTGAGGCGCGCACGTCGCTTGGGGGCGGGACTTACATCCGTAATCCTTTTTAAGGACGCCTTGGGCCATGACAAGGGTCCCACGTCATACGTGGTGGACCCGCTTTTAAATGTTGTAGATGTAGCATGATAACAAAACAGGTATGTGTTAGAGTTATGGTAAAATGTTGCTAATATGGTTAAAGGGATAGGAAAGTACGTATATTTATTCCGTCAGCAATGTGTACTACTCTTTCAGGTTCTACTATATTGTATTCGGAAACAATTTGTTTGTGATCGCTACATGTTATGCAGTCTGCTATGTTACGCTGTATCCACGCATTGAAAGGGAAAATGGTGGTTAGAAAAAAAATAAATATTTAAACGCAGAGTCAACTCATAACGGTTGTTATATTTACCATTCTTCTAGAATTAACTCTTCGTCTGGCTGCAACTGGTCGCTCCAGAAATGCAAGGCTTTTTCATCCACGCTTGACCCACCCGCTGAATCCAGTATGACACACATCTCCTCCATGAAGCGCTCATAGGAATCTGCTTTCTTCAAACAATTGGTCGGGAGGTATGTTCATTTCTTCGGGTACCCATTCCAATGCATTTTCAGCTGAAAGGCTTGGTACATAATCATAGTAGTTATGTTCTTGTACAATGTGGGTTTCAGGAATGGAGGGTGCAGATATTGCAGCAGGTATCGATTCACACGGAACAGTAGTAGCGGATCCATTGCTATTGGCATTAGGAATAAATATGCCTTTAACCACAATATATGTGCCTTCTTTCACGGTGAAATGTTTTTCTTTGGCAATCTTCCAGAAACCATAGTTGTGTTCTAGCTTATCCTGCACACGTTCAAAAAAGTCATTAGTTGATAAAGTGAATGTTATTGAGGAATTAAAATTGCGCGCATGCCGACGGTTTTGGTAATAAGGATATTTTGCTCGAATCAAATCATAGATTTGGCGTGTGCTTGCTTGGTGTCCGCAAGTTGATAAAATAGCTTCTGAAATCATGTATTTATAACCTAAATTCGGATTCATAATTGTCACCAATTCATCAGCCATTGCAGAGTAGCACAAAAGATGTGTGCAGGTATCTGTTCTTTGCTCATCAAAATGAAACTGCTCAATGGCTAACAAATTGCTGTGTTTCCTTTTCAAGGTCAACAAAAGTATAAACTGTAACTCCTTATTTCAAACGCCAATTGGATTTCTAGTTATAATTGCTTGAAAATTTGTGGTTTGTGATAGCCGCATGTGGGACAAACATGTATCCTTTTTTTATCTCGTTTCTGAAAACATTACTACACTTTTCATTCAGTAACATTGAGTTTTCTTGCAAAATAACAAAGAGCAGTGTGTGAAAATAGTGCTTAGACAGCCATATCAGTAAATACACACACCTGCAAAATGAAATGTTTTGTTCCCACATACATTTCTGTGTGTATTTGAAAGTCTGGTTAAGTCCCTGTCTGCATGAGTTTAAATACGTGTGTATCTATATATATATAAATATATCTCTCTCATAAATATATATATATATATATATATAAAGTGTATATTGTACTATATGTATATTGTGTGTATGTGTATGTGTATATATATATATATATATATATATACAGTGCTTGACAAATCACCCACAAATCTACTCGCCGAACCAAAAAATCTACTCGCCACCTAGTCCCGCCCCAACCCCGCCTCTAGTCCTGCCCCTAGTCCCGCCCCCAACCCCGCCTCTAATCCCGCCCCCAGCCCCGCATTTAAAAAAAAACATAAATGAAATAAATTGAATAAATTCCTAGTAAGAACATTCGTTTTTGACATAAGTTTATTTATTGTATTACATTATACTACAATTAGTCCTTGGTGTGTGTGTGTGTCTGTATGTGTGTATGTGTGTGTATGTGTGTGTGTGTGCGTGCGTGCGTGCGTGCGTGCGTATAAAAATGTAAAATCAAGAAAAAAAGCCAGATGTGAATGACTAGTTCCCTGCACTCCTTAACCAGTGCCTGGACGTCCCCGCTTCACAATATTTAAAGCAGCAATCCCGCCTGGAATCTTACCTGATCCGCAGTCCATCAATGTCCAGGTACCTCATTCCCGCAATGTTATACATTGAAGTGGATGTGTTCCCTACCTGTCTTCTGGGTTAGGTAGGGTTCCGATGTCTCCTGTGTGAAGCTTGAGTCAGATCTGGAAGAAAGCAGTATAGGTTATTTCGGTGTAGTATAGGGCAGTTAAGATATACAGGGTAAATAAGATATCCAGATCCAGATTGTGAGACGGAGAGAGAGGGTGAGAGAGACGGAGAGAGAGGGTGAGAGAGACGGAGAGAAAGGGTGAGATGGAGAGAGAGGGTGAGAGAGACGGAGAGAGAGGGCGAGAGAGACGGAGGGAGGGCGAGAGAGACGGAGGGAGGGCGAGAGAGACGGAGGGAGGGCGAGAGAGACGGAGGGAGGGCGAGAGAGACAGAGGGAGGGCGAGAGAGAGGGTGAGAGACAGAGAGAGGGTGACTGTGGGGGGATGGGGTGACTGGGTGGGATGATTGGGGGTGTGGGGTGACTGGGTGGGGTGATTGGGGGTGTGGGGTGACTGGGTGGGGTGATTGGGGGTGTGGGGTGACTGGGTGGGGTGATTGGGGGTGTGGGGTGATGGGGGTGTGGGGTGACTGGGTGGGGTGATTGGGGGTGTGGGGTGACTGGGTGGGGTGATTGGGGGTGTGGGGTGACTGGGTGGGGTGATGGGGGTGTGGGGTGATTGGGGGTGTGGGGTGACTGGGTGTGGTGATTGGGGGTGTGGGGTGACTGGGTGGGGTGGGGGTGATGGGGTGTGGGGTGATGGGTGGGGTGACTGGGGTGTGGGGTGATGGTGGGGTGTGGGGTGTGGGGTGACTGGGGTGTGGGTGATGGGGTGGGACTGTGGGGTGATTGGGGGGGGGTGTGGGGGTGACTGGGTGTGGGTGATTGGGGGGGTGGTGGGGTGACTGGGTGGGGTGATTGGGGGTGTGGGGTGACTGGGTGGGGTGATGGGGGTGTGGGGTGACTGGGTGGGGTGATTGGGGGGTGTGGGGTGACTGGTGGGGTGATGGGGGTGGGGGTGACTGGGTGGGGTGACTGGGTGGGGTGATTGGGGGTGTGGGTGACTGGGTGGGGTGATTGGGGGTGCTGGGGTGACTGGGTGGGGTGACTGGGGTGTTGGGTGATTGGGGTGTGGGGTGACTGGGTGGGTGATTGGGGGTGTGGCTGGGTGACTGGGTGGGGTGATTGGGGGTGTGGGGGTTGACTGGGTGGGGTGATTGGGGGTGTGGGGTGACTGGGTGGGGTGACTGGGTGGGGTGATTGGGGGTGTGGGGTGACTGGGTGGGGTGATGGGGGTGTGGGGTGATTGGGGGTGTGGGGTGACTGGGTGTGGTGATTGGGGGTGTGGGGTGACTGGGTGGGGTGACTGGGTGGGGTGATTGGGGGTGTGGGGTGACTGGGTGGGGTGATTGGGGGTGTGGGGTGACTGGGTGGGGTGACTGGGTGGGGTGATTGGGGGTGTGGGGTGACTGGGTGGGGTGATTGGGGGTGTGGGGTGACTGGGTGGGGTGATGGGGGTGTGGGGTGACTGGGTGGGTGGGGTGACTGGGTGGGGTGATTGGGGGTGTGGGGTGACTGGGTGGGGTGATTGGGGGTGTGGGGTGACTGGGGGGGTGGGGTGATGGGGTGTCTGACTGGGTGGGGATTACTGACTATGACTGACTATGACTGACTGGATGGGGGGGGTGACTGACTGGGTGGGAGGGGGGTGCCTGACTGGGTGGGAGGGGGGTGCCTGACTGGGTGGGAGGGGGGGTGCCTGACTGGGTGGGAGGGGGGGTGACTGACTGGGTGGGGGGGGGGGTGACTGACTGGGTGGGAGGGGGGGTGACTGACACGGTGGGAGGGGGGGTGACTGACTGGGTGGGAGGGGGGTGACTGACTGGGTGGGGGGGTACCTCTGGTGTCCTACACATTCTCTCTCTCTCATACACACACACACACTCTCTCTCTCTCTCTCTCTCTCTCTCATATACCCCTCTCTCTTTCTCCCATATACCCCTCTCTCTCCCATACCTCTCTCTCTCTCTCCCATACACACACACACAATGTGACAGAGAAACACCCCGCTACTACCTCCCGCCCTGCGTGGGCAGCAGGAGCACCGGAGGGAGGGGGGAGAGACACCCGAGCCGCGCGGGCACCGGAGGGAGGGGGGAGTGACACACAAGCCGCGCGGGCACCGGAGGGAGGGGGGGGAGAGCCGCACGAGCCGCGCAGGCACCGGAGGGAGGGGGGAGATACACCCGAGCTGCGTGGGCAGCGGAGGGAGGGGGGGGGGGGGAGAGCCGCACAAGCCGCGCTAGCACCGGAGGGAGGGGGGAGTGACACACAAGCCGCGCGGGCACCGGAGGGAGGGGGGGGGAGAGCCGCACGAGCCGCGCAGGCACCGGAGGGAGGGGGGGGGGGGAGAGCCGCACGAGCCGCGCAGGCACCGGAGGGAGGGGGGAGAGACACACAAGCCACGCGGGCACCGGAGGGAGGGGGGGGAGAGCCGCACAAGCCGCGCTAGCACCGGAGGGAGGGGGGAGTGACACACAAGCCGCGCGGGCACCGGAGGGAGGGGGGGGGGAGAGCCGCACAAGCCGCGCTAGCACCGGAGGGAGGGGGGAGTGACACACAAGCCGCGCGGGCACCGGAGGGAGGGGGGGGGGAGAGCCGCACGAGCCGCGCGGGCACCGGAGGGAGGGGGGGGGGGAGAGCCGCACGAGCCGCGCAGGCACCGGAGGGAGGGGGGAGAGACACCCGAGCTGCGTGGGCAGCGAAGGGAGGGGGGAGTGACACACAAGCCACGCGGGCACCGGAGGGAGGGGGGGGAGAGCCGCACAAGCCGCGCTAGCACCGGAGGGAGGGGGGAGTGACACACAAGCCGCGCGGGCACCGGAGGGAGGGGGGGGAGAGCCGCACAAGCCGCGCTAGCACCGGAGGGAGGGGGGAGTGACACACAAGCCGCGTGGGCAAGCGGGAGCACCGGAGGGAGGGGGGTGAAGCACCCGACCCACGCGGGCAGCGGGAGCACCGGAGGGAGGGGGGAGAAACACCAGAACAGTACAGTATATATAAATATTTATTACAGTGCATTAAATTCCCCCCCACCTCAAGCATCTGTCCACATCCTCTCCATGACCGGATCAGTGCAGGTCTTGTAAGCAGGAGGTGACACAATTATACAGGAGGATATATAGGAAGAGGAGGAGGAGCAGCAGCAGACACACGCGCGCGCACCCCCAACCCCCCCCCCCCCCCCCATTACTTACCCGTGCAGAGAAGGAAGGGCGGTTTGAAGTCCTGGCAACTCCAAGCCGCGTCACAGCCAGAGGGATTTTTTTTTTTTTGCGAGCAGGGGATTTTGTTTTTGCAGAGCAGGAGAAAAGCTACTGGCCACGAGCCAATATCCGATCGCAGCTGGCGAGTTGGCGACCGGGTTTGTCGAGCACTGTATATATATATATATATATATATATAATATATATATAAAAAATTAAAAAAATTTTTTTTTTATATATATATTATATATATATATATATATATATAAAAAAAATGTTTTTTTTTAAAATATTGCTGGAGTACACACAACATATTGATGGCAGTAAGTAGGCCTTGTATGAAACCTATTTAAATGGTGATAAACATGAGTGAATTAAGTAATAAACATTTGTTTGCACCCAATAATGTTAGAGGCTCACACTTAGTATAGTTGTCAAACATTAGGCCTGTATTATTAAAATAGTGTGTTTTCACAAGGAAGCATGAAGTGTATGTTTTTTGTAAATACATCTATACCAGTTTAGATAGTACTATATATACACACACACACACACACACACACACACACACACACACACACACACACACACACACACACACACACACACAGTGTGTGTCTGTGTGTGTGTGTGTGCATATATCAATACATACTACATATATATTAGTATCAATTCAGAGATGTTCTTGAAACAAGAACACATAAATGATTAAAGGACAACATTACAATGGCCACCAAAGGTAAGTAATATTTAACACAAAATCCTGCTGTACACGTACAAGAAAGATGTTTGCAGTTAAATAGGTGCTTTTATAATTGCATGAAAATAATATGCACATGCAATGATTACATCAATTAACACACCCAAATGCAATGTTTTGCTGCAAAGTCAATGTCAGCTTCTCTAAACTTAGCAACTGGCTCCTGGTGGACCATTACTGAACAGACGATTAAAACATAAATATTTATAACACTATTCATTAATTAGGAGTGTTAACATTTCCAAAACTTCACGTGTACAAAAACATACTTGAAAGTTTGGAAACAACACAGTCTTCAGCATACATACAATAGTAATTAGATAATCTGAAGTCAACAAAACAAGGCCAAAGACATATTTTCTGAATTATAACATTTATTTTTTTTGTTCCTTTTGCGAGCGAGTAACAGGCCTGCTTGTTGTCTCTTGAGTTTTCCTTTTTCTTTTGCCACCAACTTTAGGCACAACAGAGCCACTTTGAGTGGCCTCTGGCACTTCACGGGCAGGGCTTGTGGCCAGTGACTCACCTACAGGGCTTTTGGGCAGTGACTGTTCACCTACGGGGCTTGTGGCCAGTGACTCACCTACAGGGCTTGTGGCCAGTGACTCACCTACAGGGCTTTTGGGCAGCGATTCACCTACAGGGCTTTTGGGCAGCGATTCACCTACAGGGCTTTTGGGCAGTGACTCACCTACAGGGCTTTTGGGTAGTGACTGTTCACGGACAGGGCTTGTGCCCACTGACACATGTGAGCAAGTTGGTAGACACTGCACAAGTGATGGTTGGTCTGTTTCATGTGTGTCTTGTTTTGTTTTTGTCGCCTCCTTTGTAGGTGTCTGCTGCTGAATTTGTACAGATGGCAGCGGTAGGATGTCATCAGGAACCTGCACAGCAATGTCTGCTACTTGACCGGTAACATTTGGGCCTGGTGAATGAATATCAGATGAATGTGGTGAAAATTGACCTGCATGAACAGATCCTGGCTGTGAGGTGTTGAATTGTGGTACATTAGTCATTCTCCAGTAATTAGCTTGTGTTTGCTGAACAACTAATGCTTCGAATGAGGTGTTGATTTTTTGCAACTGTTTAGGCACTTCAATGAAGACTCTGTGGAGATGTGCCAATTGTGAAACTGTTTCTTCCTGCAGTGCAATCATCCTTTCCAGCACTGTCATCAGGTCAGAATGGCGACGATTTTCTGCTTCCACAATTTTTCCCTCAGAAGCTACAATTGCATCATATGTGGTATTTGCTGGACGTTTTGGCGGTAAAACAGTTTCAATTGGAACCTCTTCATGGTCACTTGCTTGTATTTGTGTGTCTATGGCGGCGGCGGTGGCATCATCATCATCATCATCATCATCATCATCATCATAATCCTCTTCATCATGTTCTACAAATAAATGTACACATTATTAAATGGCATGTTAATCTCTGCTGTGTTACTATGTAATTGTACTGTGTCATAAGTAACAACTAACATGTTTCCATACGTTTTATAACCTCACATTAAAAACTACCTTGACTTAAGAATAATGTTTGGACTCAGTATGAAATATGAGTGAATGAAAACTTGCTGTAAACTCACAACTCCTACATGATAGTTAACATCACTAACACAATACAAGTTGGCTTACACTTCATTTTCACTGACACTAAGTAATCCTATTTAAAGAAGATGTGCAAAACAAATAATGAACATGACAACATAACATATAGAAGAGCACATATTATATGGCCACCAACTGATACACTCACCTTCTAGGTGTGTTGAGCTGGCTGACCCAGGTGAAGACACTTGTTCAGTCTCAGGTGACACATGTCCTTCAGGGGCAACTATATATAACAATAACATAAGTTTTACATTTACATGTGTAAATATTGAACAAACAGTTATTGTATTTTCTGTATTTGAGTACCTAACAGCATCATTTCCTTAACCCAAAATGTGTGTGTGAAAGTGAACATAAATAGTTGTAATAACAATGTACATGCCTGTGTACTTAGAACTTTTGAGTTCCCTAACATAAAACATACTATGTTCCTGCAGTAATGCGTGAGGATAAATAGATTAAATTTGAACATAAAAATCATATGTTGTGTAGTGATATCAGTATCATAATGTACATAACTATCATGAGATGACCATTCACAATGGTTATCATGAAGGTGGTCATATTGCACAAAGTGTTGTTTTTGGTAGAGGATATGTGTGGTACATTAATATAAGATGTGGCACACATGAATGTGGCTGTGACTAAACAAGACAACACATGCAGTGTGTGATAATGTGTCGTTGATAGTAGTAGTTCAACTATAAATATGAGTGAACTAATGTGTGACGTACGGTTTGATAAGTAATGAGTTGTTGGGGCATTTAGTAGCTAAAGTGAAGCTTTCAAATGAGTGTGATTAACTTCAGTTGTGCTAGTCAGGTTGTAAGAACGGTATTCCCTTCCCCAAAAAGCCTAATCAGCCACACCTTTCAATGACTTGAAACAGGTGCAAATGGTGTGAACTAAGTTGACCCTAAAATGAGGCTGTAATTAGTGTGTGTGCTGAACCCCACCCCCTCTGTTGAAGTGTATGCTGTGATGAGATATTAATTGCAGCTGCTTTAACACAATGGTAGATGAGCTAAATAGTCGTGTGCAGTTTTTAAGTTATGAAAACAATGACATAAAATATGATACGTGTGCCTCATTATGCTGTCTGTATATGAGTTAAAGTAAAAATGGACCTTTTAATAAACAACTATAGATGTGTTAGTGCAAGTGATGTTTGTAGGCCGTTGCATGCAATATATTTGATGCATGCTTAAAATAGGCAGTAATGTCATGTTTAATGTAAAGTAAAATAAATAAAATACACAATAATATTCTACATATTTCTGTTCTGTACCTGTAGCTAGTAATAATTTCTCATTAACATGTGTTACACATGTGTACTACCCTGTTGTTCCCCATCTTCGCCCACCATCAATTGCTTCCACTGCAGCAATGCATTTTGGGAATTCACATGTAAATGAGCACGCAATGGCATGTGCTATATTAGTTACTGCTTTTAGTAGGAGTACAACATATATGTCTATTTTGAGATATATATATATACAGAATCAGACATATACATATATAGATGCAGGTATGCTTATATTGTGAAGACAGTATAAAAAGCAGTGTAACTATGCAAAATAACTGTAAGCAACGACACGCCTAGTACAGTAATATTTCTCACCTGGTGGAAATTGTGAGGGGTAAATTCCTATATCACGGTCACCAGGTAAGCCTTCCACGACGACGGGAAGTAATTTTGCCCGAAGCAGCTCCTCCAATGGACTTAATATGAGACGTTGTGGTGTGGGCCCACCTCCAGTGCCAGTAGCATGCACGCGTTGGTGTTGTATTTTCTTTTTCAATTTGGACCTAATATCATCAAATCTCTTGTGACAACTCCGCTTGTCCCTCACATGATTCCCACACGCATTGACACCAATGACTATTGTGTCCCACATCTCTTTTCTGCTTGCTGAACTTGTCCGCCCTTGAAAAACATATAAAATATATGAGGTAAATTAATAATAATATAAGCACCAGTTTCCTACACTGCTAGCTGTTCCAAGAGATAGCAAACATGCTGTTTTATGTGTAATATGTGAAGCACATGAGCATTCACTACTAAACCTATACATGTAAGCAAGGTTGCATTCATATTGTATGCAGTTATGGCAAATTGACCGCCTGTGTTTAGTTGTCCTTGTAAGGCATGATAAAAAGCTGTGTTTCCAGACTAATTAACATAGAAAGATATTGTGAACCCATATTTGCATATGAACAAAACTCAGATGACCTAGGATCACATGTATTTGAATAATAAATGTAAAGGTACACTTACCTAGTAAATGTCCATATATACTGTCATAGTGCTCCAGAATGCCAGTGACAAGAGCTGTATTTTCCTGGTCATTGAAGCGAGGATTACGTGGCTTCTCCACACGTTTCTTCCGAGCAGGTTTAGGGTCAGAGCTTGGCTGGTGCTGACTGGACTCTCCTTCTTCCAATGGAAGAGCCTCCAAAAGCTGCCCACCAGCAAGCACGCCACCACCATCCACCCCATCTGCAACTGCGCCACCAGCAGCACTCCCAGCACCAGCACTCCCACTCCTAGCACCAGCACTCCCACTCCTAGCACCAGCACTCCCACTCCTAGCACCAGCACTCCCACTCCTAGCAACAGCACTCACACTCCTAGCACCAGCACTCCCAGCACTCCCACTCCCAGCAACAGCACTCCCACTCCCAGCAACAGCACTCCCACTCCCAGCAACAGCACTCCCACTCCCAGCAACAGCACTCCCACTCCCAGCAACACCACTCGCAGCACCAGCACTCCCACTCCCTGCAACACCACTCTCACTCTCAGCAACATCACTCCCCTGAACAGTACGTTCACTCCGACGCATACTCGCACGAGTAGCACTCCCACTCCCACCGGCATCACTCTTCCCACGCTTTGCGGGCATACTTCCAGCACTCACAAAAAACAGACAATAAATGTACAGACAATCACACGAAACACTTCCACATATAAAACAAGACAAAGATGTAAACAAAACAACAAAGGACAAAGCTCACCCAATACACAACAAGTCTCTCAGTCAATATGCAAATCTTCAATCGTCCAGCTCTGTGCGTCTCTCTCTCTCTCACTCCCAACAACACAGAGAATGATTAGCAGTACACGTTGCCTTTAAATATGGCGCGCAATCAAAAACATGCTTGTTTCGCCTGATTCAGCAAGATTTGTGATTGGGCAACCTAACAGCACCGCGCCACGCACGCCGATACACCTGTGTGTGATCGGCTAATCATCGTGAGAGTGGGCGGATTTGTTTTTGGGTTGATTTTGAATGTATTCGGCACTTACTGCATACGGAGAGGAAAAATCGCCAATAACATGACTAATCGGTAAGATTGCCGATTTCACATAATCGACGCTTACTGCATGAGGCCCTATGTCTGTTGCATTTTTGCTGATGTCACCACATTGGAAATATCCATTTATTGCTTACTACAAAGGAATGCTTTCAGGCACTACAGGGGTTAACATACCACAAACACCCTACAAATACAGTACCTAAACAAAATGCAACCATACATATGAAGCCCTTAGTAGTCCACATGGAGTGTCCGCTTCCGATTCTGCAGTTCAGGCCTCATATGTTTGTAGATAGGCCGCGTTCTGTAAGGTCCGGGGGAACACCTCTCTCTAAGGGGGTTCCTCCCGCGACTTTACTCACCTGATCCGCTCCGGCTCTACTGCCTCGCCGCTGCTGGCGGGATCCTCCTTCCCCTTCGCTCCCCGCCGTGGTTGCTGAACGCGCGCATGCGCGCGCACGAACAAGGACCTTTACGTCTTCCCACAGGAGGAGTTCCCGCCCCCAGCTCAGGCCGCGCGTACCTCTCCCGTGCGGCGCCCACGCCTGATGCGCGTGCACCGCCCGCAAGCCTCGCATGAAGCGCAGCTGTGGCAATCTTGTCCTCTCCAATCCCTATCTTCCCTGGGGCCACTCCCTCGTTCCTCCTCTGCTTCCTATTGGTCCTTCCTCCTATTTATACCTTGCTCAGCCATTCCTTCTTTGGCTGAGCATAGCTTTGTGTGACCTGTGTTACCCACGGTCGTGCCTGTCTTGGCTCTTGTCTCTTTGTCTTCCCTAGTGATCTTTGGTGTACCGAACCGGCTTGGCTGCGGATCCGCTCTGGACTTCGACCTTTGGCTTGTACCCTGACCTCCTGAACTCTCCGACCTTTTACCTCGGCTTACGGATTCCGATCTACCTCTCGGCTCTGGACCCCAGGCTCTCTGTACCAACTATCCTTCTGGAACCTCCCTTCTCGTCCGGCGAGTATCTTACTTTATCTTATACTCCCGTACGGTTCCAGACGCCTATTTTCCACTTTCCAGGCGTGTCCCCGTAGCTGTGGGTGCAGGTGTTACTCTTCTCACCTCAGTTTCGGAATCCCTCCTTGTCCGTGGCGAGCACAGCGTGACATTATGCTCAGCCCCACAGACATGGACCCCGAAGAGGTTGTGCAACCAAGCCCCATGCAGCGACTTCTCCAGCTAGAGGCGCAGCTTGCCTCCATGACGCTGGAGCTCTCAAGACTCTCCTCATTGCAGCATTCCCCAGGCCCCTCTGCCATGGCAGCTGCGGGTTCCTCCGTGGCTTTGGATCCTCGTCTCCCGGCTCCCAACCGCTATGCAGGGGAACCCCACGAGTGCAGAGTGTTTCTTAATCAGTGCGAGATTCAATTTGAATTATCCCCATCGCGCTTTCCTACTGCACGCTCAAGGGTGGCTTATATTATTTCTCTCTTGAACGTAAAGGCTCTAGCCTGGGCATCTCCCATCTGGGAGCTGGAGCCTGCCATGACGCATGACTATCCTTGCTTTCTCTGAGAATTTAGGCAAGTATTTGATACGCCTGGTCGCCAAATTACGACAGATTCCTCTCTCTTTCATATTTCCCAGGGTACTCGTCCTGTCGCCGAGTATGTGCTGGACTTCCGGACCATCACGGCGGAGACCTCCTGGAACGATGACTCACTCTCCGCAGCTTTTTGGCAGGGTCTGTCTGACGCCATCAAAGACCAGCTGGCCACTATGGAGAGACCCACCAGATTGGAGGAGCTCATTGCAGTCTGCATCCGCGTGGACCAGCGGCTACGAGAGAGAAGACTTGAACGCGCTTTTCCTCGTACCACCTCCCATCGGTCTACCAGCCGCAGTCTCGTCCCTCACGTTCCCCAACCATGGATGAGCCCGAGCCTATGCAGCTCGGAAGTTATCGGCTATCCGCATCTGAGAGACAGCGCCGACGTGATGGTGGACTTTGCCATTACTGCGGTTATCCCGGTCATCTGCTGGCAAGCTGTCCTCTGCGGCCGGGAAACGCCAAAACCCAATAGGGTATGAGAGGGTCTTGTTGGGTATAATCTCTTCCTCTCTTTCTTCTTCTAAAAAACTTCCCACTCGAATAATGCTGTTTATCTCCCTGGCCTGGAATAACTCCCTGATCCCCGCCTCTGCATTCATAGATTCCGGGTCTCAGGGAAACTTTATTGATCAGAGTTTTGCCTATAGGCATAAGATTCTCTTCCCATCTAAAGCTGTTCCAGTTGGTCTGGAGGCTATAGACGGGCGTCCACTCCAACCAGCTTATATTTCCCTGGAGACTTGTTCTCTATCCCTCTCCACAGAGGACGGTCACCACGAGAAGATTATCTTGGAGGTGATCCACACTCCATCGGTAGATGTGATTCTGGGACTCCCCTGGTTGTAACTACACAACCAACAACTGGATTGGGTTAATAAAGAACCCATACGATGGAGCCCCCAGTGCCTTAAGACCTGTCTTCCGCCCAAATGGATGTTAGCCGGAGTGGACGTGCCCACGGAGTACAAAACTTCCCTCCCAACGGTCTACTGGGACCTGGCGGACGTTTTCAATAAGGTACGTTCCGAAGTGTTATCCCCCCATAGAGACTTTGACTGTCCCATTGACCTTCTTCCCGGTGCTACCCTACCCAAGAGCCGTTCTTACCCTCTATCCATACCCGAGACCAAGGCCATGGCCGAGTATATCCAGGATAACTTGAGGAAGGGGTTCATCCGCAATTCTTCATCTCCAGCTGGAGCTGGATTTTTTGTTGTTAAAAAAAAGGATGGCTCCTTGCGTCCCTGTATTGATTACAGAGGTCTTAACAAAATTACGATCAAGAACCGTTACCCCCTACCACTTATTTCCGAACTCTTCGATCGTCTACAGGGGGCAACAATTTTTTCCAAACTTGATCTCCGTGGAGCCTATAACCTTGTCCGTATCCGTCAGGGCGACGAGTGGAAGACCGCCTTTAACACCCGGGATGGGCATTATGAATACCTAGTCATGCCTTTCGGCCTATGCAATGCCCCGGCGGTCTTCCAGGAGTTTGTCAACGAGATCTTCCGCGATCTTCTCGACAGCTTCGTTATCGTATACCTTGATGATATCCTTATTTTTTCTAAGTTCCTCTCTGACCACATTCAGCACACCAAATTAGTCCTGTCCCGCCTTTGGGAGAATCATCTCTACGCTAAGCTAGAGAAATGTTCTTTTCATCTTTCTTCCATTCCTTTTCTTGGATACATCATTTCTAGCACTGGCTTCTCTATGGACCCAGTCAAACTCAAAGCTGTCTTAGAATGGCCACAACCCACTACCCTGAAAGCCATACAGCGATTCTTGGGATTTGCGAATTACTATCGTAAATTCATCAAGAATTTTTCATCTATCGTGGCCCCCATTACTGCCCTTACCAAAAAGGGAGCTAACACAGCAGTCTGGTCTCCTGCAGCTCTCCAAGCTTTCGACTCCCTCAAAAAATCTTTTGCTTCTGCTCCTATTTTGCGTCATCCTGACCCCGGGCTTCCCTTTACCCTAGAGGTAGACGCATCCGACGTCGGTGCTGGCGCCATTCTCTCTCAGAGACAGTCCCTACAGGCCAAACTTCATCCCGGTGGGTTCTTTTCAAAAAAAAATTCTTCGGCAGAACGGAACTATGATGTCGGAAATAGAGAGCTCCTGGCTATTAAACTCGCCCTTCAGGAATGGAGACATCTTCTGGAAGGAACGGAGAACCCCATTTCAATTTTTATTGACCATAAAAACTTACTTTACATTGAGAGTGCACGTCGCCTTGGGGCACGTCAAGCTCAATGGTCTCTTTTTTTCCCAAGATTTAATTATCTCATATCTTACATTCCTGGCTCAAAGAATCAAAAGGCAGATGCATTTTCACGTCAATTCCTGTTCGAGGACAATTCCGAAGTTGTCTCCGAAACAATCTTACCCTCAAAATATATAATTTCGGCCAATTCTTTTGATAGCCTGGATCAGGTCGTGGCAGCACAATCTAACCTCCTGAGGGGTCTTAAGGTGCCGGTCGGCCGACTGCATGCAGCTCCACGCTTCCTTAAGAAGATTCTTGAGTGGGGTCATTCTTCTAGATCAGCCGGTCATCCAGGCGTTAGCAGGACTTCTGACCTCATTGGTCGTACCTTTTGGTGGCCAACCATCTTGCAGGACATTTCGGAGTACGTAAAAACCTGTCCAATCTGCGCACAGGTTAAGACCATTCGTAAAAAGCCATACGGCCTTCTACAACCCCTGCCTATACCAGAACGCCCATGGAGTCATCTTTTCATGGACTTTGTGGTGGAACTTCCAACCTCTAAAGGGATGAACACCATTTTGGTTGTCGTGGATCGTTTTTCCAAGCAGGCCCATTTCATCCCTCTCAAAGGCCTACCCAATTCCGCCACCCTGGCAGACGTTTTTGTTAAGGAAATATTCCGCATTCACGGAGTTCCTCTTTCCATCGTATCCGATCGAGGTACACAATTTGTCTAAAAATTTTGGCGAGCCTTCGCTCGTAGGATGGATATCACCCTCCATTTTTCTTCCGGGTATAATCCCCAAACTAATGGGCAAACCGAGAGAACGAACCAGACTCTGGAGCAATACCTCCGATGCTTCATCGCGGACAGCCAGGACAATTGGGTAGATTTACTTCCATGGGCAGAGTTCTCCTATAATTTTTTAAAGAACAGCTCCACGCTGAAATCCCCTTTTTTCATTAATTATGGTTTTCACCCAGGTCAGCTGCCCATCACCTCAGTTCCTTCCGGGGTTCCAGCGGCCGATGACCGAATCAAGGATCTTCAGGAATCCTGGAAAAAGATCCAAGAGGCTTTGAGAAGGGCAACCCACAGACAAAAGGCACAGGCAGATCTTCACCGCCGCCAGGCACCAGTCTTCAAGCCTGGGGATAAGGTCTGGCTCTCCTCCAAGAACATTAGACTGAAGACTCCGAGCCACAAGCTGGCCCCCAGGTACTTGGGCCCATTCTCAGTAGTGGAACGGATCAATCCTGTGGCATATCGTCTGGAACTTTCTCCATCCATGAAGATACCCTCCGTGTTCTACGTGTCACTGCTAAAACCTGTGTTCCAGAGTCTGCGGTTCCACAGGACACCGATTGACCCTAAACCGGTCATAGTTCAGGGGCAGGAGAAGTTTGAGATTCAGTCTATTCTGGATTCCAGGAGGACGAGGGGTTCGGTGCAGTACCTGGTTCACTGGAAGGGCTTTGGTCCAGAGGAAAGATCTTGGGTACCCTACCATCAAATACATGCTCCCAGACTGCTGAGACTCTTTCACTCTAAATTTCCCCAAAAACCATATTGGAGTCGTCCTGAGGCCGCTCCTCAAGGTGGGGGTACTGTAAGGTCCGGGGGAACACCTCTCTCTAAGGGGGTTCCTCCCGCGACTTTACTCACCCGATCCGCTCCGGCTCTACTGCCTCGCCGCCGCGGGCGGGATCCTCCTTCCCCTTCGCTCCCCGCGGTGGTTGCTGAACGCGCGCATGCGCGCGCACGAACAAGGACCTTTACATCCTCCCACAGGAGGAGTTCCCGCCCCCAGCTAAGGCCGCGCATACCTCTCCCGTGTGGCGCCCACGCCTGATGCGCGTGCACCGCCCACAAGCCTCGCATCAAGCGCTGCTGTGGCAATCTTGTCCTCTCCAATCCCTATCTTCCCTGGGGCCACTCCCTCGTTACTCCCCTGCTTCCTATTGGTCCTTCCTCCTATTTATACCTTGCTCAGCCATTCCTTCTTTGGCTGAGCATAGCTTTGTGTGACCTGTGTTACCCACGGTCGTGCCTGTCTTGGCTCTTGTCTCTTTGTCTTCCCTAGCGATCTTTGGTGTACCGAACTGGCTTGGCTGTGGATCCGCTCTGTACTTCGACCTTTGGCTTGTACCCTGACCTCCTGAACTCTCCGACCTTTTACCTTGGCTTACGGATTCCGATCTACCTCCCGACTCTGGACCCCAGGCTCTCGGTACCAACTATCTTTCTGGAACCTCCCTTCTCGTCCGGCAAGTACCTTACTTTATCTTATACTCCCGTACGGTTCCAGACGCCTATTTTCCACTTTCCATGCATTGTAGGAAGCATTCCCCATTCACGTGTACTACCAGGAAGCCTCCTGGCAGTGTATACTGTGATATCGCGAACTCAGCCATGTTCATAGTTTAAAGCGGGAACAGTATTGACTAGCTCCTGTTCCGTTGACTCACCATGCGCAACTGAGGGTGCGGTAGCTCACGTCCGGCTCCGCCCCTAGTGGTGATACAGTAAGCTCTTGCCTCCTCCCCCGGTGGATCCAGGAGTACAGGCACATTACAGATGGGCGTGGCTTCGGCTTTCGCGCAAAACCAAGCACATTTCAGGGTCACGGCTCAGCTTCGCGCCAAGACCTGCACAATTTTTCGAAAGAAGCTTGCAACTCTGCAAAATTCGCCACGTGGTTCTCCCGTTTGTGGCGGGAACGGCCATTTCACGCGCTGGATTGCTATAACTCCTTTAAAACAGAGGTTCTGGACTCCCGATCTCTGAGAGCCACCCCTGGGACGCTACTACACGTGGACAGCAGATAGTGCACACTGCGGCTTCCTGTGCTGCGGACCACTAATAGTATTGCTGCAGCTCCTCAACCAGAGGTTCTGGCCTCCTCAAGGTCAAGAGCCCCTCCCCGGACACTACCCGCACATACTGTACTGATTTTGGATACATATGTTGTAGCCCCTTTGAGGTGATTCTGGTCCCCTTAAACCCCACCAATCCCAGGTACCCTACACCTAATCCTTCTGAGAGAACTGGCCCTGACACAGTGTTTTTCAAGCACCTCTCAGCTTGGCATAAAGTTGGACATGAATGTGATAGTTTCCCCTTCAGGGGCTTCTGGTCCCTCAGATCCCAAGAGCCCCCAGGTACACTACCAATAATTATGAGAGAACTGGCCCTGATACAGTGGTTTTCAATCACCTCTCCGCTTCGCATAATAGGAGATCCCTTAGGCTAAGGTCCGCTGGAGGGTGCTGCACGCGCACCTGGCGTTCTGGCGGCACACAGCTGAAAACCGCGGCCTGTAAGGCATGATCGGTGGAGCGGGAGAGCGGGGAAGGGGGTGTGGCCTAAATGGCTCAGGTAGAGGTGTTCCCGGGAGAAACTGAATAAATATGTGAACTATAACTGGACATAATGCAAGATGATAAGAAAACTGTATGAATAGAGATCTCAGTAGATTGTGTTACAACTTGTGATATCTCAGATCAGTACAGCACAAACCACTGAACGATTGACAAACTCTGCAATACGCAATATGAAATATAATTTATTGTACATATGTAACGGATTTTCTGGCCTAGCCTGACCCACCCAATCTCACATTGGCCCCTGTGGTCTAACCAGTCCCCATTACAGTGTAGTGTCTGGTGGTGCACCTGTTGGCAACAGGACTCCTGAGTCTCCCGCATGATGTTGTGTGGGGATTGCCAACCCAGACAGGCAGCTGAGGTAGTGTGCATGAGTCCTACCTATATCCAGTGCAGCGCCTCCACCTCATCAGGTTCCCAGCGTCCGCTTGTGGATGGTCCTGATGAGGAACTCCTCTGTGGTGCACTCCTCTGTGTAATCACTCCACACTTACACACGAGGGTATAGTTTAACAGGATCATCTTTATTGCTTGCGGCGGGCCAGCTGCCCTTCACAGTAGTTGTACTCAGCCGCTCATGTTCACCGCACTTCCCTTTGAAAGGTAGCCTCTCCTTAATTGGGGATCACCTATCTCCTCGTAGGGAGACAGTCCCTGTTCCAGGTCCCTGGTCACAGTATCATAAGCGATATTCTTCCAAGTCTGTGCTCAGACTTGTTCCTTCTACCACCAACCTACTGAACTCTACTCCTCTAACTACTCAGCAACCACTAACTTTTGAACAGTGCTGTGCCTTATGTATCCTCTGGGGGCTGGCACAACTCTGACATCACTAATCATGGATGCAGAGCACGTGACCACTCCCATCCATACATAGGGCACCTCACCAGGGTGTGAGGGCAAACCTCCATAATTACTGCTGGCATGCCCATAACTTACCAGGCCTTATTGTAAGCAGGAGAGATGACTGCAACCATTTTACAGCTTGGTTACACATATTTGCTAAGAAAGATTAGATGCAAGCATATTAACCCTATTCATTCTAACTCATGGAGAAACTGGAGCTTTTGCAAGGCTACAAAAAAAACACCACCAGTTTTTGCAATGGGGAGCAAAAAAAGGTACTGTGGCCCCTTCCTCCCATTGGCTCAAGCTATCTTCCCTCTTGATTGGCTCCCGGCACACCTTGTGACGCGTCGCCGCAACGGGAACACAATCTTGTTGTATCCCCTGCTGGCTGACGCGCCACAGCGCGATGGGGGACAACAAGCGAGGAGACACCGGGCCAGACACTGCAGAGGTTAATATAAAAATTGGCAAACAGCCAATAAGCACCGTGAACAAATACCAGTAAAAGAGGGCGAACTAAAAAAAAACGATTTATTTCACTGATGGAAGATAACACTGACATGTTTCGCTCAAATGAGCTTCATCAAAGTGTGGTGTGTCAGCGTGATCTTCCATCTGTGAAGTAAATCGTTTTTTTTTAGTTCACCCTCTTTTACTGGTATCTGTAAAAGAAAATTTCCTGGCGCCCTCTGTTCTATTATTTGCTCAACACTCCCACCCTGCCCGAAGTCCAGCGACCCTGAGACCATCACCCCTGACGAAGCCAAGCAATTCGTGAAACAAGTTTTCCATTTTGAAAAGCACTCAAAGCTAATGAGATGCAAAAATAAATTCAGTTCGTTAAAGTAGCAACGCTATTAAAACAGCAAAATGTGAAAAATCCTACATGGTTTTTTTTTAAAAGAAATCAGTTCTGTAGTATTAGATAATACTGTATGCATTTTATTTATACTCCTCATGCCAATACTGATCATTCCCTGGTTGCTACAGCAAGCCATTAAGAAAGTCATATCCACTTCCTCTTTTGAAGCAGGCTCTCACTCACCTTTTTGAGCTCTGCCCTTTGGCAGCAAAGTATCACAAACAGATCTGTTACTGTATTCCATTCAGCAGACGGTCTATTACTCTGAAAGCTGTAATAGTAATGTCTAACACTTAGCAATATCATTTTACATATCAGCTGCAGTATTTCACAGACTGCAGCACACAATTAGAAGGCAGCCATTTAGTCAGGCACACTATCAGGATTTTTATAGATTTATAAAAGCAGCACCAAATGATTGCCAGCTAAGGCCGTGTTTATAGTGCCAGCGACGGCGATGCGACATCGCGGCAAAACAAATGTATTGCCGCCATCGCGTGCGCTTATAGTAGAAGCGGCACGAAGGCGCAACGGCTTGGTCGCGATCGCTGGAAGTCAAGTCAATTTGATTTTTCCGGCGACGGCACTATAAGCGCAGCCTTAGGTAAGAATGTATCATTTTACATTGTCGCACGCTTTACATATAAAAATATGTCCTCTAGCATTGGTAGATTTTTTTATAGGACAGATATGTGCCCAAGGACATTATTCCGCAAAGTGACAATAGCGCTGATCCGGTGCCATCGCAGGGAAGCCCCGCTGTGAACGCGTCCAACAGGCGCAATTTACACTTCATAGAAAAAGAGCCTAAATGTAGCCGGTTTACAACTTTTGATTTTAATCACACAAGTATAACTATTCTTAACTTTTTTTTTTTTTTTTACTTTGAATATTTTCATGCTAAACAAATACTTTAGAGGATTTATATAATCTTTATCTAATGGCCTCAGATCTGCAGCTACAATGGTTTTGTTTAAGTAATTATGATGCTATGATTATGATTAGCTGATATGCATGAATTCGCCAGACTCAGAGATAAGGGGATATTCATTTCTCACACGATTCATATACATTTGTAATTGTTTCTGAGTGGCTGCATGGGATAGGTTTTTTTTTATTTTTTTATCAAGACAGGATTACATTACTCTGGGGAAAGAGAGGGATGAGGTTTAAAACTAGGATCTGTGATACTTTATTTTAATTAATAAATACTGTATGTTATTTCAATGGCATTCTTAACTAGCTCTTTGTATTACTATTCCTGGTCTGGATGTGCTTTGCTACAGACACCCTGTCAAACATTTGGTAGAGTAAAGCAGATACAAAGATATTCTTTATTTCTGTTTCCCGTAATATTTCACTCTGCCTTCAGGTGGCGCTAAAGGCCCATAAGATTCTCCGCTTGGCTTAGGTGGGTGTAAGAATACTCAATGCACTTTCCTATGTAATGAAAGCCATTGCAAATGAAGCTCTAATAATATAAATGGTACAGTATTTTGATTGCCTTGAGTGATCAGCACAATGAACACATTGGACAGAGAAGGAGTGGCTCCGTGAGTAAGGACACTGACTGGCACTAAGAGTTTGAAGCAGGGGAGCCTGTTTCAATTCCCCGTGTCGGCTCCTTTTGACCTTGGGCAAGTCACTTTATCTCCCTGTGCCTCAGACACCAAAAACATAGATTGTAAGCTCCACGGGGCAGGGACCTGTGCCTGCAAAATGTCTCTGTAAAGCGCTAAGTAAAACTATTATCATGTATGAAACTTTATGCGTCAGCATTCTTGCATTAACCCATTGAAATGTTTTGTGAGAGCATTAGAGTAATTATAGTGGCTGCCAATCAGCAAATGAATAGCGATTCATTTTCCTGCAATAGAATAGAAAGTCATGGAATTCTGCAATTCAACAGGGGATTCACTCTTCTGCTTGAAAATTGCAAAGCCAGTACATCCAACCTCACACTGATGAGACCCATTAAGGTTGAAACGTCTGTGAGTGGTTTGACTGGCTTTGCATCTAATCCCATGCTTTGCTTAAAAGCTGTGTGAACAGCAGAGCATTTGCTTATGTTCCATGTAAATGGATTTCAGGCAAAAGGTGACACATTGTGTGCTCATTTGCATATCATTTCCCAGAATCCCTTGCTGCAGTGGGAGCACTGGGTGATAATGGTTGAAATGTAGGGTTGCAGACCTGTCTAAGCATGTGAATGTGCTCATAAGTAATATTCATTTTTTTTTATACATGAATCAGAACCAGAGCACGCACAAAACAAAATAACAAATAAAGGTAATAGAAGGGTGCATACTGTCCAAAAAAATACAGAAAAGGGAAACAGGACAGGCACTCCTGTATACAAAAAGGAAAAAGGTATTGACTCAACGTATGTGTTTCAAAACTTTTAATCCCTATTCATTTGCATAAAGATGTTCCCTTCTCCGCACCCCGGCAGAACCCAGCTAGCATAAATAGTATTTTCATACCGAAGAAGCCGCAAACAATGCGTACGTGTATTCAGATGCCGGGATGCGTGAAAGGGTAGCAGCGATGCCCCAGCCCCCCTGACTCAAACATCAAGCAATTCACTGGAGCGCTCGTGTAACAGAGAGAATGATGGATTGCAGATGTCAGTCTTGCAATTACAGACTCTGTTTAAGAAGCTGAAGTTTGGACAAGTGTAGAATTCTGTGTGCTCTGCTCTGCCACTCTCTCAGGGAACACTCACCCGGGGGCTGCAGTTTACATGGAATCTATTGCAGGAGGGATTGGGGGGTGGGAGGGTGAGAGTGCTGGGTTTAACTCCTTCACTGCCAAAGAGGGCAGCAACACATTGCAAAACAATAGAATTACGACCGTTTTTTTTTAATAAACACATTTTTCGAGTCGCCTGCTGCAGCAAAGTTTAATTTGACCTGAAATGAACCCGGTGCATAATAATAATAAAAAAAATTTTTTTTGGCAGACATGTGAAGATATCATGTAATCCCCAGCTGCGTTATCGTAGTAACAGGGGTTGATAGCTCAGGGTCACGCCTTCCGTAAGCAAATGTCATTGAAAGCGAAGCCAAGGGAAAGTTCAGAGGTACAAATTGGAAACTTCCGATCTGAAGACGTTGGTTAGTAAGAAGCTACAGTATTACCACCTTTCTGTGCATTAGAGATGCCAGTGACATCTCATTGCTTACATACTGCAGGGAACAACAGGCGTCTTCTGCTTTGAACGCTGTAAGCCTTTGGATTGTAGGAGAGTCTACAGTAGGGGTGGGCAACTTCAGTCTTCAAGGGCCACCAACAGGACAGGTTTTCAGGATATCCCTGCTTCAGCACAGGTGGCTCAATCAGTGGCTCAGTCAAAGACTGAGCCACTGATTGAGCCACCTGTGCTGAAGCAGTCGAAGACTTTGCCACTGATTGAGCTACCTGTGCTGAAGCAGGGACATCCTGAAAACATGACCTGTTGTTGGCCCTTGAGGCCCGAAGTTGCCCACTCCTAGTATAGAGTGTAGAGAAATATGTTGCCAGCAGTTGGTGAAGGGGTTTTAAAAAGTAGTGGTACTGTGCCAGACTTAAAAATAAACGTCTACATATATATATATATATATATATATATATATATATAAAAATGTACGCAATGTTGTTGCTGTCAAAATAGGGAAGGGGGAATTGTTCCGAAATAAATCCCTCCAGGACCTGCTCTATAAGCTTTAAAGAGGCCAATTAAAGCCGATCGTGCGAAAAACTCCCGTCCAAGTGACAAGTCGGTGGGAGTGGTGCGGGACGATCAGCCACTTTGCAGCTTACAGGATAAGTCCCCTTTGTCTATAAAGAGAACGTGGAATTGTACGTTTCTAAATTAACAAAAAAGCAGGAGATCCAAACCTGTTATCTCCCCGGATTCTCCAACGGGAAAGATATTCATGAGCAGCACCATATGGCTCATATGGGGTTAATATCATTACAGGTAGAGACGCTGGAGAATTAGGCAAGGCCAAGGGGAACCAGACAATTATATTACCCCTCTTTTTTTAATTATATATCTTTCTATAGCACAATAAAAGAGGAACTGCAGCACTGGTATACATATCATTAGAGCCGCTCAGTCTGTCTGTTTCTCTCAATCCAATTACTGCATATATGTTTTGACCACTAAACCCACATTTTTTCTGTTTTGTTTCTTCAATACAATTACCCCATATTGCAAACCGTCTTCCTCGTACATCTCTTATATTCCTATCTGTACTTTTATGGTTCTTGTTTAAGCTTCTCTTAGGCCTTAATCTCACCTGCAATAGCTTGACTTTGGTTCTATACTGTTCTTCCATAACTATGGTTCTATACTGTTCTTCCATAACTATGGTTCTATACTGTCCTTACATAGCTATGCTTCTATACTGTCCTTACATAACTATGGTTCTATACTGTTCTTCCATAACTATGGTTCTATACTGTCCTTACATAGCTATGCTTCTATACTGTCCTTACATAACTATGGTTCTATACTGTTCTTCCATAACTATGGTTCTATACTGTCCTTACATAGCTATGCTTCTATACTGTCCTTACATAACTATGGTTCTATACTGTTCTTCCATAACTATGGTTCTATACTGTCCTTACATAGCTATGGTTCTATACTGTCCTTACATAACTATGGTTCTACACTGTCCTTACATAGCTATGGTTCTATACTGTCCTTACATAACTATGGTTCACTATGTGTTTTTTCTAATATTGGTGTTAGTATATTCTATCTCGTTCTAACTTACCTACACTATGTACTCTTATTAGTAACGTTAAAAGTTAGAATGAGCATATTATTTTTTTGATATGACTATAAATGTGTTTTTATGGGTTAGCAGAGGTATTAGTAACTTATATATGTTAGTCTACGGCAATATGTATTTGAGCTACTGCAATTCAACCTAATGAAGGAATGAGAAGTTTGTAATCGTCCTTTAATAAGAGCCATGGTGAGGTTAATGTCATTTTCTGTAATCTCCAATGGCCGTCGTGTGGGGTTCATTGCCAGAGTCTCCAAGCGGGCACCCGATCCACAGTGTCTGAAGGGCGCCCTAACAAGTGAGTGCAATTTGGGTTCCAATCCATATATCTGGATATCCTATATATATTGCCATACCAAGCTTATGCGCTGCTTAATACCAGTATAGAGGTCACACTGATAGTATTGGTGGTTAGGTCATTGTTTCTCTTAGTCCAGTGTGGTTGTGAAAATAAAAGTACTTTGGCCACTGGTTGCAGTGCCTAGGGTTTGCAAGGTGTCCAGTATTGAACTGGACTGTCCTGTATTTGGACACTGCCCAGTATCACATTAGGGGGAATACTGGACATGGTTGTGTCCGGTATTCCCTCTCTGGACATAGTGACCAGACCGGCTTGGGGGGCCATGGGATTTCCCCGAGCAGGGAGAGAGCAGGGCTTTTGCTAGGCGGCTGGGCAGCTTGCTCCATTTTGAGAAAGGGCATAGAGCCCGAAACGCGTAGATGGACACCTGCTGTAGCCACGGGCGGCTTTTGTCTGATCTTTTTATTGAAATAAATGCTGTTTTTGCTTCCGTGGGCCTCCTCCTGTTTTTCTAGGCAGTGCAGTGCCTTTTTTCCACTTGTTCCTGCTCCTTGCCTTGGTGCACTGCATGCTGCTAATCTACTGCTGTGGAATACTCCTCCGGATCCTGGAATTTAAAAAGTGAGTTACAGTACATTTGTGGGTTGCCATACTCTGATTTCTCACTGTATGGGACAATGGTTGTACTATTTATTGGTGCCTTATGGCATTAAGTACTAGTCCCCTAACCCTACTAGGGTAACTTTATTATATACCACAGTTTATTGGGAGTAGTCCTGTTGCAGACGCTTAAATGTTTAAAGGACCCGTTTATTCTGATGCACTGGCGTTCTACACATCTGCCATTATCCAGAAACTGCCAACCAGGAGGAGGTGTCAGGAGCCTGGGGCCAAGGAGAGGGGGAAACAGCATGGAGAGGAGAGGTGTGTGTGTGTGTCTCGAGCGCGTTGCACCTTTCATCATGGTGTCCAGTATTTCTGCAGAAGCTGCCTGGCAACCCTAGCAGTGCCCCTGGCACCGAAATCAATGATCTGCCATCAAGTGAAGACAAAAGGGTTTCTGTAAGTACAGTAGCAATCATATCATTTTTTAATGCTACCTGCACTATTGTGGTCCTACCACCCGAAGCCCTCATAGTTAAAAAGTTACTCGTGACAGACATTTATTGGGGGCAATGGTTGAAGTGCAATAAAAAGGAGCAGAACTTTATTGCAAGAGGTAAATAAAGCACAGGCCTCACTGGCAGAGAATAGGCTAACCCTGGTGACAAAAGGCATACTATATTCGTTGTAAAGGTGTATTTTATGTGCGTCTCCGTTTCCCGGCTCATAGGGTCCACACTTGGTTGTAGTGCTGGTGGTAAATGGCAACCAGCCGTGCAGGAGTATCTCCTGAGCGTTGTATCCACTCCACCGCAGGTTCCGCTGGGACTTGTGGATACAGAGAGCAGGAAAAGAATATTGGGCGCCGGAGATGTTTTAAGTACGCGCCACTTACATTTATTGCAGCCTTTTACAACAGTAAACGGTGATGCTTTACACTGGTACAGTAGCTGTAAACACAGTAACCGCTCCCTCTGTTATATATCTGACCTCTAACTCATTCTTATTTTGCTCAACGGTGCAACTGCTCTGTGGCTTTGACCTCGATGTCCCCTCCAGGGCTTGCCTCAGAACGGTGAGGACAGCCAGTCTATGTCCCTGCAGATTAATCCTCCCTGAAGTTTCTGTCCTGACCGTTTAACTGGGTCAGTCTCCAACTTAAAACTGTTCTCCAGCACTTTGAACAGGAACTTTAACAAAGCATACAGATCTCAATAATTTAGGAAGGACCCCCGCTCAGTCAGACTGGGCACTTAACTACTCAATTCCTTTTACGCAGACATTAATATGAAGAGGGCATAGTTAAAGCTGATCTGTCTAACTCAGTGGTGTTAAACTCTGGTCCTCAAGGGCCACCAACAGGTCAGGATATCCCTGTTTCAGTACAAGTGGCTCAGTCTTCAGTCTAACTCCTCCCCAAATCTGATCACAAATTGTGTGTGTGTAGGGGGGCTACCCCACTCTGTATTAAATCATGATTGCCTCTTGTGCCAAGGAAGATTAATAGAGGTATACATTATTTCACATGGTTTCTGGCACAGGACCTATGCCATCAAAATCCTCTTTGACCCATATTTATTACTCTAGGCGGAGACAGAAACAGACGTGGAGGGACAAGAAAAAAAAATAAAACAAATAATCAGAGTACATATGAGGAACCTCCCAGGCATCTATCCATCCCAGAAAGTGGCATGATCTGCAAGCCACACACAGGCCGGGGAGGTGTTCCAGCGCCACGCCTCATCCTCCTGCTGAGGTTACTGACGGTCACACACGCTGCTCCTCCTCCTCCTCTCCCTCCATTCATTTCAAACACCCTGCACACACACACTCAGCAGAGAGAGTCAAACCAGGATTAAACTCAGCATATGAAACACTCCACCCCCCTCCTCCAGCCTCCCCCCCCCCAACATTCTCATTATTCTTTCCGCAATTACACGTACCAAACAAAGCAAATCCCTTGCCTCAAAAGATTGTGGGAAAAGGCTGTGGGCATTAACCCATGCAATGCTGGAAAGCTTTGCAATGCATATAGCCTCACCCGTGCTGAGTGAGTCAAGAGAGTAGAATTTTACAATGGGGAGGGGTATAACATTTTTTTTTAAAAACAAAAACCTTTCCGGTATGTAAGATTCAAAATAATAATTACACCCAGGTTGAATGTTTTTTTTAACCTTTATGCTCCTGTCGCGTACGTGTCAGCTCACTCCTCTTCAGGCCTCATTTTTAACTTCACTTTATTTTTGCGAATGATTTTTTTGTGTGTGGATGTCACTTTTAAAAGAACAAACAACCTATCGAGCCCGATTGACTAAGCGGTGCCACGCCGATAGATCCCTTTCCGGCGCGGTGGCGGAGCAAGCTTCCTAAATATGGTTATACTGTTGACTGCAAGTCTCACCATTCCTTTTAAGCCGTAACACGTATGGGATAATTGATGCACATTGTGAGCTTATTTACTACAGTGTAACAGTGGCACAGTGGAACAGTGGCACAGTGGCACAACTCGGGCAAAAGAACTCAAGCAGATTTATTAAAGGAAGAACACAAATCACTTTCAGTGGGAGATCTCTGATAAAGATGGCGCTGTTTGCTTGGAGACCTTACTTAGTAAATAGATGGCCTGCTATGTTTTCGGGGAGTGTATAAATGGCCGTATCCTCTTGCTATATATGCGAGTTCTAAGAAGTACGATTCATAGTCCTGCTTTTTTTTTTTTTGTGATGAGATCATTTAAGTTACAAATCCCAGATGACACAATTTAGGAGATAAAAACCAGGAGCAGCCTAAATCTTCCTGAATATGTGAGGGTAATTACAGACGACAATATTTGCCACATAAAAATAGGCACTATGTAGTTCCTCTACTCGTGCTGGATGGAGAAACTTCCAAGCTATTCCTATGGAGGTCGCCTAACTTATGTTTACATACACACAAAACAACCTTTTGGGTTAATAAGTACAACTGGTCTTACAGCAGAGATCAGATGCATTGTACGGAACCCCAACCCTCTCTAATAGCGCGTCTGAGATCAGATGCATTGTAAGGAGCCCCAACCCTCTCTAATAGCGCGTCTGAGATCAGATGCATTGTAAGGAGCCCCAACCCTCTCTAATAGCGCGTCTGAGATCAGATGCATTATACGGAACCCCAACCCTGTCTAATAGCGCGTCTGAGATCAGATGCATTGTAAGGAACCCCAACCCTGTCTAATAGCGCGTCTGAGATCAGATGCATTGTAAGGAACCCCAACCCTGTCTAATAGCGCGTCTGAGATCAGATGCATTGTAAGGAACCCCAACCTTCTCTAATAGCGCGTCTGAGATCACGTGCATTGTAAGGAACCCCGACCCTCTCTAATAGCACGTCTGACATCCAGGCCCGCCAAGAGGGGGGGGGGGGGGGACAAAAGGGCACTGGTGCCAGTTAATTAAAAAAAAAAAAAAAACACTCTATGCCGGGTCTCCCTATTGGCAGCGCCGAAAGTCAGCAGCTGGGTAAGCTTCCGGCGCGCCAGCGTGAGAGGGAGGCCTGGCGCATGCGCCATCCGCCCCAGCCTGGAGTGCCGCCGGGCCCCCCCCAGTGCCGCCAGGCTGCTCCAGCCCCCACAGCACTGTCACCACTGTGGCGCCCCCCCCTTCCCGGCATCGCTGGCCCCCCGCAGTGCCTCCAGGCTGCTCCCGCCCCCGCAGCAGTGTCACAACAGTGGCGAACCCCCCCCCAGCGCCGCCGGGCCCCCGCAGTGCTGCCAGGCTGCTACCTGGCCTCCCCCAGCACCGCCATCCCCCCGGCCGGCCCCCTTCCTGCAGTACCGCCAGCCACTGGCCCTGTCCCCCGCAGAACTGCCCCACCTGCAGCAACGGGCTCCGCCGCCCTCCCCCACCCAATACCGCCAGTCACTGCCCCCTCCCCCCCAACAACCAGCCCTCTGCAGCCATCGGCACACCGCCCCCCCCCAGCCTCCAAGCCTGACCTGAGACCATCCCCCAGGTAAGTCTCTGATTTTTACATATTTTTTTTGTGTGTGGGGGGGGGGGGGGGGGGGGGGGAAGTGACTGGCCCCAGTATATTATAATACATATAAAAAAGACCCCAACCCCCCCGGTTGGGGTATTTTTTATATGTATTGGGGGGGTTGGGGTATTTTATATATGTATTGGGTGGGGGCTGGGGTATTTTATATATGTATTGGGGGGGGTTGGGGTATTTTATATATGTATTTGGTGGGTTGGGGTATTTTTTATATGTATTGGGGGTGTAGAGTACTTTTTATATGTATTGGGAGGGTCTCGCATATTTTAGCATTGTGTCCAGTATCTTTGGACAAGCCACCTGGCAACCCTAGCCGCCGTTCCCCCAGCCATCCTGCAGCCACTGGCCCCCCCCCCCAGTAGCATCCACCGGCGCCCCCCCCTAGTAGCAGCCACCGGTGCCCCCCCCCAGTAGCAGCCACCGCCCCCCCCCAGTAACAGCCACTGGCGCGCCCCCCCCCAGTAGCAACCACCGGCCCCCCATCCACAAGGTAAGTCTGATTTTTTTTTGTATTGGGGGTGTATTTTTTATATGTAATGGGTGTAAAAAATTTTTTTTCGTGGTCGGTGCGCTATGGGTTGGGGGGGGGGGGGCCTGCTCCTTCCATTTGTCCCGGGCCCATGATTTCTGTTGCCGGCCCTGCTGACATCAGATGCGTAGTAAGGAGCCCCAACCGTCTCTAATAGCGTATCTGAGATCAGATGCATTGTAAGGAACCCCAACCCTCTCTAATACCGCATCTGACATCAGATGCATTGTAAGGAACCCCAACCCTCTCTAGTACCGCGTCTGACATCAGATGCATTGTAAGGAACCCCAACCCTCTCTAATACCGCATCTGAGATCAGATGCATTGTAAGCAACCCCAACCCTCTCTAATAGCGCGACTAAGATCAGATGCCTTGTAAGGAACCCCAACCCTCTCTAATAGCGCGTCTGAGATCAGATGGTGTGTCGGATGCATTGTACATTGTTCTGCATTTGGTACAATGTTTAAATGACCTGAAACTGGCAGTGAACCCTTTAGGAACCTTTGTGGAAAAACTGTCTTACAGGACCTCAAACATTTAGTGTACCTGCTAGCTACGCACAGTTAAAGGGCATGTCATTGAAATCAAGTCGCAGAAAACTGCAGTAAAAAAATAAAAGATAATAAAACTTTTGTTTTGCAACTGAAATTTGTATCAAACGCTTTAGAACCAGAGCAATTTGCAAAACATTGCAGGCTGCCTTTTCACTCCAGTACAATATCTCACTAACCTCATTGCTGTGGTAAAACAGGGGTTAAAATAATGAAAGGCGCGGTGTAAAATTAGAGCATGCAACATAAGGAATTTCAATCATAACCTTTACTGCTGCTCACTTATTCATAACCAACTTTCCCTACATTATTTTCATCTGTGCTTCTCTTCTATCTCAAAGTATTATCTGAAATATACAAATATATAATAAATAACTTGCAATATTAACAAATCTTAAAAGATGCTTCCCCCCCAAAAGCAAATTATAGTTCTTTATTCTTCCTACACAGAAATAATATACCCCCCCCCCCGTACGTATCACTGACAGTGTACACAGCGCTGTACAGGCATACCCCGCATTAACGTACGCAATGGGACCGGAGCATGTATGTAAAGCGAAAATGTACTTAAAGTGAAGTACTACCTTTTTTCCACTTTTCGATGCATGTACTGTACTGCAATCGTCCTATACGTGCATAACTGATGTAAATAACGCATGTGTAACAGGCTCTATAGTCTCCCCGCTTGCGCACAGCTTTGGTACAGGTAGGGAGCCGGTATTGCTGTTCAGGACATGCAGACAGGCGCATGCGTGAGCTGCCGTGTGTCTATTGGGCGATATCGCCTTACTCGCGAGTGTACTTAAAGTTAGTGTCCTTAAACCGGGGTATGCCTGTATATAGAATTTGCAGGCACAATGAGTCCCACCTCTGTAAAGTTTACAATCTAATGTTGATGCCCGAGGTACAAGGAGACAAAGTGACTTGCACAAGATCGCAAGCAGAGCTGAAACGCTGCGAAGGCAATGTGACATTTCCACCCAGCTAGTCTCGCATGACTGTTTCCACCTCGCCGCGTACATATTCCTAACCTCAGAGTGATGATATTTTCACATGTGGGCTGGATGGAGGAGAGATAGACACGGTTATAATTTGCTCTTGACACTCAGAGAAATAAGATACTTTACATTCCCTGAGTGCTCTCTGGTTTCTCCATCTGCTCCACTGTGGAAGAAATGATGGCGAGAGGGCGAGATCGTCTCGTTTTAGCTGCACGGTGGCAGCAGAGATATTTTCCAGTCACCAGTCTGTGCTGGTGCATTGTTGTTGTTTATGGGATCCGCAAAGTGTCTTTGACTGTCTGTCCCTTCTCATTTAATTGCAGTTAAGCGCATTTTTTCATACTTAAACTCACGTCTAAGAATGGGAGATATAAATATACTAGCTGAAAGTACCCGGCATTTCTAGGGAATTCTAAGAAACACCCTCACCCCTTCTTCTCTCACCTCTCCTAACCCCCTCTTCTCTCCCCCCCCCCACTCATATCATTTCCCTTTAATACCTTATGCTGTGCCTAATTCTTTCCACCTCTTGTTCTGCAGCATTCTTACTTTCTGATCACGTGCCAACTGACTTCCTCTCCCCCTTTCTCCCTCTGCTTTCTGTGTAAACTGTATAGCTAGCTAACTCCTTATCTGCCACCAGGCTATGGGCTTTATGATGTCCCCAGTATGAAGTCACGTTCCAGATACTGTACATAGCCTACCAGGCACAACACCCAGTGGCTGACCTGCTTAGAGAAATTGTAACAGCTCATAGAATTAAAAATAGAGTGTCTCCAGTTTCCAAACATAAAAAAAAAAAAAAATACCTGCTCCTTGATCTCAGGAACCGCCATGCACAATATGGTTACACTACATTAATGTCCAAATGCAGACAACTTTCCCAAATATATAGTAGATAATGTGATACAGATCATATAGGTGCTTGCAAACGGTGGGTATATACGTTTATATTAAATTACATGACACATTCTGTTGTGGCTCTCCTATCTGTAAAACTTGCTTCCCCCCCCCTCTCTCTTCTTCTCGTGCACATGCAGAGCTGGGTGTTGCAAGGATTTCATTCATGGTGACGTACATTTGGGCGTGTGGGAGGTGCGACCAATCGGAGAGCACTACAATTAGGTAAAGCAGATCAGCCCATGCCTCACATGATCTGCTGAGCATTTCTTGTTTAACTATAACTTGCAGAAGTGCCGGCTGCCACAGTCAGAGTCACAGGCTGGAAGGCAGAAGTTGCTCTCAGAGTTTATTTATTTTTTTGCCTTTTCATCCCTTCTGTGCTGGGTTTCTATTTGACATTTATTTTCACAGACAGGGGGATAAACTGTGATTTTTTTTTTATACCATAAAAAAATTTTTATTGAAAAATTCTAAAAATAAAACAAATTTAAGTGCATTTGGAGAGTGCAAGAAATGAAAATCTTTATTGGGTTTATGTGGATAAGTTTAGTGATTGCTGTGCATCAGGGGGAGAGCTCTCAACTTGCTGAAGAGGGGCTTCTAAAAGGTGAGTTAAAAAAAAAATATATATATATAATTTAATTCCATGCACCTAAAGATTCTAGGCTTTCCTTTGATCAGCTGTAACATTGTGGCCAACAGATGTGGCTGAATGAACATGCTACATTAATCATCATAAAGGATTACCCTTACCAGGGTTCTACATATCCAATGCATATTTTAATAGGATGCATTTTTTTTTTTTTTAAAGCTTTTCGGGACCAGATGTATTTTTGCTGTTGTCTTGACCCATAACTCTGTTGTAATAATTGTACTTGCATAGAGTTGATCTAATTGCATTGAGGGAGGAGGGGGGGGGGGAGCACACATGTGTTTCAATTGCTCTTAAATATTTGGTGGTAATTTCTTGAACATTTTGAAGTTTTTTGCACCATTAAAGAACTCGCAGCAGATTTATCAGGGGGATATTTGGACAGTTTGCTTTGCATGCTGGTACTAGACCACATTTGAATAAGTGTTCTCTTCACCTCCTTCCTGTGCTTTGATCACATTCTTGCAACCTGTACAAATGTCACATTCAGGAGAGGTGGGAAGTTTGGTGCAGTCTGGATCAGTACCTAGTAGAACAGGACACAGTCATGTGGTTTTGATCACAATATTGAAATAGAAGATTGGTAGGTAGCAGGTAACTGAGGGGTTCCTCCCCTTGTTAGGAAACTCCATATTATTTATCTTGCACTGAATTGCAATTTTTTTCAATTTTATTTTTCCACCCTGGTTACATTTTGACACTTGAAGGGGAGTGAGTCCTTTTGGTAGTTGGTATGTTAACAATCATTGTCACAACTGTTTCTATTCAATTCCATAGTTGCCAGATGCAGAGTATAAAGTCTACTTGGGTTTTATCTGTTTTCTCCATACAAAATCATATTTGAGATAATTGGAAAGTAACTTTGATTTTACTTGATCAGAAGTTTTTCCTGGCTTTTTCTGTCCTATATAAACCTAGCTCTGTATAGTTCAATGCTTTGTCATTTGTCAGTGCAGTTTCTGTGAAGCCCACAGTGTGTTGCTATGCGTTTAATGTTACAACACTCGGGTAATACATTAGTCCCAGGCAGTGCATTAAAATGTAGTTGCACTGTACTTGAATGCTGGTGAGCATGTATCTGCTAAACAAGGGGACAATTCATGTGAAGTCAATGGCTCTGTAAATAGCATTATCCTGTGTTTGTAAATAAAGGAATGGTGATTCATTCTCCTTTTACACCATTGCCTTTGACCTAACATTGGGTAAGCAGAGTTGACACTATTAAAGTTCGCACTGTGGAAGGGTAGTCGGGATCTCTGCATGGTCTATTGTAAAGTATAACCCGGTTGATTGTGAATAGACCTTTTGCATGTAATAGCTGTGTATTGAGTAACTGTGCTTGCTTTGGTCAGATGATTAGGTATGAATGAAGCTATAATTTGTTCCTAATTACCATTTGCCAATCTGTAATTTAAGACGTTTGTGCACGATTAAAAATGATACATTTTACGTCTCGTATTATGAGACGTTTGACGTTATCAATGCAACAAAGGAAGTATACAACATAATAGTGTGTGTGTGTGTGTGTGTATTAAGGACCAATTACTATACAAAGGCTGCCGTTTTCATGTAGCCTATTGATTCATTTATGATCAAATGAATACAATGCTTACACACACCCATATTTACTGTGCGATATTTATCATGGTACTTACTCTGCATCACATATTACAACAAGGTTATTGATTTTGGCTAATGGGATCCTTTTGTCAAGAGAAGTTACAGTATAATGATCAAGGCTTTTTGGATTAACCAAGAGTGAAGCTGGTAATTAAAAATAAATTACTCCCATTTAAAAAAAATTAGTTAGTCGGGCTGTAGTAAACTTGCTACGTGGAAGTAAAATAAATTGTATTAAAGTAAAATAAACTAAAGTTTAAAACCCCATTTGGTCTAAGTACAATATTCCCTTGTGTGCCCTCGAGCGTTGTAAGATTATTGACCTGCATTAAAATTGCTGTATGTAATATACAGGTAATCTCCTTGTGTTTAGATCTACTCATTTTTTGCTCTGGGTGGTTGCTCTCAAATGGCATTTTACTTGTTCAAAGGCGCCACGTGACTAGAGTTTCACTGGGTTTGATTTAAAAATGCTGCCCGACTGGTTGTGTCGAATTTTACATATTTGGTTTCTTTTTATTTGTTTAGAGTAATTTTGTCAGTTTGTGTACACACTGCTTCTCACAGTACAGGAGGACACTGTGAACTGATTGACTAGCTGATGGGAAAGAATGAGGTGTGACATTATGATGACATAATGGAATGTACTCCCTTCTGTCTGAGACAAAGGTTAATGCAAAGTATGCCAATGCACACATTGACTTGTGTAGCTTTTTTGCCAGTCAGCAGCAGGTGACACCATCACGTTTAGGATTTTGAGCCCCGCACTATATGTTCCGCCGTCCTGGCGTCTTCATGTGCGCATGTGCAAGAAAATCCTACCTTTATTTACTATGTTCACGTTTTTATTTGCCTGCAGATGACACTATTGCAAGTTTGCTCAAGGAGGAAAATGACATTGTAGAACCGGTGAAGCCTCACGTGAAGTTTAATACTCACTTCTCCACTAACCCAGATGATGGGTGCTATCTCACTGCAGGTCACGACGGGTGCCTGAAGAATTGCAGCTTTAATACAACCGCCAAAACCTTCTTTGTTATCCATGGATGGACGGTATGTATACAGTATGTGGAAATATAGCGAGTGGATCTTCATTCTATTACACTGTTGCAAGGCATATTCATCGAACAATGTGTGATTGATATGCAGGTTGACTATACTAGTCTCGTCTTACACCTCCATATGGGGAATTTTATTGGCACATGTGAACAATATCATGCTCAAATGAATTTTGCAAATTGCATGTGCTCTCGTTTTTCACCTGATGGGATGTGTTTGGAGAGAATGCAGAAATTCTCCACAAATGAGCCTCCTGCATTGGAAATGTGTTGCCCAAAAACCATCTGTGATAATGTAGGCAACAGAGTTAAATTTTCCAAAGGCTTGCCTCGGTCCTTTTGTCTGCTTGCCTTGGTCGTGAGCCCATCTGTTTCTTTGTTGGGTTGTAGGAGGCGTATGAAATGGTGTAGGGTGGCATTCATCCTCCGTGCTAGAGAATCAGAACTCTAAATGGGTAGACTTAGGCTGGCACTGCCTACCCTTTCAGACTAGCCACACCGGGGAAAAGTCAGTCGAGGTGAGAATCGCTGGAGCTCATGTACTGTAATTTCCTGCTCCAACAGAGCTGGGGTTAATATGGACATAGATAAAGAAATCCATGCTACCGGGTCATTTCGAACATCATCGTGTAGTTTAAGATTCCATTATAGATGCTGAGCACATATATATTGGCCAACAACGATAAGCAAGAACACATAGGTCTGTTCTGGAGTCAGTCATTTGACTCCTAGTATGGTACATAAACATACCGTACCTTTGTCAGACTGCCTGCTCAGACCTAGAGTTCTGTGTCTCCATGCTTCTGTGCCTCAGTGGTGTAGTTCAGAGTCTTCAGCCAGCGTTTTTCTGTGGCGTGCTTTTGAAGGTAATCGGACAAGTAAAGGTTTCCCACCGGGGTAGCGCTTCATTGAAAACTTGAAGAGACCAGGTTCAGTAAATTGGTTACAATTTATTTAAACACAAACACCTTTAATACGGAGACTATGTCTATTGGACTTTTTATAAGCTTATGAGTGCAGGGTGTGTTTGTTGGTGATATATTTTTTATTTTTTGAGTAACAGTACCGTTCCGAATCTTTACCCTGTGTGCAGATGTTTCATCTGCTTTTTGGGGTGTGTTAGGCCGTCATGGTTATCTGTGCCTTTTTGAAGTCTTTCGTATGCTATAGGGCCAATGATATGAGTTTGCATATTGAACCAAACTCTCCTTGTGTTCACCAGAAGATAAAAAGAACCCATCCCCTGATTACATTTATTACATTTGTTTCCCTGCAGATGAGTGGTCTGTTTGAGAGCTGGTTGCAGAAGCTGGTGTTTGCTCTCCAGGAGAGAGAGCAGTATGCCAATATCATTGTAGTGGACTGGATTTTTCTTGCACATCAACTGTACCCTGATGCAGTGAATAATACCAAAGTGGTTGGAAAGGACATTGCAATGCTTTTAAATTGGTTACAGGTAAGAAAGATACTCCCCTCTCCCACATCTAACAGGCCATGCTTTTTATCTCTGACTGGCTATTAGATCTCGTACATTTGTACTGTATAAAAAGGTGCTTGGCTGACCTAATTTATACTCCAATGCACACGACTTGTTTAGTTTAACAAAGTCTTATTTTAGATGACGTCAAGTGGCATACAACTAATTGTATGTTTAAAAAAAATAATAATAATTATACTGTACATCATTTTTAAGGTACTTCAATCAAACGTCTACAACAAATTAGTATATTTGTGCTCTGTAATGTACTGATCAGATCAATTAACGTATTTTGCAATGTTAGAATTTAAACTGACTGGATAAAAAACGTAATTTTTCATCTTTCCACAGGAAAAGGCAAATCTCTCCCTTGAAAATGTTCATCTTATTGGCTATAGTCTTGGTGCTCACGTAGCTGGCTACGCTGGGAACTATGTCAATGGTACAGTCGCACGAATTACAGGTCAGTTCTACATGTTACCAACATCTAAAGGAACAATGCTAATGACACCTTGAACGTTGTTTAATAAACAACAATGACTATTGCGGCTCAGTGAATGAGGGCGGTGGAGATGCATTTCCATTGTTTTAGCCAAGCCGGATCATTTCTCATGTGAAAATAAATATTTACCACTGATGTGCAGTTTGACCCCTGTAGTTGAACCAGTATAATACTTTAATTGAGGATGGTGTGTGTATATATGTATATATATATATATATATATATATATATATATCTGCACACCAATGGTTTGTTGTTGGATTTTGGATTCTGGAACAGCACCCCTACCGTTCAACCCGTTCTTTTCCATTTGATATTTTAAGGATGTTTCAACCCGAATTTCAAACTTCAGTTATCTGACGATGGTTACGTGTGTAATCTAGGTCTCTCATGCACACGTGTATCAACGAATATTTATTTATACAATGTTTCACCAGGGAGTAATATATTGAGTTACCTCTCGTTTTCAAATATGTCCTGGGCACAGAGTTATGATGACAGATACATGGTTACATTAGGTGAACAGGGAGATATAGCTATATCTAGCATGATCAGTTCAAGATAAAATAAGTCATAGGTGTATGTAACAGTTACAGGCCACATTAAAATGTGATACAGCTTTAGTTTTGAAAGAACATAGACTGGTGGCGGCAGTGAGAGTCTCCGGTAGATTGTTCCGGTTGTGAGGTGCAGACTGGAGAAGGCGAAGCGGCCGAATACTTTGTTGAACCTTGGGACCGTGAAAAGTCCCTTGGTGTCAGATCTCGTGTGTGTGTGTGTGTGTGGTTCAGAAACAGGGGTAGCTTGCCTAAGTAGTATTTCACAGGATTCAGGAATAGGATTTATTGGGCCAATATTCTATTGTACCTACCCAACATATAGTACTTGTAAGTATTTGTAAAAGTCAATGATGCAAGTCCTTCCAGCAGAGAAAGTGACCTCTCCTGATCTCTTCTAGGTTTGGATCCAGCAGGACCAATGTTTGAAGGCGTAGAACCTCACAAGCGCCTCTCGCCAGATGATGCAGATTTTGTGGATGTGCTCCATACATATACCAGGGAGGCCTTGGGTGTCAGCATTGGGATCCAGATGCCTGTTGGCCACATCGATGTCTATCCTAATGGGGGAGACTTTCAGCCAGGCTGCGGCTTGACTGATGTTCTTGGGGCAATCGCATATGGCAGTACGTTTTTTGCATTGTATTTTTCTCTAATGTTGGATGTAACTTAAATTAGACCAAGTTCAACTAGGTTTGTTTTAGTAGTTCCTAACGCAGTAAAAATACCCAACTTCTTCAGTTTTCCATTTTCGCATATTCTCTTCATAAATCGGTGTAAAATAACCCCTACGTGGGACATATACTTGGTCAGGCAGAGAAACTGAAAATTGTACTCGCCCCTGAAAACCCCTTCTAAAAAAGTCACCTATACCCAGTGAAAAATATTTAATGTATATTTTAATGCCAAACCTTGGTTCTATCCATAACAGAATCATAAATGTATTAAAATGTTTATGGACACGGTAGTGTAATATTCTCTGGCATGTGGGTTGAATCAAACCTATGAATAATGGATATGTACAGGTATATTGGTACCTACCACAGTTTCTTATCCAAAAACTATTATAGTATAACTCTAACACTGTTCTGTGCAATATATTGCTTGCAATAAATACTGGTTCTTTTCGGGTATTTAAAATAATTATAGATTGATATAGATTTATTTTTTTTGAGTGCACACTTTTTAACAAGGTTGGTACATTCAGTAGTGTTACAATCTAGAAAAGAGGCCGCTGATGCTAATTTCATGGACTTTCCTCCTGTTTCAGGTATTGGCGACGCGGTGAAATGTGAACATGAGAGGTCTGTGCATCTGTTTGTGGATTCGCTCATCAACCAAGACAAAGAGAGCTTCGCTTTTCAGTGCACGGACTCCAGCCGCTTCAAGAAGGGAATCTGCCTGAGCTGCCGGAAGAACCGCTGTAACTCTATTGGATATAACGTGAAGCAGAAGAGGAGCAAGAGGACCAGCAAAATGTACTTAAAAACCAGAGCCCAAATGCCATACAAAGGTAATGTTAGGGGCAGAGATGTGTGGCTGTACTGCACACGGATTGCGTTATTTATTTTTGTGTGAGAGAAAATCAATAGATTATATTGGGTAATTTTATTAATAATAATAATATTATTCAAGCTGCATGTCCTGCCATGTTGTAGCAAACTGACGGCAGGAGTTGTATTCCATGAAAGGTTGGGATGTTGTAGTAATACATTTCTATCCATTTTTTTCCCCTTCCAGTTTACCATTATCAGATGAAAATGCACATCTTCAAGTACAATGATACAAAACAAAATGATCCTACTTTTTCTGTTACTCTTATTGGAACTACAAATGATTCGATCCCCATTTCTTTAGAAATGTAAGTATATTGCTAGTGGTTATTGAATGCGCAGTACACAAACTGTTTTGCCATTTTATTCACATTGCTTTGTACTGTATGTACTGTATGTACAGTTAAAGTAGCAATAATACTTTCCAACTTTTTTATTTTTTGTATGTGACATTCTTGCCTAAACTGGCCATCATTTGGTGCGCCTGTTATAAAATCAAAATGCTGATTGTGTGCCTAACATAATGGCTGCGTCAGTCAGTGTAACTCAGCAGCTACAATGTATCCTTATATAAAATAAGGTAACTATTGTTACAGTTTACAGCTCAAACTGCTGGGAACATTTGCAACAAATTATCACAAACCGGAAAGTGTTGCAAATGTCTTGCACAGATTGGGAGGTGGGCTAAAACCCGCTATAGAAATCAAACGATGCTCAATATCGTAAAACCCATTAAACATGGTATTGAGTTGAATAAAAAACAAACAACTCAAACTAAAAAGCTGATTAAAAAAAATAAATACATAATTGGCAAATATTTTTTTTTATTTTTTTAAATCTCCATTCCTTTTGGCAGGGTTTATATGGATTAAATACTGGTCTGACAAGACCCGAGGTTTGCACCAAAATCTGAAATGACATGGCAGAAAATAGTTCTGAACTTGATATTTCATTTGAATACACGTTGCACTGGGTTATTTCTCAATCTGGCGGCATTCTAACCGCACCCTGATTTGGCAAATGGAGTTAATTTGATAACCACGTGGGTGGCTGGTTATTGGTTGTGAATCAGGTGTTGTATTAAAGCCAACAGAGACTCCGGTCAATGCTGAGATGCACCGACCATGAAGTCCCTATAACGTGCACTCAATGCTTGCATAGAATTACAATGTGTGGGGAAACCCCTATCTGATTGATTGAGGCAAATGCGCTACTGGGGTAGCCCAAAATAGCAAGTCCCAAAACTGAGATGTGTAAAGTTATAAATCTTAAATCAATTTAATATGCATTAAAAATGGGGGTACCACAAATACTAATGAGATCAAAGAAAAATCTGTATTTGGCTCGGTGAACAGCAATCAATTGGTGTTTTTCTTCTTAAAACCACAGACCTGAGGAGGTTGGATATAACATTACAAACACATTCCTGGTCTACACGGAGAACAATATCGGTGATCTCCTGATGATCAAGCTCCGGTGGGAGGGATCCACACAATCGTGGTACTCCATGTGGAAGGGGTTCCAGCAGTATTGGTCCACGGATGAGGTCGGCGAGAAGGAACTGCACATCAGGCGCATACGTGTCAAGTCTGGGGAGACCCAGCAGAAGTAAGTCTAGTCTCGCTGCACTCGTGTCCTCCGGTGACCGGTCTGCTGGTGAGCAGCTGATGTGTTCTGCATTTGTAATTATTTAGTACAATAGGACTGGGATAAGGGGAGTGCCTTCAAATTGCCTTGACAGTGATGCATGTTATTTGGATTTAAAGGTGCAAACTCCCTACCCAATATGTACTCGTGCTATGAAGCCACTTTGCAATGTGATGCAACCCCTTAAATGTTTGCCTATAAAATGCTGAAGGAGTTAATTCTGAAGCCTGCAGTTCCTGTGATCAGGGATTTTCTCTGAAAAGCCAGAGGTGGCTGTTCTAAAGGCCCAGTGTGTCTCCAAAAATGATACATTTAATAATGCCACAAAGTGTTGTGTTTTTTTTTTTTTTTGTGTGTGTGTGTGATCTAAAGGAAAAGGCAGACTGATTGAATATATTCATTCCATTCCTAGCCCGGAAGGAGCTAACAGATGGAATGACTTGGCTTTAAAGATGAATGGCTTTTTAATTCCGATTAAAGACCACCCTTTGTGTCTTTCCTTGGAACTGCTGTGTAACCCAGCTAAATGCCTGATTTTTTCTTAATTTTTTTTCCCCTGAAAAAGCACAACATTATTTAACGGCTTGAAGATTTTTTGCGCAAGCGTGCTGTTTGTACGCTGGATGTCGCATTATGTTTAATGAAATGACACTTCTCTATTTAAAAGTAAACTTCTTGCCATGCCCCTTTTTAACAAAGCAAGTGCTTACAGATTAGTTCAGAGCAAAGAAATCAATTCATGAGCTTTATAATCTCTACAGAATGAAGTATGCAAGGGTGTGAATACAACCCATTGAGAGCAACATACATACAGTAAATTAAATGTTAGGGTAATAGCTCTCCATGGAAGAGATTGAGTCTTATGTGGGGGGTTGGGGGGAAGAATTGTTAGAAAATAATTATTAGGAATTATTGATGCAGTATAAAGTTGACCATTTTTCCTGTTTTCTTGAAGGCTTACGTTCTGTCTAGAAGATCTCCAGGCAAACCGCATATCCCCTGGAAAAGAACTTGTGTTTGTGAAGTGTCGAGATGGTTGGGAAGTCAAACCACATAAGCGGTAAGAGTATATGCTTTGTGGTCATCTTCCATTGAGGCTTTTTTTTTTTTTTTGGCACGCCACTAGAAATTGTGTATTACCAGGGTACTTGAGCTGCCATTAAATTGGATATAGTAGAAAGTAATGGCGAGAACACCAGAACTTATGCAAAATTGCAAAAAGTTTATTCCGAAGGTCCACGTTTCGGCTCTCGAAGGGGTGCTGAAATGTTGACTTCCGTAGTAAACTTTTTGCAAGTTTGTGTAATTCCTTGTGTGCCTGCTATTTACTTCCCACTATATAAATATAGATGTTTTAGAGCCTTGGATTAGATGGGGAGGACTTTTTGGAAGAGGAGAATGAAAGCGGTGAGATTAGAAAAGGCGCGTAATATGGAGTTGGACACTTGTACTGTGTGAATGTAAAAACCTTCTTTGTGTGTTGGATTTAAAATGTTGCTGCCCATGGGCACTTACCTTTCTGCTGTCTCCTCCTCCTGCAGCGTCGTGGCATCAAATGACACTGCAACTTCACGTGATGAAGCGTTTCCATGACAACAGGACACCATGTGGCGTCACGTTGTCATGGCAAGACGTTGCAGCGTCCTTTAACGCCACAATGCTACAGAAAGAAGTGGGTGGCGCAAAGGAGAAAGTAAGATCTTTCAGAGGCCCCACACTCTCCCCGGAAACCCGTGGGGAAGAGAGCGGGGCATCTGTATATGGGGAAGGTTGAAGCTACTGAAAATTTTCCGCCCCCGGGCCTAATGGGAAATCCACCACTGGTTATGAGATTAGGGTGCAGGTCGGGAGTACCGGCCTTTAATTCAAAGCGTGTCTCAAACGCCTGGTCCCTTGAAGTAAGGGATGAATTTTAGTAAATCACAGCTCTTCTAAGGCTGCAGGGAGCTGGTGCTTGTGCACTTTGCCCCCTGCTCGGCTGGGTGATTTGTGGCCGGCTAGGCGGCCAAGACATCATGGAGCTGGTTTGCCCTCATTGGGCGAACCACTCACGTGATGCATGGGCGGCAAATTCAAATTTGCTTGCTTGGCAAGCAGAGAAGCACCGCGCATGCTCAGGCGCTTGCTCACACTGGCCACACACATTGCTGCAAAGTGTTTCATCGCGACCAGCGTGAGCGCCCGCTCAGCGCCACTCTGGCCGAGGCCTTAGTGTTATTCCCATACTGCAATAAATCTATCGTCGTGGGAAGTGCTGGTGACAGGAGCATTCTTATTGGTTGAGGTCACAGCCCTGACTTGTCTCTCATCCTTTCCTTCCCCAGACTGCACTTTTAACATGGCAGAGAGGGCTTGTCACCTGGGAGCCGACGTCCACGAGAAAACGTACGAGTGGAAGAATGTGACGACCGAACGCCTGTGAACAGACCTTACGTGAAAAGACTGCACTGAAGCCCGGGCTGCTTGTCTATTGGGGACTGGATCATGAGCTGTAATACAGAGGCACTTCCAGACCATTTGACTACTTTGCGGCAGTAGTACCTTGTCATTGCTGGTGCTTGCTATGTATTAAGTTAACCCCTTTGATTCCCAGAGGGCCCTACGATGCACTGGCCGCAAAAAGGTTAACGCTCTCCTGTTACACATTTTAATCAAGCTTTTACATAAAGATGACACAAACTCCTAATTAGTCTATATCTCCCTCCCCGCAGCCCCACCTAGTTTACTCCCAGTTGTAGCTAGCGGGGAGTGATCCCTCATTTAACATCACTCGCACACGCTGAGACAGAGCAACTTTTGTGTTCTGCTTTGGGGACATTAGTAGTAATGTCTCTGGCTGCTTTTAATAAAGGATTTATACCCCCACTACATGGTAAAGACTTCTGAGCAGAAGGAGCACTTAAAATAAAAAGGTTCAGTGGAAAACTGAACACTGGGAAATCTCCCATACTTATTTCCACCTAACAATGCTCTTATTCCACTGTTCCAACTTTAAAGGATAAGTGTAAGTCTGTCCATTTTTCTTTAGCCTACATGGAAATATATATATATATATATTAAATGTTCTTTTGTAAAGACGTGGCAGATACAAACGTGCATGTAGCTGCCCATCTTAATCTGTGCTGTACTATAATTTATTACTTTTCTGTAAAAGGGCAGCTCGTGCATATGCCACATGTTTTCAGTATTTTAATATTCAAGGGCCAACTAACCTTTTGTAGACTCGGTTTCCGGCATCCAGCCACAGAGGTGTTGCTGGAATGTGCTTCGCACAGGAGCAGTGAGTGAAGGATGTGGGGAGTGAGACAGAAGGAACTTTTATTATTATTTTTCCCCTTGCCCCCAAGTATTAACAGGTGAACAGTATTTATTAGATTCAAACATTTGAAGGATTGACTTGATAAGCACTTGCAGTAGATCTCTGTAAAGGGACTTCTCTTTGCACTGATACAGTATGTCATCTAATTACTAAGCTGTTGGCGTGGTGCACTGTTTAATAATACTGACTAATGCCTATCTACATTTGCAACAGCACACAGATTTGTATTAAAAAATAAAAATACATATGCCATGTCTCCTAAAGAAAACTAGAATAGTTTATAGCAAGCCACGGCCCATATTGTTTGGTCTCCTGTATAAAAGAGAGATCATTGGCAGATTTAAGCTGCTCGGCCATTCTTGGCAGAATTGGTGAGCTGAAGAAATTGTTTGTTACCCCCCTTTTGGTGCATTGTGGGGAGGAGTTGCTGGTAACCCAATTCCTGTGATGCCTTTTGTGGCACAGCCGATCAACCCTGCTTGGTCCACTACTTGAAGTGGTTAACAGATTACTGGGAGACGGCTGATAATCTGTCTTTTGTGATGAGTTTTTACCATCGGTGGCATTGCATTGTGAAAGTATATAGCCACACGTGTCTTCTGTGCTGAATGGGTTAGCAGGTGTTCCAGTACTAACCTTGACCTACCTGCAGTGTCTTAATTCTCTTAGACCTCACTTGTCTTGTCGGGGGCCAACCCCCAGTAGTGAGCAGGTCATTCCAACTAAAGTAGTGGGCTCTGTATTTATCTACTGGAAAATGATACTGTCCAATGTAGGGGAAGGAGTTTGATGCTCCGTTACCAAATGGAACATTTATACTATTGGAGCCTTGTCTGTATATAATGTATTATGTATGCTAGGTCTTGTTATTTATTGTTCATAATGTCTGTATATACTGTGTAAAATATTTTTGTTACTTGACAAATATTTTCATTTTCTCTAACACGGCTTATTGGACCTTTTTCAGGAAAATAAAGATTTACATTTATAAGTTGGAGTCATTAAAATTATTTTAAACTCTCTTAACTTTTAGTGATGTTTATTATAGGATCGCTTTGACTACCAGAGCCAGTTCTGGGGTCATAACATTTCTGGGATGGAAAACTTGTCACCCATCGCCCCTTCCTCCTTTTAGATTTTTTTTTTATTTCCCTCATTTTTGCTAATATTATGGAATGGACAAACGTTTGGGTATAATGGCCAGTCCTGTCTTCAAATGTCTCTCTTTTTTTTTTTTTTTTGAATATTCTAGCGCTTGGTTTAATACTCAGTGATTTATTTAATTGACAAAGCAGTTGGTTCAATGCATCAAGACATACAAAGTAACGGTATTCTGTTCTAGTACAGGAAAGGCCTACAATGATATGCCACTCGTACTCATTCCACAAAGATCATTGCTCTCGTTTCAGTTCCTAAGAAAATCTGCATGTGTTCCTTCTATAACCCAAGGCACACAAGCCTTCCCAATTGCCATTTTCAACATTTGTCCAGTTATGCCACCTTGAACATATTTCACAGGACCATTGTATGTTTCACTGGGCAAGAAATATCATGTTCAAGTACTGTAACTGTACTTGCCCTGGAGACGTGTAGGTCAGCTATAGGTTGATACCATTTGTCAGGTTATCGCAGATGGAAATGGCGTAATGTCTTTTGAAAGCTCACATGCCTAGTTCAAATATATAAAGACATTTCTTGTTGGTCCATTGAAAGGTATCGGTGTACAATAAGGCATGGTCAGCGCGCGTGCTGGTGCTTACCAGCGAGCCCCTGCAGCCGCAATGAGAGCGGCTTTAGCAGGGGCTCGCGCATGCTTCCGCAAGCGTGCGTGTTATTAGAATTTTAGATTTTAAGCGCTCAAGGGAGTGCAGGGCCGATCACGTGAGTGGTTCGCCCAATGAGGGCGAACCAGCTCCGTGATGTCACTGGCCCGCCCCCGGACGGCGCGCTAACCAAGGCCAGGGAACGCACCCGCTTTCCCTCAGCGCGCCTCCGTATGGCTGCTGCAACCCTGGACGCAGCCTTAAGCTATTGAAGTAAGTTAAGCATTACTGGTACGCCATGTCAATAAATAATTTACTTGGGTGAACAAATGGTTTTAATACTTTTCAAGGACTAGTTCAGACTGTCACTCACTTGGTTAAACTTAAAGATCTTCTTTCACAAGGTTTTGCAAAGTGAGCAAGCATCTGGGTCAATCCAGCATCAAGGTGAGTGATATGGGACAAGTTCAGTCACCGTTCGGAGCGCAGATAAGGCAGAAGCAACGAATCCCCAGGGGAAGATGCAGCATGCTACCTGGGAGACTTTGTATCACCTACTTATAGGAAACTGATGAATTAGCCCTGCAAAAAATGGAATGGTTGTTATTTTATACTGATTTTGTGGGCTTCAAATCTGTAGGAATGCTTTATTACAGAACGTTAGCCATACACAGCTGGCCGAAAAGGATCTGAAATGGCAAATTAACCCTAGTACTTCAAATTCGAAATATTAAGAAGCTCTGTACAGTTTGCACTAACAATGTCATGTAAAAGGTCAGCATTTTTACTTCTAGGGTTGGCTCTAAATCTTGGTTCTTGGGGATTTTTTTTTTTTTTAAATTTTTTTTTTTTATTGTGACTTTGCAGAGTGTCAAATGCCCTTTTGTTTGTGTGCACACAAACTAAAGTTTAGTTACTGCCTCAATAAAGCACTGGTTCAGGTTTAATTTCCTAAAGCTGTTGCTCTGGGATATACAACATATGGAGCATCTAGGCACTCCCTGAGGTCTTTATGTGGGACGTGCCTTAGACAATTAATGCCTTTTGCAGCATTATCCCCCGTACCAACAATCTGCTGTCAAACTGCATAATTAAGATTCATCCGAACAAAAGGTCCTGCTAATTAGAAATAAAATAAATTAGGCGCAATTTTCTTCCTTGCTGGGCTTTTATTGCAATTGTCTTGTTCCCATTGATGTTCACGTGGTTAGGAAATGCATTCACCTCTCAAAGGACATTCATGAATTCAGCTTGAAAGCTGTCGCTGTGAACCTCGGCTCGCCTGCACAGTTACAATTTGTACAGTTCTGTTAAGTGATTAATTTTATACATTTATAAAATATATGTAACGGTGTTTCCCCCACCCGGTGTGAGATTTGGCCATTTTACTGGTCGTGTGGTGCATGATACCTGCAGGTAACAGGAGGGCTGTGGCGTCGACCGATGGTAGTGGGGACACAGGATCAGGTCTCTGGAGTACATTACCCACATGGTTCTCTAGCAGTGCAGCGCCTCCATCTGCTGTAGGCTCCAGATAGGTGAAGATGATCTCCTACAGTAGAACTATCACCTCTTCCCCCCCTACCCTCCCCCCCCAGTAAGATCACACACTAGGCGGGAGTATAACAGGAACGGTTTATTCTCTTGGTCTGTACATTACAGGAACAAGGCAGATCTCTGCCCACTGCAGTCTCTGGGATGGTCAACTTGGGGATGTTCCATGGACTACCACTATATGTCAGGGCCCCAGGACCAGGGGTATAGGGTATCACTCGCTCTCCCCGAAGAGGAACAGGGTAGGCCAAGCTCCAGGCAATTCTGTGTGATCCCTGCCTCTCTCGTGGGGAGAGGTACTACTAAATTTGGGGCGGCACTGCCCTTAAGTACAGCCAGGAAGAGGGCACCAGGTCTGTCCCATGATTGGACATGCTCAGGCCTGATGTAACCGCCTCCCACTGTCACTCAAGTGCAGCACCAAGGAGGGGGAAACCCCTGTGTTGACTACTGGCAGCCTGATTCTACCAGGGCTTACAGCCAGTAGTAGGGTAGGTTAGTAGCCATAGGTGGCATGGCTACATATATATGGAACTACTTTTTATCTATTTTCTAAAATGTCTCACATTTGATCTGGAGGGGACTTTTTATCAATGTCGTTTGGCTGCAATACTGGCGCAAAAAATTAAAACAGCAGCTAGATTAATAAATAGCCACTGAAACACCCTCATTTATATATACATTTAAAAAGTGTGTGTGTATAATATATATATATATATATACACACTATGACATTATTTCTAATGTACAGTTGGTAAACATGACCACATATACTGGAAGTGTCTAAACCAGTGATTCCCAACCTTTTTTGTTTGGAGGAACCCTTGAAGTCTTATGAAAAATTTCTTGGAACCCCTATCTGGCTGACACATATTAGGTTCATTTCACACCTCTCAAGCCCCCTCTATTTCCCACCCTCTATCCATGTACTGTATTTCTCCACCCTCCACCTCACTCAAATCCCCCCTTCCGCCTCGCATGTATTTCTCCCCTGCGTCTCACTCTTACTCCCTCTTTTCCTCACTCCCCCCCTCTCTCCTCTCACTCGCCCCTATCTTCCATCAAATACCCCACTCACTCAATCCCCCCCACACAAAATACATACCAACCCCCCCTAAATACTTATAACCCCACACTGCAATACATAATAAAAATCCCCTGCCAATAAAAATTTAAAACGCCCCCGCCAATACATATTAAAAAGTCCCCCCATCAATACAGCCCCTCTGGACTAACAGGATCACGTACATTATGTGGGTAGTTAAGAAGTTTGTCTCTCTGGCAGCGAGATAGTGGGACACGGAGCAGGAGCCAGAGAGAAGCGGTGAGGCTGGCCAGGGTTCCTGTCAGGGACTTGTCACATCATTATACCTCACACCTGGTATTTGAGGACATGGTAGCTTGTCCAATTGCCCCTCTTAATGCCTCTAACCACCACTGTCACTCTTCTAGGTAATTACCATGCAGAGAGTAGGTGGAAGGAGGAGGATAGAGGTAAGTGAGGGAGAGATAATATATATGTAACACCCCTTTCCCCCTCCTTCCCAGGAGATAGTGTGTACACGTGTGATAATGTCTAATACTCGTTCCCAACGGAATTAGAGTGTTAGCTCCGCAGGCAATTACCTGTGATCTCAGGGTTCCCTCTGGCAGGTTCAGGCCTTGGCTGTAATGGAGGATGAAGTTGGTGGTTGTGAGTACAGGATAAAGACTAGGATGCCAGGATCTTTTGCAACTCAAAGTTCTTTTATTAACAGGCACAATAGCTCCAGGCTTCCACAGGATCAATGATCACTCTCTTAATACACAGTGGACTCTCAGAGCATATCATAGGACACAGCATATCATTAGGCAGGCTTTGCCTAATGTACCTTGTAGGACAATTTCCCTTCTTTTCCCTTCCCATTCAGACAAGGACTTCTATGCTGGCTTTAACCCCTATTCCACCTCAAGCCGACACCTAACAAGGAGTTGGGTCCACCAACCTCCTCTGCCAGAGCGATCTCCTTTTGGCTCCCTAGTCCCTAGCACCCTGCATACCAGAATACTCCTTCTTCCTGAACTTCACTTGGAAAGGTCTTGCTTCTTCTCAGTGGCCCTTCACTGTACATCCCAGGAGCTTGAGGCTCCCAGGCAGTCTACACTTTCCCTGCTCACTCACCCCTAGGTGAAGGATGATCCCTAGGTGAGGGATCAACTAACTCCTTTTGCAGAACTCACTTAGACATACAGCAGGAGGAGCCAAACGATCCCTCCCGCTCTTCTAAGAGCTCCACAAGCCCAGACTGGTGCCTGTAAGTTGCTACACTCAGCAACTGAGGAGATGTAATGTCCCCAGCTAACTATTAACCCTAACTGCCTGCTCTTACCAGGACTTATGTGCCAGGCTGTGGAGGAAAATAGTGAGGATGCTACATGTACATATATATATTATACACCTGGAGTTCAGGTGTAAGAGTAGGGAGAGGATGTGGAAAATAGGGGATGGGGGGAGAAGGGACGGAGAGTTGTGGAAGAGGGGATAGGGAAAGAGGTGAGAGCAAGAGACGTTAGGAGGGGAAAAGGTGGTGGGGGGGTAGTATAGAAGGGTAGTGAGGGGAAAATAAGGGAGAGGAGGGTTAGAAGTGGGGGGTAGAGGTATGAAGGAAGTGAGAAGGGGACGATGGGGAGAGAAGTAGAGAGGGAGGGGGAAATGTACAAAAATGGAAGATAAAAAAGAGAGTAGAAAATAACGTGACAAAGTAGCTTTGAGCCCCTTAGGCGACAGGGCCCTTGACCGGGTTAGGGTCCCACCCCCTCCCCTTTTTACCCTTTTGATTGGGTTGGATTGTGCCCCTCCTCCCCCTCCACCCTCCGGATCAGGGGGGGGGGGGCGGGTGGGGGAGGTTAAACCTGTGCAGGGGCTGGGAGTCAGTCAGTGCCATGCCAGGAAAATTCACTCCCACACGTCCCTTTGTTATACTGTTATACTAGTGATGCTTGTATTTGTTGTATTTTCAAATATATATATATATATGAAGAAAGAGAAGAGAAGACTTACTGTCTGTTTATGTTTTTGAGGTGGGCATTTTGAGGTGTGTTGTTGGCTCTGTCGAAGCGGCTGTTGGGGGGTAATGCGGGACTCTATGGTTGGTAAAGTCCACTAGGCTGTGGGTGGCGAGTGGGCAGGACTCATTTGTGCATAACTTCCTTGGGCCCAAACTCGCTAAATGACTGGTGCAGTGTCCAGATTGGTGGGTGTTGTGGGCCATGGTTTAATTACCATTGGCCTTCATCCATTGGTAAAGCCCTGTGGTGGGTGGGAGTGGCGAGTAGGCAGGACTCATTTGTGCATAACTTCCTATTGCCCGTTCTCGCTAAACGGCCGGGCCCGGCTTGGTGGGTCTTGCAGGCCATTGGTTTAGGTACCATTGGCCTTCATCTGGTAGTTGAGCACTTATTGGGTTACGTTATCTGTTTTAATAAAAGTCACGCCTTTGCACCTCCAAATCTTTGTTGTGTGTTTATTTATATGTATCATTATGGGGATGTATTTGCGGTGAGGGAGGGGGGCTCCCTCACAGCCTCCAAGGTCAAGAAATAAAATGGGTGGAAGGAAAGAAGAAAGTAGCAGGCAGGAAGGAGAGAGTGGGAACGGGAACAGGGATAGGATCCAGACAACAGCCGCTCCACCAGCATGAAAATATGGAGAAGTCACCAGCAAAAGAAAATTAAAAACAATTTATTTGAACATGGACAAATAGTGAATGGGATCTCCTCCCACGCGTTTCCCGCCCCCTATGGGAGAGATTGGAAGGGAGAGGAGTGAGGAGAAGAGAGGACTGTGCATGACTCTGTTGGCAGTGCTCCTGACCCTACGCTGTGTCACTGATTTTAGTCCTCCCAGGTTGACCTCTCTCTGCGTGGGCAAGAGGTTAGGGGTACAGGTTTCGTCTGACAAGTGTTCCAGTTGAATGTCTTGTTTCGTAGAAGACTATTTGTTTCATAAAGCCCCTGTCTCCGATCCCATCCTTCCTGTTTCCTGTACCACAGTAATAACATTTGTTATAGCGTTGCAGCAAGTTTATGATTGCAACATGGCACAGACATTGCTTCAATCTGTGCCTTTGTGTTACATGACCTGAATATCAAATTAATTGCGGGTTGGGTGTGTCTTTTTTTTTATGGGTTAAGTAGAGACACATACTTCTTCCCTGGCAAGACTTGGACACAGATCAGACAGACTATGGCATAATACTGGAGAGATTGAATGGGAGGGAGCGATGGGACTCGGGCAGGGTTCTATTGTACCAGCTGTGCCTCCATTGTGTCTAGTAGGACGTATGTGCCAAAGAAAAGGAAAGATCAGGAGAGGTTCGTTTAATTAGCTGCTAAGTTATGTCTTCTCATTGCTTTGCAATGTGATGTTATCCATCACAAAAAAAAAGACTTCTAAAATAGATCTTTAAATACTTTTGCCTGTTTTTTTTCTCCCGATAACAGTATCACCCAGATCAGCTCAATAAATGTATCTCTGACACGAGTAAACGTTTATTCTAGTTGAGACTGCACTTTTATGTCACTCAACAAAAAAGGGGTCATTATGGATCAATATTTCCTTGGGTCAAAACTGGGGAACCTCTGGGGCAAAATTGTGCAATGGACGTATCAAGTAAAAAAAAAAAATCCCATAAAAAGCATTAGGATTTGTTTCCCTTGATACAAATTTTGGGGCATACATTTCCCCCAGTTATGCAACGAAGGAACATTCAGACATTAGGCCCTGCAGAGATTTTTATTCTGGAAGCCAGAGGATCACGTGGTTATGACTTAGCTCAGATAGTGCCAACTCGCCCTCTTTCCTAAGCACGACAAGATCTGTTTCTTTTCTTAATTTTATTGAGGGAAAAACAGGATAAGGTACAGTCTCTTGTGTAGAGGTGTAGGTGTCTCTGTGTGTGCTCAGTGATCAAGGGAGGTGAAAAGATACTTCTTCATCACCATTACAGGGATTACAGCAGGGTACTCACAAGTCCAGGGAAAATGGTGGAAAGAAGGTGGTGATGCATACTGGGTGATAAAATGGTCTGGGGACAAACCATCTGTGGGCAGAACAGAGGGGGAGAAAGCGGACCAGCCCATTTCAGAGGAAAGCTGGGGCTGCCATGACAACTCACAGGAGTGTCTGGGGAAGCTGCAACATGTAACAGAAATGTTGCATCTTAATGCAGCAAACTGCTGGAAGAGGGGAACTGGCACTGTGTTTGTGAGCAGAACCAAACACATGCAGCTGGCTCTAATAAGCTGACAAGCAGGGCTGCAATGAAAGGGGGTTTAAAACAAAAATGGAGACAGGGGTATTCCTGTTCCATGACAATTTTACATCAAAAAAATTACAATACCTAGAAGAATTTTAGCATTTTTATTTCTAGCAAAATCTGGCACATATTTTATAGATATAATATGCTGGCATTATTAATATATACATATATATGTATATATTACATATATAGATATATATACACACATATATATATATATATATATTATATACAAAGCTGTTACAGTGGTATGGGTTCAGACATAATTTCAAACAGTGTGACATTTTATACGTATTTTACGAGCGCTTGCAGTCTAAACACTTTAATGGAAAATAAACAGAATATGGAAATGTTTAATAACTGTTTACCTACTGTATGTGCTCACGAATGAAAATCTGAGAATTTAGTTCTCACTTACAAAGTCCGTCTTAATGCCGTTCCCTCTCCTTACATCTCTGAATTCATCGCAAAATACTCCCTCAAATGTCCTCCCTCTAAATAGTCCCCAACATGTACTCTCTGCAAATACTCCCTGTCGCGTATGACCATGTGATCTGTATACAGGACAAGGGTTAATACACAGCTCGCAAGCTGGCCCACTTTTCACCTTCTGCAAAGGTCGTTCAAATGAACAATATCTCACCTCAATATGTCCCAATATACCATCTGACCCGAGCAGCACACAAGTAAGCACATGACAGATATGCAACCAGGGTTAATACACACGGCTACTCGAGCTAACTCGCCTTTCTCCTGCGCAAGGTACTTTCAATTAGTTCATATTCACCCTTTACTCGGGTGCAATCACATCTATTCACTACCACCAAAGGTAAAAGATATTAGAAAAATATACAGAGCCTCAGGTCCCTGTTTATTAAAGAACAACTATGCACTTAACACACAAAACTCTGTTGTAGGAAAATGTGTCAGAACATGTAAGTTACTCTCTTCATTTAGAGACAAAACATTTCTTATTAAAAATTGTTTTAATATATATAAAAATATGGTGCTTACAGAAAAGATTATTACAAAAACATAGTTATAATAAATGCAGAACAGTAAGTTAATTTTTTAATGTATTTATTTATAAAAGGTTTTACCAGGAAGAATACATTGAGAGTTACCTCTCGTTTTCAAGTATGTCCTGGGCACAGAGTTATGATGACAAATACATGGTTACAAATACATAGCTGCATTACGTGAGCAAGGTTCTACATTATGTACAAGATATTGCATGCACAGTATAAATGTGTGATAGCTTTAATTTTGAAAGAACTTAGACTGGTGGATGTGAGAGGTAGGCTGTTCCAGTTTTGGGGTGCACATAAGAGAAGGTTGAGACCTGTTGTTTATCAGAATTCCTCACCTCAATGTGCAAAGTCAGGAATAAATCATCATCATCAGCTTCATGGTCATCCCTCATCATTTACGCTCAATACAGTGCACTTCCTTACCCTTTATCTTGATGTTCTAGATATGTTTATGAAGGTCAGACTGGGAAAAAGCATGGCAATTACAAGCACTGTCTGTCTGCAAACAGTTTCTCTTAGGCAGCACAGTGGACTTCAATTCCCATCCATAGACATTACAGCATCACTTACTATTAGTCACTACCAACAGGCCAATTAACTGTGCTCTTTCCCTCTTTTATGACCTTTAAAGAGTTAAATATGGACTTTGAGGTGGTAGACCTTTGTGAATCCACTTATTGCCTCAAGAACCTGTTAGTTGTGACCTACCCAGTTTCTGCTTTCTACCTGTGTTACCCTGTTACTTTGATATTAATGTAAATCCAGAACTCCACCCAATAACTATTTAGGGAAATTTATAAGTATAGCTTCTTTGATAAACTCAAATTAAAATGAACTACCCTAGAAAATCACTACAAACTGTTATTCTCTAACAAGAACTATCATAAATTATCCAGAGCCAAAACAAGCTGAATATTTTCATTATTAATAAAACTAAAAAAGATCTTTATTGGACCAACCAACTTAAAAAAAAAAAGAAGAACAACAAGTAAGATAGATCTTCATCAGACGTATGAATGGACTGATATTGTAATGCTGTGCTCACCACAAACAAGGCGGGACCCAGGACTGAGATGGGAATGGGTATAAACGCCACCCACAGCCACGGGGGCATGTCTTGTTCGAGGTAGCCGGGTCAGAATTGGAGAGGTGAGAGTCGTCGTTATACTTGCCAAGGTCAGAGTAGGAGAGGTCTGGATCGTTAAAGGTACTATTAGCTGTAGTTGGGGTTGGATAATGGAGAGTAGTCATTGTCCGAGTGCCGAGGTCAGGGTTGGGTCAGTTTTCCAGAGGTGCAGAGTCCAACAACAAAGCTGGTTTGGTACAAAGAGCAAGGTTCAGCAAGGCAAGGCAAGACTGTGGAAGCAAAGAACAGGTAAGTGCCACGGAACATGAATCTATGCTCAGCCAAAGTGCAAGTGGCACAGCTGAGCATATATAGGCAAGACTGTCCACTCCTATGGAGTGGCGGAGCGGAGGCGTGGCCTCAGCGGAAGCAGTGATTGGGCTAGGTGCAGGAGACAGCTGGAATGTGCTGGAGCTGATTAGCTCTGTTGCCACGGAGCTTGGGCATGTTGCACACATGTCACATGCGCGCGCCGAGCGCCACTGATGCGCGGCACAATTCGTAGGTGGGGCCTTCCTCCGCAGTACCTGGTGACGTCACTGGTGTGCACATGCGCGCTGTGCGGCCTGCGGATAATGTTCCCTTGGAAGGAGCCCAGCACGTGAACGGAGGTATGGCGGGAGCACGCCGAAGGCGGTGTGACTCCCAAATCCTTACAGTACCCCCTCTCTCCTTCCGGAACGACATCTGGGCAACTCCAGAATGGCTTGAGGGGATACTTCTGATGGAACCGCCTTAGGAGATTGGGAGCATGAATTTGGTGGTGGGGAATCCAGGACCGTTCTTCTGGTCCAAACCATTTCCAGTGGACCAAGTATTGGACTGCTCCTCTAGAGATTCTTGAGTCCACGATTGTCTGTATCTCGTTCTCCTGTTGACCCTGTACGAGTAGAGGAGCTGGCGGTGCAGAAGAAGAAGCGGGGACTCCGGAAGATGGGCTTTAGTAGGGATACATGGAAGACAGACGGTATCTCATTGAGGGAGGGAGTTGTATGTGATATGCCACAGGGTTAATCTTCTCCACAATTGGGTAAGGACCCAGAAATTTCGGTGCCAGCTTGAGTGTAGGTACCTTGAGTCGAATATTCTTGCAGGATAACCATACCCTGTCTACTGGTTTAAATTCTAGAATTTCGCGATGGTGGTGGCCTGCCTGGAGCTTTTGTCTAGAAGTTGCATTCCCCAGATTCTCTTGGATCTTCTTGCAAGAGTTTTGTAAGAACTGGATCCTGTTGTCTGTCGCTGGTACCCCAGAAGAAGAGGAGGTGATAGGAAGTCTTGATGGGTGGAATGAATCCATAGTTGATAAAAAATGGTGGATCCTGCGTGGATTCATTCCGTAGGGAAATATGAGCAAATTCGGCCCAGGGAAGAAGATCCCTCCAGTCATCTTGGGTGTCTGAAACAAAACAGAGCAAATACTTCTCCAAGGTTTGTTCTCTCCATCTGGCCATTGGTTTGGGGATGATATCCGGAAGAAAAATGCAACGAAACACCCATCCTTTGAGAGAACGAGCGGCAAAAATTAGAAACGAACTGTGACCCTCGATCAGAGACGATGGTTAGGGGGACCCCATGAAGACGAAAGACCTCTTTTTTTTTTTTCTATTTTTTTTATTGGTTTGCTTACATGTTATCACAATTTACATTTTTGTTCGTATCGTACTGTTGGTAGATCTCCATTAACATTTTGGTGACATTTCTCTTAACATAACTACCATTTTTCATAACATTTTTTGCATCTGTATATTTTGTACAATATTTTGTACAAAATTAAGTTTATTCCACCATGTTTCCCTTATTTGGGTTTAATCTTTCTTTATGGTAAAGGATAGGTCAAGAGGAGAGATAGAGAAGAGAGTGGATAAAGATGGGAGGGGGAGGTGGATTTGGGCCCGTGGGGACAGAGCTCGACCTACGATCACCTGTCTTTAGGAGAGGGAACATAGATCCCAGACTTTATGGTACTCCTCTAATTTTTGGTTGAGCTGGGCTGTTAAGCGTTCCATTAGTTTAATCGTGTTCAACCTTTTAATTACTGTCTGCTTAGAAGGCACATTTATATTCTTCCAAGCCGCTGCTATTGAGCATCTAGCAGCGGTGAGAACAAAATAAATAATTTTCCTCATTGGTGTGGGAGACTCTTCAATGGGTTTGGACAACAAGTACAGTATATCAGAGGATCTAGAGGGATTCATGCCCCTGAAATGTCAATTGACATATTTTGAATACGTAGCCAAATTTTTTGTATCTGTGGGCAGGTCCACCATATGTGTACCATATCTCCTCTCAGGCCGCACCCTCTCCAACAGAGATCCGGTGTGCCTGGGAAGATCTGGCTCAGCCTACTCAGGGTTAAGTACCATTGGAATAACATTTTGTATATATTCTCTTTTGTCGTTGTGCAAATTGAGGTTTTAGCTGCTGATTCCCAGATATCCTCCCAGTCTTCCATATCTATCTCTATATTGAGGTCTTCAGCCCATTTCAACATATAATTATGGTTTTGGGGCGTTGTTTTTAAGGTTAGTTCCGTGTATATTCTCGAGATCAGTCCCTTCTGGTATATACCTGTTTTACATAGTCTACGAAAGACCTCTTTGACAAAAATATCCGCCAGAGTGGAAGAATTAGGAAGACCCTTTAGTGGAATGAAATGTGTTTGTTTAGAGAACCGGTCGATGATGACAAGAATGGTGTTCATTCCTTTAGACACAGGCAGCTCTACAATAAAGCCCCTAGACAAGTGGTTCCAAGGACGATCCGGGATGGGAAGAGGGTGTAAGAGTCCCAGTACTTTACTGCGAGGAGTTTTGTTGTGGGCACATGTGGAACATGCTTTCACGAGCTCTTTAATGTCTCCTTAAATACCGGGCCACCAGAAGGTTCGTTCGACAAGATCAGTGGTTCTTCTGGTACCTGGATGTCCACCTGGATGTCCGGCAGACTTGGAAGAATGACCCCATTCCAAGATTTTCTTGTGGTAACGTGGTGTGGCAAAGAGGCGACCTTCTGGAACCTCTAGGCCCTCTGGAATACGGGATTGGTCCACAAGGATGTCGTCCAATATGTCGAATGTGTTCGCGGATAAAATATATTTACAAGGGAGAATTGTCTCCAAATGATCCTCGGAATGTTCCTCAAGTACGAACTGGCGAGAAAGGGCATCGGCTTTCAGATTTTTGGAACTGGGTATAATGGAAATTATGTAATTATATCGGGAAAAAATGTGACCAGCGAGCCTGGCGAGCACCTATACGACGACCACCCTCTATGTAGAATATGTTCTTGTGATCCGTTAAGATGGTGATTGGATTCTCAGTGCCCTCCAACATGTGTCTCCACTCTACTAAAGCAAGCTTAATAGACAAAAGTTCCCAGTTACCAATGTCATAATTCTGCTCAGCAGAAGAAAACTTTTTTGAGAAAAAGGCGCAGGGATGGAGTCTGGCTTGAGTGACTTTCTTTGAGACAAGATGGCTCTGGCCCCAATGTCAGATGCGTCCACCTCCAAAGTAAACGGTAGCTTGGGATCCGGATAAAACAGAATGGGTGCCGACACGAAGGCCTTATTTAGGAGATCGAAGGCTTGAATAGCCGCGGATGGCCAGGAAGTGGCATCTGCCCCTTTTTTGGTCAATGCTGTTATGGGGGCTACGGTGGACGAAAAGTTCTGAATAATCCTACGGTAATAGTTTGCAAAACCCAGGAATCATTGAATGGCCTTGTGTAAGGAATCCACTACTGGCTTTGACTATAGCCTTGCAGACCTGTGCAGTTGCAAGCTTCCTCTGGCAATCTATGGCACAGGTGCTGCCTCTCATTGCAGCTTCTGCCCTGTGCTCTTTCATTGGAGGAATTCTCACACACCCTCCTCCTGTGATTGGATCTCCGCCCTTTATATCATGGGCATTGGCACTGAACCAGTGCCGAGCATAACCATTCCTACCTCTATGTTACTGTCTCTGCCACAAACCACCCCAGGCCTCTCTCCTAGCGTTCTTACCTTCCAAGTTCCTGAGTATCCAGAGGTCTGTTCTTTCTCCTGTGCTGAAGCGTTGTTGCCAGCACTGGTAACTGCTGCATTCCCTCCTAGCAGTGGCTACCCTTCCTGTCCTGCGGCCTGCTGCTATCCTCCTGCAGTGGCCTGTTCCTGGACGTCTGTGCTGAAGTGTTGTTGCCAGCACTGGCCTGCTGCTATCTCCTTGCAGTGGCCTGCCCTGGACGTCTGTGCTGAAGCGTTGTTGCCAGCACTTGTATCTGCTGCATTCCCTCCTAGCAGTGGCTACCCTTCCTTTCCTGCGGCCTGCTGCTATCCTCTTGCAGTGGCCTGCCTTGGACTTCTGTGCTGAAGCGTTGGTTCTCCCCGACGCTGTCCTGCGGTGAACTTCGGCCAGCCTGCTGTCTCCTCCTGCTGAGATCGGCATCATGGGCCGAGGCCGCACCTCGCGCAGAAGCCACTCCCGCGCCTACGCTTCTAAGCTGAAGCGGGGAACTCCTGACTACCTGTTGCCGAACTCTTGCTTCAATAACGACGATGCTGCCTTCTCCAATCCTGAGCCTGCGATGAACGACTACGAACTGCGCACTCCGGATCAGTCTGCGTGGACTAAGGTCGGTGATTATATAACCCCACCTCAGCCCCGCGGTCCGGTCCCGGTTTGTGGCCAGCATCGGCGTAACACCTTGAGAGTGGTAGGACGCTGCCAGTCCATAACTGCCTTAAGTTTGGCAGGATCCATGTAGAAACCAGAGTCAGAGATGATATATCCCCAAAATGCCGTGGAGGTTTGATGAAATTTTAATTTCTCCAACTTGGCAAAGAGGTGGTTCACGCGGAGGCGTAATAGTACCTGTTTGACATGGTTGATGTGTTCCAGAAGAGACTTGGAAAAAATCATAATGTCATCAAGGTAAACAATAAGGAAATGATTGAGAAGATCTCGGAAGATCTCGTTAACAAAATCTTGAAAAACGGCAGGAGTGTTGCAAAGTCCAAAGGGCATGACCAAATACTTCCACTCGTCGCCCTGGCGAATCCTCATTAAATTATAGGCACCACGCAAGTCCAATTTGGTAAAGATAGTTGAGCCCTGAAAGCGATCAAAAAGTTCAGAGATCATTGGTAACGGGTAGCGGTTCTCGAGAGTGATCTTGTTAAGACCTCTATAGTCGAGTCATGGGAGAAGAGAATCGTCTTTTTTCTTGACAAAAAAAAAACCTGCTCCGGCTGGAGATGAAGATTTGCGTATGAACCCTTTCTTTATATTCTCTTGTATGTAGTCCGTCATGGTTTTGGCCTCTGGGAGTGAGAGGGGGTAAGATCTTCCTCTGGGAAGAACGGAACCGGGCAAAAGGTCAATCGGACAATCGAATGGACGATGGGGAGGTAGAGCTTCAGATCGTGCTTTGTCAAAAACATCCCGGAAGTCCGCGTAAATCTCAGGTAGGTTGCTCTTATCCTCTCCGGGAGTACTCAACCCGTATATCTGTTGAGCTGGAATCGCACAGGTCTTGGAACAACGGGTGCTCCATTGGATAGGTCTCTTATTAGTCCAATCACTGTGAGGATTATGGTGCTGGAGCCATGGAAGACCCAAAATTACCTCGACAGAAGGCGTGTGAATCACAGCCAAGTAAATCTCCTCCTTGTGGCCGTCCTCTACCAGTAGAAAGAAATCGATAGTTTGTAAGGAAATGAAAGCCGGTTGTAGTGGTCGACTGTCGATGGTCTCCAATCCTATTGGGGCCGTCTTTCGCATGAACGGAATGCTGTTTCTTTCCGTGAATCCTTGGTCGATGAAGTTGCCTCCAGACCCGGAGTCGATAAAGGCCAAAGCTGTGGCATGAAAGTTCTCGCCCGTAAGGGAGACTGGAATCAATATCCGTGTCGGCAAGATTTCTTTGGTGATAAGGGAAATGGAGAGTGTTCCCAATGAGATTCCCCTGGACCTCATAGGGAGTTGGCTTTTCCCGACTTGAAAGGGCAAAGGAGCACTTGATGTTCGGGATTGCCGCAGTTGAGACAGAGTCCTATAGTGCGACAACTTATTGCCTCCCAGTTGCATGGGTTCCGGATCATCAAAGGAAGGAGGATCTGGAGAAGAAAAATGGAAGGCAGGTGACCTGCGTGTAGCTGCAGTTTGTGTGTTGTATGTGTGTGTGTAGCTGCAGTTTGTGTGTGTAGCAGCAGTTTGTTTGTGTGTGTGTGTAGCTGCAGTTTGTGTGTGTGTGTAGCTGCAGTTTGTGTAGGTTCAGTTTGTGTGTAGTATGTGTGTGTAGCTGCAGTTTGTTTGTGTGTAGCTACACTTTGTGTGTGTAGCTGCAGTTTGTGTGTGTGTAGCTGCAGTTTGTGAAGGTGCAGTTTGTGTGTGTAGCTGCATTGTGTGTGTGTGTAGCTGCAGTGTGTGTGTGTGTGTGTAGCTGCAGCGTGTGTGTGTGTGTAGCTGCAGTTTGTGTGTGTAGCTGCAGTGTGTGTGTAGCTGCAGTTTGTGTGTGTGTAGCTGCAGTGTGTGTGTAGCTGCTGTATGTGTAGCTGCAGTGTGTGTGTGTAGCTGCAGCGCGTGTGTGTGTAGCTGCAGTGTGTGTGTAGCTGCAGTTTGTGTGTGTGTGTGTGTAGCTGCAGTTTGTGTGTGTGTGTGTAGCTGCAGTGTGTGTGTGTAGCTGCAGTTTGTGTGTGTGTGTGTGTGTGTGTGTAGCTGCAGTTTGTATGTGTGTAGTTGCAGTTTTGTGTGTGTGTGGGTGTGTGTAGCTGCAGTTTGTGTCTATGTGTGTGTAGCTGTAGTTTGTGTGTGTAGCTGTAGTGTGTGTGTGTGTGTAGCTGCAGTTTGTGTGTGTGTGTGTGTGTGTGTGTGTAGATGCAGTTTGTGTGTGTGTGTAGCTGCAGTGTTTGTGTGTAGCTGCAGTGTGTGTGTGTGTGTGTGTGTGTGTGTGTGTGTGTGTGTGTGTGTGTGTGTGTGTGTGTGTGTGTGGCTGCAGTTTGTGTGTGTGTGTGTGTGTAGCTGCAGTGTGTGTGTAGCTGTAGTGTGTGTGTGTGTAGCTGCAGTTTGTGTGTGTGTGTGTGTGTGTGTAGCTGCAGATTGTGTGTGTAGCTGCAGTGTGTGTGTGTAGCTGCAGTTTGTGTGTGTGTGTAGCTGCAGTTTGTGTGTGTATGTGTGTGTGTATGTGTGTGTGTGTGTGTGTGTGTGTGTGTGTGTGTGTGTGCAGTCTGTGTATATATGTGTGTAGCTGCAGTTTGTGTGTGTAGCTGCAGTGTGTGTGTGTGTGTGTGTGTGTGCAGTCTGTGTGTATATGTGTGTAACTGCAGTTTGTGCGTGTAGCTGCAGTGTGTGTGTGTGTGTGTGTGTGTGTGTGTGTGTGTGTGTGTGCAGTCTGTGTGTATATGTGTGTAGCTGCAGTTTGTGTGTGTAGCTGCAGTGTGTGTGTGTGTGTGTGTGTATGTGTGTGTGTGTGTGTGTGTGTGTGTGTGTGTGTGTGTGTGTGTGTGTGTAGCTGCAGTTTCTGTGTGTAGCTGCAGTTTGTGTGTGTATGTGTGTAGCTGCAGTATGTGTGTATGTGTGTGTGTGTAGCTGCAGTTTCTGTGTGTGTAGCTGCTGTTTGTGTGTGTGTAGCTGTAGTTTGTATGTGTGTGTGTATGTAGCTGCAGAGTTTGTGTGTGTAGAGCTGCAGCGTGTGTGGTTATGTTGTATTGTGTGTGTGTAGCAGCAGAGTTTGGATGTAGCTACAGAGTGTGTGTGTGTGTGTGTGTGTACACAGAGGGGGCGGGGCGGCAGTGTGTGGATATAGATAGCTGCAGTGTAAGCGTATATAGAGGTGCTTTAATGTATTTACCATTTTATTTTAATTAAAAAAATCTATATATCTATATAAAAGTGTCTATTATTTATTAAATAAGCCTACATTTAGCCTATAATAGTAATAATCCCCTCAGAACAGGGCATTACAGGCCAATAATGCCCTGGCTGGGTTAAAGTCCCTCGGCTTTGCCTCGGGCCTTCAACTCTTCCAGCCATGGCATTATTGGCCAGTAATGCCCTGTTCTTCGGGGATTATTACTTAAATATTGTTTTTCCAACCTGCTTTAACTGTGAATGAACAAAACAGCAAATGTTACTTACAATTGTTGCTGTTTTTATTTTAATACGACATTTAATTCATCAGCTTTAGGTGACTTTAAGAAATAGACTACACAGGATTCAATTTAATCTTTCATCACATTATAATGTCTTCAAACAGATGATGAAATATTGAGCCCAGGGGACTGGAGCGATTACAGTGATGCTAGGCAAGGGAGTAGTCAGACTATTACTAAAGAGTTTACACAGAAGGGAAAGTTGAGGAAATTAAAATGAAACAACAGTTTGTACTTCATAGTATTACTGCAGAAAGGGCATTTTCTATTTCTAACCTTAAAAAAAAAGGTTATCTTTACCATACAAAAATGACATGACATGAGTGGTAACAGCAGGGCGCTTCTGACTCAACGCGTTTCGCTGTAGTCGCTTCGTCAGGAGACAACCACTCACCTGTGCTGATCTGCGCCAGAGGTCCCCTTCATTCGGTGAATTCACCCGCGCCGCGATACCGGAAATGAAACGCCGGTAACCGGAAGGGATGTGACGGGAGACTCGAGCAGAGGGGGTGAGAATTGGGAGGCAGAGTTCGCTTTTCGTATATGTCCAGTATACTTTTTATCAATGTAAGCATACACCTATATGGTCTTTTAGAGATTAAAGTTGTTTTTTATGGTACACACTATGTTTGGCTTTCCGTTTTCTCCTGCATATACGACTGCCATTACACCATTCTGAGGGATATCCCACTACCCCTAAGAATCCTGAGATACAGAGGGAGAGAAGATCCATACGAATATACCACACTATCCACTATCTACCCAAGTTTGGGTGACATGCTTGTTTATTTCCGAAACAATGTGAGTTCTGAATCTATAGAAACGTACTGATTTGGAGATACATTTTTAAGAGACTGTGTTGCACTATTGTATCTATTTTTATTTTCACATATTCACCACTGAACAAGTTGCGCTCCCCTTCAATTTTCACATGTTGCATTGCCATGGCAATGTGACATCACATGACCCCGTGGCGTCATTTGACGCCAGAGTCGAGCAGGGGAGGAGAGCAGGCAGGGGGGCACAGGGGAAAAAATTGGCGCACTCCTGTCTTAGCGAATAGTGCCCCATAGTAAATATGGCCCCATATGTTAATGTTTCTACTTCTTTCGTGGAAGGAATGTGTCTGGTTATTACCAGTTTGGATTTACCATCTGTTGAATCTATTTTCTTTAATGATATCCATTTTTTATTTTTTTCAAGTCAACTTTTTAAATATTCCATATTTGTAAGCATGATACGGTAACCTTATGATTCTGGGAAGGATTTGTTGACTCATTGTACAGTACAATTAAGGACTGTTCTATTTCAGTGCAACTTTGTCTAGTCTCCTGGTAATACAGGATTTACCTGAGGGTTTGATATTCTCTTAACAAGTCTTTATTTGTTGGCATCAGATGAGCTTCCTAGTCATACAATATCTGCTAATGTTTTACATTTCCTATTTTTTATTGAATAAAAATAGCATTAATTAAGATAGTGGTTCCTTAGTCTGTAATCAGCTAAATGTAGCCATACAAGGTTTCAGGAGAAAACAAGGCATTTACTGACACAACATGTGTATATATACTGTATATAAATATACGCCTACTATTGGAATTATCTAAAACAAAAGCTTGCTTTGTCTGAGTCCATAAAGACAGTCTTAAAAACTATTTAAAAGAGTGAGGCGAGAATCCTTAAATATAAATTGATAAAACTGTTCATATGTGTAGCTCTTGTACATCCCCCCCCCCCCTAAGTGAGATTGTGGTCTGCTTCTCTTGTTACGCCATATTTGCGGTGGTGCGTACCTGTGTGGCAACAAGAGGGCTGAGTGCTCTGCGGACAAGTGTTACAGGGTACCTTATTCATGGTTGCAGCGCCTCCAGTCAGCATGGGTCTTTTGGATGGAAGGAGAGTCCATACTGACACCTTTCTTGGTTCTTAGATAGTGAATCACACTGTTGATGGTACAAAGGCGTTTATTGTAGGTTCTTATCTTACAGCATTCCATTGCTTTCTTCCTGCATGATGATGGTGATGGTGCTCCTCCTGAAGCCTCCTAGTGAGACCCAGGGTACCTGGGACTCACTCCACAGGGGGAGGAAAGAGACACACCCACTTTTGTGAGAGTGCCGGTATTTATAGCCTTGGGTGTGACTGTAACTCTGCCTCATAACAAGAAAGATCTGGATACTGATAGGTTATCACATCCAGTATGTGACCCAATCAGTATCCACCCCTTAGGCTGACACTCTCTGGCTGTTGCTAGGCCCGGCCTTAGTGACATCAATGTCTCTAAGGCTGCAAAAGCACACAAGGCCTTTCTGAAGGAATTAACCCATCCACTGCCTGCACCTAACAGGACTTACACTGGTAGGGCCCAGGAAAAGAAGTAGCGGCCGGAGGCTAGGCTACATATACTTTTTACAGAGTGTGGATACTGTGTTGGCACGTGCAAGAAAAATTCTCAGAAAAATTCAACATATCCTAATTCCTCCTAATAAAGGGAGTTTAGTGGTCCTGAAAGCTTGCTATTCTCAGAATGATAGTTAGCCTTTAAACTTTAAAAAGCTGCAATTGTTTAAATGTGTTATGAGAAAGGTATTTATATAGTACAAATAACCTTTACTTCTTTTTTTATAACCTAATCTCATAATTATATATATATATATATATACAGAACAAGATAGAAACAGCGCAAATTTTAACAATATGTTAGCGTAGTAGAAATTATATAAACCACACTTATAGCCAAATCAGTCAATATAAAAAAGGTATATACCCTTACAATCTACTAACCCTACAAACTGCAGCCAATTTAGGTCTGCGGCTCCACAATTGCCGCCTAGAATGTGTAGAGAAGAATGGCCTAGGCGCAAATATGCAGGGGAAGAGAAAAAGAAGGGAACATCATAGGGCAGTATATCAAAAAATCAGGATAATAAAATGGTAAGATATGCACTTACGCTAGTAGAGCAAATAAGAGCCTTTAATCCACTTAGGGACTCACGAACTCAGCTCCTGAAGCTTGTCCTTTTTCTGGCCTCTGGGTCTTTGGAATGGGTATCCACATGAATCAGCAACAGCAATCACGGTGTATCTGTTACACAGACTGTACCTTGCAGATAGATCTCACAAAGAGGATAGGAAGGGAATAAAAGGAGAAACAGGAATAGTGTAAAACCTTTTAATAAAAATATGACTCAAAATAAAAAATAGAGGTAATAAACTCACATTCTGTGAGTTAAATAAGGGCAGTAGAGAATATTAGCGAGTCTCTCACACTCGTGACTAGAAAACGCCGATTACCAGTCCTCCTCACACCGGCGGTTACTTCCGCATCACGTGGCCTGGCCCGGCTCGGCTCTCGCGAGATTTGGTCTCTGCTGTATTAGGAATGCACTGCTACGTCAAATGTCGTCCCATTGCCATGACAACGTGAAGTCGTGGCATCACTGTGTCATGGCAACGTGGCGCCACAGGGCACACCATTGTCATAGCAACATGACGACGCATGGCATCACAACGTCATGTGAAGTCCAAGTCCTGTTGTCGACACCATTTGACATCGCAGAGCCATGATGACGGGACCCTGCATGAGGAGATGGCGCCAGAGAAAGTAAGAGAGTTACTCTCACCCAGCAATCAGTTTAATTGTTGTGGGCGAGTGCGCACAGGTGCCTCTGTAATCGCTGGGCTTGGTGCACAGGCACCGACAGCACCGCCATCAAGCTGACCCTAAATTTAGTACAAAAAGCCTACAGCAGGTATCCTACGGCTATTAGCAGTGATAAGTGCTTTTAAGTGAGATAAAAATCCATTATAGCACGATACTGCACTGTTATCAATGCTTTGTGAATCTCACAGCAGGCAGTATCACGCTATAAAGGCATTTACCTCACTTAAAAGCATTTATCACTGCTTAGTGCATAGCACCCAGAAAACCCCCTTATCACTGTATAGCTTGGAATCTGGAGAGGTCAAAAAGGCTATAGTTGAATATTGACCTATTTTAGATCAAGGGCATATTTTAGGTAGAATCCATTGCCTAAGATAGTATATAGAAGACCCCCCGTCATAGGAATATATTTTTCCCCCCTTAGTTTGCTCAATGAAGTATAAATAGCTGTGTTAGTCTTGTTGCGACAGTGCAGAGTAAAAGAGTACTTCAGTATTAGGTGATACCTTTTATATATTTGGACTAACTACAAACAAAATTGGTTAGATCAGGCTTTTTAACATGCAAAATGTCAAAACATGTAGAGGTTTAAATACTGTAACAAGAATGTACAAGTACTCGAACAGGTAACACTTATTGCATCAAAGAAATAATTACTTGTACAATATGTCAAATTGTACACAAATCATTTTACACAATTGTATGTCACAAATCTACTTACTTGAGCGTGATCGTGGCCAACAATATGTTGATGCACAATTAGAAATGTTTAAATTCAGAACATTTAGAACATTTGTGGTCAGTACAACAAACAAATTATGTGTATCTCCTATATCATGGGTGGGAAACACCAGTCCTCAGGAGCCACCAACAGGTCACGTACTAAGGATATCCCTGCGTCAGCACAGGTGGCTTAGTTGATTGAGCCACCTGTGCTGAAGTTGGGATATCTTGAAAACCTGACCTGTTTGTGGCCCCTGAGGACTGGAGTTGGCCACACCTGACCTATAGCAACATTTAGTAGGCAAACATGGACTGTACAGTAGGCATGAAAAGTTAAAGTGTCCCCTGCTTTTCCACTTTCCATGTTCCCTTTACCCCAGACTCAAGAAACTTGCTGTGTGTACGTTTTAGGTGGGATATTTGGGTAAGAATACAATTATTTTGTTTGCAGGAGTTCGGGGACCGGAGCTACCGGTAGTACCTTAATTCTACCCGGCGAGCAGGCACTATTTGCTGGAACGCGGGTGGAATTACACCGGGGCTGCCTATTGTCCCCCAGAGTCCTGGTTGTCGAGCCCCGATATCTCAGTCCTATATCCCTTACAATCATGAGTCTCTCCAAAATGCCCCATGTATTAAAATATGTTTTATACATTTATTATAAGGCTCTATGCAGTCCGCCAGGGCATCTGCTTAAGGTGCCAGCAAGTCTGCATACAGTCCGTAGTTCAAAGAGGAGACGGGATGTTGAGAGGTGTCGGGCTGCCAAGTGGACGGGGCAGGGCGGAGTACTGATTCCAGAGAACAGAGACCCCCAGCGGGGAGGACCCTCTGGTCTGCCAGATTTGGTGGAGCCTGCCCAGTAGTTTCCCATTGGTAAATTCATAGGTCTCGCCCACGGGGCATCCAGAGCCGGCTTGGCTCGCCTCCTCCTCTGACATCAGCCAAGAAACGAGCTCCAGTTTCTATTGGCTAGTGGGATAGGGTTCCCACACTCTGATTGGTCACTCCTCCTACCTCCATGCTAAGGATAACTTAGCGGACTGTATGAAAGGAGATGGCCGAGGTAGAGAACCAGACAATCCAGACCATCCAGACCATCCAGTGACTTGTGTCGATGAAGCTAAGGTGGGCTTTTCAAAGTTGCTCTGTTGCACATAGCAGCAACCGGCTTTGTTTTGAAGCTAGGAAAGTCTGCCTCGCAGAGACTAACTCCCGTCATTTGCGCCCAAGTTCTACAAATCGAACGTTGTTGTCGTGACTGGGAACTGAAGCTGAAAAGAGGACCAGGAGAAACGGGTGTATATCCCGATCAGAGTGAGCTCATCCAAACGGGCATCCTGCACCTAGGAAAGCCTAGATTTCCCCCCCAGACACCCAGTAATTGTACTTTTGTCTGTCTATTGTGTAATTCTTCTTGTTGTACGTGGGTTTACTGAAATAAACTACATTTTGTTTCTACTCCCTTGATTTGCCTAATGTATGATCCTGGGTCAAATATAAAAAGGTGTAAAAAGTCCTGGTCTCCCGTGACAAAATCAATTTTATTTTTATTGCAATTCGAATATTTAAAAATCAGTTTTAAAACCATGTTTTTACCACAAAAGAAATTAATTTAGTGCTTTTTCCTTCAACGTGCATTGTGTTTTTAGCATAAATGAATGAGTTTTAGTGTGTTTAGTGTGTTTGTCTATTTGATTTTTGTAGATGTATATTTGTTGGGGTATTATTATTATTATCATTTAATTATAACGCGCCAACATATTCCATAGCGCTGTTAGAGGGTGGGAGGGCAAAAAACAATAAAATAACATAAGTTGTTGCAGTAGATAAGGAGAGATCTGCCCCAATGAGCTTACAATCTATAAAGAAGGGTAAGTGGAAACATAAGGTACAGGGGTATGAGAAGGCTGGTGCGTTTTCTGATAGCTGCATGTTATTGTAAGGAGTTGGCGCTGAGGAAGAAGGTAGGGCTGTGAGAGCCGGTAATGTGTGAAGATGGAAATGCTTCAATATACATCTGAAAAACTTTACCCAAGTCCAATAACAGAGCCGCAGTAACTGCAGCAAACGGTGGCACCCTTTGGCTGCCCTTCGGCTACCGCCTTTGGGGCGACTCGGGTGTTATGTCCAGAGATTCTGTGGTAGAGTGAAATCCGCTGCACAGCACACAGCACACATGCAGGGGGGTAGGGGCTGATGATCTCAGGTGGTCTTTTTGTAGACCTGTGTGCCACTGTGCAATTCTTGTACGTACACTTTAACATGTGTACACTTTGTTAGTTATATGGTAGATGATATGATGGAATTATATTTGTATTTTATGAGTGACTATTAAGGGTTATAATATCATTAGGTGCATCTTGGTTAGCGACGTAGCGAAACGCGTAAGGAGAAGCTTTAAAGATTTTTTTTTATTGAAGACTGCTTTGAACGCCTTATCTTTTTTATGCTGACTGCATGATATCGATGTAATGGGGAAGGATATGTGACCTCACGATGTTCTGCCTTGACTTCTTCGGAGTTCACGCAAATGGTTCTTTTGAAATAATTGACTCCGTTCCCCTAGTCTGAACCAAATCACAGTGATAGGTAACACTTTGGAAAAAGTAAAGCTCTGCAGACTTAACGCCTGCTACAGTAATTTTCCTATCTGAAATCAGCCACGTTCATATACCATAACATTGTGGTGTTTAAGTCATTGTTACTGGAAAGCTTTGGACTCCTTCCATAATCTGGCTTAAATTCAACCCTCTTAGGAAGTATTACAAATATTTGTCAAGACCTAGATGCTTTTACGGATTCTTTATGTTGGAGCCTTTTGTTATGTGCAGGTCTCGTTATTTGTGTTCTGTTCAGTGCAGCCATCATGCTGCTTACTAGAAGGGAAGCGCAGTCAATGGATAGCACTCTGAGATCAAGGGGAGTATTTACTTTAGTGAAAGAGGAGGCGATGAACTAAAAAAGACATCAGTAATAATTTAGCACTGCTCCCAGTACAATTCATTGCAAAAATAAAGCAGCAACCCCTCCCATTGTGGATTAAAAAAAACAAATAAAAGAAGATCAGAACTGTGAGGTTCCCCAGAGCCGAACCATGCCAGAGATAGTGATCTTTTTATGTTTATTTATTTATTTATAAAATGTTTTACCAGGATGTAATACATTGAGAGTTACCTCTCGTTTTCAAGCCACAGAGTTATAATGACAAATACATGGTTACAAATACATAGTTACATTAAGTGAAAAGGGTTATAGAGTGTACTGTATATACAAGACATTGGATGCACAGTTAAAGATTATATATTATAGGCGTATATAACAGTTACAGGCCAGATTAAAGTGTGAGACAGCTTTACTTTTGAAAGAACTTAGACTGGTGGTGGTTGTGAGAGTCTCCGGTAGACTGTTCCAGTTGTGAGGTGCACGGTAAGAGAAGGAAGAGCGGCATTGGGACCATGAACAGTCTTTTTGAGTCAGATCTCAGATGATAAGAGCTGCATGTGGTAGGGGTGAGGAGCTTGTTCAGATAGATGGGTAGCTTTCCCAGGAAGTATTTGAAGGCACGACAGGAAAGATGAACTTTGCGCCTAGACAAGTGATGGCCAATCTAGTTTTTTGAGCATTTCGCAGTGATATGTGTAGTAACTGCATTGGAGGACAAAGCTGCATATTGAGTTGTAGAGGGTATCAAGTTTGCTGTGGGGAGTTTGGGGTGATGTGCCATATACTATGTCCCTATAGTCTATAATTGGCATTAGCTTCTGTTGTTGGATGCGCTTTCTGACCAGCAGACAAAAGGAGGATTTGTTCCTATATAATTGTCACGGAAGCTCACTACAACCTGGGCTGTGAAAGAATAGGAGAATAAACTCCTATGCAATGCTCACAGGGAACGTCCATGTAGAGATTTATGACACAATTGTCTTTCCAAAAACACACAGCATACTTAAAATCAGACCTTCCATATCACTTGTAACCCTTGAAAGCCACTCTGTGTGGACTCCCACTAACCTTTGAGACAGGTATATTTTGTATGGGTGTCGCTGGCTAGAGGTACAGTAATGCAATAAAGGAGCAAAATAAGAATGAACTCACATAATCGAATTGCTGGAAGTCCAGGTGCTGTGGGGCGTATTCCTACCGAAGAGATGTGTAATGCAGAAGTTCGGGGGTGGCGGTGCAACTGCCTTGGAAGAAAGTGTGGGACCAAAAATCGCAAAGTACTGGGTACAAAAAAAGGTTATTGGCACATAAAAAACAGCACAGCAAGTACTCTGACGCATTTCAGCCGCAAAGGGCCTTTGTCAAAGAGTCTTTGTCATTGACAAAGGCCCTTTGCGGCTGAAACGCGTCAGAGTACTTGCTGTGCTGTTTTTTATGTGCCAATAAACATTTTTTGTACCCAGTACTTTGCAATTTTTGGTCCCACGCTTTCTTCCAAGGCAGTTGCACCGCCACCCACGAACTTCTGCATTACAACCTGGGGGGCTGAGGTGGGGAAGATATATAACCACCGCCCTAAGCCACGGGGCTCGGTCCAGATTGCAGGGTCGGAAGGTATAGACGGTTGGAGAGTGGAGAGGGTAGAGGGTACTTGCCTATGGTCTGGGGTTTGGAGAGCGTAGAATGGTCGAGGTCCGTAAGCCGTGGTCGTGGATTAGAGAGTGTAGAATGGTCAAGTCCGTAAGCCGTGGTCTAGGAAAACAAGAAGAGACAGGTCAGGTACAAGCAGGGTCACAACAGGTATACGGAACAAATGGAGACAGGTACTCAGGCTGAAAATGAGCACGGTGCATAGAAAGGTCTATGCTCAGCAATGACCAGAGGGCAGAATGAGGCTAAATACAGAGGAGCACCAATCAGGGAGAGAAGGGAGGAGTGGCTCAGATGTAGGTAGACCTGTGATAGGCTGAGGCAGGGTGTAGCTCACGTGTAGCCACCCTGAGATTAGTCAAGGCGTTAGAGTAGGTGCTTGTCCCTTTAAGAGGTGCACACGAGTGCCGCGCGCGCCCGCGGTGGGATTGTGACGTGCCGAGATGTGCGCGCGGATGGGACCCGCCGCGTGTCTCCGGAAGGCGGGGGCGGCATGCCGAGGGAGCGGGAGCCGGTGGAGGAGTGGAGGACGCGGCCGCACGGGCCGCCATGGGGGTAAGAAAATGCCGGTGAGTGGAGATGCGCGGGAACCGGAGGTGTGGTCCTGACAATAGTACACCTAGTTTTGCATAGGTTTTGGATATCAGGGTATCAATGTGCAACACAAATGTTATGTGCTGGTAAAATGAAAATAAAATCAAGCCAGGCTGCCAAGGTTGTCCAATAGAAAGCTGCAATATCATGCTTTGATGACCTCCTTAACAAAGCATATGAGTGGCTGATACTATACACTTCATACATCGACCTTGGCCCCTTGCAGACGCACTTACCAGAACACCTTCCTACTGTCTCTGTACGTTCTTCCTAATTACCAACTAGATTGTAAGCTCTTTGGGGCAGGGACTCCTTTTCCTAAATGTTACTTTTATGTCTGAAAGCGCTTCTTCCCATTATAAGGTATTTGTATTATTTGTTATTTATATGATAATGTCACGTATATTACTGCCGTGAAGTGCTATGTACATTAATGGCGCTATATAAAGACATATATACATACATACATTGCGGCTTCCTATTGGCAAGACACAAAGTGAAGCTTGCATGGCAGCCAAATGGGTTTCCCAAAAGGGACCAGAAGCTCCGTCACATAAGAAGGTAAATATGTTAAGTAAACAATCTAGAAAACAAAACAAAAAAGTGCAACCACCATAGTGTAATATTTAATATATCAAATATAAAGACACTAAAAATATAAGGTATCACACTCACAAACAGCCATGGAATATGCGCATTGTAGAGTAATGACTACTCAAATATTTGTTGGTCTCTGAAAGAGTCAGCCGTGTCCTGCATCTGCTGTGTAGGATGTCGCACATGTCACATGCTGGCTCAAATTCAGCAGCTGGACTTCTGCGATCTCTATTCAAACTCCTCCTCACAGAATTAATGGAGATCTTGCTCTGTTCTCCCAGGGACACAGAGTGCAGCAAATCTTAATTCCCAGGGGTAAAACAGCTCGCTGAACAGAACCCTATGCGTTTCATAGCAAACTGGCTACTTCATCAGGGGTCATATGTCAGGTGGTGGGCCTGGAAATAAAATTAGCGCAGTTAAGCCCTAAGAAAGACCCTGGTTTCAATTTTGGAAAGAAAAATCAAATATTAAAAAACAAAATCTCAAGTAGGGAGGAATTGCGGTTCTATGAAAGAATGTGGGATGTTCAGTAAATCTTACTACTGCAAGTCAAATATGGCACCACTTGCTCTCTAATAACCTGTAATATGGGGTCTCCAAAGGAATAGCCCACAGGGTGATGACCCCTCTGTAAATGTTCATGTATATTGGGACATAACTCCTGATTTGTAATAATGTAATGCACAGTAATAAGGTCAGACCTGAATTCATGAGGGCTGATAGTATTACAAACCTGCAGTGCCACGACCCAGAATCCTTGTCTGCAACTTAACCACTGTGTGACATAACAATGGGATGAATGAAGAACATTAGGGGACAAGCAAACACACTCGTGGGTATTAAATCCTTGCAGCACTTTGTATGAGAGAGGGTTTTATTTGATCATTTTCTTTCCCACCAAAACCCTATTGTATCTGGTTTGCAACTACTAGCAGCTGAACAATGCACAATCGACGTACAAGCTCAAACAGTTGTATTTGAGTGACATGTACTCACTATAACCGGATTGTGTTTGTATTCTACATTAGATAATATTCCTTCGACGAAAAATATTACTTTGGGTAAACATAGCTTTCTAATATGGCCCTTCTGATATCGCTGCAAATGTAAAGATAGGCAATTACTCACGGAGAAAAGCAAGAGTGCAAATGCAACAGGTGTAGTGGTGAGTGGCATTTCTGTCCCCAACTCACCCAGGACTCTCTGTGATCTGTGTTTTCTGCCACATAATATAAAAGCCTCTTAATGTTCGCAGAAAAACCCAGTCTTGTGATAAAGACTATTCCAGGAATGTAAAGTAGTAGACATTTAGCCAGCTCTTTTCCCCGGCATTAAAACAACCTTGTGATCAGTGTGTGCAATGTGGGAAAATATTTGAGTGTCGCTTAGTTATAGATTGCAAGTAGGAAAGCAGGCATATCTTACTATAAAACCATATATAAAAAACCCCATTAATTTACGCTGCCTAACGGCTACGCCCACCACTTGTCTTATCAAATTCCGCTGCTGGACTTCTGAGATCTGCATTTAAACTTGTCCTCACAGAGTTCATTGAGTAAGCGCTAATTGACGAGATGCTTAAGCAGCTTGAATGCGAAAGGGAGGAGAGGGACAGAGTGATAATTTAAGAGGAAAGTGTGATCAAGGGTGTCGGTTCTGAGCATCGAGGATGTGAATATTGCCTGTTTGAACACAGTGAAAAATGCGCCTGAGCGGAGAGAGGAGTTGAAAAAGTGTGACCCAGGCCATTTTGGCTGATGGGGCCGCTGGTCAGCGATGTGGTCCCATGCCGCTCGGATCCTCAGGCGTCTGCCTCTGGAGGGATGGCCCATTGGAGTGTGTCCATATAGTAGGTCTCTGATATTATATGCCTGGGTCTGATCCCAGGCCACAGGCCGTAGTTCAGCAAGTGGCGTTTTGTCCTTGGTGTACTAACACTGGTACTGCTATGGTGGAAGTTTCCCTATCTCAGGGCCTTCCCTGTAGCAGCCACAAACTGGTAATGGTCGGGGTCTAACTGGGGCCTGCAGGGTAACTCTAGGCCTAGTCCGGGAGCCACTGACACCTGGACACTACCTGTCCCTTCAGCTCCCTTCTCCGACTGGCGTGGTCCCCCTGAAGCACTCCAATTGTATCTATCTTGCTGCCGTGGTTCTTGCAACCCTATTGGCTGCTGCGCGTCACCTGTCTCTATCTCCCAGAGCATGCTAGGAGATGTAGTTCCCCTGCGGAGCCCTTTCCAAGATGGCCACCGCAACTACCAGGGTACTGCACATGCGTAATGTCCATCCTGTGCATGCGTGATCAAAGTGGCCACCATGACCTAATATGGGGGCAGGCTGATCGGCATCCCGCCGCGGAGCTTTGCTCTATCTGGCGGCTTCTATGCTTCCCGCAGTCGCCTCCTCATCCCCCGCTCTCGCATCGGAGGTAAGGGGCAAGGGAGACCTGGCTACACACAAAGAAAGTTATGGTGAGTACAGAAGTGACAAGAGCCCACCACCGTGCAGTGGATAGCAAATAAAAATACCACTTATTGTTGACATGTCTCAGACAGGTCCACAAACCATCCTTTCCCGGTTATCTCTGGGTAATGACATACAAATGAGCACTCCCATCATGTCTACTTATTAACAAGATTGTAAGGTGCAGAAGCAGAAGTAGTTGAGGTTGGAGATTAGGGTGGACTTCCGGGTAAGTAGGTAAATGGAATGTAAATAATGAGAAGAGGTTAGGTGGAATAGTGGCAAGGAAATAAGTGACTGGAAAAGGGGAGATACTGAAATTAGAAAGTAATTAGTTTCTAGTAAATACAAGATCTAAACAGTGGCCGTCCGTGTGTGTACTGGAAGCAGTCAATGGTCTGAGGCCAAAGATAGGAAACAAGATGCCCAGGCAACGGAGGCGTTATCAACATGGCAGTTGAAGTCTCGCAGGAAGAGGGTGAGAGTAGCAGAGGGAAGGAAGAAAGAAAACCAGGACTCAAAGTCAGGTAGGACGTTTGATGGGAAGAATGTAAAGGTCTATAGATGATAGCCACCTTCCGTGTCAGGGGGGAGGGAAGTCAGACAGTGTGTGCTCTAATAGAGGAAAATAAAAGGGAAGGAGGAGTAGGGAGTAGTTGATACGGCAGTGAAAAGACAGAAGAAGCCGTGGAAACCCAACTCCTAATGCAATGTGTAATGATTTATTTTTTTACTGAACTGATCATCCTTTGATTGCTGTAGCAATTTACAATGTTGCACTGTGGCTGCAGTATTTCCCCCGACTGAGGCACAGAGTCAGAAGGCTGCCACTAAGATACCCACACAAGCAGACTATTGGCCGATCGATCGCAGGTGAAGTGATCGATCGGCAGCCTAGGTAATTATTTCTGATCAAAGCGACTCACGTGCTGCATATAGTAAAACAAACAAACAAAAATAATAACGTTGAAACCAGGACTGGTGCTGTAACACATTCTCCAGTTTAATCCACAAGCCTTATTGAGGGGTGTGAGAGATGTCCGTTCATGTTCCTGGAATGCAGGCAGTTTCTCGTACAGTAATCCTCCATGAACAATGTTAAGCACCCACTGAGCCGTTTCACCTTCCATCTGCACCTATCAGAGGCAACCATAGGAGGATAGTCACGGGGGAGAGGCACTAAGAAAATGTCCCGTATGAACCCATGCGTACCTTACAAAAATCATTAAAAAATAAAATACGGGCAATTTCCAATTAAGCAACCCAGTTGTAAGTTCTCATTTAACCCTCATGGGGCTATGGCTGAGGTGGGCAATTCTATTCTTCAATGGCTACCAACAGGTCAGGTTTTAAGGATATCCCTGCTTCAGCACAGGTGGCTCAATCAGTCCTTGTTTCAGCACAGGTGGCTCAATCAGTCCCTGCTTCAGCACAGGTGGCTCAATCAGTCCCTGCTTCAGCACAGGTAGCTCAATCAGTCACTGCTTCGGCACAGGTAGCTCGATCAGTCCCTGCTTCAGCACAGGTGGCTCAATCAGTCCTTGCTTCAGCACAGGTGGTGCAGTCTTTGACTGAACAGCTGATTGAGCCACCTGTGGTGAAGCAGGGATAGCCTTAAAACCTGACCTGTTGGTGGCCCTTGAGGACTGGAGTTGCCCACCCGAGCTAAGGTATCCAGGAGTCACTGGGGTGCTTCATTTGAAATGGGGAGGGGTAGGCATTTCTAGGGTCCTATTGCTCCCACCAATCTGTGTACTTGGTGAAGATGTAATACATATGTAGCCCCTGTTCCCCCTGCCACGGGACATCTGGCCACTACAGGGGTATGTCCCTGGTACTGTTGATCACCTGCTGGTTACAGGAGGTCTTAGTTGCTCCGCGGATGATATATGGGAGCAGCAACAGGGCAGGCTTTTCCTTCTCAGGGTGCAGCGCCTCCATCCCATGAGGATCCTGCTGGAAGGAGGATGGTCCCCACAGGCAAATTCTCCTTCACAACGACCACACATTATAGCTAGTACAACAGCACATTTATTGGGTAGACAGCATGGCATCATCTCCATTCCCTGGAGCAGACTCCACGGGTTTGAGGCCCCAAGAGTCCCTCCTCAGCTCATTTACCTTCTTGCAGGGACCATACCACAGCCTAATCATAGCACAACTCAATTTGCTGGAATGTCAGCTTTTATACCCAGAGGGAAGGGCTTGTAACTCCGCCACATAACAGGGCAGGTCTAGGTACTGACAGGCATCACACCATATACATGTGACCCAGTCAGTACCCTCCCCAGGTATGACACTCCAACTAGGCCTGCCCCTGGATAAGGCAACATAGTACTTATCCTGGCTGTAACTGCAGGCTAGGCCCTGCGCAGGAGTTTAACCCCAACACTGCCTGTTCCTATCAGGACTTAGTGTTGAGGCCAGTGAAAGGCTATAGCCAGGGGCACCAGGCTACACATATAAGTGGGTCATGAAGCTGAAGATGCGCAACGCGATGCACTTTATTACAAGATTACTATTGACTGTGCAGCAGGTCTGATCATAGGGCTGGAGCACGGGAAACAAAAATGGCATATTTGTTACCAATGGAGATTTGACAATAATTTTTTGGCAACATATGTAAACGATAATGCAAATGACTATTGATTTGCAAAATGGCTTATTCATACAGTATGCCAGGGGTGCTCAACTCCAGTACTCATGCCCCCCCCCCCCCCACCCATCAGGTCAGGGTTTCAGGATATCCCTGCTTGAGCACAGTGTGCAGATGTAGAGGTGTTATTGCTGGCACTGGCACATGCTACCAGATGCAATAATGCCTTATCCCCTCCCCTTTTCCATGAGCAGCTAATTCAAGCACAATGTTATCTGCTCTCACAGGCCTGTTATGTGCGTTTTTACATCTGTAATGTTTGTGCCTTAGACCAGTGTTTTACAACATTTATTTTGGTTAAGGAACCCTAGAACTATATTGTGAAATTCTGGGGAACCGAAACTCTCTCTCCCCCCCTGCCCATCTCTCTCTCCCCCCATCCATCCCTCTTCCCCTCCTACACTTCTCCTGTCTCTCTCTCTCTTTTCCTCCCTGTCGCTTTCTTTCTTCCCCTCCCCTGTCCTCTCTCTCTCTCTTTCATCCCCTTCCGTCTCACTCATTCACTCACTCACTCACTCACTCACTCACTCTGTTCCTTCTCCCCCATCTCTCTCGCTCTTTTTCCCTCCACCGTCTTTCTCTCTCCCTCCCTCCCCTCTCTTCCCCTCCCTCTACCCCTCCCCACTCTCTTCCCTTCCCCTCCCCCTCTCTCTCCCCTCCGCATGTCTCTCTTCCCCTCCTCCTGTCTCTCTCTTACCATCTTCCTTTCTCTTCCCCTCTCCATCTCTCTCTCTCTTCCCCTCTCCGTCTCTTTTCCTCTCCGCCTCTCTCTATCCCTGTCCATCTCTCTCTATCCCCCTCCCCCTGTCTCTCTCGCTCCCTGCCCCCTGTCTCTCACCCACTCCCCTGTCTTCTCTCTTCCCCTCCCGTCTCATTCGCTCTCTACCCCTCCCCCATCTCTCTCGCTCTCTTTTCCCTCCACCCGTCTCTCTTTCCCTACCCCTCTCTCTTCCCCTCCCTCTTCCCCTCCCCACTCTCTCTTCCCCTCCTCGTCTCTCTTCCCCTCTTCGTCTCTCTTCCCCTCTCCGCCTCTCTTCCACTCTCCGTCTCTCTCTTCCCCTCTCCGTCTCTCTCTTCCCCTCTCCGTCTCTCTTCCACTCTCCGTCTCTCTCTTCCCCTCTCCGTCTCTCTCTCTTCCCCTCTCTCCTGTCTCTCTTCCCCTCTCCCCTGTCTCTCTCTTCCCCTCTCCCTTGTCTCTCTTTCCCTCCCCCCTCTCTCTTTCCCTTCCCACTCTCTTCCCCCTCCCACTCTCTCTCTCTTCCCCCTCTCTCTCTTTCCCCCCCTCTCTTCCCCTCCCCCTCTCTTCCTCTCCCCCTCTCTTCCCCTCCCCCTCTCTCTCTTCCCTATCCCCCTCTTCCCCCTCCCCCTGTCTCTCTCTCTTCCCCTCCCTCTTTCTCGCTCTACACACGCGCACACACACGCTCACACACCTTACCTTGCGGGTGAGGACACCTCCCGTGCTTTTTTTCAGAATAAGTGAATTCAATGTGTGTTTTCCAGCAATAGATAGGTCTTCTCTTGCCAGCTGTTTCAATGGATGCCCAGCAACACTCCGTATTGTCCATGGTCCTGATTCTGTGAAAATAGATAAGGCAACCTGTTTGTTTTCTAACACTTTAGTTATCATGGAGTATGGGGCACGGAAAGGAAAAAAAACAAAAGCAAAGAAATGTTAACATTGTGTCATCTTTAAAGATCAGGTGACTGCCCCGGCCTCCATTTCATCCATTCCCCTTGTACATTAAATCCATTGGCACCCTAAAATAGGTTCTGTCTGAGTATAGTAACTGGCCCACAGTACCTCCTGCTATTCTGGGAAAGCTGTCCCCACGGCAACCATGAGGTGCCAGTTTTGCTTGAATTTGGGTACGAGCCAGAAAGATCGTCCTGTAACATGAAGGCAACATAAATACCATAGAACACTTTCAAATGTGCGGCCTGTGAAATCAAAATACAAGTGTCACTTGAGGAATCCAATGATGCAAGAATATGAGATGCTGCTGCAAATATTAAAGTCAAGGTGTATGTACAAATCAAGTGGGTGAAATTAAACTTGGTGTGCTCGTGTGGGTGGACGTAGGTAATGGATTGGTAACAAATTGGTAGAGTTATAAACTTTGGCTTTACTACCCTGACATAGAAGGTGTGGCGCTGAAGATAAGAGCGAGGCCCACACCTAGGGTTGCCTGGTGGGTTCTCCAAAAATACTGGACTATAGGGAAAGGTGTTACGTGCTCGTGAGACACACACACACCCCTTCACCTCTTTCTGCTCCATGCTGCTTCCTCCTCTCCTTGGCTCCACCCCCAGGCTCCTGACACCTCCTCCTGATTGGCTGCATTATCCAGCAACAGCCAATCAGGGTGGAAGAAGCTGGCCAGCCCCCTAGCAGTAGCCCTGCTCTCTCCCTGCTCGGGGAAATCCACAAGCCAGGTCACTATGTCCAGGGAGGTAATACAGGACACATGCATTTTTTTTTATTGGACAGAGTGTCCAAATACAGGACAGTTCAGTTTAATACTGGACACCTGGCAACCCTACCCACACGAAGGAGAAGGGAGTATGAAAAGGGGGAGGAGGATGGAGTAGGAAGAGGAGGAGGAGGAGGAGGAGGAACAGGGAGTATGAAAAGCAGAAGGAGGTTGGAGTATGAAAAGGAGGAGGAGGAGGGGTGAATGGTGATTCTGATTTTGCAACTAGCAAAGGCAGCCGGGAAGTGTCTGATATATACAGGCAAAGCTCAGCTGGGATTAGTTACTGGGCCTGCTGCAGTAACTGAAAGCCAGGCCTGCAGTTGCTGCTCCCCCACCCGACAAATACAGGCATCGCCTTCCACTTGTCTTATAGTTGCATTTGCTGTCATTGCTGTTTAAAAAAAATAAAATAATACAATGTCAAACAAATGGTTATCTCATCAATTCACCGTAATAGTTCAACAATTGCACTTTGAAGTGAAACAAAAAATGTTCACTGAAAAAAAAAAAAAACAACCTCCGTATTTTCTGTGACTAAAATGTAAGATGTCTGCATTCAATATCATCACATGTCCAAGTTGTGTGTTTGTGTAGACACATTGCATTTGGCAGAAGAAGTGCATGCTGGTATAAAATCTGATGTCTCCATGAAAATATCACAATAAAAGTTTTGAAGCTTAACCCTTTCTCTGACAGAGGGGCCTGCAATGTGTTACTTTGTAATATTTGCAGGCCTCTATTGAAAATGAAAGGGGCTATTTTTTTTTTCATTTTGATTTAAAAAAAAAAAAAAATCACATTTAATGTGGAAATAAAGATTTAGAGGGGGATGCATCATGGTCATTTTGCAGCAGTGTAAAGTGCTTAATATTCACCACGTTAATATTTGAAAGTACTTTGCTTCAATCTCCACCCCAGTGCAGATTATAGTAGCTTGCAAATTGAGTTAGGGAGGAGTCACATGACGCTCATATAATGGAATGTGTCAAATTCTGCAGACCTGTTTACTAATGTAGGTGGCATGATTACCCCACCTTGGCTAACGAGGTGTGAAAAATACCCACTTGATGCCGCCAAATACTTCATCAAAATAAAACTTTTTTCTGTTGATACTCCACCCAAATAGTAATTATAAGGGGCAAAGCTTTGACATGTTTTTTTTTTTTTAACTCTGCTCTCCCTAAGATGAAGATCCCTACTTCTCCTAACTCATCAACACTCACAAATCCAATGCACACCATCTTTTCTCTGTATTTGACTCCCTTCTCTTCCGACCAACTTCCCATCCTGTCTTCACTTATCATGAAGTGTTTGCCGACCACTTTAAAAGGCCAGGCAGATGCTATCCACAATGAGATTCCTTCGGTCACCTCCCCCTCCTTTCTGCTTCTACCTAAACCTCCTCCCTCCACTCTTGGCTCCTTTTCTCCTGTTACGGAGTTTGAAGTTTCTAAGATGATTTTCTCTTCTCCCTCTACCACATGCCCTCTCGATCCCAACCGTATAGACTCATGGCTACTGTCCCACACTCACAGTCACTCCTATCAACCAATGTGGCCAAGCACTGCCATCTACAGCCCTTATTCCCTCACCTGCTGTCTACGTTTGCCAACATACCACTAAGATTGTAAGCTCTCTGGGGCCGGGATTTCCTTTCCTATTGTCTTATCTTCTTTGTTGCACTTATTGTATTATAATTCCCTGGACTGTATTGTCTCTTTTGTAAAGCGCCGAGTACACTGTGTGCGCTATATAAATAAAGATATACATATGCAGCCACCAGTATTAGATCACTTGCCTTGGAAAATCTGGGGCAATCTCCCTGTAAATACCTCAACATGCCTCAATATTTCTGTGAGATTCCTAATGGCCCATCGGATTAACATAGCGGGGGATCCCTGCAGCCCCCTTCAAACTGAATGGGACAGCAGGGACTCCTGCTGCGTTAATCCGATGGGCCATTAGGAATCTCACAGAAATGCTGAGGCATGTTGAGGCATTTACTGTGAGATGCTTTAGTTTTTACCCAGGCAAGTGATCGGATATTGGTGGCTGCGTCTGTACATACATGTGTATGCAAAATGTTATCCAGATTTCCAGAGGTTTTTTTTTAGCAAGGTTTACCAAGTGCATTTTATTGACACTGTGGATTTTATTCAATAAAAGGGTGGTATTGTCGAATCAGCACTACTACACTGTTATTGACTTGGTACCTATGGCATAAGGCAGTGATTCCTAATGGGTTTCGAGAACCCGTAGGGGTTTGTGAGGTGTTTCCAATTGTTCCTCCCCAAAAGATGTAATGGTAGATCCTAGGCAGTATAGTTAGTTCCTGAACCCGTGTGGGAACTGCACACTTAGCAAGGCCTCAAACTTCACCTAGCATGGGTGGCATAGCTGTATATTACAGCAGAAGCTTCCAAAGTCACTCCACACAATGCTTTGCAAGGCATTATGGGGCGTGAGTTTGTACTCTCCCCCAGTAATTGACTGCTATATCCCTCATGTTATCTGCATAGACGTAGGTGCCATTTGAGACCTTATTAAGCGTATGTTCCCCTCACAAGCTCAGGACACTATACTACCTGAGATCAGTTAAACAGCTTTGTTAGCAATAGTCTGATGACTAGACAATAACATCTATTAATTAGGGGTTTCACAGAAAACATATTTTGTAGCAGGGGGTGCACAATATAAAACAGGTTGGGAAGCACTGCTATAGGGGAGATAAATGACCATTCAACACACAGACGCTTATACTGTACATTTTGCTATAATTTCTTCTATTGTCTCTTCACCAATTTACCCATGAAGCTTAGAAGCGAAAATGTACAGAAAGTACCTAAAAACATTATTTATAAAATACACAACAATCTTCTCTGCTTTGCAATACTTAGAAGGCATCTCCATTGTTAAAAGGTTAAACAGCAGTCGGTATAAGTAGATACACGGGGACTAAAGTACAGGGCTCTGACAGACATTATTGACAGTGTTTTAATGTGGATTATGAGAGATATAACATACCATGGTGTCTCCTTTCTTTTATGATTAAACACTTGAAATACTACTTGTGCAAACTAGCACACGGCCAGATCCAACCGGCTCCAAGAAAAAACTACAATCGACTAGTGAGATCAAAAAGGTCTCAAGCTTGAGGTGGTTTAGCCCAGAGCAAACACAAACTGGGCAGGACGAGCAGTGCTCCTCTGCTTTTAAACATTTTCACGTCACACTGAGGCCTGCATCACATTGATTGCCAGGGCAGATCTTATGAAACGGTGGCTGTGATCAGAGCAGTAGAGGAGGACATTGCCATGAGCAGTGCTACCATCACATGGCCCTGGACTTGGAATGTCTTTAGTACTCTGTTGCCTTTTACACTTCGGCACTCAAAGTCAAAAGAAACAACTGGTGCCTTATTGTAAAAAAAACAAACAAACAATACAATAAACACCCACACCCACCCATCACATCTTCCAGCAAAGATGTCAGGCTGATAGGAAACCATTGAATGAAGAGCAAATGAACCGACGCCCCCCACTCCTGAACTAGTTGGACTAGTTGGGTTTGCTGATGCCCTTGCACCCCATGTTTTTATGCTCATACATATACGTCTCTGTATGTCCTCTTCTATTTGCATATACTGAGTAAATAGCTACAAAATGTCATGTTTTTTTCCCCTGGGCTAAATAGCAAGGAAACTATGTGTTGGTATATTTTTTGGCAAGAACATATTCTGAGCAGCTATTAGCTAGTGAGATGTGAGATCGTGACAATACCGTATTTGTATATTTTTATTTATATGGTGTCAACCATGTACATTACTGAGATATTAATAGTGTTTGGAAGAGAGCCTTCAAAATGAATGAGGGTTAACGTGCCAAGTGAGAGATCAGAACAGAGATATATAGTGGTGGGAAAAAGCTTGTGAACCGCAATGATAATTACGGAAATACCATAGCTTTTCCATGATAACCTTCTTGAATCAAAACTATTTTTTTCTAAAATATCCAATAGGGTTTATGTTATCCAATTCTGTGTCTTTTGAAACAAAAATGATGTATGAGTTAGACAAACAATGAGTATTTAAGAGTCAAGGTATGTGGAAAAGTAAGTGAAACCCTGATTTTATCAACTAAATTAAAAGGGATAATTACAATCAGGTGTTTAAACAATTAGGTAGATCTTCAGGTGTGAGCTTGGGAGGCCCCCACCCTATATTAAGATCAGAAACTTTTTGAGTTTTGGCTTCACCATACAGGTGTGTGAAAACACATCATACCATGATCAAAATCAATATCCGAGGACCTCAGAAAAGGTAATCAGTCTGGAAATGGTACAAAACCATTGCTAAGGATTTGTGACTCCACCAATCTACTGTCAAACAAATGGAGTGTTAGGAATCTGATTTCACAGTGCCGTCCGCGCAACCTCCGCTTACCTGCCTCGACAGGCCGTCAGCTCCTCCGTCGCCGCAGGCTCCCTCCCCTCGGCGGTTCCGCCGCTCCTCCTCCTTCTCAGTGGCAGAAGCGTGTCCTCCGTCCCGCGCACACACGTGTGTCCTCCTCCAACGCTGGTCGCGTGCACATGCAGCTTACAGAACGCGCGCCCAGCATCCACTCTTCTACTTCCAATCCTGCTGTGAGGCTCCGCCCCCGTACACCACACGGGTGTAATCAGAGTGCTACCAGTGCTCACCTGGGTTGTATCAGCCACACCAATCCAGAGAGGCTCCCTGCAGTCCTCCTGACCCTCCCACATCCTTGATTGTTCAGCCCAGCCTTATCTAGCATCTCTGAGCCCTCACTCATCGCTCGACATAGTCTCTGTATGGAAGTGTTTGGTGTACTCTCGGTTACTACAGGTTTTGACACGGCTCGTACGACTACCCCCTTTGGCTCTCGACTTCGGCTCTCCTTGGACTACGTATAGTCTGGCATCCCACGATCACGGCTTGGACTTCAACCTTCCTCATCTCTCCGCTCCCTGTCCTCGGCAAGGCAATCACTATTCTACTCCTACACCTGGTACTGGCAAGTATTGTCTACGTTACTTACATCTGGCCTGGCAACGCTTAATACCACACTCCGGACACGCTCCCTTTGCTGTGGGTGCGTGTATTCCTACCTCCCCCTTCAGCACAGGGGATGGGTCTGGTCTGCGGGATTACCCGGCCTTTAAGGCTGAATTCCAGCAAGTGTTCGATTCTCCCGCACGCCGGGAGATGGCATCTGTTTCTCTCCTACAGATTACCCAAGGGCGACGAACTCAGTATGCCGTGGAGTTTCGGACCCTCGCAGCCGAGACTAACTGGGGGCAGGAGGCTCTCGTCTCTGTATTCTGGCAAGGCCTGGCAGATCCCATCAAGGATGAACTCGCTCGTCAACCCAGGCCAGATCAATTGGAGATTCTCATCGACTAGCAGTCCTAGTGGATCAACGTATCCAGGTACGCCGCTCCGAGCATCAGCATTTTCAACCTCCCTTCCTCAGTACTCCTGGCAGTACCCCTGTGGTTACTAGTGCTATCACTCCTCTTCGCCCTGCCATGGAGCCACCAGAGCCGATGCAATTGGGGGTACAACACATCCGCACACCTATACGGCAATTCCGCTATGCCGGGGGATGGTGTTTCTACTGCGGATCCGCTGAACACCTAGTCCGGGAATGCCCCCTGCGACCGGGAAATGGGAACACCCAGTGAGTACGGAGGGGCTCTCTCTGGGTGTCATGTCTCCTCGTCCCCTCCATAAGGGAGAACTCCCTAAGAAACTCACCATACCCATCTCTCTTACAGGCGATAAGTTTCAGACCTTGACCGCAGCGTTCATTGACTCTGGAGCAGGAGGAAACTTTGTGGATCTAGAATTCGCCAGGTTGAATCCCATACCGCTCGTGAGAAAGAAAAGTCCCATCGCACTGGTCAGTATAGATGGACTTCCTCTTACCCCGGCATTCATCTCTTTAGAGACAGTCCCTCTCCTTCTGACCTCACACCCTCACAAGGAGACTTTTGTCCTCGATGCCATCCATGCTGCTGGAACACCCATTACCCTTGGCCTTCCCTGGTTACATCTTAACAATCCGCAGATTGACTGGACTTCCTCTTCCCCCATCACTTGGAATCCGAGGTCAGGCGAGGCTTTCCAACTCTTGGCCAATACCTCCGTCCCTGAGATTACCCTTCCCCCTGTCTACCACCAGTTCCGTGATGTTTTCAATAATGTCCAGTCAGATCTTTTGCCGCCTCACAGGACCTACGATTGCCCGATCGATCTTGTTCCAGGTTACTGCTTTCCCAAGTCCAAGACCTACCCCTTCTCATTACCAGAGTCACAGGCCATGGATGAATATATCCAAGAGAATCTCAAGAAAGGTTTCATTCGCCCTTCCAACTCCCCAGCAGGGGCTGGCTTTTTCTTCGTGAAAAAGAAAGATGGCTCGTTAAGACCTTGCATCGATTACAGAGGTTTGAACAGCAACCTGCTGGGTGTGGCCAAGCAGAGGAGGAAGCAGCAAGGACAGCAGAGAGTAGAAAGGTGAGTTGGCTATAGTGGGACGAGCGCAGCAAAGGGAGAGGCTGTGGCAGCAACATCGGTTCCTGAATCGGCTCCTGAGGATACGTGCAGCACCATTGATTCGGGGGGACACCTACCTTGTGCTACAGTGGACTGCCCAGGTTTACAGCCATACCGGGCCATCTTCTCTCACACAGTCAAAAGTTTTTTTTTTTTTTTTATTCATCTTTAGTTATTTAGTATAACCTCATTGTTACATACTGTGTTGTCTCTTTAGTGTATAACAAACTTATTGCTGTTTGTTTATTCTTGTCCACCATTACATCTGCTGTTTACCATTAGCGCTCCTGTTTCTCTTTTTGTTTGTTCTGTTCTACATCCAGGATTGGTGATCCGTGGTTTTGGGGCAGCATTGTGGACTTTAAATTTTACATTTTTTTCACATTTTTTCACATCTATATCAACCAATAGACATTCTACCTATTGCAAAACGCAAATAGTGAAGTATGTCAAAATCAATATTTAAATAAAATTGGTGAGTAATCTGCGTACATTTAAAACATAGATCATTCGCATTTACGTTTATCAATACACGAAATTACCACACAGCAATCATCAGGATGGATGATTTGGAGGGTGTAGCTCTGGTGAGTCATCTCCTGCTGGTTCTGGAAGCCATCTGCGTCTGTCGCTGTGTCAGCAACTTGTAACCAGAGTCCGAATAGTCCAGGGAATGGAGATGGAAACAACACCGGATCGTCTGCCTTGTATTCCACACTCAGCGTGTGTTGCAAGTATAGTCCATGCAGTTGCTACACAGGTAGCGTGATGTGACAAACGGCTTACTCCGGGGCTCCGCCGTCTGTCCGGGACTGTTAGAACACGGTCTTTTAGGGTAGGTTAAATGATGAGACGTCACGTACTGTTCCTTTAAACAGGCTATGCCTGGTTTATTCAGTCCCAGGCACTGAGACTGCCACAGTTTAAACAGAAAACAAAGCCAAACAAAAAGCTGCTCGTCTGAGCGATAACTTAAACTTAGATGTCCCTGACTCAGAGTTGGAAGTGGCTTGTCCACTTCCACCAACAAAATAAGTACCTTTGCAGTCTTTAGACAAACTAACAGAATGAATGAAGCGATTTGGGAAAGAGGCTTTCTCACCCCTCTGCAGTTCAGCAGCCTTCCAGGCTCTTGGGCGGGGCCCAGAGGAAACAGGAAACAGGTCTTATATACCTGAACTCTAATCAGCATGACAGGTGACAGAAAACAGGCAGCAGACAAACTGTGGAATGGAGTGCCTGTACCACGAGGCTGCCCTGTTCAGCTTAGACAGGACAGAAACTGTTCAGTATCCTGGGAGCCCTGTATATGGAGTTTATTACCAACCCCTGGTTTCTGTCACATATCCTCCCCCCCAGCTCAGACCTCGAGGGGTGAGCGACCATGGATATTAGGGAGTGCATCCTTGACAACCCGTCGGCATTGCCATGTTTGTGCCCCGACCTGTGTTCCACAGAAAATTTAAAGGGCTGCAGGCTTAGGAACCACCTGGTCACCCTAGCGTTCTTCTCCCTATTTTGACACATCCAGGTAAGGGGTGCATGATCTGTGACCAATCGGAACTTTCTCCCCAACAGATAATACTTGAGTGTCTCTACAGCCCACTTTATTGCAAGACACTCTTTCTCGACTATGGAGTAATTTTTCTCCTGGGGATTTAGTTTCCTACTTAAATAAAGGATGGGGTGCTCCTCCCCTTGAGACTCCTGGGAGAGTACCGCCCCCAGCCCTACCTCAGATGCGTCGGTTTGGACTACGAACTCTTTGGAGAAGTCAGGTGTGACCAACACTGGTTGGGCACAGAGAGCTTCTTTCAGGCTTCTAAAGGCCTGTTCGGCTTCGGGGGACCACTTTACCATTAGCGGTCCTCTTGCTTTTGTGAGGTCGGTTAGTGGGGTTGCCATAGTTGCAAAATTGGGAATAAACCTCCTATAGTAGCCAATTAACCCCAAAAAGGTCCTTACTTGTTTTTTTGTGACTGGCCTTGGCCAATTTTGTATCGCCTCTACTTTGAGTGTTTGTGGTTTGAGTAACCCTCTACCAATAGAATACCCCAGATACTTGGCCTCCTCCAGACCAATAGTGCATTTAGCGGGGTTAGCAGTTAGTCCAGCAGACCGAACTGCGTCGAGCACAGCTTGGACCTTTGGAAGGTGGGACTGCCAATCTTCACTATGGATTACCACATCATCCAGGTAGGCGGCAGCGTACCGAACATGTGGTTTTAAAATTTTATCCATCATTCTTTGGAATGTGGCGGGAGCTCCATGTAAGCCAAAAGGCAGCACCTTATATTGAAAGAGGCCGTCTGGGGTTGAGAAGGCTGTTTTTTCTTTTGCCCTTTCTGTGAGGGGAACCTGCCAGTACCCTTTTGTTAGGTCTAGGGTTGTGAGATATCGGGCTTTGCCCAGTCTCTCTACAAGTTCATCCACCCTGGGCATAGGATAAGTATCAAATTTTGACACCGCGTTTAGTTTCCGGTAGTCATTACAAAACCTTGTTGTACCGTCTGGCTTTGGGACTAAAACTATAGGGCTGTTCCACCCACTTTGGGATTCCTCAATTACGCCTAGTTTTAGCATTTTTTTAACCTCTAAACTTATAGCCTCTCTCTTGGCCTCTGGGATTCGGTACGGTTTAAGGTTAACTCGGACCCCCGGTTCAGAAACTATGTCATGTTTAATTACGTTAGTTTTACCTGGCTGTGTAGAGAAGATTTCTTTGTTCCTTCTCACTAAACTCTGGACCTCTCGTTTCTGATGCACGGACAGTGTTTCAGCTATGCTAACCTCTGGGTCAGTTTCTTGATTCTCTGACGGACCTGGGGGTACTAGGGTTAACAAGACCTCTCTATCTTTCCAGGGCTTGAGTAGGTTTATATGGTAAATTTGCTCAGGTTTCCTCCTACCTGGCTGCCTTACCCTATAATTTACTTCTCCCACTCTTTCCAAGACCTCATATGGCCCATGCCATTTAGCAAGGAATTTACTCTCCACGGTGGGAACCAGAACTAGTACCCTATCACCTGGAAAAAAAATTCTGACCCTAGCACCCTTATTATACGTATTCCTTTGTGCTTCTTGAGCTTTCTCCATGTGTTCCCTCACTATGGGTAGGACTGCAGCAATGCGGTCCTGCATTTGGGCAACATGCTCTATTACACTTCTGTAAGGGGTAACCTCGTGTTCCCAAGTTTCTTTGGCTATATCCAGTAAGCCCCTTGGATGTCGGCCATACAATAGTTCAAACGGGGAGAAGCCTGTGGATGACTGGGGAACTTCCCTAATGGCAAATAACAGGTATGGTAACAAACAGTCCCAGTTTTTCCCATCCTTATCGACCGCCCGGCGTAACATGCTCTTTAAGGTTTTATTGAACCTTTCCACTAAACCATCTGTTTGTGGATGATAGACTGAGGTTCTGAGATGCTTGATTTTTAGGAGTTTACATAGCTCTTTTGTTACTTGGGACATAAATGGTGTTCCCTGGTCAGATAAGATCTCTTTAGGAATTCCGACCCGGGAAAACAGAAGTACTAACTCTTTTGCTATGTTTTTAGCAGAGGTGCTACGTAGGGGAACTGCCTCCGGATATCGGGTAGCATAATCTAATATTACCAATATATGCTGATGTCCCCTAGCAGACTTTATTAGGGGTCCTACTAGATCCATAGCAATCCGGTCAAATGGTACCTCTATTATGGGAAGGGGTACCAATGGGCTGCGGTATGCTTTGAACGGGGCGGTGATCTGACATTCTGGGCATGAGGAACAATAGTTTGTAATTTCTGCCAGAACCCCAGGCCAATAAAAGCTTCGGAGAACCTTTTCTTTTGTCTTTTCCACCCCTAGGTGTCCCCCCAATGGATGACTATGTGCGAGGTGTAATACTACGTTACGGAATGTCCGTGGTACCAACAATTGTTTAGTTGTAACTGATTTTCTTTTATCAACCCGATATACTAGGTCGTTCTCTACCTCGAAGTAGGGGTAAGCAAGTGATTTATCTGGTTGGCCATGAGTACTATTCTGGTCCCGTATATTTCCCCTTGCTACCGCTAATGTGGGGTCCTCCCACTGGGCCTTCTTAAAACTCCCAGGACTGACCTCTAGGTCAGCGAGGGTCTTATCCTGTACTGGGGTGGTAAGTGCCTGATCAACATCTTGATTTGGGGTATTCCCTACCAAAGTAGTGATGGGGAAGGGAATTTCACAGCACTCCTCCTTTTCCCCTTTCTTATTTGGGCCCTCGTCAACCTCCATTTCTGAAAAAGGGAAAGGATTTGTTTCTTCTAACACTTCGTTATGGTCTGCTATTGAACTCTGGGCGCTATTCTGAGCTGGGGACCACATTTTTAGAAAATGGGGAAAGTCGGTCCCTATTAACACATCATGTGCCAGTTTGGGTACAACACCCACCTTGAAATCTAAAGAACCAAATTCTGTTTCAAAAAAAACATCAACAGTGGAATATTCATGATTATCCCCATGTATACAACAAATTGCCACTCTTTGTGAACTGTTTACCTGTTTCTTCTTAATGGGCAATAGGTATTCGGACACTAGTGTGACCATACTCCCAGAGTCAAGAAGTGCCCGAACCCTCTTACCATTAACCTTTACAAATGCCCACAGATGGTTATTCAAGGGGTCCTCTGGGCTAGGGCCCATACATTGGGACAACAGCGAATAAGGTTCCACGCTGTTGCATTGCATGGGCTCATCATTTAGTGGGCAGATTTTTTCTGTGTGGCCCCTCTCATGACAATTTACACATTTAGGTACATAGTCTGTGTCCCACTTAGAGCCTTTTCCCGGCTCCCCATGTTGGCTATTGCCCTTAATGTGCGAACCACTGTTGCTGGTGCTGCGTGAAGGTGGTCGCCGCTCTTCAGCTCCCCTTAACCCCGGTACCCTTTTACCGTCTCTGGAAGAGTCCTGGAACCTCGGGTAGTGGGGTTGCTCCACGACTGTGGGTTGCGGGTGCTCTCCTGCTGCATTGTACCTTTCTACGAGGGCCACAAGCTCATCCGCATTGTGGGGGTCACTCCGACTGACCCAATGGCGTAAGGCAGAGGGAAGTTTCCTCAAGAACTGGTCCATGACCAACCGTTCCACGATGTGGCTTGCTGAGTTGATCTCGGGTTGTAGCCACTTCCGGGCGAGGTGGATGAGGTCATACATCTGGCTTCGGGTGGCTTTATCCATCGTGAAGGACCATGCGTGAAACCTTTGGGCGCGAACAGCCGTGGTTACGCCGAGGCGGGCGAGGATCTCGAACTTCAATTTTGCATAGACGTTAGCTTCGGCTGGCTCTAGATCAAAGTAAGCCTTCTGGGGTTCGCCGCTTAGGAAGGGTGCGATTAGACCAGCCCACTCAGCTTCTGGCCATCCCTCTCTCTGTGCCGTGCGTTCAAACGTGAGAAGATAGGCTTCCACATCATCCGAGGGTCCCATCTTCTGAAGGTAGTGGCTTGCCCTGGTCATTTTCGGAACTGGGGCTGCCGCTGCCAGTGGAAGGTTACTGATAGTCTCCCTCAGGATCTCGAGTTCCTGCTGTAAGCCCTGAGCGAACCGCTGTTGCTCCTCTTTCAGCAAGCGGTTTGTCTCTTGCTGGTTTGCATTCGCCTGTTGCAGGGCTTCATTCGCGTCTCTCTGGACAGCGACATTGCGTACCAGTGCACTCACCACGTCTTCCATCTTGTTTGGAGAGAGAGAAAAAAAAACCTTTTTTTTTTTTTTTTTTTCTTTAAAGTTCTTTAACCCCCAGACCTTTTAGTGTTCTGCCCGCATTCTCCACCATATGTGACAAACGGCTTACTCCGGGGCTCCGCCGTCTGTCCGGGACTGTTAGAACACGGTCTTTTAGGGTAGGTTAAATGATGAGACGTCACGTACTGTTCCTTTAAACAGGCTATGCCTGGTTTATTCAGTCCCAGGCACTGAGACTGCCACAGTTTAAACAGAAAACAAAGCCAAACAAAAAGCTGCTCGTCTGAGCGATAACTTAAACTTAGATGTCCCTGACTCAGAGTTGGAAGTGGCTTGTCCACTTCCACCAACAAAATAAGTACCTTTGCAGTCTTTAGACAAACTAACAGAATGAATGAAGCGATTTGGGAAAGAGGCTTTCTCACCCCTCTGCAGTTCAGCAGCCTTCCAGGCTCTTGGGCGGGGCCCAGAGGAAACAGGAAACAGGTCTTATATACCTGAACTCTAATCAGCATGACAGGTGACAGAAAACAGGCAGCAGACAAACTGTGGAATGGAGTGCCTGTACCACGAGGCTGCCCTGTTCAGCTTAGACAGGACAGAAACTGTTCAGTATCCTGGGAGCCCTGTATATGGAGTTTATTACCAACCCCTGGTTTCTGTCACAGTGAATACACGAGGAAATAGTCCCAAGCACAGTCAGCCTAACCGGCACTCGGCGTGGAAAATCAGCCTTGGTGATCGCGCGCCAATATGACGTCACCCGTGGACTATACTTGCAACACACGCTGAGTGTGGAATACAAGGCTGGACTATACTTGCAACACACGCTGAGTGTGGAATACAAGGCAGACGATCCGGTGTTGTTTCCATCTCCATTCCCTGGACTAATCGGACGCTGGTTACAAGTTGCTGACACCGCGACAGACGCAGATGGCATCCAGAACCAGCAGGAGATGACTCACCAGAGCTACCCCTCCAAATCATCCACCCTGACGATTGCTGTGTGGTAATTTCGTGTATTGATACACGTAAATGCTAATGATCTATGTTTTAAATGTACGCAGATTACTCACCAATTTTACTTAAATTTTGATTTTGACATACTTCACTATTTGCGTTTTGCGCTTTTTTTCTTGTTTTTATCTCTAGTTCGTGAGAGTGCCGAGCCACTCTTTATTTAGGGCAGCATACGCCAAACACCAACGGTTTTGTATGGTTTATCTACATTTTTCACTTCCACAGTTGGGCTGTGCCTTATATTATTCACCTATTTTTTATTACTAAACACAATTATATAAGGAATATATGTCTCACCACTAGACATTGTCTTTTACACGATTGAGTTGTATTTTGGGTTGCGCACATATATTTTTTGTATATATATTCTACCTATTGCCCTGTTACTGACAGTGGACTTTATATATAGACTCTTTGTAAACCCACACATTGTTGTTTGTAATTTTACTACTATACATTGTGCCACGCCAAGGTTAGCACTGGTTCTGATTATATCTGTTCCTCCTTAGGGACTGGTCCATGTCATTGTCATCTGCTATATGGTGCTGGTACTTGCTGAGCAACTAATCACCTGCTCATCCACATACATGCACATATAGCTCAGTAATCCAGTTTGTGGTGTATGCTTTACATTGTCCCTCTTCACAGGCTCTGGTTCTGTGAAGGGCACTCAGTCCCACCCCCCCCCCCCCTATCCTATGTGCTTTTGTTTGAACCGTATCACCATTAAGAATCGTTACCCCTTCCCCCTTATTACCGAACTGTTCGATAAATTACAGGGGGCTAAGATCTTTTCCAAGTTGGATCTACGTGGGGCCTATAATCTGGTGCGCATCAGACATGGGGACGAATGGAAGACGGCTTTCAACACACATAGCGGCCACTACGAGTACCTTGTAATGCCCTTCGGCCTATGTAATGCTCCAGCAGTCTTCCAGGACTTCATTAACAACGTTTTTCGTAAGGTACTCAACATTTTTGTAATAGTTTACTTGGATGACATACTGATTTTTTCCAAGGATCTCCAGGATCATATTTGCCACACTTCCTACGTTCTCTCTCGTCTCCGTGAACACCATCTGTACGTCAAGCTGGAGAAGTGCACCTTTCATCAGACCTCTACTCAATTCCTGGGCTACATCATTTCTGACTAGGGTTTTATGATGGATTCCGCTAAACTTCAGGCAGTGACCGAATGGCCAAGACCCAATATCCTCAAGGCCATACAACGCTTTTTGGGATTCGCGAATTACTATCCTAAGTTTATACGTAATTTTTCTACCATTGTGGCACCCCTCACAGCTCTTACGAAGAAAGGGGCCGATCAAGCTGCTTGGTCACCCGAGGCTCTGTCCGCCTTCAAGGTACTCAAGGAAGCTTTTGTATCCGCTCCTATCCTCCGTCATCCTAACATCGATCTTTCCTTCATGTTGGAAGTCGACGCCTCCGATTGCGGCGCAGGGGCAGTTCTGTATCAGAGACCTACGCCCCAAGACAAGTTACATCCCTGTGCATACTTCTCCAAGAAGTTCTCATCTGCTGAGAGGAACTACGACGTGGGTAACAGGGAGCTCCTGGCCATGAAGATGGCTCTCAAGAGTGGAGACATCTCTTGGAGGGATCGAAAGAGATGTTTACTATCCTCACGGATCACAAAAACCTTCTCTACATCGAGAACGCCCGACGCCTTGGTCCACGACAGGCTCGTTGGTCTCTTTTTTTTTTTCCAGATTCGATTTTCACCTTTCTTATATTCCCGGGACAAAAAACGTAAAGGCGGACGCACTTTCCAGACAACATTCCTCTGAGGAGAGACCAGAGGAGTCCTTGGAGACCATCCTTCCACGGGAGAGGATTCTTGCCACATCTACCTTCAAGAACCTTGATAAGATTATGCATTCTCAGAGACGCATTCCTAAGCACTTGGAGGTTCCTGACAACAAACTCTTCGTACCCCCCAAATTTGTAATCCAGGTTTTAAAAAGACTATTGACCTTATTCGTTGCAATTTTTGGTGGCCTAAAATGTCCCAAGATATTTTGGAATTTACCCACCCTTGCCCTATCTGCACACAGAACATGACACCCCATCAAAAACCCCAAGGTTTTCTGTTACCTCCACGAGTCCCCGACCATCCCTGGTCCCATATTTTGGTGGATTTCACCGTGGAGTTGCCCAAATCCAGAGGAATGAACACAATCTTGGTGGTCGTGGATAGATTCTCTAAGATGGACCATTTTATTCCACTGAAAGGACTATGGCTGATATCTTTACGGATCAAATTTTTCGGATTCATGAGATTCCTTCCTCCATTGTTTCTGGCAGAAGGTCCCAGTTTGTGTCCAAGTTTTGGAGAACTTTCACCAAGAGATTGGGCATCTCTTCCTCCTTCTCCTCTGCTTATCATCCACAGTCCAATGGACAGACGGAGAGAATCAATCAGTCCCTGGAAAAGTACCTAAGATGCTTTATTTCTGATTCCCAGAATGATTGGACTCAACTCCTTACTTGGGCGGAGTATGCTGTTAATTCTGCAAGAATGAAGCCACCCGTGAGTGGCCCCCCCCCCCCTTTTTTTTTTTTTTTTTTTTTTATAAATTATGGGTTTCACTTTCCCTGCTTGCCCATCTCCAACATTCCTTCTGGGGTACCGGCCGTAGACGAACGCATTTCTTCTCTCCAAGCAGCATTGTCCAGGATTCAGACTACCCTTCTCGACTCCTCCCGCAGATCTAAACTTCAGGCTGATCGCTGCCGTCGTCCTGCGCCCAGGTACAGTCCACGGGTTTTGGTATGGCTCTCCTCTGAAAATATCCACTTAAAGGTACCATACCCAAAATTGGCACCTAAATTCCTGGGTCCTTTTCCTATTTTAGAACAGATCAATCCTGTGGCATTTCGCCTCCAGCTACCACTCAGTATGAAGATCCCCAATGTTTTTCATGTTTCTGTCTTAAAACCTTTCGTCACCAGTCATTTCTTCCCGGACCAGACTTGCAAGCCGGATCCAGTTACCATCCAAAATAACGAAGAGTATGAGGTTCAATCTCTATTGGATTCCCGCGTGTCCAGGGGTCAACTCCAGTTCCTGGTGCAATGAAAAGGTTTTGGACCCGAGGAGAGGTCTTGGGTTCCTTTAAAGGACATTCACGCTCCGGCTCTTCTTAGAGCCTTCAGAAGGAGGTTTCCAGAAAAACCTTTTGAGGACCGTCCAGTGGCCGTTCCTGAAGAGGGGGGTACGGTTAGGAATCTGATTTGTCAGCGCCGTCCGCGCAACACACAGACTACCCTCTGGGAGACTCAGGGCGCGCAGCGCAACCTCCGCTTACCTGCCTCTACAGGCCGTCAGCTCCTCCGTCGCCGCAGGTTCCCTCCCTTCAGCGGTTCTGCCACTCTTCCTCCTTCTCAGTGGCAGGCACGGGAAAATGGAAATTTAGTGGGAGGGATAATCCCATCCAGGGAAGAAAACAAAGCTTATCGATGTAAGCACCATTAAAATAAAATCAAAGGTGGTCTATACAGAAAGGTGAGTGGACATGGAGATTGAACAAGTCCGTACTGAAAAACAGTAATGTAGTATTAGTGATTGAGGATGCTCTTAAAAATAATTTCGCAGAAAATAACGTAGGGAATATATCCCCGGCAATATTGTGGGAAGCTCATAAAAGTGTCATAAGGGGTGTTCATTCAGCGAGCCTCCCTCAGGAAAAAAGTAAGAGAACTTGAAAATGAAGCAAATTAATCCAAGACCCTGAAACAAAACATAAGAGGGCAGCAGATAAGGAGATATTAGCGGAACTAATAACAGCCAGAGGAAAATTCAACTTGTTAGCAACTCAAAAAATAGAAAAGTCATTGACTTGGCTTAAACATAAATATTATGAGAAAGGTAATACGATGTCAGCCAATCTAACTGTTAGCCAATCAGTTAAAGCTGAGCCAATATAATATCAGCAACATTCGGAAGCAGGATGGAGTCGTGTCACAGGATCCAAACGTTATTAAAGAAGAGTTTAGCTTATTTTATGAGAAATTATACAATATAGAAGCCATGCAAAATAGGCAGCAGGAATATATAGAGGAAGGATATTCAAAGTAAAACAATTACACCCGAGGCGAGAGATAAACTTGATGCGGCTATAACATGGGAGGACACAGAGAAAGTTGTTAAAGATGTACCTAGTGGGAAAAGTCCAGGCCCTGACGGACTACCACATACATACTATAAACTCTTTGCTAACTCTCTTATAGTCACATTCAGAGCATGTTCAACACTATAAGAGACTCGGGAAACCTATCCCAATATATGTCAGAAGCCCACATAATGGTTAGCCCTAAACCAGATAAGGATAAATTAAATTGTGCAAGTTATCGCCCAATATCACTTATAAATGTAGATGTCAAAATTCTTGCCAAAATTTTAGCAAACAGACAATGAATATTTGACGGATCTGGTGAACGGTGATCAAACCGGATTTATACCAAAAAGGGATGCCAAGGATAACACTAGACGAATTATAAATACATTGAACCAGATTAATAAAACACACACTCCAGATTAATAAAACACACACTCCAGCCATTTCAAATATTTAATGTTACGAGACAGGGATGCCCTTTGTCCCCGTTAATTTTTGCACTAATAATGGAGCCATTAGCAGAATCAATAAGGAATCATCCAGATATTGCAGGGGTTAAAATAGGTGAGAAAGGACATAAGATCGCATTATATGCGTGTAACCCTGTGGTCTGCAGGGTGTTATGAGACTTGAACAGGACTGGTCCACAGGATTCTGGTTCATTCGGTATTTTAGCACCTCCAGTAGTGATGGCTCCCATAGTGTAGGCGTCAGCACCCACCACTACACACATACCTTCTCTCAGCCCAGGGACTGACACCATAGGCTGAAGTATAGTTGCAGGATCTTTATTCACAGCCTTCATCATACAGCTCAGCAGCATACTTCTCTCATACGCCTCAGGACTTCTGGATGGTGCTTACTTCCACTGCTCCAGCTACAGGTGGTATTGACTAGCCAGCCAATTGAACATGCTTACCCCGCAATGGGGAAGACTCATAGTTCCCACCATCTCCATCCCTCCTTCACCCTGGCCAGGGGTCAGACAGGGACACACTCCTCCATCCTCTCTCTCCCAGGGGGAGAGGAAGACTCTACACATCCTCTCTCTCCAATGTGGAGAGGCAGACTCTCTACACATCCTCTCTCCAATGTGGAGAGGAAGACTGCCCTAACTTTAGCCTACTCTCCCTTAGAAACTTCTAGAAGAGGCAGGCTCATGGAATGTACCCACCTACCAGGGGCTGTACACAGGCCATCTGGAACCACCTACCTTCCTTCACTTTCTGAGGAAGCAGGAAGGGGGGTCAAGGGCCCACAGATTAACCTGCTAATGCCTGGATCTTAACAGGGCTTACAAAGCAGATACACTGGGTGGAGAGGAACAGGCATGGCTGGGACATACCCTTTTACATGCGGCTGATGTTTTCCTGATAATAACAAACTCTCTGGTTTCGTTGCCAAATATAATGAATGTTCTGGGCAGATATAGTTTAGCATCTAATTTTAAAATACATTTAACAAAAACAGAGCCCCTAAAGTTAAGTCTTCCAGCAGGGTTGGCGACCCAAGTTAATGAAAACTTCCCTTTCGAGTGGAAGAATAAGAGTATAAAATATCTAGGTACAAATATAACACCAAAAATAGAAGATCTGTTCCAGGCCAACTATACCCCATTAGCAAAAACAATAGAAAACGATTTAAAAAGGTGGAATAAGAGTATTATCTCGTGGATCGGTAGAATTAATTGTATTAAAATGAAGATATTGCCGAGGCTTTTGTATTTGTTCCAGACTATCCCATTGAAAGTTTCCAAGCAGTATATTACTACACTTCAAAGTCAAATTAATACATTTATTTGGGAATTTAAAAAACCAAGGACTAATACTAAAGCATTGCAGAGACATAAATCACAAAGTGGACTTGGGCTACCAAACATCAACAAATACTATCTCGCTACACAAGTGAATGCCGTTTTTGAATGGTTTCACTGTACTAAAAATAAACTCTGGGTGGAAATTGAAAATAATTATTGCTAAGAAATAGATACAAATTAGGCTCCATGGCTTAGGAAGACAGGTCGCCCTAGAGGTCTTTACGAGCACCCACTATTGGCGCAGCACTAAGTGCTTGGGTTCGAATTTTCTAAAGATGAGAGAATCTCCACGTTCCCATTCCCTCTAACTCCAATATGTGGGAACACTGATATCCCACCAGGGATCGAAAAATGGAGTCAAGGGTGTATAATTAGGCTGGGAGACCTGATGGATATGGGTAGGACCAGATGTTTTAAACACTTTCAGGACCAGTTTGAATTTAAAGAAAGGGAGAGATGGCAATAAAAACAAATTTTACATTATATAACAGAAAATGAAATATTTTAAGGGTGCTGAATCCTTAAGAATCAGTGCTGGTCTTGCGGGGTGCACGCGGGCACAATATATCGTACATCTATAGAACATTACTAGAAATTAACAATGAAACTAAACCAGGGTTTGTTCTAGCCTGGGAGAGCTGGGTAGGGAGTAGTCTGCACCCGAATGGACACAGATGTGGAGTAATGCAAGCTCTTCCTCGATATCAATGAATATACTAGAAAATGTATGTACAGTAAGATAATGTGGTATTACACACCACAAAAACGGAAAAAAAGTTACCCAGGAACGTCTAATAAGTGCTGGAGAGGTTGTGAGGGAGGCGGGAACAATGCTTCATATCTGGTGGGAGTGTAAGATAATAGAGCGGTTTTGGGATATGATATTACAGCAGATTTTTAATATTACCAAGATCAGAATCCCAAAAGACCCGAGTAACACTGCTAAACAGAGAAGGAGTCAAGGGGCACAGAATTAGGAAATCTCTATCAAAACACAAACTAAATGCAGAAAGACGTGCCATCGCCGCCAACTGGAAAAAGCTGGAGGCACCCACTATGGGACATGGTTGACGAAAGTATGGGGGAGTCATGAAAATGGAACAACTATCAAAGATAACCACTGACACTAGGTTAAAATTTGAACGCCTTTGGCTGCCATGGTCAGAGTTTACTGCTAATAGAACACTGGGAGAGGATTTGGAAGGGGACACACTTGCCATAGTGAGAATAATAATAATAATAATAATAATAATAATAAGGATAACCCGGACTACTATTTATGGGATTGACTTGTTTCTAGTTTTTATTTTATTTAATTTTTTCCTTTGTTTAATTACTATAATTTTTTTATTTATGTCAGATCATTGTTTTTGTGTTTGTTTTTATTATTATCAATGTTGTCAGTTAATGTGTTATTGTATACCCGGTACTCTAATATATAATTGATTTTTTACGATATTATACAATATGTCTGGGTATGGTTGTCTGGGTATGGTTGACTGCAGAGTGAAAAAGTGTAAAAACTCTGATTTGTCTTAAGTTGTGTATATGTTAAATGTTATAAAAAATGTGGAGTATAAATAAAGAATTTACAAAAAAAATCAAATCAAATCAAAACAGTCTCTTTACAATTACAATCTTTTTTATATACACTGAACAAGGGTGGTCCTCCAGAGTTTAACCCAGCTTTTTTTCAGCTCTGGGGACCCCCGTTCCTGATATGCTTATCAGTGAAGTTACTGGAATTACTTCTTGGTTTTTGAAGGGGATTTAAATGACCATCCAATAGCAACCTGCAACCGATGATGTTGCGGCTTCCTATGGGCCTGAGATTTGGCAGCCATTTTGTTTCCCCTAGAGGGACATTTAAGACACGTAACTTCACTCGTATCGTGGGAGCCGGTAGAGCTGAAAATAGCATGGCCAGCTGGTTACCAGCATGTACAAATAAATGGGGTTTGCTGCTTTCAAGATTGGAAAAAGTTTCCAGAACGTTTGAGTGTCATGGAGACAAAGGTAAAAAAAATAATAATACCTACACTTGTATGATTTTATTTAAATAAAGGTGCCAATCCTCTCCATGTATTTCATTAAACATGTCACTGTCATTAGTTCACTTTGGTCATAGGAAGTACTGCCCTTTGTAAGAAGATTGTTGTAGTCAACACAGGTCTCGTGATTCTCTCACTGGTGTCATTGCTAGTTATGTAAGAGTTTCTTGGCTGCTTCTGGTATGGAGCTGTTAGTTTCCCATTGCATGTGCTTTCTGCTTTGAACGCTACGTTCCTAATGTCTCACTCTAACGTGATCTTGGCATGTGACACAGTCAGTGAGGTCGAGGAATCCTCGTGCTGCTTTACTACGCTGAAAGCTCACCTCTGAAATATGCACGGCCTACAAGGTCGTGAAGTCTTTCCCTTCTACACCTCCACATCTCCTGACATGCATTGTCTGCATTGTGTTTAAGGTTACATCTCGCGGAGGGTTCCGCTCCATATTTACTCACAGTAGCAGTCTCCTGCCATAAGACCTTATTGACTTAAATGGGCTATACAGTAAAGTGCCTTAAAGTGCCCCAAAAATCATATGAGAAGGCTGCTTAATAAATATGGCCCTTAATGTGGAGTAATGTAATGAGAAGTAATGCAGTGGCTCCTCAGAACTCTAGTAAGGGTACTTAATCAGACCAGGTATGTTGGACTAACGCTACATGTGTAAAATAAGTGTTTTAAGATGTATTTGCAAATGCATTGGTTTTTCCTACAACCTTTGTGACTGGACATCCCTGGGAGAGGCTGGCTAAGAGTCTAGTGCTAGAAGTTTTACAGGGTAATTTCATGTTGTCCAAAGGGGATGACAGCAGTAAACCCCCATTTACTTGATTGGGGTTTATCGGATGATTGCAGTGTGATCGGTCTCTTAGAATAATATAGAACTAGCCCTTTAGAATCCTGATGGTGCCACTTCGACTTTTGGAGAAGTCCCTTTGCCTCCCTATGCCATGGTGCATCAGCAACTACTGTACTGTAGGTTGTAAGATTGTTGTGGCATTTGATATTTGACTTATTTGCCAGTAAGATTACACGTAGAATGCATTGTAAGATTAAGCCAAGATATTAAAAAAGTAATAGATTTTTTATAGATTAAAAAAGTATATGTGCTCAGCCCCTCATGGGCTGAGGGCAACAAACTAATCCAGCAAGGCCTCAACATTGGAACACCAAAGCTTTATTGAAGACACACAGTGGACACAGCAGGCTGCAGCACAGCCTCCTCCTCTACATGTTTCACGCACACAGGCGCTTCGTCTGACGAAGCGCCAGTGTGCGTGAAACATGTAGAGGAGAAGGCTGTGCTGCAGCCTGCTGTGTCCACTGTGTGTCTTCAATAAAGCTTTGGTGTTCCACTTTGGACTGTGACATCATTGGGCTGTTTTGCTGTTGCTCTGGATGCACCACTCCCTTCCACATGACCTTTCTGCCGGATGCACGCGGTGGGACTCACTGCTGAGGAACTATTAGGACCCAGGACGGATGAGCTGACAGGGGTAAGTTTGCTGTTTTGCCCCTGAGCCCCAACCTTTATAGTGGTCTTTATTTATCCTCTCATTTCCCTACCAGCCCTACACAAGCAGTGCTACATTCAACTTTAGCCTAGGAGTGCATGACAGTTACCTATCCAAGGCCTCAACATTACCCGCACACCAGTACCATCCAGAAGCCAGGGATCTATCCTATGAACTGAAGCATACACTGTAATGACACCAGCAGTGGCTGATATAATAAATATCATCCTCATTTATACTTCTGGCTCGGCGGCAGTCTGTTGGACAGAGGTATTGGGGGTAAAGGTTGCCATGGTGGGACTACCTTCAGCTCTGCTGAACCCACTATGTCTGTAGACGCTGTCATCAAGAGGAAAAGAACCAGAGGATCCCCTAAAAGACTGTCCTGTTCCACCACACCATCACGGGCAACTCATCTCTCCTGTTCCCTTGCAGGTAACAAGCACTACATCAGCAGTAGCCTACCCAAGTTCTCCCAGAGGGAAGAGGAACATGTACTACATTAAATAAAGTTGTTATGCTAGTTGTCTCCTGAGGTTTGACTATGGTTCAAGGTAACCTTAATGCCTTCTTGAGAGGGGATTGGTGTCTTCAAAGCGGGCAAGGTTCAGGTGTTGGATATAGATATGGGTATATATATATATATTATGGTTATACATTAATACAAGATTTTGTGGTTAGGAAATGAATTAATGCTCTGGCCTTGACCGCCAGCAAGGTGTCATGTGATTATTTTATTTAGGTTTAAGGGGAGGAAATGAGCCTCGGGGTGTCAGATACCTATATCTATGAACATTTGACAACATACTTAAAGTTGCATGCTCAACAGATTATTATTCATACTATCTGACACGTCCACCAGTTATAACAAGTGAAACATTTAAGTTGACTTGTATGACATTGGAATATGTTCCCAAAAAAAACTAACACCCAAAGAATATCACCATCTAACTTCCTGTATCATTGCTACTCTAAGTGTTATATAGCATTCTATACATCTCTTCACCACTTTCATGCATCTGATTATGTATCAAACCTAGGGTTGCCAGACGTATCATATATATGGGATTGTTCCTTATTTCATTGTCTTGTCCCATTGTTTCAGAAAGATCTGTCGGGACGCATAATTGTCCCGTATTTTTGTGCCTTGACGGGAAATCTCTGAACTTAAAATGATTGTAATTAATCAATCATTGAAATGTAATAGATTTCTACTTGAGTGTAATAGTTACCTTTTCTGATAGATGTCGCCTTACTAAATTATTAAAATAATAAAGTTAGGACACTGCCTGGTTATCTAATTATACCGTGACTCCCCCCTATGGGCGTAGTTTTTTCTCCCACTGTTACTTGTTAGTTCAGTGCGCGTCTTTCCCCGAAGCACCAAGAGCATAGAGGATAAAAACCAAAGAATATACTGTAGCATCAAGTGGGAGATACCATTCAGCTCGAGGCGTAAATAAATCATTCACCACTGATTATGACGTCACACTTTCATACAGGATTTCGGCGTCCCGTATGATAAAAACGTAAATGTGGCAACCCTAATCAAACCCCTTTACCCGTAAAATTGTTGCTCAGAGATACATTTTGAACACGTGGCTCTCACAATTTATGCACCAAGTAATGTTTCCACTCTTATTTCAAACTTGCAATTTAGGCAACGATTACATGGAGAAAGAGGGGGGTGTTAGTGTGAAGTTACAGGTACACATATTATAATGTGATGCATTAAAGTTTACATGCAGTGGCACTGTATCACTCCATATGTATCACTCCAGTGCCAGTGTATCACTTTTACACACAGACCCCCCCCTTCCCCCAGAATGTCAGAGGTGGTTCCAACCACCCAAACTCATCGTACACACTTCACAGACACATGATACAATGCCTATTTAACTGGCCTTTTCACAAGTGTAGCAGAGCACACTGCTCTCAGAATCAGAATATTTAGATCTGTAACCATAACTTTCCATCGTTACTTCTTGGTATTTCAGGTATTATAGCCCTGACCATGTGTCACAGGGAGTGTGTAGTGTACTCACTGTAATGTAAACATATGATTTGCTTGGGGACAGGCCATTGAATCACATGTACAAGGCAAGTTTGTCGAGGCAATATTATACTTGCCCTCTGTGTCTTTTCAATGCTTAAGATCCATTTGATTTTTAAACCATACAACTACATTAAAAAAAAAGAAGGTAATTAGATGGTGTTTGCAATACTAATAATCCAAAGTGTACTTGGCATTTGCTTTGGCAGCAACAGTAGGCAGCAAGGTCACACCCACCTGGTTTGCATTCCATACACAGTGACATTCCTGGAAGTAGATTATTTAGTGAGAGAGTGCCCTGTATCAACTGTAAGAGCAATAGCAGTTTCATGACTGGACAAGGAAAAGTGGAGGTGCCTGACACAACCCTCAATTGCTCCTATTTGAAGCAGCAATGTGGGCAAAATGAAAGAAATGCACTTTTTGGGACGGTTGGAAGTCTAGGTATTTTTTGGTGCGTTTAATTTTTTTTCTGCGCTTTCTACTTTCTTTTTTTTCTCAATGATGATTGAAGAGCTTACAATCAGGTACACTGCTACCTGACCCTCAGACATCGTGCAGGCTGTTGACATCCGGGGCAAACATTGAACCCTTTGAGTGCCGCAGGGGTGGTGTCACCACCGTGCCATGGCCCCCTCCGGCACTAGCGATAACGTAACCGCGTCTCCGAAGGGATCATGTGATCGCGCCGTCACTTCCATTCCTATTCCTGTGCTTGATCGCGTTCTGCAGCCCTGTTGTGATCTCCCGTAGCTACTACGTGATGGGGGGCCGAGCGTGCCAGACAACATGAACTAGTCGCTGCGTTCTTCAGCCCCCAAAGGGTTAAAGGAGCAGTTCTCCCCATTGTGTTCCCCTCCAAATAATGTAACGCTTAACCGTGTTAATTTCAGCGCTGGGGACCCCCTGCTTCCCAAGGTATTTAAAAGGGAAGGTGCCACTGGTACAGTCCACATTAGGGGAAAGAAAATGGAGGTTTACAGCTCTCACATCATGAAGTACCGGTGCCACCTTCTCTGGTAGGTATGCCGGAGCAGAAACGAACACGGTTCAGCTCCAGCTGCTTCCCACCCATATAATATGGGAGTGTTAAGGTGGGAATGCTCCTTTAAACATAGGGATGTTATCATTGGAGATGGGCACTGCTTCTGGTGTTTTGTTTTCGCCTCTAAAATGTTATTCTCATCTCATTCTATATGTAACATTGTTATGTTACCATGACAAAGCATTGTGATACGGGCTCCTTCAGCAGCCAATGGATAGTTCCCAAAATTATGCTGATAGTTTAATTGGACAATACGTTGACTGATGTCTATAACAGCCTCTTTGTCTCCTGCATTGTTATTTTGTGCGTACTTCTAGTGGCGCGCAGCAATGGTGAGAAGTAGACAATATAAATAGCAGAGGCATGTAGTCATGTGCTCCGACTTTGCATTCACCTTGCCTGCTGTTTACGGCTTTGGTTTTTCTGTTAACATCACATGATCTGGAGTATTAGAACTCATACATATGACTGGGCACGCGTGCGCGGTGCCCTTCATATGGTTTATCACACAGGACTGCGTGCTCTTACTGCCCGGGTAAGCACGTGCTGAAACAACGTCATCGAAAGGTTTATTCTGATATCAAGCAAAAGCTTATTTATACACGTCATTCTGCAATCCTGCTGTTTAATAAACCACTGCACTTGGTTTTGTAACGCTGACAATAGAGCTGTGTTTTAAGGTACTCCATACTAATGTGGTTAATATAAAGTACCGTACATAGGATGAAGAGATCTGTAATTGGTTTAAAAGCTCTGTAAACAATTACAGTGAATTTCTCTTGTTGGTCAGTCCAGTAAACAGTGGCACAAATGCAGCTAGAATAACTACGGCAATGCAAATAATGTGAGCTGGGCGTCTGTTTCCTCAATGAATACAGTGTGGTGTGATTATAGCAGGACACAAACAGAAGCAATCTGCTAACATGTAACCCCTCCAGGACAGCAACATGTGGCAAAGTGTGTCTCCCCCATTTAGCAGGAAAGGAATGATGTGAGTTTGTTGTATGATTGGGATAGGAAAGGCTAATTGCATGCCCTCTTAACTTAGGGGTTGGCAACTATAGTCCTCAAAGACTATCAACAGGTCAGGTTTTACTAATATCCTTGCTTCAGCACTGTTGGCTCAATCAGGGGCGCAGTCAAAGAGGCTGCTTCATCACAGGTAGTGCAATCTTCGACTGAGCCACTGTTTGAGCCATCTGTGCTGAAGCAAGGATATCCTGAAAACCTGACCTGTTGGTGGCCCTTGATGACTGGAGTGGCACACCCCTGTCTTAACTCCTTCACTCTAACAATTTGCTTGAAAGTGAGGAGATTAAATAGCTATTGCAAGCTCCCTGGCAGAAAATGATTAAATAAACATGCAATTAGACCTTCCGTTTAAGATGCTTAGGGGCCTATGCAGAGAGCAGCGCTATTTCGAAATTCGCCATTTTTTGGAGATAATCGCGCAGAAAACAGCAGAAAATGGAGATTTCCGAAAAACGCGCCAATTTTTCTTTTCTATTTGTAAAACTCGCCTCGCGGCTGGCGAAAACCTCAATCTCGCCAGTTTTACAAATATCCTAATGCAGAGAGCCGCGAACGGCATCTAGCGGCTGTTCGCGCCAATAAAATGGCGCTATTGTCTCCTTTTTCCCTCGCCAGAAAAAATTGGCAAGAAGCTGCCGCTCGCGGCCATTGCAAAGGGAAAAAAAAAGGCGCGCATTTGTTTTTACAAGTTTCTGAAGCGCGCATCTCGCCAATTTAAACTCGCCAGACGCATCCATGTTAAACATAGCAGAATTCGCACTTTTCTGCATATGGAGAATAAAACTCTCCAAAAAAGCTACTTTTTAATAAATTCGCCATTTTTCAAATTCGCTGCTCTGTGCATAGGCCCCCAAATGTATTAGAAAGCAGAAAACGTTATGAGGGAAAAGGTTAACCTGTGCTACGTTTAGCTGTTGAATAGCTGACTTCATAGCAGCTGGCTGGCATTTTATTCCAGCGACCAGCTAAATATCCAGCTTGTGTTGCTATGTTTAGAGCATTATTCATGTAGAACGTAGTGAGTTATTTAAGGAGCATCCATCGCATCACCTTATACAGTATGTCAATTGGCTCATTTTCATAGCTTCTTGGCCTAGCAAAGGTATGGGAATAAACGGGTTATATTTTGGCCACGAGAGGACAGTGAAAATACTTTGTAAGCACAAATAAAAAACCCTTTTGCTACCAGAGAGGTGAGCAGCACATTGCTGACTCATATGGCAGTAGAGCAGTTCATTGCTTTTTTCCTCATTGGGGACTACAAGTTCTGTAATGGGTTAATTGCCTTAAGGGGTTATCTGTGTGGGCTCACTCAGGTTACTCCCCTCCCCACCATGTGATGTATGAGGATAATGTAAGGATATACTGTATATAGTGGCCTCTTATGTTCTAGAAGCAGGTTCTTCAGAGTTCTGACTGGAGTCCTCACTGTGAGTCTTGTTAACAGGGTTGTGTGTCTAGTCATGTGTATTAAGATGTTTCCTGCCACCCTGTTGTTGTTTTCAGTTAGTAATGTGCCCTTTAAATTGCGCCTGTTAGAGAAACATGAACCTTACATTGTGGGAGAGGGGTGCCACTTGTTCTGGTCTGACTCCTCTGCCCCTTTTGACTTTTTGCCCCTCTGAACGCCTCTGCCCCCGATGACTCCTGTGACTCTCTCTGTCTCCTGTGCCTCTCTGCCCTGTGTTTTCTGTGACCCTGTCCTATAATAAGTGAGCCTCAGCAACTGAGCACTGTGATGCGTGGTGCCCCCAGAGAGAAAATGTTGAAAACCACTGCGGTAGAGAGTTACTTAACGTATTCCGAGAGGCCTGAGTATGACCAAAGTGCACATATTTGGATTTAGTGAACGGGACTTTGAACAGCAGTGGTGGTCTATTTTGAATGTCTGCACTTTTAAACTGATGGATATCATCATTAAAAAAAAAAGTTCAAAGAGAAAATAAATATCAGAAGTGAAGGATTTACAAGGAAAGCTGCAGTCATTTCTCCTTATTAATGGTTCCAAGGAACTATCTGCTACATTGTCAATGTTTATTAATGATCCAGGAAAGAAAATGATGGCAGTGAATACGTCTCCGCTTTAAATAGAGTTATCCTGTTGCAGGGAGAGATACATTTGCACTTCACAGCAGCACAAAAAGAAACTCTATTACACATCCTCTGCTCCTTTGTTTATTACTGGATATACCATAGCAGAGATAAAGAGAATACTGTAGATGGTACACTCAATAGATAGACTGACGGTCTTGGCAGTATATTTTCTTAGAATTTAAAGGAATCAGCCAATACATCAAAGAAAGTGACGTGTCTGGACCACAAATGGCCTTTTATGAGGTAGGCGTTAACATCAAAACACATAAATAAAGCTTAAATACATGCTGGCGGCATCCTCAGCCATAAGCGGAAGTGACGCCATCCAATTTCCGGCCCTTACTGTGTCCTGGCAAAATCTTGTGAAGACAACATATAATCTACTGCCAGCGCCTCCCAGAAACATAAAGGGATGCGTAGTGATGTCATGACGTAGCGTAATAATGCTAACGCGTCATGACGTTATACGTTTCAACAGAGGTGTAGGAGATGAGTACAGAGGTGTGACCAGTGAGACATACAGTATATTGGGGAAAATAAACCTTGGCTTTTATTCAGCCCGTAGCTTCAAACAATACAGCTTTAAGGCAGGACACAAAACAAACAAAACAGCCTACCCCCCTGTAGGGGCTAACTCACTCTCCCAGTCCCGATCTGAAGGGCTGGGAGGATAGGCCTCTTACCAGCCTCTGACCCCAAAGTCCAAAGAGGTACCTGTTATCAGGGGCTCTTTATATCAGTCTCCGAGTCTGGGTTGGTGTCCATGGGGTGCACCTTCTGGCGGGTTCCAGGGTCCGCTGTGCCCTTTAATAGAGAGCCTGGTTCCCTGGGATCCATCTCTGGCAGCACACACCTCCCCTGTGCTAGAGAGATCCCCTGCAGTTTAAGCAGCATGCTTTTCTACCAGACTGATGAGACAGGTGGAGACTGGTTAATTGTCTGCAGCTGCAATTAACCAGTTAGCCGCTGGACTCATCAGTTAGATTGAGGCTTTCTAATTGGAGCCCTTTTAGACGGGGTGTAACAGGGACTTATCCCTGTTTAAATAAATCTGCATCTAGTGGTCTGAGAGCTGGTTAATTGCAGCTAGTCACTTAATCTGATACAATGTAAAAACCTCCTGCTGGGAACAGACAGGAGACTCTTTAGCACTGTCACAACAGTGCTGACAGAGGAGAGAGTCTTGAGCACACACTAGGGCTGTGTTCTGGCAACAGACTTCGTGTGGGAGCAGCAGGACTGCAATGCATGCATCTGAAGTGAACATGGAGAAACTGGAGACGCCGGCCCAGCCGGACCAGCACAATCAGATAAGACTATCATATAGCTCCCTGATAAATTGTTATATGTTTTTGGGACTGACACTGGCCTATCCAGCCAGCCAAATAGTTAGGAACTAGCCAGTCTAGTTAGTCTCCAAAATGGAGTAGGCTTTAATTTTATGCTTTATGTTTTGGTTTAAAGGGACAGTACCCGATACTATATGTTGCTTGGTGTTGTAAATAAACCCTGCCAAGGGCTTGTTTAAATAAAGACCTATGTGTATATGTTTCTTTGACCTCATCTACATGCCAGTCTCTTACACAGGGGTTAAGGGGTTAAGGTCATGTCACAAGAAGGAACAGTGAAACGCATACCCAAAAATATGTTAACCCAATAACTCCTACTAGAAGACCCATGACTGCATCAATACATAACAGTGGCTGCACAAAATGGGACATCATATAACATCATCCAGGAGACAACAACAATATCAGTAGTGAGAATGAAAATATTGTGTAGGTACTACTACATAAAAAAACTATGTACATACAGTTAGGTCCGGAAATAATTGGACACTGACACAATTTTCATAATTTTGGCTCTGAACGCCACCACAATGGATTTGAAATGAAACAACTGAGATGCAATAGAAGTGCAGACTTTCAGCTTTAAGTCAAGGGGTTGAACAAAAATATCGTATGAAACGTTTAGGAATTGCAACCATTTTTATACACAGTCCCCTTATTTCAGGAGCTCAAATGTAATTGGACAAATTAACACAATCATAAATAAAATGTTCATTTTTAATACTTTATCGAGAATCCTTTGCAAGAAATGACTGCTTGAAATCTGGAACGCATGGACATCACCAAACACTGGGTATCCTCCTTTGTGATGCTTTGCCAGGCCTTTACTGCAGCTGTCTTCAGTTGTTGTTTGTTCGTGGGTCTTTCTGCCTTAAGTTTTGTCTTCAGCAAGTGAAATGCATGCTCGATCAGGTTCAGATCAGGAGATTGACTCGGCCATTGCAGAATATTCCACTTCTTTACCTTAAAAAACTCCTGGGTTGCTTTCGCAGTATGTTTTGGGTCATTGTCCATCTGTAAAGTGAAGCGCCGTCCAACCAGCTTCACTGAATTTGGCTGATTCGGAGCAGACAATATATCCCTATACACTTCAGAATTCATCCGGCTGCTTCTGTCTTCTGTCACATCATCAATAAACACTAGTGACCCAGTGCCATTGGAAGTCATGCATGCCTTTGCCATCACACTGCCTACACCGTGTTTTACAGATGATGTGGTATGCTTCGGATCATGAGCCGTTCCAAGCCTTCTCCATACTTTTTTCTTCCCGTCATTCTGGTACAGGTTGATCTTAGTTTCATCTGTCCAAAGAATGCTGCTCCAGAACTGGCTGGATAAATATAAATTATTAGATATTATAGATATTAGACATTAATGTACAGCATTATATGTCATCAACTTATGATCCCACTATTCAAATTAAAGAGGATATTGATAGATTGGTTCATGGTGCTTGTACCCACAACCTTATGAATGAAAACTTGAAAGCTTAATGGGACAAGCACTCTTTTGAATTAAGAAAATAAAAGAAATTCTGCTCAGTCTGTATATCTGGGATTATAACCTATTTTTTCTTGGATATAGCAAACAAATCAACAGATTATTTCAATTATTGAAAACATTTGAATACTTTATTATTAAAACCTGTTTTAAAAAAGATCTTAGATCAAGAACTTAAATAATAATCTATATTATGTATAGACAGGTATTTTTGGAAATGTTATATACAGCTCAACCCCGTTATAACGCGATCCGTTACAACGCGAATCTGCTTATAACGCGATGCAAACGTGGCTCCCAATTTTCGTATTTATGAATACTTTACAACACGATTATTGGTATCTTAAATATTCAATTGTACATTATTTCTAACGTGATCCGCTTATAACGCGATGTGATTCTTTGGACCCCAAGCACAGCTTTATAAGGGGATTGAGCTGTATGTAATGATTCAGAAGTTATACGAATACGGATAAGTGCTGCACACCAAATAAAGCAAAAAAAGTTATGTTGCTCACATAACATCTTGGAAGTAATGCCAGACCATCTTGTTGGGAGTCTAATTACTAAGTACTTCCCTAACTGAAAACAATAAAAAGGATGGGGAACCCCTAACTACTTCTATTGACACACCCTGACACTCCTAGACAATCTTGACTGAACACAGAAAATACATGTAGCCATGTCTGGTTTTGGCTACCAGTCTGCCCTCCTTGACATGCAAGCCCTGGTAAGAGCAGGCAGTGTCAGGACCAATTATGGGTTTTCCCCACTCAGACAGCTCCCGTGAGTGTCAGGGGAGGAGGTGGGACTAGGTCTGTGTTCTGCCCAATCCTGGGTTCAGATCTGGTACCTTACTCATACTGTACTTAACGGGTTGCACCACCAAATTTAGGCAGTGTCTCTACCGTTGAGAGAGACAGGTAACACGCAGGATTGCTGTGCATAGGCATCCCCTGTTCTTCTTCCCTTTGGGGGAGAGAGTGATTACTATTCCCCTGGCCCTATTAGAGGGTCAGGGAAGAGTAAGGACTGCTTCAGGGGCCCTTGACCTGGAGTGGATGTCCAGGGACCATCCGGAAGTTGGAGACCTGCAGTGACCTGTATTGGGCAGATGCCCACGTGATACTGTGTGAATGCAGAGGACCAATAAATCGGGTACAGTTTACTATACCTCCTGCCTGGTGTGTAATCTTTCGGGGGGGGGGGAAGAGGAAATCGTTTCTACAGTAGGAGATAGCCTCCATACATCTGGAGCCTGCGGCAGATTGAGGCGCTGTGTACCGAGATAAGCAACGGTAATGAACCCCAGAAACCTGCCTTGTTCTCCCCAACAACATCAGCGGAGACTCAGATCTACTGTGAGCCAGCAGGTATGCACCATCATACACCGTGTAATGGCAGAATCTCCCAAGGGGTGGGGGAAACACCGTTACATACTGTACATAAAGATTTTTCAGTTAATTTCCAATTAGTATGCATATAGGAGGCATTTATTGCTGGGGTTTTCTCTCCTAAGCTCTTCCATGTGAATTTTCCATAAGTGGTACAAACTGATTTACCACACAGGAGCTAACATTTGGATTCACATGGATTTCTTGCACTTAAAAGCCAGAGTTTGATCGCTCATTCTGCTGTTTGCTATGTCAATTGCATATGGTATTGGTAAACCTAATGCCAAACATCGATTGTAATTATCCACTAACAGTGGTTCTCAAAGCTCTCCTCTGGGACCACTGGCCACAGCAGGTTTTAGGAATCCACAATGCACTTCCACACTGGAGTATGCATCTAATTAGCATACACATAGAATGTTGGGTGGTTCCTCAGAAACCTGTTCTTGCTCAAGGCCCCGAGGAGAGGTTTGAGAAGCACTGCTCAATCCGGAATTTACATGTATTTGTCCTGTCACGCCTCATTTATGAATGCTCTGCCCATATTGAATCATCATGAAACCTCTAAAATTCAGTGAGGGTCTCTGAGGACCTTTCATTAAAACTGTTCAATTGATTAAAAAAAATATTTGTACCTCACTAATTCTATTCACTGAAGGTGTTTTTTTTTATCTTCTCCACTTGCTAAATATATGTATAAACACTGGATATGATCAACAAAGGAAGACATAATGGCACAGATTTACTAAGCAATCTTCTGTGCAATTTGACACATCGTTTAAGTCCACCGGAGTGCCTGTTTTGGACTGTAAATCCATGATTATCTCCTTTTCAGGATTTGTACTGGAGCATGTGTGACAGCTGCTTGAGTCTTCAGAGTGTTCTCTTCAATATCCTTTATAAGACCTAAGCAATCTTCTGCCATAACGTATCTTTTGGGTGCTGGAAGGCACCTTACCGTCCATTTGCTTATTTGGGCTATAGTTTATCGAAAAGTTAAGAGATTTGAGGAGACCATATTAATTTCTTACTCTCTTTACATCCTCATTGTATAATATATTTAAAGCACAATGTTCTGTCAAATAAATAAAACCGTGATAACAGATCTGAGAAAAATGGAATCGGGAAGCCCGATACCCCATACTCATCAAATGGCTTTATTCCAGGATAAAACCTTCAATTATTCATCAAGACTTCACAATTCTCTGCCGAACAGCTTCAAAATGAACATATTTACAGACAAAAGAACAGTTTTCAGCAGGCAGGTGCACAAAGGCCCATCATACTGTATCTGTATGTATAGTCTTTCAGAAATCCCTAAGTGCTGTATGTTTACCCTGCAAAACATTACAACCCATCATTCTTACTTCAGAATGATGGGGAAATAACAGAGAAGGCACCTGACAGCTGTTTCTCTCCATTGTACTGTTTCTAAAGGCTTACAGAAGGCATGCACAATCTTAGCACGCTCAAAACCCAGACCCACAATATTATATATTAATATATATATTTATGTCAACTGGAGCGCTAGTAGGACAGTGACCAAGTATACTACAATAAACAAAGAAGCCCCAATGCATATCCAATATAACAAATTATTTAGTACATTACTATGTCTTTTTTCTATGTTTTTTTTCTTCTTTTTTTCTCTTAAGTATGGGTCATTTAGTTCAATCTTTTGACCAAAACATGTCAAGCCTGCAAATCCCGTCAGGGTTAGACCCTGTCAGCAGGTCCTACACTACCAGTTTTATACGGCGTCTTTTGTATTTCCTCCACACCATAGAGAAAATACAATAATATTAATATAGCCAGTAACATGGGACGGGTGACAGGTATACGGGGTTTAAAGGGTTAACATGTAGGCGCACTGTATGTGCTATGTGTGAGCTACAGTACAGTGCAGTTATAACTGGTTAAAAACCAAGGTGTGCCCTAGTGAATATACTGAGAGCAAAAAAATCTAAACAACCTGTGTATAGGGTCTACCGTGATATGGTTGCAAACTTGAAATATTTTGCCGATAAGATTGAACTAAATGACCCAAAGTTATGAGAACAAAAAACATGGATAAAACGTATAGTAATGTACTGAATAATCTGTCATATAGGATGTGCATTGGGGCTTCTTTGTGTATTGTATCTTACAGAAGGCATGATATGGAAATTTGGACTATGAGGGTCTTTTTGCTGATAGAAGGGGGCCAGAGTTGCTTGTAATGTAAAAGCTACATGTGGTGAATGGGTTAAATGTGTCTGTATGGATGTCAAGATGACTAATGGTTCTGCTCTCAGTTAAAAAATCTGTAACTAAGCAGTTTTACAATCAACGGCAGGGTTGGTCAATCTTTCAGGATATGTGATAAACTGTATTCTGTTGTGGTCTGTTTTTACAAGATAAAAACAGGTATAGAGTTGCAGAGAAAATGCAATCCAGCCTTTTAATATAGAATTGCAGAGAAAATGCAATCCAGCCTTTTATTATAGAATTGCAGAGAAAATGCAATCCAGCCTTTTAATATAGAATTGCTAGGGAATGACAAGTCAGTTTTTTGTAATCTGCTTGGTAATGCAACATGTGATGTATAGAAAACTGTATAAAAACTGAAGAAAGAGTGAGTTTATTCAGAATCGGCCTGAAGTCTTGCATGACAAATTGATTCTCTCTGCACGTGTCTGTATTGTAAGTATCAATAAAAACGTACTCTTTCTTTCAAAGAACCTGGACTCCAGTTATCGATAATCAGCCTGAATCTGAGGTTCCATAACAGGCATTAGGATGCACACATACAGTAAACTTTCAGGTTATCTACAGGTGAAATAACTCTACCCACAGTGTCACGCATGGAAAACGCACTCCCATTTTTACACGGAGACATATAGCATTACATGTGTGCCATTGCCGTGTTGAAAGGTCGAGCAGTCCCAATGTTTGTAGTGTGGCTCGTGGTGTCGCGTTGACTGGTCAGTCAGCGCTGAGTGGAGCTGATGCCGAGTTCTCAGTTGCACATGAGCTCTGAATATAGACATGAATGATGGAAAGTCCCGGTACTGTACATACCTTAAAAACAATCTATGTATAAAGGCAACAAAGAGTGTGGCCTCACGCACAGCAAAAAGCTTGTTAGAGACGTTTTTTACATTTCACAGATAGTGTTAGCTAGGGATATTTATGCTATCTTGAACCTGATTAGACTTGGGTATGGGCGCTCACCTCCAGTCCTCAAGGGCCACCAACAGGTCAGATTTTCTGGATATCCCTGCTTCAGCACAGGTGACTCAATCAGGGGCTCAGTCATTTTGCATGAGCCACCTGTGCTGAAGCAGGGATATCCTTAAAACCTGGCCTGTTGGGGGGTCCTTGAGGACTGGAGTTGAGCCCCTCTTCACCAGAGTTAAGCAAACACATGCAGAAATTGATACATTTTATTGGGAGTTGTTTAACAGTGGTGTAACTGCACTGTAAAGGGCGACCGGCCACAGTATTAAGTGGGCCCTTCTTATTCCATTGCTTTTATTTCCTCCTGCCCAGACTTAGTGCCTTGGGTGGTGCTTGCCGGTAGACAGGAGACCTCCCAGGAGCTCCGTGTCTGTTAAGCAGCGGCGGAGCGGCATCCCATGTGACCTGGGGACCAAGAAATGGTTCAAACGAAGCCGGATGCAGTTCAGGAAAGGAGGACAGAGCTGGCGCGCTCTCTCTTACAGCTGACTGGGTTCAGAGAAAAGAAGAGAGAGAGCGACCTGTCCTCCTTTCTTGCCCTGAACCGCATCCGGCTTCGTTTGAACTATTTCTAGGCCGTCTTGACTCCCTTTGCCCTCCTCCCCCCAGAGCTGGGACCCCCAGGACGTGTCCAGGCACTCCATGCGGGAGTTACCCCACTGGTGCTTAATTACTTCATCAGTCATTATTAACACTTCTCAAACCCCAAACTGATGCTCACGAGACAAAATGCCTTGACATGTCAGGGTGACAATTTAATGGCCAAATGTAAGTGCACTTATTTTATTAAACTCATTTTATTTATCACTCAAAGAGATGCTCGCCAGGCCAGCTGCAACTAGCTGCACCCAGGTAGGTTTCACCCTCAAGCTCCAAACCATTTGCAACAGTAGCCAAAAGAGTCAACTGCAGTATACACTATAAGTAATGGATACATAATAATGAACCCACAAAATGAAATATGACCGTGCTTCCTTCCCTCCTTCCTGTGTGTACTGTACAGTATGTGCAGTAGTGGTTTGCTGCCAGTAAGAATATTATGGCCGGTTACAGGTTTTGCCAGTGTTTTGAGTGTTAAAATAAACAACACACTTTATATACTATAAGATTTGTCATTTTTTTAAATTAAACAATCACTGCATATTTCTATTTTTCTCCGCATTTTATCTTTTTGTTTTGGTGCTTGCTGTATGTATTTATTGTGTTTGAAGTTATTTGCTGTCTATGGACATTAGCTTCGCTTTAAATAATTCTTCTCTTCTGTTGGAAACAATTGAGGAGTAATTAATTGAGCAGTAATCCTCCTTTAGAAGAAGTCTGTGGAATCGGTAGAAGTGTACCAGGCACTGCTTCTGAATTCAGTTCCAGTGTAGCAAACACAGCTAATGAGATTACTGCACAGAACGCTCATTTCATTCTACTCCAGCAATGGGAACTTTCTTTCCTTTGTACCTCGGTTTCTATGTACCACCATGATTTAAATTCAAGGATTACTTTCCACTGCAACTTTTTTTTTTAATGCTTTTAATACATTGTTATCTTATGAAATGAAGCATTTAACCCTACAGAATAAGAAACGTAAATCTGCCATTAATAGTGTGTCGAGTATGCTATTGTCCATGCATTTAAAAAATAATGCCATGATTTACACTACTGTATACAGTATCTAATAACGGTGAAAGTTAATTTCCTAATTACTTATTATTATGTACTTCCTAATTTTAAAATGGGTAGAGAACTGGTGGAAGATACGGCATAAATGTGTACACCCAATTACAATCCAGCAAGTAACACCCCCTTCTGTTCTTTTTTAACAACTCCCCGTATTGTTTGCCGACCAATCGGGCAAACAATGTGCAAAGTATTTTTGGGGTATGTATTACACTGTCCCAGCTGTGTTTCAAGCAATTTGAGTGAGGTTTTTTTAAAAAACATTTTGTCATTTACCAAGATATTTCGGCAAGCGTGAGGAATCGATGACATTACGCGATACAGCGCTCCCTGATATATGGCTTTTGAGAGGGAAACCGAGAGAGAGAAGAAGGACGAGGGTGGAGAGGAAGAGGTAACGAAGGAAGAGAAACCTCATTAGTAGAGTAACTACCAATTTATATACCTCCCAAAACACTCTACAACACATGGAGAGACGCCTGTGAGCACACCTGAGATACCTGGGAAATATGCTAAATTACATCTGCAAATAAGCTGATTTAAATAAGCAAATAAAGCTTTTTAGCCAGGTATCTAAGGTGTATTCACAGCGATCTCTCCACGTGTTCTATAGAGATTTGTTTTTGGAGGTATATACAGTGGTGAGAAAAGGTTTGTAAACCCCAATGATAATGATGGAAATGCAATAGTTTTTCTATGATAACCTTCTTAAATCAAAACCAGTCTTTTCTTAAATATCCAATAGGGTTTATATTAACCAATTCCGTGTCTTTTGAAACTAAAATGATGTATGAGTTAGACAAACAATGAGTAATTAAGAGTCAGGGTTTGTGCAAAAGTAAGTGAAATCCTGGTTTTACCAGATAAGTTAAAGGGGATAATTAAAATCAGGTGTTTAAATAATTATGTACTGTAGATCTTCAATTGTGAGTTTGGGAGGTACCACCCTATATAAAGATCAGAAACTTTGAGCTTCGTCTTCACCATACAGGTGTGCGGAAACACAACATGCCAAGGTCAAAAGAAATCTGAATACCATTGAAAACCAGTTTCATCAGTCTAGAAAGGGTTACAAAAACATTTCTAAGAATTTGGGGCTCCACCAATCCTGTCTACCCAGGACCGGTCAATCTACCAAAATCTCTCCAAGAACAAACCGGGAAATCATCCAGGAAGTCACAAAGAACCCCAGAATAACATCCGAGGATCTGCAGGGCACTCTCAACTTGACTAATATGAGTGTTCATGACTCAACTATCAGAAAAACACTGAACAAGAATGGTGTTTATGGAAGGTTAGCCAGGAGGAAACCACTGCTCTCTAAAAAGAACATTGCTGCCCATCTGAAGTTTGCAAAAGAGCACATAGATAATCCACAAGACTTCTGGGACAATGTTCTCTGGACAGATGAGTCAAAGGTAGACATTTTTTGGCCTCAATGAGAAACGGTATGTGTGGTGAAAAACAAACACTACGTTCGAACAGAATAACCTCACCCCAACCGTCAAGCATTGTGATGGGAGTGTGATGGTTTGGGTCTTCTTTGTTGCCTCAGGACCAGGACGGCTTGCCATCATTGACGCAACCATAAATTCTGCAGTGTTTCAGAAGATTCTAGTAGAGAATGTCAGGCCATCCGCCCGCAAGCTGAAGCTGAAGCAAAAGTGGGTCATGCAGCAAGACAATGATCCTAAACGTATAAGCAGATCTACAAAATAATGGCTACAGAAGACGAAATTTCGCATTTTAGAATGGTCTAGTCAAAGTTTGGACCTACACCCATCGAAATGTTGTGGCAGAACTTGAGAGCTGTCCATGCAAGGAAACCCTCAAATGTCACTGAGTTGAAGCAGTTCTGCATGGAGGAATGGGACAAAATTCCTCAAAACTGATGTGAGAGACTGACCAGCAGTTACAGGAAATGCTTAGTTGAAGTCATCGCTGCCCAAGGGAGTGTCACCAGGTACTGAATCTAAAGGTTTACGTACTTTTTCACACGCGGATATTATTGTTGAATTGTTTGTGGATAAAGGAATGTTGAATAAGTATCGTGCTTTTGTGTCATCTGTTTGATCAGGTTATCTTTATCTATTATTAGAAACAAAGGAAAAGTAGTGCTAATCACTAACTTAATATATAATAATACAAATACAGTGTCAATCCAACATAAATGTGTAAATGGAGGAAGGTAAAGAGTCCAATATAAATATACTTAAGTCCAGCTGCCAGAGTCCAGGAGAGAGTTTCACGTCCCTCCAATTGTGAGCAGGGAAGAAAAGATGTCCTCCGGAGCGTTGACTCAGGTACAGTATAGATGTTAAATATAATCCAGATAAATATGAAAGAAGATAACAATATATTAATAAAGGTTATGTACCCACTAAAGCACTTATATTTTATACATACACTTACAAATTAAATGTGGCTTGTATTTATGGTTCCCTTCCTATCCGGAGTGTCAGAGGTTAATCAAGTCAGGATAGATTTCCAGTATATTCCAAGTGTTCAGAGTATGCAATGGAAAAAAGAGAAAAAGATCATGGCACAATACATTTATTACAGAAGACTTGGTCAAGAACAATATTGCACTTACAACCAGTATGCTCAAAAACAGCGTTTTTGGATGGCTTCCCAGTGTGGTAGTTGGCTCTCCGCTTCGATAGTAGTCCTACTCACATAACGAATCTTGCAGAGTCCACCGTCCCCATCAGTTGTGCGGCTGCTGTATCCGTTACCTCCGATTTTCTTGAGGGTAGACATCGCACCTCCCCATGCTCCCCTGTATCTTGCGCATGGTCGGGGATGCCACGGAAGGTGGGCCCTCCGTACTCTTATTCTGCGTAGTGGAGCATGGGTGTCATGTATTAAGTCGAATCTGTACCAAAGACAGTTGGTAAGATCAGCCAGAAACTGTTGTGGGTTAAAGTTTCTAAATGTTCTAGTGAGTAGAGCTTTAGGGCGTGAATGGGGTGGTCTGATTTTCCTTACACAGTACACTGTTGCATGGTCACTGAAAATGTGAGGTAGGATACCAGAGGATTGGATTCTGCTGGAACTAGAAGAGAGAATCCAGTCTAGAAAGGAAGGGTTGTGAGATTTCAGTTTGTCCGTGTGGGTTGGGAAATTAGTTGGGTTAGGTTAAGTGACTTCAGTTGCACCTGGATTTTGCTGTTTTTAGGGTGATGCCAATTTTAGTTGAAATCCCCAAGAACTATATCTTCAATATAAAATGACACCCCTCCTCTTCTCTTTGACCTACAGTATCTTTCCTGGAAATAGAGTATCCCTGAATGGTGATATTTGCATCAAAAGTTTTTGGAGTTAGCCATGTTTCTGTGAGAAAGATGTGTTTATTTATTGATTTATAAATTGTTTTACCAGGACGTAATACATTGAGAGTTACCTCTCGTTTTTAAGTATGTCCTGGGCATAGAGTTAAGATGACAAATAATACATGGTTACAAATACAAGTGAACAGGGTATACATTATATATAAGACATTGCATGCACAGATAGAGATAATATATATTATAGGCATATGTAAGGCCGTGCCTATAGTGCTGACGGCGACATGATGGGTGACGTCACTCGTCGCCGTCACCACCGGCGAAAGTTATGTTTCGGCGGTCGGCAGCATCGCAGGATTCCCGCAATATGATTTGTTAAAGGGCCGTCAAATCAAATTTTGCCAGGCGCGGGTTTTGGCGATGGCGATGTCGCTCTGTCGCCATCGCGTGCACTATAAGCGCATGCGGCGGCGACAATGCTTTTGTTTTCGGGCGAATTTGCGTCGCCGGCACCATAAGCGCAGCCTAACAGTTACAGACCAGATTAAAATGTGAGACAGCTTTAGTTTTGAAAGAACTTAGACTGGTGGTGGATGTGAGAGTTTCCGGTAGGTTGTTCCAGTTTTGGGGTGCACGGTAAGAGAAGGAGGAGTGGCTGGACACTTTGCTGAACCTTGGGACCACGAACAGTCTTTTGGAGTCAGATCTCAGATGATAAGTGCTGCATGTGGTAGGGGTGAGGAGCTTGTTCAGATAGATGGGTAGCTTGCCCAGAATGTATTTGAAGGCAAGACAGGAGAGATGAACTTTGCGCCTAGACTCTAGTTCTTTGAGCATTTCGCAGTGGTGTGTACTGTATTTGCATTGGAGAATGGTAAACAATAAATATATAACTACAGTCTAACGACATATTCACTTAAAGTTGTAGACCTACTGGCTGTGATGTTGCTTCTGACACTAGAAATGAAAGTGTGTTTATGAGTAGTCAGTCAATTATTACATTGCACTAACAACTGTGGCATAATCGTCAAAGAAGATTACTCTGGACTTCTAAGAAAGGAAGTCTGATAAGATAAATGCGGACAATAAAAGTAATCAGCTGCGAGTAGGCTTGTTAGCTTGTTTAGGACCAAAAATAGGGGATGTAAAAAGTTTGAGAATATGTATCAGCCATTTTAGCTAAAATGAAGTATTAAAATCAGGAAGAACAGCAGAAGGAGAGGAAAACAGTAATATTATTCACAGAGAATGGTGCATAGCCACGAATCAGCCATAACACATAACAGGAGTGTTATCGGCTGTCTCCAATAATAATGTTCTTCTTTTATTATCTCTTTATACACTTTATTTTACAGCTGTTGCTGGCTGCCTAAAAGAGCAGGATTTCTACCGTTTGGCAAAAGAGTTGCCATAGCGTACTACAGGTACGGTACTTCACTTTCCGGTCCCAGTTTGGGACTGTCTAAGAAATGGGTGTTAGTATTTTCCCAAATGTTTTAACTAAGTAAGGCTGAGTATGTTCTTTCCTGTTTGTTTTTTGTTTTTTAAGGCTTCTGCGTTACAAACGAAGACAGCTGCAGGACATACGTACTGACATTAATCTCTCCCAGCATTTATCTTATAACCTTGTCTCTCAAAGTATTGTCAAGATTGTCAGCGTTTGCTCATATTAAGATTCGAAGCCTTGACTTCTTGATGTGTAGGTGCTGTTCTATCGGATGGTAATGTCACAAATGAAGGTCATTGCAGCTGTACGTGATATGCCTTCACTCAGCATCCGCCGCCCCATGGCACTTGCCTGTGTCTGCCTCCTCCTTGGTGCCGCCCTCCTGCTCCTTTGGAATCCCGGGGTCAAATGACGCTGCCGATGTCACCAACGTGACGTCGCGCGGCGTCGTGTTGCCATGGACATCATGGCGTCACTTGACGGCGCGACATTACGTTTCCCTGGCAACGAGGCGCCGTGTGATGTCACGTTGAGGGTGTCCGTAGCGTCATTTGACACCGGGATTCCAGAAGCACAGGAGGGCGGCAGAAAGGAGGCGGTTGTTTTTTTCCCCTAAACAAAGGGCCCTAAATACGCTGAATATTTTCTTTCAGGTGTTCTAATTCAGGGGGGCTCAACTCCAGTCAACAAGGGCCACCATCAGGTCAGGTTTTCAGGATATCCCTGCTTCAGACTGAGCCTCTGATTGAGCCACATGTGCTGAAGCAGGGATATCCTGAAAACCTGATCTGTTGGGGGGGGGGGGGGGGGGTGTTTGAGGACTGGAGGTTAGAACGCCCTTGTCTAATGAACCGTAAGATTCTGTCCAAAGTGATTACATTGGTTCAACAAATTTACAAAGGTCACTCGCGATTTGAAATGGAAATATTTTGATTGAATGAAAAATAAACCAAAATCCAGTATCTGGTAGATATAACTCAGTTGCGCAGTTGTTGTAAATATGCCTTTATGTCTGGTCAGTTCAGCCTTGTATGTCATACTACAGTATGCGGTGTGAGATGCTTGTATTTATGTTTGTATGAATTCAGAGAAGGTCACATTTAGGGCTCAACACAGGCACAAGGGAATAGGTACAGATGCAGCCACGAATATTAGAACACTTACCTTGGAAATTCTGGGGCAGTCTCACAGTAAATGCCTCAACATTGCTTAACATTTCTGTGAGATTCTTAATGGTCCATCGGATTAACACAGCAGGGGGTCCCTGCAGTCCCATTCAAACTGAATCAAACTGAATGGGGCTGCAGGGACCCTGCTGTGTTAATCCCATGGTACAAAATTCAATTATATGCTGCACACCTTAAATCATATACCTAACAGTTTTACCGGTGCTGCTGGTTCCAGGGATACCTGTAACAATCATCCAGTCTTCAATAAATGGAAGGATCCAGCGCTCCACGGATTTAAAAAGTTCAATTTTATTGCGCCATGCACAACGACCGTTTCGACCTTAGTAGGTCTTTCTCACGTGAAAAAGGCATCTCACTTGAGAAAGACCGGCTAGGGTCGAAACGGTCGTTGTGTATGGCGCAATAAAATTGAACTTTTAAAATCCGTGGAGCGCTGGATCCTTCCCTTTATTCAAGACTGGGTGTTAATCCGATGGGCCATTAAGAATCTCACAGAACTGTTGAGGCAATGTTGTAGCACAGTTGAGGCATTTACTGTGAGACTGCCCCAGAATTTCCAAGGCAAGAGTTCTAATGCTCGTGGCTGCATCTGTATGTGCATAAACACTCTATAGACAAGGTATTTATAGAACCCCGGGTAACATGCACTTTAACACAGGGGGGCGCAAACATTTTAGTTTGCGCCCCCCTGCCTCCTCAATCCCCTTGCTCGCGTTAAATGCTTTGGGGAAGAGAGTGGGGCCTCTGTAAGCAACCCGCCCCCCCCCCCAGAAAATGTTGCGCCCCCCAAGTTTGCACCCCTGCCCTAACATATGGAGTGTGATTGGTGGGAGAATGAGGGGAGTGGGTACTGGATTATTGGTAGTGGATGAGACGGAAAAAGTAACCACTATATGTCGTATCTTTACTGAGTACAGTAGTGGATTTATATCTAACACCTCTTCCCCCGGCCAACAGAGGGGCCATACCAGCTGGTTCCAATGTCTGTATGGTGGTATATGTGATGCGTAGCCGCTCTTTTTTACTTGATTCTCATGGGCTGGTATCCGAGCAGGCTGGTGCGATGAGCGTGGGAAAGAACGAGGGCGCCAGGAACTTTTATGTCTTTATTAAGAGTCCAATAGCAGGACAAACAGAAACGGTTCTTCAGATAGATACGTTTTTTTGAGTCGCAAAGTATATACTTGAACAGGCGGTTCCTCAACCACAGATATTTGAGCAGGGGCAATCTCTTTCCCCCTACTCACTCTATCACTGAGAACAGAACTAAGGGCCCTTCGTCCCCTATTTAATTCCCCAGCAGATATCTTTAGGTCTCTTTGGAGAGAACATATAATAAGGTACTCAATATTCTTCGGTTGTGGGTAACCTTTTCAGGAATATATATATATATTATATATATCCCCTTATTCTGGAATACTTCTCGATCTTAGAAAATAAAGAAAAGTTGCTTACCCTATTAAAGCAAGATGAGTAGAGAAAGACGGAGCACTATCCACGATGAAAAGAAGGATCCAGAGGGGGCTCCCTCATAAAAAATAGTAGACTTTATTGGACCATACAAAAGACTCCTAACGAGGCAGCAAAACACAACGCGTTTCGCACATATAGCGCTTCATCATGGTAGCACCAGACTCCTACCTTACCCTATTAAGGGAATAATTCTATACAGTTGAGATCCCCTCACTCTGGGTCCACATAAGATCTGAAGGTGGGACACTAGATTCCTCTTATTGAAACCCTACTCCCGTTCCCTATCACTGGGCAGAATACAATAGATGCTGAGTCACTTACTGTAGACAGAACTATTCCAACGCTTGGCCTTGCCTGACTACTCTGCAACATTGTAGCAGAGAGGAGATATTGCAGGAAGTTAACTCCTTACCTCCCGTAGGTGAGTAGACTTCCAAAGGGGTGCTACATATCGGATTGGGGATATCGGTTTTATGTAGAATAAATAGTATTCATCCAGCAATGATGAATTACTAGAATCAGTGTTAAAAGACAAATTCTTTAATTGTAAAATGTAAAAAAATTATCGTAGACCTAATAGGAAATAAAGACGAATAGTAACTGCATAGAAAGTGCACGTACAGTATAATACAATTGAAACACATATACATACTAATGAAAGTCCCTGCTCCCCCCAAGGCTAGATCTGCTACCAAAGTTGAAGGATGCTGCCACAGTGCAGTGAATAATATCAGTCTAGCAGGATACAGCTGTTACGTATAAAGGAGAAAGTTAGTCACGTTGTGCCTGATTAGGTTGTCATATACGTGCTCCAAAAATCAGCTGATTTATACATTCTATTATACATTTCCTACCTATAGGTGAAATACACTTTTCTTCTATTAAGGAATGTTCCAGGACATCGTTTTTATTTCTTATTATCACATTTTTATTTGTTTTACCCACAGACTGCCCACGTCTTCCTTTCCTATTAGGTCTCTAATGATTTTTTTTTTCACTTTACTATTAAAGCATTTGTCTTTTAACACTGATTCTAGTACTTCATCAGCACTGAATAAATACTATTTATTCTACATAGAACCTATATCCCCAATACTATATATCCACTACTGTACTTGGAAATTATACTGCGTATAGTGTTTACCATATCTGTCTCATCCACTACCAATAATCCAGTACCCACTCCTCTCATTCTCCCATCAGTAACACTCCACAAGTTAGAGTGCATGTTATCTGGGGTCGAATAAACATTGTCTATAGGGTCATATGTATATATAGATGTTCCCAGCACGCAAAGGAGAATCAGACAAAGGTCAAATGCCAATAGAAAATGTATTGAATGAACAAAAGATGATACAACAAGCATTTGCCCCAAGGTAGGCTATGGAGAGTACAACTCCTCAAACATGACTATACAATATCAATAAAAAGGGAGAGGGGTGGGGGAGGAAAGGGAGAAAACAAAGGAAAAGGGGGGGGGGGGAATACGTAAAACAAGCGTAAAAGATGGTGATATATACTAGGGGGGCAACGTTTTGGGGCCTCAATAGCTTCTTCAAGCCCGTTCCCACAGACACTATTAGTCTATGGTACTTCCCTTTCAATCCTCCATCCAAGACCTCTCACCTACACCAGGTACTAATATGTGTCTAGTAAGTATGGATAGGCATAGTCTAGATATATACTTAAGGCAGAGAATGATATTCTCCAATGAACACCCGCAGACAAAAACAACACCTAAATGTAGCAACAGTGAAAGTACTGAAATGCTGAGGACTAGGTCTAAAAATGCTCAGTAAAATAGGCAATAAACAACACAGAAGGCGATGTGATGTCATAGACATTGTTGCTTTTGACTCTGTACCACTGAGGATTTGTAATGTTCATTATTCATTATTTGCTCTGACAGTACTTGGTGCTTGATTACTCATTTTTTGCCATAGCTATATTCAGCACTTGGTTGGTTAAGGTTATTTGTCGCTTAAATTCTTTCTAAGGGAAGCTTGGTGGATAAAAACTCCCCTGGTTACACTTTTTTGTGAACTTTCCAATGGGTTTCTGGGGATATGATTCCAATGTTATTTTCGGGAAAATTATTTTCAAGACTTCCACTAATAAAATGACAGTACTGTTTTTAAATAACATCTCATTTAGGAGCCTATTTTACTGTAGTAGATTTGAAATATGACTTATTGTGTCAGAAATGCACTCCTCAAGAACTCACATTTTTTTGCTTACTACCTCAAGGCAAGTAAGATAGTAATTGCAATTTCGACGAGGAGAACTTCCTAACCTAATGGTATCTCTAGTTGTATATATGTCCCCTCAAACCTCCCTCCAAATAAATGAGGGAGAGATGCCTGTGCTGAAAAATTAACACCCCTGAGGTACCATGGGAGATAAACTAAGGTCTATACAAAGTATATTTAAATGAGTCACAAATCTTAAAATATATCCTTAAGACCAATCAGTTTAAAGACCCTTGTGATGAAGAGGGTACAAGTGTCAGACCAAAGCAGCAAAACATGTGAAATCTTATGTTTGTTTTTTTTACATAAATCAGTTCTTTAGTATTAGATAATAGTGACTGTTTTTAAATTCAACATTTAATGCCATGTTTAATCCATTTTAAATCATTCTTTGATTTCTATAGCAGGGGTTAGCACACTTCCAGCAGCAGAAGATCTTTTTAACACTTTCCTGTTTGTGATAATGTGTTGTCAATGTTCCCAGCAGTTTGAGCTGCATACTGTAACAATAAATAATGTTACCTGTGTAATATAAGAATACATTGTAGCTACTGAGTTACACTGGCTGGAGCATTGATTTAAATTGAAAGGTGGCTATTATGTTAGGCACACAATCAGGATTGTTGCAGAAATAGAACATGAGCACGAAACGATTGCCAGCTAAGGTAAGAATGTAGGATTTTACACTGTCACATGATTTATATATACAAATAATAAGAAACAAAATGGGGTAAGTAGTATTGTTGCTGTTAAAGCAGACCATTTTCACTTTCTGGTTGCCAGTTCAATGTTCCTTGTGCAAAAAATAATAAGGTGCACATCTGAGAGACCCGAGAGACCCGAGAGATATGTGATTTCCCAGCGTCTGTGTTAGTTCCATGCTAAAGCTGCTGCATGCATGGTAGTGTTGTGGGTTCTAATCCTGTTGGGTCTGACACTGGTACCACTGGTACCCCTGGTAACCACAAGAGTATTTAAACTGATTTGTGTGACAGAGAAAGGGTAACCAGGCTCACTAATAAAGATGTTGCCCTTGACCCATATTTTGGGGGTCCTAGAGTGTCAGCTCATGGGCCTGACTTTTGTATATGTACTGCCATGCATTGTATGTAAAATATGCGACAATAAAGAATGTTGATGATTTTGCCTTTCCAGGAGTGCCAGCAAGCAGAGATTGCTGGGCTATGAGTTTCAGGGTAGGTTTTGTGGAGAAAGTGTTGTCAGATTGTGCCTAGGTATCGGAGTTCCAGAGTTGCTCGATACCCCAATAATGTAGCCAGTAATCAGGTCGGAATCCCGGATACATATAGACACAATGCTCCGGTCAAAATCCTACCCTGAAAACGTTCTTGCAGCTCACCGCCAGGAGTCCCTGCTTCAGCACAGACCAGAAAGGTAAAAGGGGCATAGGGATCTGAGGTATCCCCAGAACAGTACAGGGGTCCCTTGTATAAGGGGTATGCCCAGTTAATGTCCAGGTCACCCTGAACCTGGTATAGGGGTTCAGGGGGTACTCCAGCTAAGTAATAAAGCTGTGGTTTTTTTTTTTAAATGTAAGTCAGGTTTGCAGAGTGTTAGGCACATGGCAGTGGGAATAAACAGTAAAAGTTCTCATTCTGTCCCTAACACCAAAAAGACTTAGACATTTTAACCAGGAAACGTGTAAAATGTATATTTTATTCACTTTGAATGTTGGTAAGGTATATATGTTTTATGCACTGTATATGAGCGGGGAAGTTGCCAAGTCCCTGGTTCCAAGAGACCAGATGGCCACCAGGCTTGGTGCCACTGAGTCTGCTCGGGTCCCGGACTTGAAAGTCTCAGAGATGCCAAGGTGTTAGGGCGGGCGGAGTACCAGAGTTATGTTTAAGTACATACGTCCTGGCATGAATAAGGGCTATCCGGTGACCATTTGCCCAGCCACAGACTCTGAGGAGCCTGGCCCCCTCAATATGCTAAGTGGCAGAGGTGCCAGACTGGCTCATGCCCCTTTGAAGAATTGAAATCCGTGCCCGCCCAGCTTCAGGGTACCGGCAAATCGCTGGTAGGCTGGTAGAAATATTCCCACGCTCTGATTGGCTGCGGTATTCTGTGAATGGGACTGAAATCCTATAAGAAACCTAGCAGCCAATCAGGTCAGGAGATTCTAAGCGCCAAGACAGCACCGGCAAATTTGACTTGACCAAAAGATGCTCTGGGAGAAATAGCAGCGAGCCGGCTTCAGAAATTTCAAGGCAAGAAATCTTCTAAGTCCCACTTTTCGGGGACAAGTTCTGAAAAGAGAACGTAGCAGTTGCGGTTGGAAACACAACCTGAAAAGAGTACCAGGACGTTTGGTACTCGGTCCCGGTCAAGGGATTTCAGCACCTCCAGGGCGGAAAGGGCGGTGGCGTCAGGAACTGCAGGCCGATTTCAGTTCCAGGACTTTTCGGGCCCAGTCCCGGTCGTCTGAAAGACTTTGTTTTCTGTGCTATTGCAAATGGGAAAGGTTAGCTTTGTAGCCCAGACCCCCAGTAAGTGTGTTTCCTCTTGTTTATAGCAATTCACTGTGTGTACATCTGTTTCAATGGAATAAATCGCAATTTGTTTTACTTCTTGGTTTTGCTCAGTGATATGATCCCAGTATAAAGGTGTAAATTCCTGGTCTCCAATGACAATTGGTCTTAAGGATATATTTTAAGATGTGTGACTCATATAATAATAATAATAATAATAATAATAATAATAATAATAATAATAGCATGTTTTTGTATCGCTTTACAGAGACATTTTGCAGACACAGGTCCCTGCCCCGTGGAGCTCACAATCTATGTTTTTGGTGCCTGAGGCACAGGGTGATAAAGTGACTTGCCCAAGGTCACAAGGAGTCGACACCGGGAACTGAACCAGGCTCCCCTGCTTCAAACTCTCAGTGCCAGTCAGTGTCTTTTACTCACTGAGCCACTCCCTTTAAATATACTTTGTATAAATATTAGCATATCTCCCATGGTACCTCAAGTATGTTCATTTCTCAGCACCGGCATCTGTCCCTAATTTATTTAGAGGGCACAATATATTCAACAGGAGATGCCATTAAGATAGGAAGTCCTCCTCGGCCCTACGGGAGCCAGCATCAACCCGTGGTCATTTCACATCTAAAGTAAGTACAAATCAAATGGTTTGTCACTTTTTATAGATGTAGTATAGAAAATGCAATTTGCAATAGAGAATACCATTTTTTCACACATTTCATACCGCGGCTTCTGAACATACCAAAATGTCAAATTTGCCAATGACAAATTCAAAGCTACAAGAAGAGGCCCTTAGTCTCCATGTCTAATCACCCGTCCGTGCTGCCCCTTAGCCCATATCTATCTCTAATGTTACTGGAGTATTATCCAAACACGTTATGTTTCCAATCTTAACATTTAGAATTTTACCGGCATTAAACTGATCTATGAAGAGATGATCAATTCTTGAGGTTTAATGTTTTTTTTTTTTATATTTAATATTGTTTCTTTGCTTAATCAATTTTTCAGTACATTTCTATTTCTTGCTCCTTTATCACACAGGTAATTCCAAATGACATCGCGGGCCACAAGTTGGGCACCTCTGCTTTACTAGCCACTAAGGTAGCCAAGGGGGTAGGTAGTGTTATAACAGGGAATTAACCTTGTTTCAAGGGGCGTCACTAGAAAGCCTCAGTGGTCTGAGGAAGCCAGCAGGGAGCTCGTTAATTGTAGCTAATTCTTCATAATAAAAACAGGCAGTGTGAGGTCCCAAATAACTCCATGGGAAGCCCATAAAGCAACAATCATAGGTTCTCTTATCAATATTGTGGCAGGGCGAAAAAAGGAGAGAGAGGCAAAAATAATCAAATTACAAGCAAACTTGATAAAGCTTTCTGCCCTACAGAAACGCAACGGGAGGACCGACACATTAAAAGAACTAAAAGATGTCAGAATAGAATTGAAACTGCTTCTTACCTCCCAGGATGAGAAGTCACTGAGTTGGTCAAAGAGGTAGTTTTTTGAAAAAGCCAACAAGCCAGATATCTTGCTAGCAAACAAGATTTGGAATAGACAGACTAATTTTAATATACAAGCAATTCGATTGAAGACAGTGACGCTCAATCCTAAACATATCGTAGAAGAATTTAAGAAGTATTATGAAAATATCTATAATGGAGGAAACGTCACACATAACGAAAAACACGAGTCAGGCATTGAAGGACTTTCTAGTAGAGTCAGACCTTCCCGGTCTGAGCAGGGGAGAGAGAGAAGCTACAAAAAGACTTTACTATGGAAGAATTACTACAAGTTATTAAACAGCTGAAACCCTCTAAAGCGCCAGGCCCTGATGGATTTTCCAATCTTTACTATAAAAATTTGCCAAGTTGTTAGTCCCCCATCTTCTCTGCATGTTCAATGCAGTGCTGGCGGGTGCCTCATTCCCGGAACATATGCTACAGGCGTCTATCTTCCTGATTTACAAACTAGGAAAAGATCCGACAAATTGCAAAAGCTATAGACCAATAACTTGAAAAAACTCAAAATGTATTCTAAAATGGTAGATATGTAAGGATCTGTCATTCGCGCCCTCCCCGGCGCGCTTTGTACCTAGACCTACGATCGTGTCTCCTGCCTCTTCTGCCTCCTGTAGCACATCTCACGGACTGGCGAATGCCAGCGTTCCTTCTAGCGGTGTGCGGACCGTACTATGCACTAAATGCCATTCCCGCTGGTCCCACCTCCAGGTTTCACTCGCACAGGGATGTCATCGCCGTGCAGCACGCACCCGCTATGTGCGGCACCAGCGCACACAAGCTTCCTCGCTCCTCTGTCTAAAGGGATACACCTGGGCTGTCTCCGTCAGCCAACCACAGTCAGGCATACTCCTGAGTATGCTCCCAGCTCATTGGACTGTTCTGCCTTATCTGCTCAGCTTGCCCTCTGGCACATTGGCTGAACATAACCTTGTTTATGTGTGCTATATTCACTGTAGTCCTGCCTCCTGTCTGAGCCTTGCCTGTCTTGTCCTGTGTTGCCTGACCTTGTTTGTTTTTTGGATTCCGCACTTCTCCGCTCCTGACCTGGCTTACCAAAGACGATCCGTACCTCTCCACTCCTGACCCCGGCTTACCCACGCTGATCCGCACCTTTCTAATCCCGACTTTGGCTAAAGCACCTGCAACAATCCGTACCTCTCCAATCCAGACCTCGGCAAGTATCACTGACTTTCCTGACCTTTCCTACCCCGACCCATCACACTCCAGACGCGCCCTCGCGGCTGTGGGTTGGCGTTTATCAAATCCCCACCTCGGCCTCGCGGTCACGCCTTGTTTGTGGTGAGCGCATCGTTACAAGATAATAGATTGAGTCATTACCTGCCTAGATTAATTCATCCAGACCAAGTAGGATTTATTAAGGATAGGCAGGCTGCAGACAATACCAGACAAATTGTTGATTTAATAGAAGTGGCCAACACAAGGCAGATTCAAGTAATGGCATTAAGTCCGGACGCAGAGAAAACCTTTGATAGCATAGACTGGCCTTTTTTAAGAGCTACGCTTGGGGCTTTTGGTTTTGGGGGTAGAATTTTAAAGCAATCACAGCACTGTATTCAAATCCGGCTGCGAGAGTAACACATCAGGGCTTCCCATCAGATCTTTTCCACTAGGGGACCAACCTCTCAAATGTATAAGGAAGTGACCTGTTCTGGCGTAGACTACTCTCGAAAAATGCAATATATGTCCCAATGGGAGTCAGACTTAGAATAGGTGCTAGAAGAGGAAGAGTGGAAAAGGATTTTCATGGCAGCGGCAAAGAGTTCAATTTGCAAAATGTTAAAGGAGAATGGATAGAAGGTCCTTATGAGGTGGTATCTCACTCTGCTAAAGTTATCAAAATCTGTTCTAGGTTACTCCCCATTGTGCCCAAAACAATGTGGAGAACCAGCGGGTTTATTTCATATGCTGTAGTCCTGCCCTCAGGTGGTACCTTTATGGGAACAAATTAAAGATTGGCTACAGAGGGCCTTGAAATTCCTATGGATCTCTGGCTATTTCTGTTAAATAGGCAAACACAGGGATTAGCCAGAGTTAAAAACAAACTAGTTGCCCACTTCGCAACAGAAATGAGGTGCGAGATCGCAGCATTATGGAAACAAAAGGAGAAATTCCTTCATTGGCCAAAATTAGGAACAGAATTTGGGTTGTGTAGCAGATGGAAAAATTGACAAGTCGGGTTAATGAAACTGGCGATAAATTTCAAAAAGTCTGGCTACCATGGCTGGCTCAAACAGACGTCCCGGGATTGAATATCACCACCGTGCTGCTATGATAGTACTAGATGCGTTCTCCTCTGACTGGATGTAAGAGCTCTAGAAAAGAGGGACGAGAGCTTAACTCCAAGGTTAGAGGCACGGGACCTCACAGGAGACAGGGAGATTGGATGGCGATGTGAAATTACGATAACGCACAACCTGGGTTCTGAGGACCTTCTGCTTCCCCACCCCCTCCCTCCTTTTTGGTGATATATGTGTATTATTTATGGTATTAAGAATTGTTTCTATATGCTGGTTTCTGATAAGATGTAATGTGATGTAATTTGTCTATGTGAAATCACATAAAAATAAGTTACAAAAAAACAAAAAACAATACTTAGCTGCAGGCTTTGCATCTAGCGGATATCACAAGTTTGACCTTGACAGAATTTCGTATGTAGCTAAAATAACTTTGGCAGTGGGGGGCCATGCCTTAAATTGCTAAACCACTCTGCTTAGCTGTAAAGCCCACAATCTTTCCACCCTGTGCATCTGAAGCAATAATGACCACATAGGGAATGTATTTTCCTGGCACTTTACGCAATCATGACCTTGTGAGATGAGAAGGTTATTTATTGTTGCTGAAATTATTAACTGCAGGGCACGTATTCTTTTGGAGGTCAGTAATGCTATTAGCCATATGACAGAAAAAAAATGCACATTTGAAAATATAAATGAAAACATTTGACAAAAAGTAGAGTTTCAACTGCTGCTTATATACCGTACGTGCGTTTCAGGAAATAAAGGGATCAATGTATCAAGGCAAAAGTGGTGCAATTCTGGGGCAAAAACTATTGTCCAGAAGCATCAAGGCAAAAAAGTCTATTGATTTCAATGGGATACTTTTCTTTGATACATATGGGGCAGATGTTCTGCAATATATTTATAAAGCAAGATGCCTGGCATGATTGGATTAAGTCTATTTGCAATGATCTTGGCGTAGAACTTTATTTTCGTGGGTCTATAACTAGCACAGTTTGAGGGGGATCTTATCCTTCTTTAGGGTTCACTACTATACAGACATGGAGTATCGACTTGGGGGGGGGGGGAGGTGGACCTGAAAGAAAGTTTAAACAATTTAGTATATTGGGGAATAAGAATAAAAGCAAACTTTTTATAATAGAGGTTAGAAAATCCATCCGGACCAGGAACCCTACCATTTTTGAGAGACTTATTTTCTTCTGTTATTTGTAAAGAGGAGACTGGAGATTGTAATGAAGTATGTATGTATGTACAGTTGTGTGAAAAAGAAAGTACCCCTCTTTGAATTCTATGGTTTTACATATCAGGACATAATACTTGAAAACGAGAGGTAACTCTCAATGTATTAATTACTTCCTGGTAAAATATTTTATAAATAAATAATAGAGAACATATTATATCTGTGGCGCTCCATACAGACACAAATGGTGGTAAAAAGGATATATACAACCTGTAATGGTGGCTTCGTCGGGTCCAAAGGTAGGCGCCACACGATAGCAGTGTCACATGAAAAAAACAAGGAAATCACACAGCATAATACTGTAAAATATAAATATTCACAGCATATGTACTAATAACATGGCAAACCAACAAATAACAAATGACATGGGCTGAGAAACACTGGGTAACGGATATACAGATATGCACATTTAATATTAGACACAGAATATGAATAAAATACACAACATGTGTTAAAATAGAATAAGTCCCACTGGAAATCTCCTGCTGTGGCTGAAATGACCACTTACCAGATGTAAGATGGTCACAGGCGATGGATAATTAGAGAGTGTCCCCTCTCGTCTTGGTCAGATCAGCTCCTCTGCGTGTCTCCTGGCATCAGGGGCGTGTTGGTGCTCCGTAGCCGTTTCCGGATGGGGCGCCCCCCTGCTCGCGTGGGAATAGCTCTCTGCAGCTCAGTCAGTTGGGGCTTACAGATCGCAGCCGCAGATTCGCCGTGCAATACCCGGAACACTGTGCGGATGGTGTCAGCAGATTCGTGGATGCTCCGATCGACAGGAGAAACAAGACAGGCGTCAACAAAAGTCAGCAGTGTGACCAGTGGGACCACCCTACGCGTTTCGGAAGTACCAACTTCCTTCTTCAGGGGTAAAATAAAGATAATAAAGTTCCTGTTCGTCCATTGATTTATAGTTCCGATTTAAAGAGACAGTGCACTTGTAATTAGTTTCAGACATGCGCAGTATGGAATAGCAAAGCTGCATGTATTCTCAGCAAGATAACAGTGAAAAACAAATAACAAAAGCCACTGACAACATTTATACATCAAACATAAAACATAATTCTAACACTAATACAAATATACTATGACCTACTATATATATGGAGCGCCACTAATCTATCCACAGAGATAATGGGTACATACATGTCACAGATAGCTAATAAAGACATATGAAGTAAAATTCAATACTAATGTACCCCAATAGCCTATTATAGGGATATGTGGAACAAAACAAGCAAACATTATAGATATATAAATAATCTAATATAATGGAACCTATAGACCATATTTAATATAAAAACATCAAAATGCAAATTATGTCTGATATAATTAACCCTAGACAAAACAAGTATGATTGTGTCCGAAAATATAAATAAAACTAAATAGAAATGTGAAGGAGTGAGTATTGATGTGCATTTGATGGGTATTAGATAATACCTCCTCATCTAAGGGAACTCATGTGTAAGTAGAATGTGTGTATATTCAATATAATGTTGTACTGTGAATAGGATATATATGGGAATAGGGCTCGTAAGTGTAGATATTAACTAAGGACTAAGACACTGCACTGAGACACACTGACACACTGACACTGAGACACTGACCCTGCACTGAGACACACTGACACTGAGACACTGACCCTGCACTGAGACACACTGACACACTGAGACACTGACACTGAGACACTGACACACTGAGACACTGACCCTGTACTGAGACACTGACCCTACACTGAGACACACTGACACTGAGACACTGACACTGAGACACTGACCCTGCACTGAGACACTGACCCCTGTACTGAGACACTGACCCTGTACTGAGACACTAACACTGACACACTGACCCTGCACTGACACACTGGCCCTGCACTGACACACTGGCACTGAACTGACACACTGGCCCTGCACTGAGACACTGACCCTGTACTGAGACACTGACCCTGCACTGAGACACTAACACTGACACTGACATGCTGACCCTGCACTGACACACTGACCATGCACTGACACACTGGCCCTGCACTGACACACTGGCCCTGCACTGACACACTAACCCTGCACTGAGACACTGACCCTGCACTGAGACACTGACCCTGTACTGAGACACTGACCCTGCACTGAGACACTAACACTGACACTGACATGCTGACCCTGCACTGAGACACTGACCCTGCACTGAGACACTGACCCTGCACTGAGACACTGACCCTGCACTGAGACACTGACCCTGCACTAAGACACTGACACACTGACCCTGCACTGAGACACTGACCCTGCACTGAGACACTGAGATACTGGCCCTGCACTGAGACACTGACCCTGCACTAAGACACTGAGACACTGACCCTGCACTGAGACACTGACCCTGCACTGAGACACTGACCCTGCACTAAGATACTGACACACTGACCATGCACCGAGACACTGACCCTGCACTGAGACACTGACCCTGTACTGAGACACTGACCCTGCACTGAGACACTGACCCTGTACTGAGACACTGACACACTGACCTTGTACTGAGACACTGACCCTGTACTGAGACACTGACACCTGCTCTGAGGAGCAGCTGAAGGGGGGGGGGGGTGGTGGTGTGTGCGTCCTACCTTTCACTGTGGAGCTTGGTTGGGGGGGAAGCCATCTTGGTTGTGGGGGGGAAGCCATCTCACCTCCGGTTCTCACTGCTGAGGTCCTGCTGTCGCTAACCCTGCCCCCACCCTCTGCCGCTGCAGTCAGACTGGCCTCTGCTCTCCTCCCTCCATTCTTGCTCTCTGCTGCCCCCACCTTCTCTGGTCAAAGCCGGGACAGCCACAAAAAAACGGGACATTTTAAAGTAAGCCGGGCAGCCGGGACAGACCTTAAAAAACGGGACTGTCCCAACTAAACCGGGACATCTGGTCACCCTAGGTCAGGGGAGAACACAATTTTAGCCTGAACACATAATATAATAGTTCAAAGGCTTATATCTTCTAAATGGAGTAACGGATTTTAGAAACAAAATTAATTCACTTAAAATATACCTGTATATTCTTAGCACTGCTGTTTAGGCTTAGTTAGTATGCATTTTCCTTACATTGATTTTTGTTCCTAATTTTTCAAAAAAATTGCAATGCAAGCTGGCACCGGTTCACACACAGCTCTTACCAGGGCACTGAGACACTGACCCTGCACTGAGACACTGACCCCTGTGCTTGTCAAAGAGAAGTTGGCATGGTTATAAACTACACCATGTAGCTGTGACCTGGACCTTAAATTGTCTTAGGCCAGGTCCCCGCTGGCTACTGCAGCACCCGCTGTGGCGGACGCTGCAGGGACAAGATTCGCCTCACAAAGGGGCCGGGCCTGCTGCGAGGGGGGGCGCCACGCTGCGCCGACAGAAACTCCTGCTCTCAAGAAAATTGAGAGTAGGAGTCGCGACGGAGCGCAAGGCCACGACCCCGGTGGTTCAGCCAATGAAGGCGAACCTGTCAGGTGACATCACGGCCGTGCCCCCGTCACGCCCCCCTGTCTTTCCCCTGCAGCCCTCTGCAGACCGGGGGACTCGGCTGCACGCGCCGCCTGCCTCGCAGGCGCGTGCAGCGCAGGCTGCGGGGTCGTAGCCTTATGTGGCACAATACAAGAACTATAAAGCATTGTTCTACCTACTGGCCTAATCTGAACAACTTTAATTGCATATTCCTGTAAACATCTTGCTAACCACAGTAAAAGGTTCTTCCTGGCAGGAAAAAGAAAGCTAACTTATTCAAGGATATGCTTGTCTAATTGATGATCCAAAGTGTTATTCCACGGTGGACAAGTTGAATCTCCGCATTTCCTTTGATGCTGTCCCAAGTGATCTGCTGAAAACCTCAAGGTATCATTACAACCATGGAACAATAGCTCAACAACAATGTAACTGTATGCATCATAGGGGTTATTCAGGCATGGAAAATCCCATCCAGGGGTTATTGACTTGAGTTATTCCGTGAGACACTTCCCGACTGGCTCTATCACACTTTAAGGAAAAACTGACAAAGTCTCTTGGCCTCAAAATTGGGGCAGAAAAATAGCACCAGATTTATCACAGAAACAAATCTCGATGACTTTCTTGTGAGATGTTTTGAACCACGTGCCTGGTATTGCCGCTGCTACTGTACAGTATATAGTTCCTGTTACCTGCCATTTTTATCTTGCGTTTCATAATTCAGTATATATTTAATAGCTTTCCAGATTCATTCACTTAGAAAAGAATCTTGCATTGAATAAATATGTGCTGCCCAAATATTTTTCAGACAAAATAGCATTTTTTTTTTTAGTCTCTGTGGATTTTCATTAGGTAAAGAAAGTATATCTGTACTTGCTCTGTTGAAGGCTTACAGTATAACAAGAAATTAAAGTCTTTATTCACTATCTAAATCAGAGAAAGTGAGGGGATGTTCCTGAAAAGAGGAATATTCGATACTGAGTTAAGGTCTGATTCAATAAGAAAGCATAACGATTAATGTCATGTTATCGCTGCACAGCCTACAAATAACATGGCATTATTTACAGCACAGCTCGGTGTTACTTCCATTCAGCCCTGAAAGAGAAGGGAGAGATCAAGGGGGAGAAAGGGGGAGTGGGGGAAAGGGAGAGAGAAAAGAGATATAGAGAAAGGGGGGGGGGAGAGAAAAGAGATATAGAGAAAGGGGGAGTGGGGGGGGGGGGAGAGAAAAGTACCTGTAGAGAAATAGGGAGTGGGGGTAGGGGGGAGAGAGAAAAGAGGCAGAGAAAGGGACAGTGGGGGGGGGGGGGGGGGGAGAGAGAGAAAATAGATAGAGAAAGGGGGAGTGGGGGGGGGGGGGGTGGAGGGAGAGAAAAGAGATATAGAGAAAGGGAGGAGAGAAAAGTACCTGTAGAGAAATAGGGAGTGGGGGTAGGGGGGAGAGAGAAAAGAGGCAGAGAAAGGGACAGTGGGGGAGGGGGGAGAGAGAAAAGAGATGTAGAGAAACAGGGAGTGTGGGGAGAGAGAAAAGAGACATAGAGAAATGGGGGGAGGGGGGGAGAGAAAAGAGATATAGAGAAGGGGAAGAGAGAAAAATACATGTGAGTACATCTGAGATACCAGGGAAATTTGTTAATTTAAATCATTTGAATATTTTTAGCATTTCTAAATGTGCATATTTCCCAGGTACAGTATCTGTGTTAGGACAAACAAATCATTCTGAATTGACCAAATTAGTTTCCAGAGGAGGTACTCAAAAAAGTAGCGTTTGCATTAACAATGCATATTTTTGGACCTTCAATATTGTTCCTTATTCTTTCTAATACTGTATGACAAGACTTACAAGAAGTGTGAAATGGGAGAAGCGCAGGGATTCACTTTTTGTTTTCACATATGTATGGCCAATTATTTTTTGCCCTTTTGGCGACCCTGCAGGCTTCTGCTCCTCCAAGGGGCCTTTAGCATGTCCCCCTCCAGCACGCCTCTCCATGGGCCTTTAGCAAGCCCCTTGGCAGCACCCCCCAATAGGTCTCACCATGAAATTCAAGCAGGGCTCACCATTGGATCCCATCACCTTCCCTGACTGCAGGTATGCATACTGTCTGCGGCAGCCCTCTCTGTGCTACAGGCCCATACTTATACACCCTCCCCCTGGCCCATATCTATACCCCAAAAGCCCATACTTATACCCCTCCCAAAGGCCCATATATATGTCCCCAGGCCCATGCCCTTCCCCCCAGGTCCATACCTCCCTCATCCATCTCTCCCCCTGGCCCATTCCTCCCCTCAGACTCAAGCCTCCTTCTTTCCCCCCACATGCATGCCACAGTGTCAAGTGTATTGATGAAAATACTCTCCAACCAATGGCTGAGAACAGAAGAAAGCAATGAGACCATTGGACTCTTAAGGAGCTGAGCTGTCATGGCAATGAGAGTGTGGAGATACACAGGCAGGGAGGAGTGAGCTTAGAGGGAGACCCACGAGAGAAAGAGAATAGAGAGGACCTGTCCCGACAAGCCCGGTAGACAAGACAGCATTGCAGAGCCTAAAAGAGGAGACACAGAGAGAGAGAGAGAGAAAGAGAGAGATACAGAGAGAGAGAGAAAGATAGACAGAGATAGACAGAGATAGACAGAGAGAGAGACAGAGAGAGACAGAGAACCTGTGCAAGCTGATGTTCAAAGTTGTGAGTCATGAGGCCAGAAAGCAACTGGGAGATCGCTCCTACAAACACACCACACATCATTATCCTTTCTAAGTGCCCTGTGTACAACATCCATTGTAAAGTAACAGGCCTGCAATCATTTCAACTACATAACATTACACAAGCTCCAACGCTGTGCAGGCACCTACAATGGCCCTTTTAGCTAGTATAACGTGTCCCATTGCATTGTCTCCAGCCTGGTTCTTTGCAGGCTGAATATTTTCTCTCAAGTGCAGAATATCACTTTTTATAACCATGTTTAAAACCAGTTTGACATTTAGACAAATAACCATCTACAGTACCTGTCTTTTATAATTAGTGTACATTGTGAAATATAAACCCCTGGTACTGTATAAAGAGCTCCTTGGTGGTAGGACATATAGGTCCATCTGAATAAACAATATTTTTTTGAAGTGAAACTTCTTTGCAGGCACCAAATCCGTTTTCCATGAGACTGAAGTAGGTCATGGAAGTGACGTCAGTGTGACGTCAGTGCTGGCAGATGAGGCCGACACTTACCTCCATGCCCACAGTTGTCCGCTGCCATCAGTAGAACGCACCTGCGCCGTGGGGCGCGCCTGCGCAGAAGACGCCGGCGAAGCGCGCACGCACCACAGATACAGGTGCGACACACACACAGAGACAGATGCGCACACACACAGAGATGCACACACACACAAAGGCAGACACACAGAGACAGAGACATCGACACACGCACAGAGACACACGCACACAAGGAATTCACAGTTACTATACATATAGAAGTACAAATAGGTAAAACAGGGGGGGGGGTGCCGGGCACACATGTTCTTAGTCACACTTCTTTGCATTTTGCCACTGAATTTCTGTTTTGATTTTTAATTAAACACATCACCATCACAAATACAATTTCTGTGACAAAAAAGGGACAAAACACAAAGAGGTTTCACTTAAAATGCGCGTGCTCGGCACACACACACTTTTTTCTTTGACAAAGTAACAGTGTTTTTAGATTTTGTGTTCACCTTTATTTCTGGGCTTCCGACATTGCTTTATATCCTGCACGAAAAGTCTTACAGATTTTGAAAAGATCCCAAAGAATGGAAAAAAGTGAGAGTAGCACCTGTTCCCCCTGCCACGGAAGATCTGACAACTACATGAGTGTTTTCCCCGGTGCTGTAGCTCACCTGCTGTTCAGGAGGTCCGAGTTGCTCCACAGTTATAGTTTGGGAGCAGCCACAGGGCAGGCTTTCTCCATCTCTTTACTGTGCAGCGCCTCCATCCCATGAGGATCCTGCTGGGTGCAGGATGGTCCCCACAGGTAATACTCCTCTCCAATAGCCACAAACCATAGTTGCTCCAACGGCAGGGTTATTGTTTAATAGCATGATCGTCCTCCAGCCCTAGAGCAGACCCCAGGGGTATGAGGCCCCAAGAGCCCCTCCCAATCTCCCCCTCCCAATCTCCTTAACACTTTTGTAGGGAAAAGGGTATCACACTGTCCCATAATCATCAACTCTCAATTTGGTGGAGTGTCGGCTTTTATACCCGGGGGGAAGGGCTTGTAACCCTGCCCCATAACAGGGCAGGTCAAGGTTCTGACAGGCATCACACCATATACTGTACATGTGACCCAGTCAGTACCGTCCCCAGGTATGACACTTCAACTGAAGGTTTAGGTCTGCCCCTGGATAAGGCAACATAGTACCCATCCAGGCTGCAACTGCAGGCTAGGCCTTGCGCATGAGTTTAACCCCAACACTGCCTGTTTCTATCAGGACTTACAGTGTTGAGGCCAGTAGAAGTCTATAGCCAGGGGCACTTGGCTACATATACATTTATGATATGTATATATAGTAGCTGATATACCCGGCGTTGCCCGAGATGTAAATCCGTAATAGGTAGTATTTATAAATAGGGTAAGAATAGGTTGAGTATTTGGTGTAAAGGTTGTATAATAATGTTGAAAAGAAACATGGAAGAAAATGTAATCCGAAGTTGTTGTTTAAAAATGGTTTATTGTACAATGTGAGGTGTGTGTCCCGTTAGGGTGTGAGTCGGCGGGCGGGTGCTCAGTACTGGGGGTGGGTAGTGAGTGGTGGGTGTGAGTCCCGTTAGGGTGTGAGCGGGTGTGAGGTGGCGATTGGCTGGTGAGTGCGGTGTGGCGGTCCCGCTACGGTGGGAAAGGGTGTGAGGTGGTGTGTGGCTGCTGAGGCGGGAGGGCAGCGGGTGGGTGAAAGGCAGGGGAAGGAGGGCGGCGGGTGGGTGAAAGGCAGGGACGGGAGGGCGGTGGGTGGGTGAAAGGCAGGGGCGGGAGGGTGGCGAGTGGGTGAAAGGCAGAGGCGGGAGGGTGGCGGGTGGATGAAAGGCAGGGGAGGGAGGGCAGCGGGTGGGTGAAAGTCAGGGGCGGGAGGGCGGCATGTGGGTGAAAGGCAAGGGCGGGAGGGTGGCTGGCGCGGGAAGGCAGGGGCGGGGGGGAAGGCAGGGGCGGGGGGAAAGGCAGGGGTGGGGGGGAAAGGCAGGGGCGGGGGAAAGGCAGGGGGTGTGTCAGTGTGTGTGTGCGTCAGTGTGTGTGTGGGTGAGTTAGTGATTGGGTGGGTGGTTGAGTTAGTTAGTGATGTGGTGGGTGGTTGAGTTAGTTAGTTAGTGACGTGGTGGGTGGTTGAGTTAGTTAGTTAGTGACGTGGTGGGTGGTTGAGTTAGTTAGTTAGTGACATGGTGGGTGGGTTATTTTGTGACTTTTATTTAGTTGGTGGGTGGGTTATTTAGTGGGTGGGTGGATTATTTAGTGACTGGGTGGGTGGGTGGATTATTTAGTGACTGGGTGGCTGAGTGGGTTATTTAGTGACTGGGTGGGTTATTTAGTGACTGGGTGGGTTGGTGGGTTATTTAGTGACTGAGTGGGTGGGTTATTTAGTGACTGGGTGGGTGGGTTGTTTAGTGACTTTTATTTAGTGACTTTTATTTAGTGACTGGGTGTGTGGGTTATTTAGTGACTGGGTGGGTGGGTTATTTAGTGACTGGGTGGGTCGGTTTCGGTGGGTGGGTGGGTTATTTAGTGACCTTGAGTTATTTAGTGACTGGGTGGGTTATTTAGTGACTGGGTGAGTTATTTAGTGACTGGGTGAGTTATTTAGTGACTGGGTGGGTTATTTAGTGACTGGGTGGGTTATTTAGTGACTTTTATTTTGTGACTTTTATTTAGTGACTGGGTAAGTTATTTAGTGACTGGGTGGGTTATTTAGTGACTGGGTGGGTTATGTAGTGACTGGGTGGGTGGGTTGTTTAATGACTGGGTGGGTGGGTTATTTTGTGACTTTTATTTAGTGACTGGGTGGGTGGGTATGTTATTTAGTGACATGGGTTATTTAGTGACTTTGGGTTATATAGTGACTTTTATTTAGTGACTTTATTTAGTGACTGGGTGGGTTATTTAGTGACTGTGTCTTATTTAGTGACTGGGTGGGTTATTTAGTGACTGGGTGGGTTATTTGGTGGTTGGGTGGGTGGGTTATTTAGTGACTTTATTTAGTGACTGGGTGGGTTATTTAGTGACTGTGTCTTATTTAGTGACTGGGTGGGTGGGTTATTTAGTGACTGGGTGGGTTATTTGGTGGTTGGATGGGTGGGTTATTTAGTGACTGGGTGGGTTATTTAGTGGGTGGGTGGGTTATTTAGTGACTGGGTGGGTGACATCTCCCCCCTACCCCCGCCCCCCCCACACCTCATGCAGTGGCTTTGGGGGCATGAAGATAGCGGGGCGGGATGCCATTCCCTCCCCTCTCCCCCATACCTCATATGGCGGCTGCGGTGGCATGAAGATAGCGGACGGGCGTAGTAGAAGCTTTGGGGAGGCAGCAGGGTGGGTGGGAGGCATGTGGTGAGGTGTCCCCCAACGGGCGCCCCAGGGGACAGTCAGCCCTGCCGCGGCCGCCACTGCCCTATTCCACCCGCCAGCATGTCCCGCAGTGCATGGCCAAGCAGTGTTGCAGGCTGTGAGGAGGGAGGGAAGGAGGCGGGAGAGGGTGGTGGGGCTGCTGTGTCGCCCCTGAGTGTTGTGAGGTGATGGGAGCTGCGGCGGCGCTATACCCCCCCCGCGCGGCCAAGCAGCGTTAAGGGCGCCGCATGGGGGGGTGAGGGGGGTGATGGAGGGGGGGGGAAGCCGGCGGGGAGGTGAGGTTTGGGTGATGGTGGGGGGTGGGGGGATCCAGCGGGCCAGGCCTCGGGTGAGGAAGAGGAGAGTGGGCCGATGGTTTGTGTGTGTCCAGCTAAGCAAGGCAGCCAATGAGAGGCATGCGGGGGCGGGTCCGGGCCACGGACCAATCTGATTGGCCTGAGGCGGAGTGACGGGCCAAAGGACCAATGTGATTGCCTCTAGACACAGCCAACATACAATGTTTTCAAAAAAATATATATATAGATAGATAGATAGATAGATAGATAGATAGATAGATAGATAGATAGATAGATATAGGGGCATCTAACAACATTGCAAAGGAACACATTAGGGGTTCTTCTGGCACTGCAAGTGTTATAATTCTGCAAGAATCGTGAAACACATTTCTTTCCTAATTTGCTTTTGCTGAATCTGTAAAATAATATTTTGTTTACGCCTAATTTTCAATGTATGAAGTGAAATGTACAAGGTCTGATTTTAACATCTGCTCTTTCCAGATTTGTCCAAATTGCTACACACCCTGGCCCGTTTTGCTCTTGTTTTGTAGACATAACAGGATGGAGTAACAGCATTTGATTATCACATGCTAAAGCAGAAAGCTGCCTCCACCCTACAGTATTCATGGACACCTTGCACAATATTGGAATGGCGCTGACTCCACTATAAGGGTTTATGACTTTTAAATGTTACTGCAATATGGTTTACTTAGAGTCCAGAAAACTAGAAACTTAATGCCATTTGCAGACAGAAGGATTTGTACATGCATGAGTAATTTCTTCAAAAAGTGACCTTATCTCCCTTACAATTTGGGTTATAATTTATCTTATGATTACTGATTTAATGCTATTCCCATCACAAATGGGTTTATTTAACAGCATGTCTTTTTATCTTGCATACAGAGTAGAGTATATGGGTTTGACATTTTGAAACATACCAATATATTTTATTGAGGGATGGTAGGACAAGACTGTGTTGATTTAAACACTCAATATATAAACTCAAATATATCATTTTACTAATATAAATCCTTCAACTAAAATAAATTGTCCCTATAAAAATCTAAAATGGACACCCAACGTTCTGTAGAAAAACATCACTAGATATGCAAAAACATAGAATTTCCATGCAAAAACATAGATTTTTCTTGTCACTGGGTCAAATTAACAGAATTTAGCTAACTCAGAGCACACAATGTTACATTTCCAAAATCACTAAGGGACGTTTTTCCATACGTTAGTATAACATTGCATTAAGCATGTCCTATCTAATTAGTATGAGTGCATGTGTTAAAGGTCTGTCAACAAACCTATGGACAAACTTTTCTATTTGTTATTCAAAAACCTGTGAAAGCGTGCAATTCTGCCTAAGGCCACTTAGCTTCGAAGAACTTAAAATAAACGTGTTGGTGTTACTTCCATCTAGAGCCTGAAATATGAATTTTAGAATAGAAGATAAAGGGAAGATTAGAGAGGGAAGACGAGAAAGAGAGAAAGGGAGAGCAGATTCAAACTTTGGGCAAAAGTTGGTCCATCTCAAGTTCTACCTCCATCCAGACCTCAGAATGAAGAAAGAGAGAGAGAGAGAGAGAAAGAGAGAGAGAGAAAGAGAGAGAGAGAGAGAGAGAGAGAGAGAGAGAGAGAGAGAGAGAGAGAGGGGAGAGAGGGAGAGAGGGAGAGAGGGAGAGAGGGAGAGAGGGAGAGGGGGAGAGGGGGAGAGGGGGAGAGGGGGAGAGAGGGAGAGAGGGAGAGAGGGAGAGAGGAAGAGAGGAAGAGAGGGAGAGGGCAATATACTAGCCTGGTCATCACTAGAGTCTAGGCGCAAAGTTCACCTTTCCTGTCTTACCTTTAAATTCTTTATGGACAAGCTACCCAGCTATCTGAACAAGCTCCTCACCCCTACCACATGCAGCACTTATCACCTGAGATCAGACTCCAAAAGACTGTTCATGGTCCCAAGGCTCAACAAAGTATCCGGCCGTTCCTTCTTCTCTTACCGTGCACCCCAAAACTGGAACAACCTACCAGAGACTCTCACATCCACCACCAGTTTAAATTCTTTCAAATCTAAGGCTGTCTCACATTTTAATCTGGTCTGTAACTGTTTCATTCGCCCATAACATATATTTTCTTTAACTGTGCATGCAATGTCTTGTATTTAATGTATACCCTGTTCATTTATGTAACTGTATTTGTAACCATGTATTATTTGTCTTAACTCTGTGCCCAGGACATACTTGAAAACGAGAGGTAACTCTCAATATATTACTTCCTGGTAAAATATTTTATAAATAAAATAAAATAAATATATGAAAAATATAAAACAGTGAAAATATAGTGCAATACAATGATCTATTATAAATTAGTTAAAAGTAGCTGGATTAAACCCACTCACATCTTGGAAGTTGGGTTCAAGCGTGTAATAGCTCCTAGGAGCAGTAGGTGTAACAGCTGTTTGTAGACGTGCAGGGGTCTCAGATACGTATTAGACGTAGAAATTCATGAGAGCATAGTGTAATAATGTTTGAGTGAAAATGAATGGACAATGGTAAAGACACATGCACAGTTTTACCAAATGCAGAGCACATACAGTACAGACCACAGGTTAGGGTCTCACAAAGGAGCTGCTCCGTTTGTCCTCCGCATCCATCAAGCACCAGACTTCCCCGTCGGTTGGTGTAACGTCACTTCGGGAACGTGGTGTCACTCCAGGAGTGTGGATAGTTTCGTAGCCCAAATCGCCCAACACGTTCCAATCTACTGTATGAGGTTTGTCGAGGGAGTTATGATTGTCTGATGTAAAAGTCTTCCTTATTATATAGTTTAATGGTGGTGACGACACGACGGGGTGGATACAAAGTATAACTACAGTATACACAAAACATATCTTCAATTCCTGCTGTGACATCCTAATAATACAATTCTAATAGCTCAATGTATTAAATAATACAACAACATATTGTATATGAACTGTATATCAACAAGAATACATTTATTAAAAAAAGACATAATAAAGTGCAAAACATAAAGAAATGCATACATTATTCGTCATATCATAAACAACTACACATGGACACCAAAAGTGAGACCGCATTTCAATGAACAAACTTTGTAGGAAAGGTATAACATTATATAAAATCCTAAATGTTCGTTAGAATGAAGGTGGGTGGCTGAACCCAAAGGAATCTTCGGCACCAATAAGGATAATGTGTAAGCCCATATTAAAACTACAAATGGCAATTAATATAAAAATATCAGTCAATATAAGAAATGATGACAATAAAGTCAAAATAAAAAATGAAGCATGAAGACTAGACCACTATAAATCTTAGGAAAAAAATCTTAGAAAAAAAATCTTAAAAATCATTTTTTTATTTATTCTAATTATTATTAATTCCTAAACCTTTCAAATGTTATACTCACTAACAAAATATATTGTAACAAAAATTATTACGACAACATTTAAAAAATATTACATTAGGCAGTGATTTTATTTGAAAAAAAAATGTATAATTTTTTTTTTTTTTACAAAATGTTCTTTATAAGAATGTTTTTAAATATGATCTATACACAAGTATATCAGGCCCTCTGGGTTAGAGCTGGGATGTCTTACAATGTAGCAAGACACTGAGATTCTAACTCTAATTGGATATTTCTAATATGTTCCCGAATACGTACTCTGTCAAGGGTGCGCACACTGGGGACGCAATTTTTTTTTGGGGGGGGGGGGGTCGCGGCTGTTACAGGGCCCCACACTCGTCCCCAAAACATTTAAATTAAATACCGGGGAACTGTGCGAGGCCTCTGTAACTCACTTACCTTGACTCAGAGGCATCGCCATGGCAACGTGTTGTCAAAGGATGCCATAGGGTCACGTGACGTGATATCACATGACCCTGCTGCGTCATTTGACGCTTGATACAAGATAAGGGGTGGCGCGAGCAGTGGGGGAGAGCAGGCAGGGGGGCTGAGAGCAAAGAGTTTACGCACCCCTGCTCTAAGAGGACGTATAGTACGTCCCACGTGCTGTAATCCGCACGGGCGTATCAAAAGGTAGACTACATAATTACTTGTGCAATTGATAAAACAAAGGATTTTGAATTCGTCCTTATTGCAGGACACAAATGTTTCCGTTTTTTCATGTCGGTAGTGATAGGCCTTACACCTTTCACATTTAAACAACAAATTGGATTTTGTGGTAGCCAAATATTTATACTTCTCTGCTTGTTTAATAGGCTTGGTGCCAGCCTGTCTTTAAGGCTGTTTGCTTCATTGAAAGCCACCTGTGACATTTCTGGTAGGACGTTTTTCTATATTACATTCAGCTTTAAGAAATGCCAATGCTTCTCCATAATGTTTTTAATTTTAGAAGAGTCCTTTTTTATATCTTTCTTTTTTATTTGACGTTTCAAAATTACTCTTCTATCAATGTCTCCAGTTTTACTTTTGGCGTCACTTACTGCTCAAGGGTCATATTTTCTATCCACCCAAAAAATTTCCCCGGGAACTGATACTCCTGTTCACTTATAATGTGAGTATTTTTAACCTCCATTTAAAAATAGATGCAATTATTCTAAAAAGTGTTTTGTAGGATCTTCTTTACGAGTTCGGGTTTTTCACACCTCCTAAAATATTGTTCATCCCCACGTTCCTCTTTTATACAGTGCCTTCTTCCCTTTTGCTTCTATGAGAGTTCTCTGAGAAGGAAAAGGGAAGAAGCTATAGAAGAGGAACAAGGGGAGGAGCATTATAAATGAAGCAAAAAAAAAAAGTACAGACATACCCCACATTAAGGTACGCAATGGGACTGGAGCATGTATGTAAGGCGAATATGTACTTAAAGTGAAGCACTACCTTTTTCCCCCACTTATCGATGCATGTACTGTACTGCAATCGTCCTATACATGCATAACTGATGTAAATAACGCATTTGTAACAGGCTTACGCACAGCTTCGGTACAGGTAGGGAGCCGGCATTGCTGTTCAGGACGTGCTGACATGCTCCCTACCAAAGTTCACCTTTCCTGTCTCACCCTCAAATACTTTCTGGGCAAGCTACCCAGCTACCTGAACAAGCTCCTCACCCCTACCACATGCAGTACCTATCACCTGAGATCAGACTCCAAAAGACTATTCATGGTCCCAAGACTCAACAAAGTATCCGGACGTTCCTCCTTCTCCTTCCGTGCACCCCAAAACTGGAACAACCTACCAGAGACTCTCATATCCACCACCAGCTTAAGTTCTTTCAAATCTAAGGCTGTCTCACACTTTAATCTGGTCTGTAACTGTTTCACACGCTCATAATATATATTTTCTTTAACTGTGCATGCAATGTCTTGTATATAAATGTATACCTTGTTCATTTATGTAACTGTATTTGTAACCATGTATTATTTGTTTTACTCTGTGCCCAGGACATACTTGAAAACGAGAGGTAACTCTCAATGTATTACTTCCTGGTAAAATATTTTATAAATAAATGCGCATGCGTGAGCTGCCGTTTGCCTATTGGGCGATATGTCCTTACTCGTGAGTGTACTTAAAGTGAGTGTCCTTAAACCGGGGTATGCCTGTAGTTAAAACATAAGTGATGTCCCTTAAACTAATGAGCAACTGCGATATATCGGGGATCGGTTAAATTATGGCAAACCTGTCACAATATGCAGACGTTTTTTCTTTCTAGTTTGGTGACAAAACTTCTGTCATACCTACGGGATGCCATGGAGGTACTTAATGCACTTGAAGGTTTTGTTTGGTTAAATCACTATAGATGGGTCACTTAAGATGTTACATCCCTGTACACAAATATTAATTATAAGGATGGAACCCAGGCGGTGTCTTATTATTTAAATATGGAAAGCACTTTACTCTATTTACCAAGCAAGTTTATTTTGGATAGCATCACTTTTATATTAGAGCACAATCACTTTATGTTTGATGGTACAGTTTACGAGCAGGTCCGCGGTACTGTAATGGGTACCTGATTTGCACGATTGTTCCTGCACCTTTGGGAGTTGGAATACATTTGGAGTTCCCATGGATACAGTGGACATATGAAATATTGGCGTCGCTATATTGATGACGTGCTATTGGTATGGTCAGGGACAGAGGAGGAGCTTGGCCATTTTGTTGCCTACTTAAACCCACATGCCACGAATATAGTACTCACAGGTGAGAATAATCCTGTGAGGATCAGCTTCCTGGATTTAGAGTTGGAGGCAAACAATGGCAGTATTGTTAGTAGAACCTTCTTTAAAAATGTTGATGTTAATTCATACCTGGAATACCCTAGTAACCATTTGAAGGCCTGGCTGGACAACATTCCCTACGGGCAGTTCTGAAGACTGAAGACGAACTGTGCCAAAGAAAAGGATTTTGTGGAACAGGCCGGGATCCTGGATAGGAGATTATTAGAACTGGGGTATCTAGCACATATAGTTAAAAGGGCCTTTATGGAGAGTTCCAAAGTAAATAGGACTAACCTTCTGAGACCGAAACAAGGCAAAAAATAAGGAGACAAACGGGAATCTAAACATCATCACCACATACAATAGCTTGGGATTAAAATGTTTATTTATACTGAAAAAACACTGGCATATGTTGAAAATGTGTTATGTTCTGTCTTAGGCTGCGTCCATAGATGGACCAGCCATGCTGAGGCATGCAGACGCTCCGCACTGAGCCCCTGCATCCTCACTGAGGATGCCTTGAGAGGGGGCTCACGCGAGCGTCCGCAGGCGTGCTGAAGAGTTGGAGGTTTCAGCCGAGCGCCAAGCTGTTTTTCAGCGCGCTGTCGGCTGAAAACCTCCAATCACAGCACAGCAGCGCCAACGTCACGGCGCCATGATGTCGGCACCATGACATTGATGTCAGTGCGTTGCGGGCGATTGGCCCAGCGACGTCACTGCCCCGCCTCCAACCACCTCCCTCCGGCTCCCCCCGCGCACGCTGGCTCGCCTGCAAGTCCGTGCAATCGCGCTGACTGAAGCAGGCGAGCCTCAGCGTTAGCGCGCCTCCGCTCTCCCCACACCTCTATGGCCCAGGCCTTAGAGACTAGAGCAAAATCCAAGGGCCTGCTTTAGAAAAGCTGTGAATCTGAAGCTTATTTTGGCCCTGTAAGAGAGCAATTAGGGTGAAATTAAATCCTGGCTTTATTGCGCCTGTTCCTTTAACAAGGAAAAACATAGAAAAACAAACAAAATAAAGGCCTACTCCACTTTGGAGAATAACGAAACCTTGACTTCAGCCCTTTGTAACTGGGTGTGTAGTTAAGCTTGTTACCACCCTAGCCCTCACCTTGAGAAAGACTGCATGTTGCAGTTGAAACTTTGGACCTTTTGGCTGTGATTAAATCTTCATGTTGCAAAGACCGAGTGCCAGGATCTTCTTTTCTACAGTGCCCAGACCACTTGATGCCAGGATGCAGCTGCGTCCTGTCTGTGTCCATCACACTGGTACTACAGGGCAATGTCCTTATCTATGGGCCCGTCCCTGCAGCAACCACAAGTTGAGGGGAGTCGGGACCTAGCTGGGGCCTAAGAGGGTCTCTGGCCTAGTGCAGGGGTCACTGACACCCTGCACACGCACACCTTACCCTTCTCCTGTCCCAGCTCTGACAGCTGGCGTGGTCTCAGCATGCAAAATGTATCTAGTTCATGGCAGGAGAATCTGGCCGCGCGATTAGCTAAGCTTAGCCACATGACTAGCAGCCCCTGGGGCTGATGGGGATTGTAGTTCCCCACTCGTGCTTGCTCTTGCGCATGCGCAAAGTGAACTAAGATGGCCGCCAGACATGGGAATGCTCTGCGCATGCTTAACGTGTCTCTCGTGCCCGGCGCCAACCCCAACATGGCGGTGCCCTGTAGCGGTGCTGGCCCAGCAACAACCTCCCTGATTGGAGGTAAGAGGAGGAAGGCGGAACCGGGGACCAGAGGGGACCTAGTTACATACAGGCATACCCCGGTTTAAGGACACTCACTTTAAGTACACTCGCAAGTAAGTACATGTCGCCCAGTAGGCAAATGGCAGCTTGCGCATGCGCCTGTCAGCACGCCCTGAAAAGCAATACCAGCTCCCTACCTGTACCGAAGCTGTGTGCAAGCGGGGAGCCTATAGAGCCTGTTACAAATGCGTTATTTACATCATTTATGCACTTATATGATGATTGCAGTACAGTACATGCATCGATAAGTGGGAAAAGGCAGTGCTTCCCTTTAAGTACATTTTCGCTTTACATACATGCTCCGGTCCCATTGTGTACGTTAATGCGGGGTATGCCTGTATATAATGTTATACCTTTCTTACCTAGTTTGTTCATTGAAATGCGATCTCACTTTTGGTGTCCATGTGTAGTTGTTTATGATATGATCAATAATGTATGCATTTCTTTATCTTTTGCACTTTATTATGTCTTTTTTTATATACATTTATCCTTGTTGATATACAGTACACATACAATATGTTGTTGTACTATTTAATAAATTGTGCTATTAGAATTGTATTATTAGGATGTCACAGCAGCAAATGAGGATACATTTTATGTATAGCTATACCTTGTATCCACCCCGTCGTGTCGTCACCACCATTGGAATATATAATAAGGAGGACTTTTACATCAGACAGTCATAGTCTGTGATGTAGCTCACAGAGTGAAACGCGTCGGGCGATTTGAGCTGCACTGATTGCCTGCAACCATAGGAGCACCAGAGGCAACCATCTACGAAACTATCTACGCACCTGGAGTGACACTACATTCCGAAAGTGATGTTACACCAACCAACAGGGAAGTCTGGTGCTTGATGGATGCGGAGGACAAACAGAGTGGCTCTTTTGTGAGACCCTAACCTGTTGTCTATACTGTATGTGCTCTGCATTTGGTAAAACGGTCCGTGTGTTTTTACCATTGTCCATTCATTTTTACAAACATTATTACACTATGCTCTCCATGTATTTCTTCTCTTCATGAGAATCATAAACTTCTATTATCTGAGACCCCTGCATGTCTACAAACAGCTGTTACGCCTACTGCTCCTAGGAGCTATTACACGCTTGGTCCCAACTTGCACCATACGACTGGGTTTAATCTAGCTACTTTTAACTCATTCTATAATAGACAATTTTACTGCACTATATTTGATCTGTTTTATAATTAGGCTGTTACACCACAAACATCTCTGCGCCGATCCCTGTCTACCGTCTTTGGCGAGGAAGGCATCTAAAGGCAGCAGAAAATGGTAGAGTTTGTTAGATTTTCATCCCCAATGTCCATTACACAATTGAACAATATGTTCAGTGTAATTCAATGAATTGAAAACATCAGGGAATTCTGCACTGCCCAAGCCTGGGAATGAGGAGTTTCTGCCTCTTCTGAATACATATATTCAAACCCAATTTCATTGCTATTGTTTGGGGTGTAAGAAGTTCATTTGTGTTTAAGAGTCCTGACAAGTCTCCCTGGATGGTTCCCATGACCTTTCAGTAAAATATTACAGTTGTGCTGGGTTTTAATAAAATGCAATCCACATGATGTGAAAGATTCCCAAACATAACGGGCGTCTTGCTTGTTAAGAAAATAAGACCAGACACAAGTTAACTTGTGTTTCAGATTTATCCTGCAGCTAAAGACATCTAGTGTCAAAGCCAACAGGAAATAAAGAAAAAGGCTTTCCCTAAATTAAATACTGTATATAGCATCAGCATGGATATCATTAGTAGTCATTATTTAGCTGTATTGTCCTGTTTCATAGCTTTTTGTTAGGAACAATTAACAAGCTGCAGTATGTATGCTGAATATTGGACCACTTCAAAGAGTCCAGCAAAACACTGTACAGATCGTCACTTGTAGTTATGAGGTTGTAGTCGCACTTCTTGCTAGAACTGAAAGAAAAAAAACTCCCTTTCAATGCAGCTCTTTGAATGTATTCTTTGATACGGTACATTTGGTGCTGTTTTTTTTATACCTGCAGAAGTGCAATCCCACCGTCAAAACTTGGTAAATACTGGTATAAAAGCACAGTTTACTGTGAGCATCATATAATGAACAATACCACCACGTCCCCACCAACTAGGCCTCGCAGGGCCGTAACCCTGCAGTGTCCTCCAACCAATGTCCACACCTAATGGATATGTCCCCACAGTACTGAGGTGTTCCTGGGCACCTAACCTCCCTGATGTCCACAGAAATGAGCCCTCCCAAATGTGTGTGACAGTGCTGCCCACAAGAACTGATGGTGTTATAGTTGGTGCACTTGTAGTAGCTGCCCAGGTGCTCCTACATCCGGGTATGGCCAGAAGATAGAAGAAAGGGATCCGCTGATCCAGCTACGACGTCAGTGTAGCCTCTAACGTGGGGTGGTATCCAGCGTGGATGGTTCCACTATGAAGAAAGTCTCTCTCTCTGTGGTGATCTGGTCCCAGATCACCTGATGTCAGGATGCAGCCACGTCCTGGCTGTGTCCCTCACGCTTGTACTACAGGGGCACTGTCCCTAACTACTGGGCCTGTCCCTGCAGCAGCCACAAACTAAGAAGGGGAGTCAGGGCCTAGCTGGGGCATAAGGGGGTATTTGGCCTAGTGCAGTGGTCACAGACACCTTGCCACACACCCAACCCTCTTCTTGCCCCAGCTCTGACTGACTGGCGTCGTCTCAGCGCGAAATGTATAATTTCTCAGGTGCAGGGAATGCTGCAGCCCTATTGGCTGGTTCTCACCATGTGATGTTGCAGCCCCATTGGCTGCTGGGGTTGTAGTTCCCCTGTGGGACATGTATGTAATGGCCGCTGCTCTGCCTAAGCTACTGCGCATGCGTGCGCCTGTCTTGGCTGCCGCAACTCAATCGCGCATGTGCGTACCTTCCAAATGGTGGTACCGTCTAATAGGTACCGCCGCGGTGCTCCGGCGATCCGATTGCCCCTCTGATCACCTGCAGCTTCCCACACCTCGCCGGATGTCTGCACATCCCGCCGCTGACTCCCGCTCGCCCCCACAACTGGTCATAGCTTCCCTGATAGTCCGCAACTATCCCCCCCCCCCCTTGTTACCTGAGGTAAGGGGCCATGGGAAGCACAGAGGGGGACCTGGCTACATATACACACACACACACACACACACACACACTGGCGTAGCCTGCTAGGGGGGCACAGAATGGGCAGAGATTCAGCTGTCATTCCATTTAATGTAGAGTTTTGGGGCATAATGTCTAACTCCGAGGTCACTGTTCCGTTTAATCTGACCCAGAAAACCTATTGAAGTGAAGGGGTCGTCCGGGTCAGATCGCACGGAACGGTGACCTCGGAGCTTTGAGCCACCAAGCATGGCTATGAAACCTCTATCGGGGGCTGCGTTTCGCAAAAGGGGGACAATTAGGGAACGAGAAAGATAAACTACCTAACCAGTGGTCAAAGTGGCTCAACCCAAAAGTGAAGATGAAACTAAATGTGATGTACCATTAAATTATAAAATTTCAGGGAAGTGGGGGGGTGAGGGGGGGGGGCAGGGGGGAGTGGGTAAGGGGGGGGGGGGGTAAGTACATTTGGTGGAACTTGCCCCAGGTGCAAAAATACCTACACACACATATATTACTGCAACACTGGCCTTTGGAGGAAGAACAAATCTGCAGTGTGTTTTCTTTAGAAGTAGCACATCTCCTAGAACATTGAGTCACTCACCTGTAGTTCTGTGTAACAAGTTTTGTATTTTGAAATTGTTCTATTCCAGTTTTGCTGCTAGAAGACTTTGATTCTTGTTAAAAAGATGACCATTGAGGCCTCCTTTATCTTCACAATCATTTTTACATGGCCTACCCAAATTTTAATATAGTTTCATGTGACAATTCTATTCCTTTTTGTCATCATACAGTATATTATAAACACAATCTCATAATATATTATTCTGCTCCATCTATATGTATTTACATATTTTATCTACTTCAGCTGTTTATTCGTGAAGAGTGCTTAAGTAAAGATTTTTAGGGGCACTAGATTTCAGTCACAAAAATGATTACAAGTTATTTTATTAATAAAATGAAACTCACAGTTTATACTTTTGAACAACATTTTGGAAATGAGAGATCATAAAATATATCTGCTAAGGCAAACAATATCAAAGCTGTGTGGGTTTAATTACAGGAGAACAATGGTTATTGTTGCTTTAACATTAAGGGATCCCAAATATTCTGAAACCCCCTCAGTTCTGAAGGTCACAACATCATCATCATCATCATCATCATGAGTAAATCTACATAGAGGATCAGTAAAAACATTTAGTAAACAATGAAAATTGATTCATTTTAAATATCTGATTATCTCTAATGCAAACATGTTAGTGTAGTTGTTATTTTAAAGAAATAATAACGTATTTGTATTTGACAGGAACCATCAACAGGAAATTCCATATATCAATATCAACCCCGTGTTTTCTCCACTCATAGCCCATGTTTCCCTATCAGGTGATGGTCAGTCAGGAGGAGGGGAGGGAGCTGATAGGCACTTTATCTATCCAATGCCCTGTCCACCACACAACAGAGAGGAGCTAAATAAGGTCAAACCCCTCACAAGTTTCATAGCACAGCTAGCAAGTTAACCATAAACAAAATTGAATCAATAACCCAGATATGACACAACTAACACGTCTCTATTATTGGTTGTTTTTGGTCCTAGGAGAGACTGTATCCTATAAATATAATTTTGCACCTTTATAATAGAATGTGGGTCTTTTGATTAAACCCTTTATCAATAGCCATATGGCTAAGGAATTCAATTTGTTGACCCAATAATATTGAGCCTCAAATTTGGATCTTCTCCTGTGAACGTTGCAGAGCACGTTTATTTCGCAGACCTAGCTTCTGGCTCATCCTCACTGTCCCAAATACACATATTAACACGCCGTGGCCAATGGATAAATATTTAGATCACTTACTGTGTACAGTATGCTTGTAACATTTTGCGATGCTTACAGGGAAGCACCTGGGGTGTAACAAAACAAAAACAAGAAGCGACATTTATCCAAAACTCATTAAAAGAAGTGAATCACGTTTTGTATTTAACCTGCCATGTTAACATAAGGGGATTTTCTTCACATAATAATTATTATCTCAACACACAGGACAGTGAATAAACAGGAAGTCTGGTAAAAAAAACTTAAATATAGATTGATGGTTTAACGCTGTGTATATCTGAAGCTCTGCCTCGTTTCAATACAGCAGGGGTGCTCAACTCCAGTCCTCAGGGGCCACCAACAGGTCAGGTTTTAGGGATATCCTTGCTTCAGCACAGGTGGCTCAATCAGTAGCTCAAAATGACTGAGGCACTGATTGAGCCACCTTTGCTGAAGCCGGGATATCCTCAAAACCTGACCTGTTGGCCACCCCCGCAATACAGTATATGGCTTTCATTGTTTTATACCTTTAACAGTAGTTGATATTTTGACAACCTATAGGACAGGTTGCTAATATGTAAGCCTGGCTGGACACAGTGTTACTTTACGTGCTTTTGCATTATGATGACATTATGACCATGATTTCCATGGTAGAGCAGAGGCGGTGTGTCCCGGAGGCACAGAGGTTCAGTTCCTGCATGTGCCACTTTTGCTGTGTGTGTTATTGGTAAACAAAGAGTTAACCAGGCAGTACAGCAAAGCCTGTAGCAAATTCAAAGAGCAAGGAGTGCCCCACAGCTGTGTTTGCGATAAATATGCTTGCTATTTGAATTTACTACTGGTTTGCTGCACTATCTGGTTAACCCTGTGTTTGCCTTTTTTGTGATTAGCTTATAGGGGTAAGGGTTCTAAGCTTGAGTTCCCATGTGTATATTTTTCTTTCATTTATATATATATATAAATCATACGAACCAGCCCAAAGACCAGTAAAGAGACAGCAACCAGCGAGGTGTAATCCAAAATAATCTGTATTGAAATGAACAGATACACGAAAGCCAACGTTTCGGTCTCTCATGGAGACCTTCCTCAGGGCCTGCACGGCCCTGAGGAAGGTCTCCCTGAGAGACCGAAACGTTGGCTTTCGTGTATCTGTTCATTTCAATACAGATTATTTTGGATTACACCTCGCTGGTTGCTGTCTCTTTACTGGTCTTTGGGCTGGTTCGTATGATTTGTGGATTCCTATGGGACTAGCAACTGCCTTTTGCTTTACATTAGAGTGCTGACTGCTTTATTTATGTTTTATATATATATATATATATATATATTTTTTTTTTTAATGGAATGTTATTTTTACCTTTATTTTACAATTGTACACCCTTTCCCTTTTTTTTGGGTACTCCCAAGAAAATGTATGAAAACCTTCATAAAATATAAAGTATTTTATATATATATATATATATATATATATATATATATATATATATATATACAGCTCAACCCCGTTATAGCGCGATCCACATAAAACGCGGATCCGCTTATAACGCGGTTTGAGCGTGGACCCCGAATGTAAAAATTTTTTTTTTTGCACACACAAACTGCACACACTCACTGCACACTGCATACACTCACAGCACACTGCACACACTCACAGCACACTGCACACACTCACAGCACACTGCACACACTCACACTCACAGCACACTGCAAACACTCACAGCACACTGCATACATTCACAGCACACTGCACACACACTCACAGCACACTGCACACACACACACACTGACACACACAGCACACTGCACAGCACACTGCATACACTCACAGCACACTGCACACACTCACAGCACACAGCACACACACACACAGTCTCACACAGTCAAATACACACACACACACACACACACACACACTGTCTCTTTAAGGGAGCTTGCTCTCGCAAGACGGAAGCAGAAGCAGGAAGCAGAGACGGGGAGAAGAGCTGCCAGATGCCGGGTAAGTGCTGCGTGTTGTTGCCGCTGTCCCACCGGTCTGGGAACGCTGGGAGAGTTCTCAGATTTCCCCCTCCGGTGGACACAGTACCACCTCAAAAAAAAAAAATTCCGCGACCCCGTTTATAACGCGGTGGTCGCGGGTGACCCCCGAGGACCGCGCTATAACGGGGTTAAGCTGTATATATATATTTTTTTAACTTAATATTTTATGAAGGTTTTCATACATTTTGTTGGGAGTACGTAAGCCCGAGGCAGTTCAGCTGGCTCGGGGGTGTGACGCTTCAGATTGGCTCTAGCAGCGTAGCGTCATAGATGAGGAGAGGGAATCATGGGTATTTAAATGTGCGATCGGTTGTTATACTTTCTCTTTGATAAAGCATGGGTTACCACGTGAAACGCGTCAGAGTGATCTTTTTGCTGTTTTTAATGTGCCTACAATAAATTTCTGCACCTAGATCTTGGCAGTTTTTGGTCTATAATTTTTCTTCAGCAATCAGCAGTTGCACCGCCGTTCCTTCCATTTCTTTCTGCAGACACTCCTGGGTAGGAGCACGCCGACAGGACCAGGAAAATCCCACAAGGTCAGCAGTGAGTAACTTCATCTTTGTTACTTCATTCATGTGATCAGTCCAGCACTTAATACCCAGATCACCACATAAGGTATACCTATTACAGGCTAGTGGTGTGTCTATGGGTTGTGTTTTCATTATATTGGACAATTGGAATCCTGTGTTTTATAAACTGTCTTTTGCAATGAAGATGATGATGAATTATATCAAGGCATAGTCTGCTCCTGGCAAGCATCACAAAAAGGGGGATTCCACCCCCCCCCTTTTTTTTCTTTTGTTTATTCATAGTAATAACAAGAACTAGAGTCCTGGTGTTCAAATTCCTCTAGACCAAATAGAGATTAATAACACTTATGACTGATAATTACACTATACTGTAGATTCATTAGGAGATTTCTGTATCCAAAGATTCCATATCCCTAGTAACATTTGGTAAGTATTGTTGTATTGTAAGTATTGTTGGTCATACTGGTTAATTTGTTCATCAATAATACATCCCAAACTCTACTAATAACTTGTTAGTTATTGGGAGGTTCAGGTGGTTTCCAAGCTCCTGCTATAGAGAGTCTAGCTGCATGACCACCATTTATGTCCCATAGTTCCAACCTGATTGCATTGTATCCAACACATCCGAGTTGTGTATATGTTTGAGTCTTGCTGGTGTAAGATACAATCTTAATAATATTGTATAGTGGTTTTCTTTCATTGTAGAACATATAATGGATCCTTTAGCTCTTAGTCAGATATGTTCCCAATCTTCCATCTTTATGGTTGAGCCCAACTCTTTTTTCCATTTAATCATATATTGTAATTTCGGTTATGTAGAGTATTGTGATAATAAGATATAAATTAAATAAATCATCCATTGTTCTCACAAGTGCCATATTCACAAATTACTTCATATGTTTTAGGCTCCCTATATGTTCCTCGGGTTTTACTGTGAAACTGTAAGAAGTGTTTAATTTGTATGTATTTAAGAGACTCTGTATTGGGAGCATGATGTTTCTTTTATCATTTTGAATGTTTGTATTTTTCCATTATGGAATAAATCTTTTAATCTGACTAATCTATTCTTCTGCCAAACGTGCCAACCTTGTTGCCTCAGTGAAAAATCTGAATTTTTAGATATAGGAGTCATTGTGATTGGAACAGACAATCTAGCTGGTATGGCACAAGTATTCCAAATATTCAATAAAAGTGTCAATATAGAATTGCATTCTTTAAATCCACATGTATTTTTTTAAATCAATTTTTTATTGTTGATAACATTTTACAGCTTTAACATATATCATAAAATAAAAAATTACAACATTGAGCAAGAAGGGGGAACAAAAATAAAAAAAGAAAAGGTGGGAGGGGGAACACATTGACAGATCAGTCAAACATATATTTCATCAAAGAGTGAGGCCCTGTAGAAAGGCAGAGATACAGCCTCCCTTCTAAAGGAGCGCTGTATGTTGAGTGAAACAGGGAAGGTGTCTTGCGCTCAAGTGTACAGTTCAGGCACCCGTGAGTGTCAATGTAGCCAGTTGAGAGCGGAGTATGACGAGGCAATGAAGACCACTATTTGAAATCGGGGCTGGGAAGGAATAGCCTTACCTCCATGTAGTCTCCGATCTGGGTCCTGCTCTGATCTTCCTCCGCTACTCTTGCGTGCGTCCGGCAGATGAAGATATGCTGAAGTGAAGGAGAATCCGGCTGTGGTGTAACCTGGGTTCTCTGTGTATGCTGTCAGAATAAAGTTTTTCCAATTGTACACCGGAAGTTGCCTGGATTTCTGCCTTTGCAGTAGCGCCGGATTCTCCTTCACTTCTGTATGTTGAGTGACCTGGGATATCTGCGTGGGCAATCTATTGCTGCCAAGCTCTCTGGAATTTGACCATAGAGTAGGTGTCGCTTACTAGAGACGTCAACTTTTCCATTTGGCAGACGAACCAGATCTTACTCCTTATTTTGAGTAAGGAGGGAATCGCTGTCTTTTTCCACAGGGCCGATATCTTCGCTCTTGTTGCAATGGCCACATTTGATTTTTTTTTTGCTCTAGAAAAATTGCTGTCGGGTTTACTTAAAAGGAGCAACCATGGATCTAGGAGGTATTTCTAGGTGTAGGATTCTCTGCAACCAGTTTGTCCCCCTAAGGGTTGCCATCTCTGGGCAAGTCCACCACATGGGGAGAAACGATGCATGGCTTCCGCAGCCTTTGGGGCAGCTAGAGGAATATAACCCGGATAGCCTAAGAGGGGTAAGGTACAACCTCATGGGGACTTTATAGGCATTCTCCTTGAACAAGGTACATATGGATCTTTTAGCCATGGGCTCACAAATATCATCCCAATCCTCACTATCTAGAGTCGCATTGAGGTATGATTCTCACTGGGTCCTATATTTAGGTTTCTCCTGGAGACTTCTGGTGCGGGTAGGTCCTCAGTGGCAGAAAAGCGGGCAGCAGGCAAGGATTGTTGGGGTACCAGTCTGAGGTCGGATGCAGGCAGCAAGCAGGATCATCGGGGTCACAGGCAGGGTTCAGTGGCAGGCAGTAAGCAGGATCGTCGGGTCACAGTTGGCAGAAAACAAAAAACGCCGTCTGTGTGGCTCAAAGGCAGACAACCCAGTGGCAAAAGGCCTAGTATGATGTTGAAAGGAGACTGATAGAGAATGAAAAGGGAGAGAATTGAGAGATACCTGCTAGCAAGTCTGTAATATAATTAAATTACCAGCTGCATGATTCGTTGGATCGGTGTGGAGTTGCTTGTACTCACAATGATGCCGTCCTCCGTTGCTCTCGCTCTCTCTCCCGGCGTCACGTATACCAGGAGGGATGGTGACATCACTCCACGGCGCAGGCACGATCCGAAGTAAGTCAAAACAGAGTTAAAGATCGATGCAGCAGCCACTCCAAAGGACTGGGACTCCCCAGGGGGAGGATTAAAAACTGAAAATGTTTATTAAACATAGACTCCTTGAGTATACTCCTTCAGAAAGGGCAGTCTATGCCCGAAACGCGTGGGAGGAGGTTCCCCTATTTTTGTTTGTCCTGAGTGTCCCTTTTTATGTAGTTTAATAAACATTTTCAGTTTTTAATCCTCCCCCTGGTGAGTCCCAGTCCATTGGAGTGGCTGCTGCATCGATCTTCAACACTGTTTTCAGGGTCCGGTGGCAGGCAGCAAACAGGATCATCGGGGTCCAGGCAAAGGTCAGCAACAGGAAGGCAGGAGCAGGGCAGGGGAGAAGGAAGCAGGGAGCAGGAAACAAACGGGACAAGCCAGATTACTAGCAAGGCCTTTAATATGAATCAGGACTGCACAAGGAAGAGAAGCAGAATCATGGGCATGGGCATAAGGAGTCTGGACACAAAACAAAGGCAAAGGAGGAAAAGGAAACCATAAGGACAGAGGACAGGAGCACCAAGAGGAGACAGACAGAGGAACCCCAGAGCAGACAGAAAACAGCAGTACACCCGGTGGACAGATAAGCAACAGAAGGGAAAAGGAAGAACTAGGAAAATAAATGTCAGGGATATTTCCTGACACTTATACTGATCTGCTGTATGTCCGGCTCTTTATGACTGGTTATTTTAGGGTAAACAAATAGATAACACGTAGCTTCAACCTTTTGCCTGTTTGATTGGTCCCAGCAGGGAAGTGCAACACTTTGAGTAAAACAACAAAGGAAAACCTGCTCTACTGAGCACGTACTACACAAATGAACTTCCCTTTCTATACAAACATACACAGCGATCATAATAGGATTCAAATAAGCACACGAATTAAGGTTTCTGTTACCTTACGGGTGAATGTCCTCATCCGCCTGTCTGCTGGCAGCAGGCCCAGCCTCCAGGCTCTAGGAGAGCGCGTGAGGCAGCAAACCAAACTGCTTTAAAGTACCTGTTCCCAAATTAGCGAGGCAGGTGAGGGAAATTAAAGCACCTGTAAACTCTGGTCTGTATCTCCCATCCACCAGCTTCAGCAACTGTGAGGCTGTGGGATGGATCACATTTACACTGTGGCTGCAGTTTCTGATCTAAATCGGACAAAACGTTGCCTAATATCCTATGACTGTGTCACCGATCATACAGGGTAAGGAGCCACTTTTCTAACTTTATAGAGGAAAAGTGCCCTGGTAAGGTAGCATCCCACAGAGATGGCTCCCTTCACAAGGGTTCATGGAGAGGCAAACTATGCCCCGAAGGAACTCAACAGGCCGCAGTCTTGTGGCATAGTCAGACCAGCCCCATAGGAGGGACCATAGTTAGCCTCACTCCAGATTACCACAAGGTGGCATGCAGTGGCCGAGAGAGGGACAGTTTTCCCCAACTTGGGGAGATTAGCACTGGGCTAATATGATATGGTGTCATAACCCATATATGATATGGTGTCCTACCAAAGTCAGCGAGCAGAGGGTTCCGTAGGTAACAAAAGGAGATAAAGCCTCAGCACCTTCCCAGCAAGCCGAGATATAGGCAGCTGGGGAAGAAGGTTCAGACACCGTCAAAGCGAATGTAGTAATGCCTATACCAAGTCATCGTGTATGAGGATGTATTAATAAAGTTGCTGTTGAATGAATACATTTCCTGGCGCCCATCAATGCTATATAATCGCTCAACTGCATGAATCCAGCACCATGATAAGGTAACCACATCTAAGAAAGCCAAGATAAGAGACATTGATGTAAACTCCCTAGGAGCCGGGCAGGGAAGGTTACATGTGTTTGTAAATTTCACTTGATAAACAATTGTTCTGAGGTTTACGACCCCTCCTCCCTGGTTTTAAGCTCACTCATCCCACTTTTAAATAGCAGCTCTTGTTGGTCACTTATAAATGACCAGTCCATTAAGACATTTCTCCTCCATTAGAGAGGTTACGAGAGTGTTTGCAGGTAGAGTTAGGACCTGTATAACGGGGCATAGCTTGGTGGGGTAACAGGCTTAAAAAAAATACTTTGGCCAATTTTTTTTACTAAATGACCCTTACTTATGAGAAAACAGATAAGTATTTAACTATAATTTGTCATATTGGAAGTAGCATTGAGGCTTTTTGACTCTTGTTCTAACTAAGGAATATAAAATCCTTCTAGCTCCCTCCCAGTAGTTAGTAGATTAATTTTACCAGCGTCATCATATTCAGGATAACCCTCAGACGTATACATATACGTAATGCGGTTTCATGATCCACTATTTGTCAAAGTGTAATTCTGTTCATTTTCTACCCTATGACAACTGATTCTCATACTTAGGAGTGGCAATGCTGTAAGGTTGTACACAACTTCAATCCTGTTTAATTCTTGTTAGCCTGTAAGGATAGAGCTACAACTGTCCTTTCTATAACCGTTAGGGAGAGATCCCAGTGAGGTTTTACGACTCGTCTTTTTAGAGCGCAATATGTTCGCGGTCCGAACTTCAATAAGTTCGCCAATCTCTACTCCCTGGTTGTAATTTTATTATAAAACAGGAAAAGTGGGTCCCTGATCAAACACAAAGCATGTTCCTTCATGAGCTTCTGTGACACATACCCTCACTGCAAAATCGTGACAGGGGCAATGAACCCCATTCAGTCTAGTGTCTAAGTAATAAATAGCATCATGTATAACAGGTCAACAGAATAAGATAAACCCACGGTATGTCATATGTACTAAGCGTCTCTCTTCCTTGGATTCATGAAAGTCATAATAAATTACAGGACCTGGGGGGAGGGGGGGGTCAACGCTAAAAACAGCCTCTCCTGTTATATTAATGCTTAGAGAGTTAATTTAAATGTTTCTTCATGTCAATATATGTCAATATATCAATTTATTTTGCTCATATTTTACATAAAGTTGTCAAAGAAAAAGGTAGGGCATATAGCAACATAGAACTAGTGGGGTGGGAGACGGAAAGAAGAGCAGTTTTTCTGCATCAATAATGCACTTATTATACTCCAGTATGTGAAATGCTTATTCTATTACATGGGGGTTTCTGGAGACCCAAACCTTCATCATCTTTCATTGCACAACAAATACAGAAGCAGGGTCTGGAAGGCCAAACAAATGCTTTGGCAGCAGAGGGGGGCCCGACGGGAACAATTATTTTTACTATTAAAAATATATCAATTACAGTAGGCATCGGAACTTCAAGGACCCTGGGATTCCCCTATCCAGTGATAACCAATTAGATATAAAACTGATTGCTCTGGGAACAACACTATTGAACCGCAGTAACAACATCTTTGCTTAAGGGAATTCAGGAAATGAATTTGTATAAATATCCCTGCAGCTCGTACCATTTCCTGTGGCTAAAGGAAAGCCCCATGTTTTTTTAGCTTGACTTTTTGTAAATTACAGTTATTTTTTTTCACATAATTCAATATTATATTATATTTCACTCTGATAGAATGAAACTTGACAACCTGAACAGATTATAGATATATGTTAGTAAAAATGTTGTTCAGTACAACTAAGGTTAAGAAGTTGAGGATTACGTATTCGGTCATCTTATTTGGCCTTAGACTTTGGAATTATGTCTCAAGTTTGTGAAAAACTGCATTTAGATATGTTACCAAAAAAAGAAATGATTGTGCTCGTGGCTGCACCAAATGTAAGGGACTTGATAATGAAGTGTGTTCCCATTTTAATGCAACAAACAAAACAAATAGGTAACACTAAATCTCTAAATAATTAAATGTATGTATCAACCCTAATAGGTGTATAACTAAACCTAATAATCAACGTGCGAGGGAATATGAGGCGGATGCCTGAGATAAGACTCCAACCACCAGGTCAGAGAAAGGTGTAGGGTGGTCCCGCTGACTTTGCTGCATACACTCTCCTGTGCCGGTTTGGTTTCTCCACTGCAAATCTGCTGATGCTGTTTGCGATCCCGGAACCGGCTTTGGCGTTCCATCCGGCCCCGTGAGAGTAGGAGGTCTGCTCACGTCCTCCCTCTCACAGTAGGAGCTGATCCGGAGGTTTTACCATTGAGGGCCTGTATATTACAGTAACTCTTCACCCAGACACCACCTTCCAGGAACTGAGACGCCACCTATACCGAGTAGATGAGCCTGGAGCATCTGTGCCACAGTTGAGAGGGGATACTCTCTGATTTAACCACTGCCTACTATCACTTTCCATCTGGTAAGTGGGCATTTCATCTACAGCAGTGGAGTCATTTGTAGGACTTATTCCAATGGGAGACCATTATACATACTATTTTTAGTGTTAACTTTTTTTTTAGTGTGTTTTTTAAATAAATGTTTTTTACATATTGCAGTTCACCTGTTGTACGTTCTAGCTTCCAGTAGAACATATTGTCTGTTTTGTTTTCTGTTGTTATTTTCAGTCTTGCAGTATTACGCTATGTATTTTGTTTGTTTTTATATTCCATGTGCATGAATTCACCACTCCTTGGATCACATCCTGGATCCTGACATGTCTGCAAGTCCTGGTTGTATACTTATATTTTTTTTCATACATTCCTATGCTATGTCATTTATGTATAGTATATCATAGGAGCTAGAGAGATATTCCTTTTTCACTTCCCATTTTAATGCAGATACTTATTGAAAAGCCCCTGACTGTTAGCATTGCAGCCCTGGGCTCGGGGAATCTTCCAATATACGCCCAATATTTCAATAAACTATAACATCAGTATGTTTGTTTGTACTATTTTTCATCTTATTTTTTGATTATTTTATCTTATTGGGACAGTGAGTTGTATTTACCTGGGCATAATTTTGGTCCATATTGTGTCTTGTATGTGGAACAGGGTCAGCTTGATGGCACTTACAGAGGTGCCGCGCTCTCCCCTACAACAATTAAACTGATTGCTGGGGGAGAGCGTGGGGCCTCTGTAACTCAACTTCACCGTCGGCATCTCCCATCATCATAGCACCGTGACGTCAAATGGTGTCGCATTGCCATGACAACACAATGTCACGTGACATCGTGACACCATGTGGCGTCACATTGCTATGACAATGGGACACCCTGTGGCACCGCATTGCCACGACAACGTGATGCCGTATGACACTACTGTGTCACGTGACATCATGCTGTCATTGATGTCGCGGATCCATGATGATGGGATGCTGAAGAGATGCCCCAGAGAAGGGAAGAGTTGAGGCCCCGCACATGTCCCTGCACCGACCCCGCAAGTATCACAGTCGGCCCTGTATGGGAATGTCACTTCCATAATCTGTCCAAGGATTGGACTGCATATTTAATGGATTTGGGTACATACTTTTGCCTTACTCATTTCCTATTGATTATTGTGTCTCTGGTGATATGAGGTTCGGCAAAATCCTTTCCGAGTTTTCAGGTTCTGGTTCGGGATTTTGCTCTTGCTCGCCCCCTGTGGCCGAATCGTCCATCTTAGTCTCTGGCAACATCCTTTAAAAGGACAGCCATCTGAGCAGGAAGTTGCCGAGCAAAGTTCCAGTTCATGCTGAGTCCATGCAACACGCATGACCTATTGTCTTCCACGTAACCAGACCCGGCTCACGTACCTCGACTATCCTTGTCTTCAACCTCGCCCGACCACTGCACATACCTCGACTAGCCTTGTCTTCAGCTCGCCCCGACCACTGCACGTACCTCGATTAGCCTTGTCTTCAGCTCGCCCCGACCACTGCACGTACCTCGACTAGCCTTGTCTTCAGCCTGCCTCAACCTCTGTATCCACACCGACTACGCAACTCTGCTGCCAGCCCTGACCTTTGGCCTACAACGCACTACTCCATCAGGACTCCGTCCCGCGGCTAAGGTCGGTTCTTTCACCTTCCTACCTCAGCCCTGCGGGTCCGCTTCCTGCTGGAGACGAGCATCGTTACAGGTGAAAGACGTAAACACCGAGTTGCTTTTGTGTGATCTATTACATTTGCTTCAATATACTCAAACAAGAGGGTGATCATCACTTCGCTTCATCTTCTTGCCATCCGGCATAGGTGGAAAATAGTGGAACGCTCTCTGTCCTATTCCCTTGAAAATGAAGGGACATCTAAGAGAAGATACCTGTGAGAGACAATTAGAGACATTGGGGATAATTTATTAAACTTTGATAAGTGCATTTTGTTTTCAAATGGATTTGCATCATGCCGTATTCATGCCCTTATTGCATGTCCAAACCACGCAAAACAGACGTATTTTTCCCAGACTTGGCTGACAGAGAGAGAAGACCCATTGACTTATATACCTCCAAATAGATAACCTACAGTATAGTCCACGTGGGGAGATACCCATGAACACACATGAGATACCTGGAAAATATGCTTGTTTAAATCATATAAATATATTTTACATATTTAAAATGTGCTAATTTCCCCGTTATCTTTCTCTCTCTTTTTCCCCTCCTGTCCTTCCTTAAAAGCCCCATTTCACCTACCAGTCATTTTCCAGACAGTATTGTAGCAAATCAGGTGAAACATTCAAATGGAATGTCAAATTATACAATCTTTGTGCGTAAATAATTCTGAATGAATACAGTGAAAACACTAGATTTAAACCACAAATGTTTATGACGTTACCCAGAGAGAGGATATTGAGAGACAAGGATAAAAATCTGGCCAGTGGGTGAGGAAAGAAATCCAGGATGGAACCTTATAAAGTTATAATAGAGACCAACAGAGGGATGAAAGAGGGTGGAAAATATCAACATTACCAAAAGCTTGTCATACCAATCAACAGACTTAGGCCTCGGTCCCGCTGCGCTCGTTGGCGCGGGCGGCAATGTAGCGAGTTCCCCACCAGCAGGGGAATCCTCGCGAGCCGGTCCCGGTCCCCACTGGCGGCACAGCTGACTACACGCTGTCGCGCGTCAGCCGCTGGAGACACCAGAGAATGGTGTTTTCTAGCTTTGACGCGTGACGTGTGTGGCTGTGAGCCAATGGGGAGGGGAGGCTGCGGGAGGAGGAGAGGCTTCGGGGAGCGGGGAGGAGTGTGGAGTGAAAGCAGGTGAGTGCCTTTCTCTGTGTGTGTGTCTGTGTGTGTGCGTGCCTGTCTGTGTGTGTATGTGTGTGCCCGAGTGCGTGAGTGCCTGCCTCTGTCTGTGTGTGTGTGTGTATGTGTGTGTGTGTGTGTGTGTATGAGTGCGTGAGTGCCTGCCTGTGTGTGCGCGCGTGTGTGTATGAGTGCGTGAGTGCCTGCCTGTGTGTGTGTGTGTGTGTGTGTATGTATGTATGAGTGCCTGCGTGTGTGTGTGTTTAATACTTACCGAAGCTCCAGCTCCAGCCCGAGTCCGTGGAGGGAGGGGGGGGGAGAGTAGCGGGTCCCTCCGCTCAAGCCACGCCCCCCCTCCCTGTCAAACCGCCCACCACCCACCCACCTCCCGCTCCGGCTCCCGCTCCCTACAGACCGCATATCGCGGTCTGTGTATCTCAGCGCACCGCCTGTCAGCAGTGCGGGTGCGCTGACTCTGGGAGCGGGGCCTTAGCCTAATGCTCCTCTAGAGTTCATGAACTAATTAATTCTGTCTCTTTTCTTGTGAACAGTCCAGAGTCACATGCAGAGTTATTGTTCAAAACATGGTGTGAAGCCTACTGCACAGGGAGATACAATCAAGAAAAGTGTTATCTGGTAACAGGGAGAGTATAATTCAGTTGTATGTATAATTTGTACATATACAAGCCACACATCCCTACGGAGTAGCTTGTGTCACTGAGATAAAGAACAGCTAAGACATTACAGTTCATCTTCTTGAATTTTATCTCAGCAAACAGTGTTAACAGGCATACCCCGGTTTAAGGACAATTACTTTAAGTACACTTGCGAGTAAGAACATATCGCCCAATAAGCAAACGGCAGCTCGCGCATACACCTGTCAGCACGTCCTGAACAGCAATAACGACTCCCTACCAGTTCCGAAGCTGTGCGCAAGCGGGGAGACTATAGAGCCTGTTACACATGCGTTGTTTACATCAGTTATGCATGTATATGACGATTGCAGTACAGTACATGCTTCAATAAGTGGGGAAAAGGTAGTGTTTCACTTTAACTACATTTTCACTTTACATACATGCTCCGGTCCCATTGCGTACGTTAATGCGGGGTATGCCTGTAATCTACTGCACTAAAATAAAGGTCCTAATTAATTTTCAGCCTATTTTTCCGTTTGAACATTGATGTATTACAGAGGTTGCCAATGTTATCACTATAGTCAAGTAACAGAACTTTGAAATTAGAACTGACTGTGTAGGTTTGCAAATTACGGTATGAATCCATACTTATATTCTCCTCAATTTTACTTCACAATTTAACCTGTTAACAAGTTACCATGTTCATTGTGGATATTTAGCTTGTCCTCACTCTGCTTCTCTCCTCCTCTCTCACTTCGCAAACTCAGCCTTAGGAGCAGGGCCATAGACAATTTCCACTGGGCCTAGGACTAGAGTAACGCCCCCCCCCCCCGATGTGTCGGTGGTCTTGCAAGCCCCCATTTCACACTTCGCGAGCCCCCTCTATTTCCCCCCCTCTTCCCATGGATTTTTCCGTCTCACTCCCTCTCTTTCTCAGTCACCCCCTGTCACGGTATACCAATTCTCTTAACGCATTTATATTTCTGGGATCAGTCAACAGGCAAAACAAGGCAGTGAAATAAAATGGGGTTTCTTTGGATAAAACCTCGTAAAAACAACAAAACACAAAATACAGGAATATACACACTTACTGGGGTCTGGGGTATGCGATCTAGCCTTTCCTAGGTGCAGGGCACCCGCTTGCAAGGGCTTACCCTGATCAGAACCTTGTTCCGGACGTCCTGACCGAGATTCATCAGAAACTCCTGACCGGGACCTAGTCCTGATACTCCTGGAACTGTTTTCGGCAGAAACTCCTGACCGCGACCGCTACGTTCTCAGATGAGAACTTGGTCCTCACGTCTGACTTAGTCTCTGCAGGGCAGACTTTCCTAGCTTCAAAACAAAGCCGGTTGCTCTGCAATTTGGGACAGAGTAACTTTGAAAAGCCCGCAATAGCTTCATCGACTCAAGCCACAAAATCATCTGTTTCTCTGACTGGGGCTTCTCCTTACATACCCTCTGCTGAGATATATCCAGCATTGAGGAAGGAGGAGCGACCAATCAGAGCGTGGGAATTCCTCCCCACCAGCCAATAGAAACAGGGGCTCGTCTCTGGGCTGTCGTCAGAGGAGGAGGTGTGCCAAGCCGGCTCGAAAAGCCGGGTGGGCGGCAAATATGGATTAGCCAATGGGGAAAGCGCCTACATTTGCCATCTTTCCCCAGCTAACCAAATGCCACCTGCTGGGCAGGCTCCACCAAGTCTGGCAGACACATAAGGCATGCCCACAGGGTGCCCTTTGTTCTCTGGACCTGGTAATTCGACCTTCCTCGTCCACCAAACGGTCTTCTCACCTCTGGACATCCTCTCCTCTTTGAATTACGTACTCCATACAGACATGCTGGCATCTATGCTTATGCCCTGGCTGACCTTATAGAGCCTTATAGTAATAGTAAAACATCTTATAAAGTACACTTTAATAAAGAATATACTTTGGGGAACTTTATTCTTATACGGGAAATGGATTGGGGATATTTGGGCTCAAAATACAAGAGTTTGGGGGACACTGGGTAGCCCCGGTGTAATTCCCCCGTGTACCGGCAAATCATGCCGGCTCACCGGGGAGAATTAAACGACTACGGTAACTTTGGCCCCCGAACTCATGCAAACAAAATAATTGCATTTACACCAAAATCTCCCACCTAAATTGGACACACAAAAAATCTCACAGTTCTAGGGCTAAGGGAACATGAAAACAGAAAAAAGCAGATGCCACTTTATTTTCCACATGTATTATCCCTGGTCCCTGGCTTATAGAGCTTCCAGGGAACCCACGGTTCCAGTGGTAACCAGAGAGCGTAACCTTTATTGTATAGCCTGGATACCGCCTACCGTCAGACCCCATCGCCATCAATTACCCCACTCTCACTCACTCCCCCTCCTCACACTCATTCCCTCCCCCCTCACACAATCCCCCCACAAAATACATGCCAAAAAAACTACCCCCAAATACAAAAAACCTTTCCATCCCACTAATAAATACAAAAAAACCTACCCCCCAAATACATACAACACCCCCCACACACCAAATACATATAAAAAAATATTATTCCCCAAATACAAACACCACCCCACACCCCAAATACATAAAAAGAAACCCCCCCCAAATACATACCAAATTCCCCCCACCAACCACATACATATAGAAATAAACCCTACCCCCTAAATACATATTTTTTTTAAAACACCTCCAAATACATATAACCCCCCCAGACCCCAGATACATACAAACCCTGCCACCCCCAAATACATATTTTTTCAAAAACACCCTCCAAATACAGATGTAAAGGGAAGTCCTCCGCACCTCTGGGGGAAGCTGATGCAGCTCTTCAGACTCCTAGGTGGAGGTACGGTGGCCATGATGGTATTCCCAAAGGACTAGAGAGAGAGGATATCCCCTGTAGGAACAGGATATCCTCTGGAGACTGGAGGCCGCATGTCAGAACTGTCAGAGACTGTGGAGGAGAAGGTTGTGTCCGTGGAGCCAGTCAGGCTGCCCGGAACTAGGCCAGAGAATCCTGTAGGCCCTGAGCCACCCTAGCTGAGTACTGTAGGGATGGCCATATCTCAGGGACATTCCTTGTAGCTGATTGCTGACAGAGCAGGACGAACAACAAAGGAGGATTCCCCAGGCTGAGGAGTATTCCAACGCAGCTGCTGGAAGTAAGGAGCGAGGGGGATATTGTTGTTAGGCCCCATGACTAGGGATCACAGATGCGGCTCCTTGTTAGGAATCTGATTTCTCAGCGCCGTCCGCGCAACACACAGACTACCCTCAGGGAGACTCAGGGCGCAGCGTAACCTCCGCTTACCTCCCTACATAGGCCGTCAGATCCTCCGTCGCCGCAGGGTCCCTCCCCTCGGCTGTTCCGCCGCTCCTCCTCCTTCTCAGTGGCAGGCGCAGGTCCTCCGTCCCGCGCGCATACGTTTGTCCTCCTCCAACGCTGGTCGCGTGCACATCTGGCCTGGCAACGCTTAATACCACACTCCGGACACGATCCCTTTGCTGCGGGTTCGTGTATTCCTACCTCCCCCTTCACACAGGGGACGGGTCTGGTCTGCGGGCAGCACCAGCGTAACATTATGTCGAGCCCACAAGACGCAGACCATACTGAAGTAAGGCAGTTTCTCTCTTATCTGCTTCAGCAAAACCAGGCCATGGCGGATCAAATTGTGGCACTTACACGTCAGGTCGCCATACTCTCGGCCCGAGTACCAGCCGCTTCCTCTCCTGCTGTTAACCCCCAGCCCGCAAGCGCAGCTAGCAGTTCTGACGTAAAAATTCCGTCTCCCAAGCCTTACGCAGGCGAACCACAAGAATGTAGGGGTTTCCTCAATCAGTGTGAGGTGCAGTTTGAAATGGCCCCCTATCTCTTCAATACTGGACGTAAGAAGGTAGCCTACATTTATAATCTCCTAACGGGCAGCGCCCTGGTTTGGGCTTTCCCGGTCTGGGAGCGACGTTCTGACCTTACCCAGGATTACCCGGCCTTTAAGGCTGAATTCCAGCAAGTGTTCGATTGTCCCGCACGCTGGGAGATGGCATCTGTTTCTCTCCTACAGATTACCCAAGGGCGATGAACGGTGATGCAGTATGCCGTGGAGTTTCGGAACCTCGCAACCGAGACTAACGGGGGGGCAGGAGGCTTTCGTCTCTGTATTCTGGCAAGGCCTGGCAGATCTCATCAAGGATGAACTCGCACGTCAACCCAGGCCAGATCAATTGGAGGTTCTCATCAAACTAGCAGTCCGAGTGGATCAACGTATCCAGGTACGCCGCTCCGAGCGTCAAGGCACTCGCTTTCATAATTTTCAACCTCCCTTCCTCAGTACTCCTGGCAGTATCCCTGCGGTTACTAGTGCTATCACTCCTCTTCGTCCTGCCCTGGAGCCACCAGAGCCGATGCAATTGGAGGTACAACGCATCCGCACACCTATACGGCAATTCCGCTATGCCGGGGGATGGTGTTTCTACTGCGGATCCGCTGAACACCTGGTCCGGGAATGCCCCCTGTGGCCAGGAAACGGGAACACCCAGTGAGTACGGAGGGGCTCTCTCTGGATGTCATGTCTCCTCGTCCACTCCATAAGGGAGAACTCCCTAAGAAATTCACCATACCCGTCTCTCTTACAGACGATAAGTTTCAGACCTCGACCGCAGCGTTCATTGACTCTGGAGCAGGAGGAAACTTTGTGGATCTAGCATTCGAAAGGCTGAACCACATACAGCTCGTGAGAAAGAAAAGTCCCATTGCACTGGTCGGTATAGATGGACTTCCTCTTACCCCGGCATACATCTCTTTAGAGACGGTCCCTCTCCTTCTGACCTCACACCCTCACAAGAAGACTTTAGTCCTCGATGCCATCCATGCTCCTGGAACACCCATTACCCTTGGCCTTCCCTGGTTACAGCTTAACAATCCACAGATTCACTGGACTTCCTCTTCCCCATCACTTGGAATCCAAGGTCAGGCGAGTCTTTCCAACTATTGGCCAATACCTCCGTCCCTGAGATTACCCTTCCCCCTGTCTACCACCAGTTCCGGGACGTTTTCAATAAGGTCCAGTCAGATCTTTTGCCGCCTCACAGGACCTACGATTGCCCGATCGATCTTGTTCCAGGTTACTGCTTGCCCAAGTCCAAGACCTACCCCTTGTCATTACCAGAGTCACAGGCCATGGATGAATATATCCAGGAGAATCTCAAGAAAGGTTTCATTCGCCTTTCCAACTCCCCAGCAGGGGCTGGCTTTTTCTTTGTGAAAAAGAAAGATGGCTCGTTAAGACCTTGCATTGATTACAGGGGTTTGAACTGCATCACCATTAAGAATCGTTACCCCCTTCCCCTTATTACCGAACTGTTCGATAAATTACAGGGGGCTAAGATCTTTTCCAAGTTGGATCTACGTGGGGCCTATAATCTGGTGCGCATCAGACAGGGGGACGAATGGAAGACAGCTTTCAACACACGTAGCGGCCACTACGAGTACCTTGTAATACCCTTCGGCCTATGTAATGCTCCAGCAGTCTTCCAGGACTTCATTAACGACGTTTTTCGTAAGGTACTCAACAATTTTGTAATAGTTTACTTGGATGACATACTGATTTTTTCAAAGAATCTCCAGGATCATATTCGCCACACTTTCTACGTTCTCTCTCGTCTCCGTGAACACCATCTGTACGCCAAGCTGGAGAAGTGCACCTTTCAACAGACCTCTACTCAATTCCTGGGCTACATCATTTCTGACAAGTGTTTTATGATGGATTCCGGTAAACTTCCGGCAGTATATATTTAAAACTAGAGACAGAACATGAAACACAGACAGAGCTTAGTGCTACATCCTATGACACAAATACACTGTACAGTGCCTAAATATATATATATATATATATATAAGCAGTGTTCGACAAACCTATACATTTGCTCGCCCCGGGCGAGTGGATTTAACCCCCGGGCGAGTAAATATTGGCCCAAGCAGCACACGTTTGGTACTAGGTGGCGAGTAGATTTTTTTGTGTGGCGAGTAGATTTTTTGGTGATTTGTCAACCACTGTATATAAGTATCTTTTGAATAAAATGGTCTTTTAGTTTAAGTCTTTGGCCAAATTCTTCCTGGAAATGTACTTGTTATTAAGAATCTATATTAGTGTTAGGACCCTTGAGACGTGGTCTGCCTTGGAGGGGCTCAAGGGCTTACAACACTTTGGCCAAAGAGTTAAACTAAAAGACCATTTTATTCAAAAGATACTTATATATATAATATATATATATATATATATATATATATATATATATATATATATATATATATATATATATATATTATTTAGGCACTGTACTGTGTATTTATGTAATAGGATGTAGCACTTAACTCTGTCTGTGTTTCATGTTCTGTCTCTGATTTTAAATATATATTGCCATGCTCAGAAGCACTCCTCTTTGACACTTATACGCATATATATGTTGTGTTTATTTTGGGGGTTCAATATGAGCTTGTAGGGGTTCTGTGTGTTAAACTTCAGGCAGTGAATGGCCAAGACCAATACCCTCAAGGCCATACAACGCTTTTTGGGATTCGCAAATTACTATCGTAAGATTATACGTAATTTTTCTACCATTGTGGCACCCCTCACAGCTCTTACGAAGAAAGGGGCCGATCCAGCTGCTTAGTCATCCGAGGCACTGTCCGCCTTCAAGGTACTCAAGGAAGCTTTTGTATCCGCTCCTATCCTCCATCATCCTAACATCGATCTTCCCTTCATGTTGGAAGTCGACGTCTCCGATTGCGGCGCATGGGTAGTTCTGTCTCAGAGACCTACGCCCCAAGACAAGTTACATCCCTGTGCATACTTCTCCAAGAAGTTCTCATCTGCTGAGATGAACTATGACGTGGGTAACAGGGAGCTACTGGCCGTGAAGATGGCTCTCCAAGAGTGGAGACATCTCTTGGAGGGATCGAAAGAGCCGTGTACTATCCTCACGTATCACAAAAACCTTCTCCACATCGAGAACGCCCGACGCCTTGGTCCACGACAGGCTCGTTGGTCTCTTTTTTTCCAGATTCGATTTTCACCTTTTTTATATTCCCGGGACAAAAAACTTAAAGGCGGACGCACTTTCCAGACAACATTCCTCTGAGGAGAGACCAGAGGAGTCCTTGGAGACCATCCTTCCACGGGAGAGGATTCTCGCCACATCTACCTTCAAGAACCTTGATAAGATTATGCATTCCTAAGCACTTGGCGGTTCCTTACAACAAACTCTTCGTACCCCCCAAATTTTTTCCTGAAGTCCTGAGTTGGGGCCACTCTTCTAAATCCGCAGGTCATCCAGGTTTTAAAAAGACTATTGACCTTATTCGTCGCAATTTTTGGTGGCCTAAAATGTCCCAAAATATTTTGGAATTTACCCGCGCTTGCCCTACCTGCGCACAGAACAAGACACCCCTGTCAAAAACCCCAAGGTTTCTGTTGTTACCTATACCAGTCCCCGACCGTCCCTAGTCCATATTTTGATGGATTTCATTGTGGAGTTGCCCAAATCCAGAGGAATGAACACAATCTTGGTGGTCGTGGATAGATTCTCTAAGATGGCCCATTTTATTCCACTGAAAGGACTACCCAACTCTCCCGCCCTTGCTGATATCTTTACGGATCAAATTTTTTGGATTCATGGGATTCCTTCCTCCATTGTTTCTGACAGAGGGTCCCAGTTTGTGTCCAAGTTTTGGAGAACTTTCACCAAGAGATTGGGCATCTCTTCCTCCTTCTCCTCTGCTTATCATCCGCAGTCCAATGGACAGACGGAGAGAATCAACCAGTCCCTGGAAAAGTACCTAAGATGCTTAATTTCTGATTCCCAGGATGATTGGACTCAACTCCTTCCTTGGGCAGAGTATGCTGTTAATTCTGCCAAGAATGAAGCCACCCGTGAGTTGCCCTTTTTTTTTTTTATAAATTATTGGTTTCACCCTCCCTGCTTGCCCACCTCCAACATTCCTTCTGGGGTACCGGCCGTAGACGAACGCATTTCTTCTCTCCAAGCAGCATGTCCAGGATTCAGACTACCCTTCAACTCCTCCTGCAGATCCAAACTTCAGGCCGATTGCCGCTGTCGTCCTGCGCCCAGGTACAGGCCAGGGGATTTGGTATGGCTCTCCTCTAAAAATATCCATTTAAAGGTACCATCCCCAAAATTGGCACCTAAATTCCTGGGTCCTTTTCCTATTTTAGAACAGATCAATCCTGTGACATTTCGCCTCCAGCTACCACTCAGTATGAAGATCCCCAATGTTTTTCATGTTTCTCTCTTTAAACCTTTCGTCACCAGTCATTTCTTCCCAGACCAGACTCGCAAGCCGGATCCACTTACCATCCAAAATAACGAAGCGTATGAGGTTCAATCTCTATTGGATTCCCGCGTGTCCAGGGGTCAACTCCAGTTCCTAGTGCAATGGAAAGGTTTTGGACCTGAGGAGAGGTTTTGGGTTCCTTTAAAGGACATTCACGCTCCGGCTCTTCTTAGAGCCTTCAGAAGGAGGTTTCCGGAGAAACCTTTTGAGGACCGTCCAGAGGCCGTTCCTGAAGAGGGGGGTACTGTTAGGAATCTGATTTCTCAGTGCCGTCCGCGCAACACACAGACTACCCTCAGGGAGACTCAGGGCGTGCAGCGCAACCTCCACTTACCTGCCTCCACAGGCCGTCAGCTCCTCCGTCGCCGCAGGGTCCCTCCCCTCGGCGGTTCCGCCACTCCTCCTCTTTCTCAGTGGCAGGCGCGGGTCCTCTGTCCCGCGCGCACACATGTGTCCTCCTCCAACGCTGGTCGCGTGCACACGCAGCTTACAGAGCGCGCGCCCAGCATCCACTCTTCTACTTCCACTCCTGCTGTGAGGCTCCACCCCCGTACACCGCACGGGTGTAATCAGAGTGCTACCAGTTCTCACCTGTGTTGTATCAGCCACACCAATCCAGAGAGGCTCCCTGCAGTCCTCCTGACCCGCCCCCATCCTTGATTGGTCAGCCCAGCCTTATCTAGCTTCTCTGAGCCCTCACTTATCGCTCGACATAGTCTCTGTATGGAAGTGTTTGGTGTACTCTCGGTTACTACAGGTTTTGACATGGCTTGTACGACTGCCCCTTTTGGCTCTCGACTTCGGCTCTCCTTGGACTACTTATTTTCTGGCATCCCATGATCACGGCTTGGACTTCAACCTTCTTCATCTCTCCGCTCCCTGACCTCAGCAAGGCAATCACTATTCTACTCCTACACCTGGTACCGGCAAGTATTGTCTACGTTACTTACATCTGGCCTGGCAACGCTTAATACCACACTCCGGACATGCTCCCTTTGCTGCAGGTGCGTGTATTCCTACTTCCCCCTTCAGCACAGGGGACGGGTCTGGTCTGCGGGCAGCACCGGCATAACACTCCTGTTATCTAAGGAGGACTCCCTGGCTACACCGTTGTAACCAGGAAGGTACCCACGTTCACCACCAAATACACCAGGGAGGATAGCGCTACCCTCACATACATTCGGGGTTTCCTTTCTGTGAGCCTATAGGTTGTCCTGGCTTGCCCCTCATGTCGGCGGCCCAGCTTAGGAGTCACAGGAGTGTGGAGTACCATCTTTACAGTAGGTCCTTGTGCACAACCAGCAAGATCTTCCTACAATTTGAGGACCTAATACAGATATGTTAACTGTATGTTTCTGTATGCATGTATATCTTTATTTATATAGTACCATCCATGTGCATAGCGCTTCACAGCAGTAATACACGGGACATAATAATATAACACATAACGGGAATAAGCACTTCGGACATAAAAGTAACAATAGGAAAAGGAGTTCCTGTCGCTGCCTTACTAATATGGAGTCCGTCTCATAGCTTCTTAACATTCACAATCTGTTAGGCTAAGGCCCCGGTCTCTCCGCTGTAACGCGCGCCCGCGCTTTTGGCGGCGCGTTCAGCCGATTCCCCGGTCTGCAGCTCACTGCAGGAGGAGAGACCGGGGGGGGGGGCGTGGCGGAGGAGTGACGGGGGCGCGGCCATGACGTCACCCGGCAGGTTCGCCCTCATTGGCTGAACCGCCGGGGGGCGTGCCTAATCGCTCGACGCGAGTCCTGCTCTCAATTCTATTGAGAGCAGGAATAGCTCTTGCGCGAGCGCTGCGGCCCCCCCTCGCAGCGGGCCCGGCGCCATTGCGGGGAGGGCTCTCGTGCGCGCAGCGTCCGCCACAGCGGACGCTGTAGTAGGCAGCGGGGGCAAGGCCTTAGACTTCAATGACATTTCACTGCTACCAATGAGCACCTTTCCATTAAAATTGTATTTTTGTCCTAGAATTCCTAAATCTCTCAGATTTCAGTCCTTGGAGTTTGACATCGCTGTCAAAAACTCTCGACTTGAACCACATTCCATCAAACGTTGGACTCTCAGTGCGGCCACCTAAACAATATTCTTCCTGTAATAATTAACAAGGTCCCATTTCCCAGCAACAAATAAGAGAGAATACCCACCATGTTTCTGTGGCAGGCACTTGGGATTTGTTAGAATTGGGGCCTAGCTAAAGCTAGGAAACTAGAAGGAGTATTGTATGGTATTGTATGTCTTTATTTATATAGCGCCATTAATGTACATAGCGCTTCACAGTAGTAATACATGTGGTAATCATATAAATAGCAGATAATATAAATAACAGATCATGGGAATAAGTGCTTTAGACATTAAAGTAACATTAAGGAAGAGGAGTCCCTGCCCCGAGGAGCTTACAGTCTAATTGTAACTGTAACTGGGCACTCCTAACGGTGTTATATAATGTGCAACATTAGTGCAAAAAATGCATAAATAAGTGCTTGAACGGTGCTTTAAGAAGTTGTATTGTATTGTATGTCTTTATTTATATAGCGCCATAAATGTACATAGCGCTTCACAGTAGTAATACAAGTGGTAATCATATAAATAACAGATAATATAAATAACAGGTCATGGGAATAAGTGCGTCAGACATAAAAGTAACATTAAGGAAGAGGAATCCCTGCTCCGAGGAGCTTACAATTTAATTGTTAGGTAGGGGAACATATAGAGACAGTAGGAGGGAATTCTGGTAAGTGCGTCTGCAGGGGGCCAAGCTTTATGTATCATGTGTCCAGAATTATCCAGTGCTATTCATATGCTTCTTTAAGCAAATGTGTCTTAAGGTAGGTCTTAAAGGCGGATAGAGAGGGTGCTAGTCGGGTATTGATGGGAAGGGCATTCCAGAGGTACGGGGCAGAAAGTGAGAAAGGTTTAAGGCGGGAGAGAGCTTTAGATACAAAGGGGGTAGAAAGAAGACATCCTTGAGAAGAACGCAAGAGTCGGGATGGTGCATAGCGAGAAATTAGGGCTGAGATATAAGGAGGGGCAGAAGAGTGTAAAGCTTTTAAAGTGAGGAGGAGAATTGAGTGTGAGATGAGGGATTTGATCGGAAGCCAGGAGAGGGATTTCATGAGGGAAGACGCAGAGACAGATTTAGGAAAGAGTAGAGTGATTCTGGCAGCAGCGTTTAGGATAGATTGTAGGGAAGACAGGTGAGAGGCAGGAAGGCCGGACAGCAGGAGGTTGCAGTAATCGAGACGTGAGAGAATGAGGGCCTGAGTCAGAGTTTTAGCAGTCGAGTAACAGAGGAAAGGGCGTATCTTTGTTATATTGCGGAGGAAAAAGCAACAAGTTTTAGAAACGTTTTGAATGTGAGAGGAAAATGAGAGAGAGGAATCGAGTGTGACCTCTAGGCAGCTTGCTTGGACTACTGGGTGAATGATCGTATTTCCAATAGTAATGTGGAAGGAGGTAGTAGGACCAGGTTTGGGAGGAAGTATAAGGAGCTCTGTTTTTGCCATGTTAAGTTTCAGTCGGCGGATGGCCATCCAGGATGATATTCCAGAGAGGCATTCAGAAACTTTGGTCTGTATAGCAGGTGTAAGGTCAGGGGTTGAAAGGTAAATTTGTGTGTCGTCAGCATAGAGGGGATATTTAAACCCAAAAGATGTGATTAGGTCACCTAGAGAGAGTGTGTTAAGAGAAAAGAGAAGGGGTCCCAGGACAGAGCCCTGGGGTACCCCGACAGAGAGATCAATAGAGGAGGAGGAGGTGTTAGCAAAAGAGACACTAAAAGTACGATGGGAGAGGTTGGGGGGGGAAGGGCTTCCTTTTTAAAGACATTTTCATAAAACTGAGAATATCGTTCACCTAAAACACCTACATGTCAACGAAAAACAGAAAGTGACATTTCCTTTTTACCAACCGTTTCCTGCTCTACTCATTTCTTACTAGAATAGTAATCTCACCCATGTCTACATCAAACAGTTGTTCCAACTCAGACAAAGGTTTCACTATCAAACTTTCCACGTGTCAAGTATTTATTTTGCATGTTCTATAAACAACCAGAATAAGCGTCCCTGAAAGATAATACTGAACCTTCAATCGATAGGCAAGCCCCAGAATAATTCATTTTGATAAGTTATATGAAATATATAATATACTACTATGAACATATGGATAACTACTGTAGGTAAAAGTCATTTCAAGTCCCCAAACCAATGACTACAGGACAACTGATTTTATGGGTGCTTTTTGTATGGTTTTATTTGAACAAGTATTGCTACTCATAGTTATAACTAAATCAAATATGTTCCACTATGGAATCGGGACCCGCAAAGTTAAGTGGGGGTGGAGGGGGGCGAGAGGGGGGGGGGGGGTGAGGGGGAGGGGAGATCATGGTTGAATTGTTCAAAGAGAGCACAGAGCTGCACAAGGTTGTTGGCAAGAAGAGACACTAGACACTCTCTTTAATGGGAATCGTAAATATACAGTTGTAAGGATGTGTTAGGAATGTGTGCATATATATGGGTTCCGCGCTGTTATTAATGCAGGGAGCCGCCATACTGTGTTAATTGCAAGTAAGGTCACTGTGTCAGAGCAAGGTTGCGCATGCGCGAGGGAAGCGCGCGAACGCCAACCAATAAGGATGGACTTTGGGGTTGAACCTTAACCCTGTGAACCGTGGCGAAGTCAGCTGAGGCTGGGAACCAATAGGGTGCTTGAATTCTGGAGAGGAGAGAGACAGGAAGCGTGTGGGAGGACACACGCTAGAGGGAGTTGAAGGAGAAGGTGGCGGAACCTCGTGTGTGCGAGTGGAGGGTCAGTGACCCTTCCGCTTAGGACAGAGACATTCCCCAGCCCCAAGGAGTATTACCCCTGTCACCGTAGGGTGCTGCTTTTGTAGGGACGGCCGTAGTACTTAGGGAAGGACCCCGTTAGTGCTGATTCAACGGCAGGAGTTGCGGACGCCATCTTGGTCTGGAAACAGACCGCCAAGCAGAGTGTCAGCTAAAGGTCTGGAGCGACATCACGGACCCTTTTTGAAGAGGTGTGGTCACCGCAGTGACCGGGAGGTATTGTTGTTCATCAAGTGCACCTACACCGGTCACCAGGCGCTGATCCCGCCTCCCACTAACTAATTGGGGCATTAGCATGCTAGCAGGCTGTTCACTGTAAATACTGGTCACAAGGACATACTCCACTGGAGCGTGGCAGAGCCACCTGTGTACAGGACAATATCCCGTTTAAGGTGTGGCCGAGCCACAGTGTGAGAGACTATGATTATAGAGTATAAGAGTTCCATGCATGTTGTATATATATATTCTGCTTTATCATATTCGTTAGAGAAATAGTAAAAAGGTTGCTTGTTGCACAAATATAGTTTGGGATGTTTTCTTACTCAGGGTAGATCTTCTAATATGGGGATCCTGGGTAAGTGGAGGCGCTGCACCATGTTAAGAGCGGGTGAGACCCCAGGCTCCCCAACAGCGGAGGCTTAGAGCTCCTGGAGCCACAGGTAAAACACAGCATCAGTAGTTCCTTTGTTCAGGGGTTCAGAAAAAGGGCTACATTTGGAGGCGCTGCTGAGATCTTAGACCTGGGGTGCCCCCACATTTTTTTTCTCCATTTGTGCAACCAACCCACATCATGTCGGTGCCCTCGGCGCTCGAGGTGCGCAAGTGGGCCCAGCGGCGCGGGATTCCCCTAAATCGTGTTTTCGCGCTGGGCCATATTCCCGCCACGATCTCGTTAGGTACTGTGACCGAACAGGTCCGGAAGCTTCCCCTCCTGGACAATGCCCAGGTGCAAGACCATTTCTACGACCGCGACCAGGCCTGGCGCCGCGTCTTGTATGCCACTGAACAAGAAATATGCCCCGAGGCCTTGCCCCGTATACTACTGCTGCCAGAGGCCCCGGGGGTACGCTGCCCCATAGTCCAAGTGGACACCACAGCACCGTTAGCCACTTCCACCCCACAGAGAGGGTATACACCCACAGCAGGTGCCGCGGCTGGGGGCCCAGACCAATCCCCTGACCGTGGCCTGCAACCTCGCTGGCCGGCAGCCCTGAACCTAGGCTCCTCGTCCACCCCGTCTGGCCTGCGGTCTGGTCTCAACCGACTTAGCCTGGACACCTACCCCTCAGTTGGGGATAGCTTACCTGGAGACACCTCTATTCCCACGATAGCAGCCGCTCTCCACCACACCACACAGTCGCTTCAATATAGGAAGTTAAAGGCCTTCTCCGGTGAGAAACCCACGCCCCAAGGGGAAGTAGGGATAGAGGACTGGTTAGACCATACAGAACAGGTGCTACCTGAATGGACCTGCACGGACGCGGTCCGGAGACAGCGCATCGTTGAGTGTTTACGACCCCCTGCGTCCCACATTGTGCACTACTACCGGGATGACAACCCGGAGGCTGATGCAGCGGATCTCATCTACTGCCTGACGAAGGCTTATGGGGCTCCTGTGGATACTTATGCGTTGATGGCCAAATTCCATGCGTTAGCCCAGAAGGAAGGGGAGATGATATCCGACTTTCTCAGGCGACTGCACCTGGACTTATGGACTTATGGAACCTGGTGAGGAAGGGCGTGTTGCCAAGGACGGAAGCCAATGGACTGCGCACCACTCAGCTGTTGAGGGGGCTCCTACCCCTGCACCCCGTGTCGGTGCGGGTCAGTAGCTGCCTAACGCCCGGGCAAGCCTTATCATTTCACGACCTAATGGACCGGGTCCAAGCGCACGAGACGGTGTTGTTAGGACGTGACCTAGCCCTTGGGAACAAGCCCCAGCCCGGGAGTAAGGAGGTCAAGAAGGTGGAACCAAAGACCGACGCGCCTGAACCTGGGGACCCCGACCCCGAGGACGCCGGCGCACCAGTGACGCCCAGATCTCGTCCCCCGACCGGGCGAAGTTCACCAACCGGGAGAAGCGAAAATAACCTCAGTCAAAATCAGCGCTACGCGTGTGGAAAGATGGGACATCTGCGTGTCCGTTGTCCCACACTGCGGAAAACGGCGTCCCGGCCGGCACAGTCGATGCCGTGCAAGACCCTGGAAGATGGAGAGGCGTCGCCGCCCCCCCCCCCCCGAGCAACCGAATCGGCCCCGCCGCCATTATTTGGGTAGTTATTGAGGGCATCTACGCCGCCGCCTTGTTGGACACGGGATCCCAGGTGACCATCGTGTATAGGCCCTTCTACGACCAACACCTACATCGATTACCGTTGCTCCCTGCGGATGCCTTGCGACTCAGGGGATTGAGTCATGAGGATTACCCCATCGAGGGAATAGTAAAGGTGCAGTTAGATATTCCCCAACTGAACACTGGTAAACATCACCCCATGGAAGTGGAGGCCTTAGTGTGCCCCGAACCTCAGGATCACCCCAGCGCCCCAATCATCTTAGGGACTAACACTGACATTGTGCGCGCGGTGTTCCGCATGTATTTGCAAGAAGCGGGCGAGGCTCCGCTGCTAGCCCTGGCGGCCTGCCCCGTCCTCCAAGAGGTCTGTGGTAAAATCGCAACTGAAGAAGAGCATGGGGTGCTCTATAGTCAAGAGTGGGGGCTGACTCAAATTCCCCCGGGGGAAGGAAGAATGATGGTCGCCGCCTGTCACTACCCGGACCGACGCCCGAAGGATCAGCTCTTTTCCTTAGAGAGTGTGGCCCAAGACGAACAACGGCTGGGCTACGAGGTGTTGGCCTCCGTCAAAAAATGGCCCGGGAAGATTCCGGATCGCACCTGGGTATACGTGCGGAATATCTCTCCATATCCCATGAGTATTGATCGGCGCCAGCTGCTGGGCAGGATACTGTATACCCCGTGACCCCCGAAGAAAAGGGCTTGACGGGGCATCCCAGTAACCATGGTCCTACCCTCGAACCCCTGCTAGAATTCGACTTTGGAGATTCTCCACTCCCGGAAGAATGGAGGGAGAGACTGCGGGTCGAGCTACAGAAACGACGATGTGTATTCTCCACCAGTGATATGGATGTGGGGTGCAGCCGCAGTGCCCGTCACACCATCCGAATGAACGACGCTACCCCCTTCCGGGAACGTTCCCGGCGGCTCGCCCCGCGGGACGTAGACGAGGTGAGGAGATTACTCGCTGAAATGGAGAAGGCTGGGATCGTGCAGGGATCCCGAAGCCCTTACGCATCACCCATCGTGGTAGTCCGCAAAAAGAACGGGACGGTCCGTCTCTGTGTGGACTACAGAACCCTGAATACCCGCACCATCCCTGATCAGTACACACTGCCCCGAATCGAGGATCTCTTGAACGCTCTGACGGGAAGTAAATGGTTCAGTGTGCTCGATCTCAGGTCAGGATACTACCAAGTACCCATGGGCCAGGAAGACCAAGAAAAAACGGCCTTCATCTGCCCATTAGGATTTTATCAATTTACCCGCATGCCGCAAGGGATCTGCGGGGCCCCGGCCACATTCCAGAGATTGATGGAAAAGACTCTCGGAGACCTGAACCCGCAAGAATGCTTAGTGTACCTGGATGACATTATAGTGTTCGGGCGAACTCTAGAGGAACACTCCGAGAGGCTGATGAAGGTGCTGGATAGACATCAGGAGGAGGGCCTCAAACTGTCTCTGGACAAATGCAAGTTCTGTCGGTCTTCCGTGACGTATGTGGGCCACATCGTGTCGGCTGAAGGGGTGGCCACCGATCCAGGGAAGATAGAGGCTGTGGTGAATTGGCCTAGGCCCCATAATGTCCAAGAGTTGCGGTCATTCTTGGGATTTTGTGGCTATTACCGGCGGTTCGTGGAGGGCTATTCCAGCAAAGCCAAGCTGTTGAACAATCTTCTAAAAATCTATCCGGGAGAGACCGAACAAAAAGGGGTCACGGCACAAACACCCTTTGGGGAAAAATGGACCCCGGAATGTGAACAGGCATTCCTGAACTTAAAGACCAGCCTCACCCAAGCCCCGGTCTTGGCCTATGCAGACCCGGAACGTGAATACGTCCTACATGTAGACGCCAGCCTTAGTGGGCTGGGAGCTGTCCTGCATCAGAAGTATGAGACGGGGCTCCGCCCAGTGGCGTACGTGAGCCGAAGCTTGACACCTAGTGAGCAGAACTATCCGGTCCATAAACTGGAATTCTTGGCCCTAAAATGGGCAGTGGTGGACAAGCTGCACGACTACCTGTATGGGGTACAGTTCAAAGTACGCACGGACAATAACCCCATGACCTATATAAATACGTCCGCCAAATTGGACGCCACGGGACACCGTTGGTTAGCTGCCCTGGCCAACTACAGTTTCAATCTTAAGTACAAACCAGGACCCACCAACATAGGGGCCGACGCCCTGTCTCATCGACCGGGCCTTCAATCCACCCCTGATGAAGAAGTATGGGAAGAAATCCCAGGTCCAGGAATCCGTGCCCTCTGTTCTGTAGCTGCAGTAGTCAATAATCAGGTGGCATTCTCAGAACTACGGGTTGCTGATTCTCTGGGATGCCACTCGCGAGCCATTCCCCGGGCTTATCAGGGTCGAGAGGGGATGAATATTACGGAAGATAACATCATCTCGTGGAGGGATTTAGTGCATTACCAAACTCAAGACCCCGTAGTGGAGCTGGCCCGTCAAGCGGTACAACAAGAAAATCCCTCTATACTGAAGCAAGCCCCCAAAAACTTGGTGAAACTCCTGTTGAATGAGTTTGGAAAGTTCGAAATGGACAATTGTTTATTATATCGGGTGATCCCATATCACAACCATCCCGATCGGCGTCAGCTGTTCCTGCCGGAGCGCTTGAGGAATATGGTCCTTCGGGCCCTTCACGATGACCATGGCCATCTGGGCATTGATAAGACATTCGGGCTACTACAGGATAGGTTCTACTGGCCTAGGATGAGAGAGTCCGTGGAACAGCATTGTCGAAGGTGTAACCGCTGCTTACAAAGGAAAACACTGCCCACCAGGGCGGCTCCCATGGCGCACTTGAAAAGTTCGGGCCCCATGGATCTGGTGTGTATGGATTTTCTCTGTATTGAGCCCGACAGTCGGGGCATTAGCAATGTACTAGTGATTACTGACCACTACACCAGGTACGCCCAAGCGTTCCCTACGAAAGATCAGAAGGCCGTAACGGTGGCCCGAGTCCTGTGGGAAAAGTATTTCATTCATTATGGATTACCAAATCGCCTCCACTCTGATCAGGGCAGGGACTTTGAGAGTACGCTAATAAAGGAATTGCTAACACTACTGAACATTGCTAAGTCACGTACCACCCCGTACCACCCCGAAGGGGATGCTCTGCCCGAACGGTTCAACCGCACCTTGCTGGATATGTTAGGGACCGTGACAGGCTCACAGAAAACGGAATGGAGTAAGCATGTGGAGACATTGGTACATGCTTATAATTGTACACGGCATGAGTCCACAGGGTACACACCGTACTTTCTGATGTTCGGAAGAGAAGCCCGATTACCGGTGGATGTGCGGCTGCGGATATCTACCGATGGGGTATCCAACAGAACGCACTTCCGGTACGTACAGCGGCTACGGGATAGTCTGCAGCAGGCCTATAAATTGGCTGAAAGAACGACAGCGCAATTGAATGCGGGAAACAAAAGACGCTACGATCACAAAGTGCGTCACAAGGAAATTCACCCCGGGGATGCGGTTCTCCTACGCAACTTAGGTGTCCCCGGGAAACATAAATTGGCTGACCGTTGGTGAGAAGGTGTGTACGAGGTGGAGTCACAGATGCCTGGCCTTCCAGTGTATCGGATCAAGGACTCCGAAGGCCGCGTAAAAGTGTGGCATAGGAATCACCTGCTTCCCATACCTCAAGTAGGGAACGACGAGTTGGAAGTACCCTCTACCTCACTAGATGGAGAAGTTGAGAACCCAGAGGCTGGCCTAGAGACTGTAACACTTGCCACCTCTGAGGATCCGATGGAAGGAACCTCTCAAAGGGGCCTTCCGGCCGCGGGGGTATCTCCCGAAGGAGCTACGGGTAAAGAGCCCCTTGGCCCGAAAACTGACAATCTGACTCCAACGAGTCGGTCATTAGATCCACAAAGCCCATGTTTCACACCCCAGAGAGACTTTGCAAATGCTGGGAACCCCTCAAGGGTAGAGATGGAAACACCAGTTGAGACTGGATACTCTGCGGAGGAAGCCGAGGAGGACCAACCTCGGCGAAGTCAAAGAACCAGTCAGCCTCCCATGAGAATGGCGTACGATCAATTTGGGGCACCCCATTATGAGGCTCAGCAGTGGGCTCGGCATAGAATGCATTCGATGGTAGTACTGTTCAATGAAATGTGTAACCTAATTTAGGGGAGGAGGGCTGTGTAAATAACCCATATATATGTTATGTAGGTAGTCCAGCGGGGACGTTGGATTCTGGAGAGGGGAGAATGTAAGGATGTGTTAGGAATGTGTGCATATATATGGGTTCCGCGCTGTTATTAATGCAGGGAGCCGCCATACTGTGTTAATTGCAAGTAAGGTCACTGTGTCAGAGCAAGGTTGCGCATGCGCGAGGGAAGCGCGCGAACGCCAACCAATAAGGATGGACTTTGGGGTTGAACCTTAACCCTGTGAACCGTGGCGAAGTCAGCTGAGGCTGGGAACCAATAGGGTGCTTGAATTCTGGAGAGGAGAGAGACAGGAAGCGTGTGGGAGGACACACGCTAGTGGGAGTTGAAGGAGAAGGTGGCGGAACCTCGTGTGTGCGAGCGGAGGGTCAGTGACCCTTCCGCTTAGGACAGAGACATTCCCCAGCCCCAAGGGGTATTACCCCTGTCACCGTAGGGTGCTGCTTTTGTAGGGACGGCCGTAGTACTTAGGGAAGGACCCCGTTAGTGATGATTCAACGGCAGGAGTTGCGGACGCCATCTTGGTCTGGAAACAGACCGCCAAGCAGAGTGTCAGCTAAAGGTCTGGAGCGACATCACGGACCCTTTTTGAAGAGGTGTGGTCACCGCAGTGACCGGGAGGTATTGTTGTTCATCAAGTGCACCTACACCGGTCACCAGGCGCTGATCCCGCCTCCCACTAACTAATTGGGGCATTAGCGTGCTAGCAGGCTGTTCACTGTAAATACTGGTCACAAGGACATACTCCACTGGAGCGTGGCAGAGCCACCTGTGTACAGGACAATATCCCGTTTAAGGTGTGGCCGAGCCACAGTATGAGAGACTATGATTATAGAGTAAAAGAGTTCCATGCATGTTGTATATATATATTCTGCTTTATCTAGAGAAATAGTAAAAAGGTTGCTTGTTGCACAAATATAGTTTGGGATGTTTTCTTACTCAGGGTAGATCTTCTAATATGGGGATCCTGGGTAAGTGGAGGCGCTGCACCATGTTAAGAGCGGGTGAGACCCCAGGCTCCCCAACAGCGGAGGCTTAGAGCTCCTGGAGCCACAGGTAAAACACAGCATCAGTAGTTCCTTTGTTCAGGGGTTCAGAAAAAGGGCTACACAGTGATTTATAAAAATAAGTGAAATTGTGTGCATAATCATATATGCAAAAATATGTGACTTACGTGAACATATAAATGATATAAATGTCAATCCAAGGGAATCCTCCTTCGATCCTTGTAGAATTTTGGTAACGTTGTTCAGGGAGCGCAGAATCATATGCAGAAAATAGAACAAAGACACATATAGAGCAGGACTGTATGTAAATCGTATGTAAATCGTATGTAAATCGATTTTGATACATTTGTAGTGTCTTTAAAAGTGGCCAATGCCACAACTCATATGGTCCAGTGGCACTGAAAGGTTTCTTTTGTGGATACGAATCCGTCTGCCTCAGTCCCTCCTGGATCTCACTGAGAAAATCAGTGGAAATATGGCCCTCTTGTGTGACGATAGAGGGACAAGCCTCTCCGGACGTGGTGTAGTGTGATCCTCACCCCGGTAGGTAATTTACACAGAGAGATAAGTGTGTAAAAAGAATGTTTATATAACAAGAAAACAAAAACAAATACGCAGTAACATATTAGTTTGTGCACGGTGGTTTAAAAAAAAAAGAGTAGACAGCAAGTTTGGACGGGGCGGCGCTTCTCCGATAATCCCAGCTTGCAGGGAATCCCCACTTCCGCACCCAGCTTGTGAGCTACGGTCACAGTAGGTCGGAACCTCGCATACAGCATCACGTCCTACGGTGGCTTGCTGGAACTCAAAAACAGGATGTCACTGTCTTTCAACGCGTTTCGCAAAGTAATTTGCTTCCTCAGGAAACCGTAATAGCCGATACCATGGGTTTAAATACCCTTCATGATTGGTAGTTGAATGGCAGCCTCATTTGTCTCTCAGTGTAAAGCAACCAAACATATTAACATATATATAAGGTAATAGTGGATGGTGAGAGACTGATGGCATAGCAAGTACATACTGTATGAGCTACACACAGACTTATCATTGTGATAACAAGCATGAAATCACACGCACAAAAAGTATTTTCTAGGCAAACCAGAGAATAATATCTTAATACTAATCTTAATAACATGGTGTTTCAAATCAGAACAAATGAAAAACACTTAGGGCCTCATTCTGTAAGCGTCGATAAGGCCTTATCGAGCACTTATCGGCCAAAATGGCTACTCGTATTAGTTACATACATAGTTACATAGTAGATGAGGTTGAAAAAAGACTTCCGTATATCAAGTTCAACCTATGCTAAATTTAGACAACAGATACTTTATCCTATATCTATACTTATTGATCCAGAGGAAAGCAAACAAAAAATCCCATTAAGGGGAAAAATTAATTCCTTCCTGACTCCAAGAATTGGCAATCGGATTAATCCCTGGATCAACATCCTTCCCATGTATACTTATTTGGTATATCCCTGTATACCTTTCCCATCTAAAAAGATGTCCAACCTTTTTTGAACAAATCTATTGTATCTGTCATCACAGTCTCCATGGGTAATGAATTCCACATTTTAACTGCCCTTACTGTAAAGAACCCTTTCCTTTGTTGCTAGTGAAATTTCCTTTCCTCCAACCTTAAGGGATGGCCCTGAGTCCTTTGTACTGCCCGTGGGATGAATAGTTCTTTTGAAAGCTCCTTGTATTGTCCCTGAATATATTTTTATATAGTTATCATATTCCCTCTTAGACGCCTCTTTTCTAATGTAAATAAATCTAATTTAGCTAGCCTCTCCTCATAAGTTAGAATGTCCATCCCCTTTATTAATTTGGTGGCTCTTCTCTGCACTCTCTCTAGTTCCATAATGTCTTTTCTTAGGATTGGTGCCCAAAATTGTACTCCTTATTCAAGGTGTGGTCTTACTAATGCTTTGTAAAGGGGCATAATTATGTTTACTTCCCTTCCATCCATTGCCCGTTTGATGCAAGATAAGATCTTGTTTGCCCTTGCAGCTACTGCATGACATTGGGCACTATTCCTAAGCCTGCTGTCTACAAGCACTCCTAAATCCTTCTCCATCAAGGATTCCCCCAATATATCTCCATTTAATTTGTAAGTCGCCTTTTTATTCTTGTATCCCAAATGCATAACCTTACATGTATCTGTATTAAACCTCATCTGCCATTTACCTGCCCACGTTTCCAGTCTCTCCAAGTCCTTCTGAAGAGAAATTACATCCTGCTCTGATTCTATTACCTTACACAATTTAGTATCATCAGTAAAGATGGAGACATTGCTCTCGATCCCAACCTCAAGGTCATTAATAAACAAGTTAAAAAGCAGGGGTCCCAGCACCGATCCCTGAGGTATTCCACTCACGACTTTAGCCCAACGTGAAAAAGTTCCATTTATGACAACCCTCTGTTGTCTGTCCTTTAACCAGTTTTCAATCCAACTGCATATATTATTACCGAATCCAACTTTCTTTATTTTGTACACCAACCTCTTGTGTGAAACCGTATCAAAAGCCTTTGCAAAATCTAAGTAGACCACATCAACTGCATTACCCTGGTCTAAATTCCTACTTACCTCCTCAAAGAAACAAATAAGGTTAGTTTGGCAAGATTTATCCTTCATAAATCCATGCTGACTATTACTAATAATTTTGTTTTCCATTAGGTATTCCTGAATATTATCTCGTATTAAACCTTCAAGTAGTTTCCCTACTATTGAAGTCAGGCTTACAGGTCTGTAATTTCCCGGTTGTGATCTAGCTCCCTTTTTAAATATAGGCACAACATCTGCTTTACGCCAATCTTGTGGTACTGAGCCTGTGGAAATTGAGTCCTTGAATATTAAATATAATGGTTTTGCTATTACTGAGCTTAACTCCTTGAGAACTCTTGGATGTAAGCCATCGGGGCCAGGTGCCTTATTTACTTTAATTTTTTCACGTCGCTTATGAACTTCTTCCTCAGTTAACCAATTGTTCATTTATGTGGAGGTTGTGGCTTCCTCCCGCGGCACTACTATTGAACTTGATTCTTCCCTGGTAAACACAGAGGCAAAGAATTTGTTTAATACCTCAGCTTTTTCCTTATCTCCAATAATCTGCCTACCCATCTCACACTGAAAGAGTCCTATATTTTCTTTTCTCATTTTTTTGTTATTAAGGTACTTAAAGAACTTTTTAGGGTTGACCTTACTTTCTATTGTAATCCTTTTTTAATTATTTATTTTTGCAAATTTGATTGCCCTTTTGCAATTTTTGTTACATTCCTTATAATTCTGATACGATGTCTCTGTCCCTTCTGACTTAAAGAATCTAAACGCGTTCCTCTTCTTGTCCATTTCCTCCCCACCTGTTTATTTAGCCACATTGGTTTTGACTTATTTCTTTTATACTTATTACCCAAGGGTATACACTGATAAGCGTGCTTTTCTAACAATGTTTTAAAGACTGCCCATTTATCTTCTACATTTTTCCCTGCAAAAACATCATCCCATTGTATTACTACTAGATTAGACCTCAGTTTATTAAAATCTGCCTTTCCAAAGTTGAAGGTCTTTGTTGAACCCAAGAAATCAGTTTTTTGATAATTTATTTCAAATGAGACCATGTTATGATCACTGTTACCCAAATGTTCCAGGACTTGAATATTTGTTATTACTTCTACATTGTTTGATATGACCAAATCCAGAACTGCCCCTCTCCTGGTTGGTTCCTCAATAATTTGGGTCATATAATTGTCTTTAAGCACCCCAAAAACCTGTTCCCTTTTGTTGGAATGCTAATCTCATTGCCCCAGTCTATGTCTGGATAATTAAAATCCCCCATTATGCAAACATGATCCAGTTTTGATGCCTTCTCCATTTGCAAAAGTATTTTAGCTTCCTCAATCTCACAGATATTTAGTGGTTTATAGCATATTCCCACAAACATTTTCTTTATACTTTTACCTCCACTGCTAATTTCTATCCACAGTCTCATCATTCCCTTCATAAACATCATCCCTTATATTAGGTTTAGATCCGGTTTAACATATAAACATACTCCACCTCCCCTTCTATTTGTTCGATCCTTCCGAAAAAGAGAATAACCCTCTAAATTAACTGTCCAGTCATGAGTTTCATCCCACCATGTTTCAGTAATGCCTATGATATCATACTGCTCCCTTGCAGCTATTAATTCAAGCTCCCCCATTTTATCTGTCAGGCTTCTTGCATTAGCAAGCATGCATTTCAGTTTTTTTTCAGCCTGTACTATTATCTTATCTGCTCCTTCCTTTCTGCTCCCACTTGGTTTAGTCTTTACCTTTTAGTATTCAGTAAGCCTCGATAAGTGGCCGATATCGCCACAAAATCTTATGACACAAAGAAAATCGCCGATTGGGCGGCGATCAGCCACTTATCGACCATTTTTGGAAGGATCATAAACTCGCGCGATTCTAGTACCTGCGAGTCGCATGTCGCCGCCTATCGCAGCCCTAAAAGGCAGTCTTCTCCCCAAATCCAATTCACCTCAAAATTTAGGTAAATTGGTGGGGAGATGCCTCGATGAGCTGCGATATGTCGAGACTTAGAAAAAATCAGGCCCTTTTCCTGCCTCGGATTGATGCCGGGGGTCTCCGGAGCTGATAGCCATTAATACCAGCACCGGAGGCCCCCGGCATGCATCCGATGCAGGAAAAATGCATTTACAGCAACGTCATTACCTTAGCGGCTAACCGCTAAGATGATGAAGGGGTTAAACACCCATTCTAGGCTTACTGTGGCTAGCGAGGGTGGGTGAAGGGGGAATAGGACCTTTAGTGGCTGTTTAGGCCTTGCGGGGGGGTTGCGGGGGGACTTAACTCCTTCATTCTAATACCGCTAAGGTAATAAAGGGGTTAACCCAACCGATACCCACCCGCAAGGTCTAGACACCCATCCTTAGGGTTAATACCCCCTTTACCCACCCGTGAGGCCTAAGCACCTACCCCGGACTGACTATACCCACCCTGTACCCATTGAGTAGTATAGTGGTACATCATACCCATATAATTATATGGGCATGATAAGCCTCTATAGCACTCAATGGGCACCCTAATCACAATACAGTAATGCACCAGACACACAATAATAAAACAACTAAATTTCCAAAAAACACACTTCACTAAATAAAAACAGTAGCCAGCTAATCCAATGAATACAAGCAATAACAACATCAACAATGAATTAATTAACCATTAACGAACCAAAACAATTAATTCCTAAAACAACTCTGAATTATTTTAAACAGTAACCAATCAAACCAATTCATTACTAAACCAACTCAAAATTAATAGTAACATTAACCAATCAAAACAATTAATTACTACAACATTAATGAATTAATTTAAACATTAAAATACAAAGAAATAAATTCAAACAATATCTGAAATAACCATGAAACGCATTAGATAACATATTACAACATTAACTAAAAAGGAACACCAATCGCAAACATTTTATTACCATCAAGCAGGAAAAAATCAAACAATGACATCCACATAATAAACTGAAATAAAAAAAAACAACAGCAATACTAAGCCAGAAATGCCCCCCAAATATTGTCATAATAATGTATTAATCTGTACCCTAAAGTGGTACAGATTAATATGTTATCAGTCAATGTGCCTCCCCCAAAAAATCAAAAAACACATCCAATGAAGAAACCTGTAAAAAGAGACATTTACAAACATTGAATATCTTACTTACCATTAGAAGCGGTGGCCCTCCGACTCCCGGGGTAACAGGAAGCTCACGTACCTTGAAGGCCTCCAACAGCATCCGATGCCATCCGCCATGGATAATAGTTATTTTGCCTATTACTGTACTGCAGGCCTGCACAACATACAGCCCGTGGGCCGCATGCGGCCCGCCTGGCCTCTCTATGCGGCCCGCCTGGCCTCTATATGCGGCCCGCGATGAATCTGGCCAGGCGCCAATTAATTAATTAAATGTAAAAAAAAAAAAATTTTAATGGCACCGATTCCCTGCAGTCCCGGCGCGCATGCGCAAGGCCCGCTCCCCCCCCCTCGCAACGTGGGATGGATGGGGAATCCTCTGCAGCCACTCCCCCCCCCCCTGATCCCAATGTGGGACGGAGGGGGAAGTAATACACAGCTCCTCCTGCGTGCCCGCTCCCCCCCCCCTGCTCCCAACGTGGGACGGAGGGGGAAGTAATACTCAGCTCCTCCTGCGTGCTCGCTCCCCCCCCTGCTCCCAACGTGGGACGGAGGGGGAAGTAACACTCAGCTCCTCTGCGGGCCCGCTCCCCCCCCCTGCTCCCAACGTGGGACGGAGGGGGAAGTAATACTCAGCTCCTCCTGCGTGCTCGCTCCCCCCCCTGCTCCCAACGTGGGACGGAGGGGGAAGTAACACTCAGCTCCTCTGCGGGCCCGCTCCCCCCCCCTGCTCCCAACGTGGGACGAAGGGGGAAGTAACATTCAGCTCCTCTGCGGGCCCGCTCCCCCCCCTGCTCCCAACGTGGGACGGAGGGGGAAGTAACACTCAGCTCCTCTGCAGGCCCGCTCCCCTCCCCCCCTGCTCCCAACGTGGGACGGAGGGGGAAGTAATAATAAGTAACTCAGCTCCTCCTGTGGCCTGCTTATCACGCTTCCCTCCGCGGCCAGCTTCCCGAATCCCCCTGACCTCACCTCCCGTGGCCCCCCCCCACGAGCTCACCTCCCCCCCCCCCCCCAGCCCACGCCCCCAAACTCACCTCCTGTCCCGGGCAGCTGCCGCAGTGATATCGGGGGCAGGAGGGGAAAGCGTCCGGCGGCAAGCTGCACCCACCCGGTCAAGGTAGGTCACTGTCAAGCACCCAGTCACTGTCACCCACCCAGTCACTGTCTCCCACCCAGTCACTGTCTCCCACCCAGTCACCGTCTCCCACCCAGTCACTGTCTCCCACCCAGTCACTGTCTCCCACCCAGTCACTGTTAGTTACTGTCACCCACCCACCCAGTCACTGTCACCCACCCAGTCACTGTCACCCCCCCAGTCACTGTCTCCCACCCAGTCACTGTCTCCCACCCAGTCACTGTCTCCCACCCAGTCATTGTCTCCCACCCAGTCACTGTCTCCCACCCAGTCTCTGTCTCCCACCCAGTCACGGTCTCCCACCCAGTCACTGTCTCCCACCCAGTCACTGCAACCCACCCAGTCACTGTCTCCCACCCAGTCACTGTCTCCCACCCAGTCACTGCAACCCACCCAGTCACTGCAACCCACGCAGTCACTGTCTCCCACCCAGTCACTGTCTCCCACCCAGTCACTGTCTCCCACCCAGTCACTGTTAGTCACTGTCACCCACCCACCCAGTCACTGTCACCCACCCAGTCACTGTCTCCCACCCAGTCACTGTCTCCCACCCAGTCACTGTTAGTCACTGTCACCCACCCAGTCACTGTCTCCCACCCAGTTACTGTTAGTCACTGTCTCCCACCCACCGTCATTTACCCAAGGGGGGAGAGTGATGTGAGGTGCAGGGGGGAGAGTGATGTGAGCTGCAATGGGGGAGAGTGATGTGAGCTGCAAGGGGGAGAGTGATGTGAGGTGCAGGGGGGAGAGTGATGTGAGCTGCAAGGGGGGAGAGTGATGTGAGCAGCAAGGGGGGAGAGTGATGTGAGCAGCAAGGGGGGAGTGGAGGGGGGTATTATGTGTGTGGGTGAGGGGGAGGGATGGGGTATGAGAGATAGATGGGGAGTATCGCAAAGGTTGATAGTGTTGGGTTCTGGGGGAGATATGAGGATGATGATGGGGGTGCTGGGGGAGATATGATGATGATGATGAGAGGTGCTGGAGGAAAGATGATGATGATGAGAGGTGCTGGAGGAGAGATGATGATGATGACGATGATGATTTTACCCGTGCGGCCCAATTTTTTTTTCCTTGGAGCAGTTCGGCCCTTTGCACTTTACGAGTTGTGCAGGCCTGCTGTACTGTATGGGTTTGGGCGGGGGGGGGGGGTATTGATGTTTCTTAAATATTTTTTTAATATACATTTGTTTCATAGTGTAGTTGTGCAGGGGTCTCTGGAGCTGAACCGCATTTGTTTCAGGTCAGGGGACCCCCTGCTTCCCAAGATACAGGCCCCTTTATGGGGTGCCGGTATCCCTCTGCATTGAAATATCCCGCGTCCCGGACATAAAACCAACGCGGTTCAGCTCCGGAGACCCACTGCACGTTTACACTATGAAAGAAATGTATATTAAAAAACATAATTTGTGGGCGACATTTTCGCTGTGAGAGGCGGCTCTCTCAGAGCCGCTCTCTCTGCAGCAGAAATGAATCGCCAGGTTAGGCATTTTCAGAGGCTCCATGCTCTCGCTGGCAGCAAATCGCTCGTTTTGGGAATTTTGCTATCACATGTTATCGAGGCTTTCTGACTACCTAATAATTTTTATCATGGTTTACTGAATGAGGCCCTTAATGTGATATCATACAATTTATATATAAACAGAAGCAATGAGCCATACATCTAGTGCTGTTAGTACTTCAATCCAATGTACAATAAAAGTTTGGTAAGATGTTAACGATAGGGGCAGCCAATGCATCTAGTGCTGTTAGTACTTCAATCCAGTGTACAATAAAAGTTTGGTAAGAAGTTAATAGTAGGGACAGTAAAGGCATCTCTCTGAATGCTAGAATAGCAGTATCATATAAACAGTGTATTCTAGACCGGAAATGTGCATGGATGAATACCATGTTTATTTACCTGGTAAATAAAATTACATGAGTGCTATAAGCGCTGGAACGAATAAATTGGGTAAATTAAGCCCAGCCTGGATGTAAAAATCTCACTGCTTCTGTGTCGGGGTATTCACAAATTAGGGCAATCATTCCAAATCTGTCAGACATGAACATTACACATTAATTTCCAGAGATCTGTGGATGATATAGAACATCAAGGTGAGTATAACATGGGTGCAATGATTCACAGTATTCTTAAAGTGAAAAAAGGTTCAGACAGAATCCATCACCAAGCCCAGTGAATCTGAGTGAAAGAGAGACCAATATACATATTAGAGTAAAACATATTTTAGTGTATTGTATGAATGCCCCAATATCGATATCGACATTGAGACCATTGAGGACTAATGTTTTTAGGCGATAGATCCAAAATGTCTCTCTCTGGGAGAGTTTAAGGAGTCTATCGCCACCCATCCAGTTTGATTGAACAAATTCTATTTGCCCTATAGATCTAACTCACGGGATTACCATCATGAATTAGATGGAAATGTTTTGATACATTGTGTGTAACCAGTCTCTTTATTTATGTTGCCCATGTGTTCCAGTATGTGGACTCTGAGAATTCTTGTTGTTCTTCCCACATACTGGAGACCACATGGGCACTGCAATAGATACACAATGTATGACATTTTACAATTTAAATATTGTTTTACTGTAAAAACTTCTCCCATGGTATGTGATGTGAACTTCAATTTGTCAATGGACATGTGTGTACACGCTTTACACAACACATTTGTAGAATTCAACTGTTTTTGTAACCAGTTGTAAGGAGTAGTGTATCTTTACCTGAAGATTTAAATACACTTGGAGCCAATTGTTATTTTAAATTGGGTGCCTTCTTAAAAATAATTTTTGGCCAATCACGAATGTGTCCACCCAAGATAGGATCTTTTTTGACCAAGTGCCATTGTTTATCATTAATGTACTTTATTTTCCCTGCGTCGCTGTTATACTGGGTAACACAGGGTGTGTTTTACTCATTAGTGATTGTCTTCTTGTGTCTGTTAATCAATGTTTCATTTATTTTTGGCATGTTCATTTTTATAACTGCTTTCTCTATATTATCTGTTTTGTATTTCCTCTCAATAAATCTCTCTCAAAATGTCAGTTTGATTTTGAAATACTGCATCATTTGAACAATTCCACCTAATCCTTCTAAATTGCCCTAACGGAATGTTGTTGAGCCACTTGGGATGATGACAACTGGATCTGAGAATGTAGTTATTGCAGTCCACTTTTTTTAAAGAAGGTTTTGGTATTTATTGTATTATGTTCTATGTAGATAGTGAGGTCTAAAAAAAATCTATTTCCTCACTGCTCCATTTGAAAGTGAATTTCAAATTGAGAGAGTTCCCATTAAGATGATTGAGGAATAGGGTAAGATCTGTTTATTTGGTGGGGAAGAATAGAAGAACATCATCTATGGAGCGTCTCCATAGGACCAACCTCACATCGAACTGGTGGTTTGACCAGATGTTTTCTGCCTCCCACATTTCCATGAATATGTTCGCATAGCCTGATCCCCATGGTCATGCCGCACCGCTCTACATAATGTATTTTGGGTGAAGGGAAAACATTATAAGTACAAACATAATACTGTCTAATAGAAAATCTCTATGTTGTTTTTGGATGCTTGGGTCTCCAGGGTCTTCCTGGCAGCCTCACGGCATCTAGATGATTTATACATGTGTAGAGTTGAGTGACATCACATGTTACAAGTAAGTACAGTGTACTCTTTTTTCCACTTTATTTCTGACAATATGTTAAGCACTTGTGTTGTGTCCCTTAAATCAGCGGTGCGCAAACTGGGGGGCGCGCCCCCCTGGGGGGGCGCAAGATTGTTTAGGGGGGGCGCAGGAAGCAGCGGCGATTTTGCCAGGAGCAGAGGGAAAAAAGCCGTCTGCAGCTGCAATTTTTCTTTTGGTCATTAGGTGGCACTGTGCTGCGCTGTGCTACAGTACACAGCAGCATCTCGTTGCTTCCTGCATCAGCGTGTGACATGGGGAGAAGGGGTGAGTGAGACTGGCACATGGGGGAGTGAGACTGGCACATGGGGGAGTGAGACTGGCACATGGGGGAGTGAGACTGGCACATGGGGGAGTGAGACTGGGACATGGGGGAGTGAGACTGGGACATGGGGGAGTGAGACTGGCACATGGGGGGGAGTGAGACTGGGACATGGGGGGGAGTGAGACTGGGACATGGGGGGGAGTGAGACTGGGACATGGGGGGGAGTGAGACTGGGACATGGGGGGAGTGAGACTGGGACATGGGGGGTGAGACTGGCACATGGGGGAGTGAGACTGGCACATGGGGGAGTGAGACTGGGACATGGGGGAGTGAGACTGGGACATGGGGGGGAGTGAGACTGGGACATGGGGGGGAGTGACTGGGACATGGGGGAGTGAGACTGGGACATGGGGGAGTGAGACTGGGACATGGGGGAGTGAGACTGGGACATGGGGGAGTGAGACTGGGACATGGGGGGGAGTGAGACTGGGACATGGGGGGGAGTGAGACTGGGACATGGGGGGGAGTGAGACTGGGACATGGGGGAGTGGGAGAGTGAGACTGGGACATGGGGGAGTGAGTGTGAGACTGGGACATGGGGGAGTGAGTGTGAGACTGAGGCATGGGGAGGGTGTGAGTGACATGAGGGGGGTGAGAGTGTGAGATGGGGAGGGGGGTGAGAGTGAGTGTGACATGGGGAGGGGGGGTGAAAGAGCTACATGGGGATGGGGATGAGAGAGACATTGGTGGGAGGGAGACACTGGCAGGAGGGAGAGAGACACACAATGGCTGGAGGGAGAGTGTGAGAGAGACACCGGGTGGAGGGAGAAACAATAGCTGGTTGGAGAGTGCAAGAGAGACACTGGGGGGAGGGAGAGGCAATGGCTGGAAGGAGAGTGAGAGACAATGGAGGGAGGGAGACACTAGGGGGAGGGAGAAAGAGAGAGAGACACACAGGGGGAGGGAAAGAGAGTGGGGGGAGACACTGAGGGGAGGGATAGAGAGGGACTGGAGGGGGAGTGAGAAATACAGGGAGTTGGAGAGACTGGAAGAGGAGTGTGAGACTGGAAGAGGGGAGAGAGTGAGAGACAATGGGGGGAGGGAAAGAGAGTGGGGGGGAGGGGGAGACACTGAGGGGAGGAATAGAGAGGGACTGGAGGGGGAGTGAGAAATACAGGGAGAGACTGGAAGAGGTTAGAGAGGTCCTGAGGTGTTCTAATGTGGCGGGAAGAGAGAGATTAATAATACAGCAGAAATGGGAACGCTATTAGACAAATATTATAATATTTATTTTTAAGTTATGTAATTTGTGCTATAAATACTTTTTTTGTAGACGCGTTGCGGGGGCGTTACAAAGCTGGTTCGCCCTCAATGGCTGAACCAGCTCACGTGCACTGACGTCATGTGATTTTGATTACATCAGGCAGGGGGGGCCCGAGAAATTTCATGGATGAAAAGGGGGGCTCGGCATAAAAAGTTTGCTCACCCCTGTCTTAGATAAGATTTCATTCCTTCAACATATTTTTGAAGGAAGAAATCTATCTACTCCAACAGATTAGAAGTTAGAGCCCCTATGTCCAAAATGATGGGTCTCCCCGGCGGTTCCTTGGCATCTTTGTGAATTTTCGGTAGAAAGTAAAATACCGCCATCATTGGTTTTTCTCTTATAGAAATTGGAATTCATTGTCTTTTGTAATGCCAATAGGCTTCCCTCTATTTAGCAAGATTGCCAGATAAGCTTTGTAAAGGGATGTGGGATCTTTGACTAACTTTTCATATGTGGTTGCATCCCCAAGAATCTTATCTGCTTCCTTAAGGTCCATAATCACAACTTCTCCCTCATTGTCCACCTGTTTGATGATAATGGTGTTATCGTCCGTTAGTTCATCGAGTGAAGAAGGAGTGGCTCAGTGAGTAAAGACACTGACTGGGAACCTGGTTGAATTCCCGGTGTCGGCTCCTTGTGACCTTGGGCAAGTCACTTTATCTCCATGAGCCTCAGGCACCAACAAATAGATTGTAAGCTCCATGGGGCAGTGACCTGTGCCTGCAAAATGTCTCTGTAAAGCGCTATGTAAAACTAGCAGCTCTATACAAGAACATGTTATTATTATTATTAACAGCTAATTTTTCTGATTTGGTAAGGTTATTAGTGAATTTATTTCTTGCCTTACTGAGAATAACATTCACCTAAAACGCCCACATGTCAAGGAAAAACTCAAAGTGACATTTCCTTTTTACCAATGATTTTCTGCTCGACTCATTTCTTACTAGAATAGTAATCTCACCCATGTCTACATCAAACAGTTGTGCCAACTCAGACAAAGGTTTCGCTATGAAACTTTCCATAAGTCAAATATTTATTTTGTGTGTTCTATAAACAACCAGAATAAGCGTCCCTGAAGGCTAATACTGAACCTTCAATCGGTAGACAGAGACCAGAATATGTCATTTTGATAAATTATATGAAATATATAATATACTACTATGAACATATGGATAACTATGTAAAAGCCATTTCAAGTCCCCAAACCAATGACTACAGGACAACAGATTTTATGGGTGCTTTTTTGTGGTTTTGTTTGAACAATTATTGATACTCATAGTTATAACTAAATCAAATGAGTTCTACTATGGAACTGGGCCCCGCAAAAGTTAAGTGGGGGGAGGGGAGATCATAGTTGCATTATTCAAATGGAGCAAAGGGCTGCCACAAGGTTGTTGAGCAGTGCAAGAACTGTAGCAGGGCATGGGGCATCACTGTTGAGGGATCAAGGTTGAACTGTGGAGTTCAACCTTCTGTGGCTCAACTATGGAATTTTCTTGGACCATGGAGGGATGGGAAACACAGGCCCCCTGAAGACCCTTTAATCGCGACCCCCACAAACACCAGCTTGAAGACACCAGGTCCATGGCTTCCAAGCGGTTAATACACAGGTCTTGGCTACATTTTTTGGCCTAGTCCAGGATATTCAGTTTGGCTCCCTATATGGCTCTGACCATATAGGAAGCCAAAGTGGCCCACTTCAGAACCCTGGACATGGCCTAAAAATATTCTGCTACCCGGCATTGGGTGCTCAAAACACCGATTGCCAGGTATAAACATGGCCTAAAATAACATAGCGTTAAGGCCCACATTAACAGTAAAGGACTGCTGAAGTCTGAAATTAACCAGCTATAATCAACAGCTTATTTATTTAGTCTTTTTGAAAATATTCATAATTCCACCGCACATATGTAAAGACTTTCATCTCTGACGTGTTTCACTGCTAAACAGCCAATTACTTAGAAGCAATGAATGGATTCGTGTCAACCCTTTTGAATACACTTTACAGAAAGTTAATTTCAGTTTAGAGTGCAGTTACATGTTACAGGTTTTCTATTGTTATTGATTTCTTGCATGGCTGCAATATGGGTAAGTTAGTGGCCTTTGCTTTTTTTGGACGTCTGCTTGTATGCATGTACAGATGTGGCAGATGGGATTTCACCCATTAATGCAATGCGTTAACACTGGCACATTATTTAACAGTGCTATTGAAAACAATTGTTAGGGATAACCCTACGCGTTTCGTAATAATAACCCCTGCTGAAGTCACTAGTGTGTGACGAAACGCGTAGGGTCTTTTGAAACGCCGGTGTGTTATCACCGCTGTGATGCCACCATGCATTACGGACATTCTGAAACGTGGAGTTTCCCTGTTCTATATTTGAACATTGCTCATGTGCTAATAGTGCATGGATTTAAACTATCCGTTGTTCTGACAGACGAGCGTGGCTTGTGATGTACCAAAGTTTGGACGTACCAAATCATAACTTCCTCGGAGTGGTATCTGGTAATCAGGGGGTCCATGGAGCTGAAAATAATGGGCTTCAGCTCCGGAGACCCCCTGGTTCAAACTTATGTACAAAAATAATAATAACAAGCGCGAGAACTGCTGTAAGAGCTGTGCGGGGAGAGAGAGAGAGAGAGAGAGAGAGACTGCTTCTCTGCGCAGCTCTTACAGACATATGTCTGGCCCGGTTGGACTAAGGCTACTAGGGTCCAATCCAGAAGCAGGGACTCCGCTGCGTTAATTTTTCTGGGGGGGGGACGCAACGGTTGTAGAGGCCCCACGCTCTTCCCCAGTGCATTTAAATTAAATGCCGCCGGGGATCACGTAAGGCCATTGCAACTCTCAACTTACTGTGATTCAGACGGCTGTGTGATGCATAGCCATGGCAATGCGGCGTCACATCACATGACCCCGCAGCGTCATTTGATGCAGCTCTAAGGTAGGGGGGGGCGGTGAGCACTGGGGCAGGCAAGACAGGGGGCGCAGCAGCTGCAAACGTCCCCTCTTATAGACTATTAAGAGGCAGTCAAAGATAGTTACATAGTTACATAGTTGATGACATACGTCCATCAAGTTCAACCTATGCTAAATTTAGACGAAAGATACTTATCCTATATTTGTAATTACAGTATATTGATCCAGAGGAAGGCAAACAAAAAACCCCAGTGACATGTCATCCAATGATATCTCATACTGTAAGGGGGAAAATAAATTCATTCCTGACTCTAAATATTGGCAATCAGATGACTCCCTGGATCAACATCCTTCCCATGTTTACTTATTTGGTTTATCCCTGTATAGCTTTCATTTCCAAAAAAAAAAAAAATGTCACAGTCAAAGTGAACTAACAGCCTTTAATGGGTTAAAAGTAGGTTATTGATGCGTTACAAATTAAATCAAAAAGTTTATCATGGAAATATTTCTAAATACCTGAAATGTCAGGTTTCACCTCCCGTATCTCTGCTTATCCAACCCATGTTATTATTGATCAGGACGCGGCATGCTCAAACCTGATTACACCGTCACTGCGATAAAGAAAATTGTCAATCATTCCCATTGTTCTCTTTGGAAAATGACAAATGTTCATGCTATAAAAAAATTACTAGGCTTATTTTTTAAGGCATCAATCACCTAGGTCTAAGTGTATAAAATCTCACTGTCTTTACATCAGTTTTGTCATACATGATGTCGTAAATGGGTAAGTGCTGCTAAGTATGCAGGTTTACCTTTGTATAACACACGCAATGATCCCCTTGTCTCTGCAGCTGTAAAAGAAACAAGTCCCAAACGTAGCAGCTGAAACCTGCCATATTTCCAAGCACTTCAACCAGATACTAAAGAAACCATGGGGGAAATTACAGGAGCAAACAGTTTATAATCACTGGGGCATCCAGACAATCGCTTGTCAAAACACAAGGCGATAAATCATTACGCTTTTATAGAGGCAGCCACTCCTAGGATTAAAATGAACTAATGTATAATTAATAGTTAAATTCACCGTTTTAAATGATTTGTTGTAACTTTTACTACCGTAGGAACCTATTCTCTTTTGTGATAAGACTTTGTAGTTTATTATTCAGGATTCCCGCCCCCCCTTTTTTTTTATTAGTTTGTGGTAATTAATTATGCTGCCATCATTATCCAAATAGTTAAAGGGTAAGGCTGATAAGATTCAAGAAAGAAGAAAAAGTGATTACATAAAGGGTGATTGAATTTTGCTAAGAAAGCCAATTACATTGTTTATTTATTTATTTGCTGCTACGTTGTAATGTTTTCAGTAATAAAATCATAATCTCCAACTCTCCCTATTTATGAGGGAAATTCTCTCCTAATTCAATGAGCAAGTTGTCACTTTTTTTTTTCTCCCTGCAAAATGTTCCCTCCACTGAATGAATGAATGTGAGTGGAAATGAAGATATTTCCCACACTTTGCTACCATCTTCCTAAACGTAGTTCAGACAGTGGGTCTATTCATGTCTGCTGCGGGAAAGAGTTATGTCCCAGCAAACAGGTGAGAGAAGACAGGCCTGGTTTATTGTGTAAATGTTCACTGCAGAGGTATCAGGGAAGACGTTTCCAGGCACACTGCAGATCTCTACTGCCCCTACATACGGTATGCTACTTCTCAGGTCATCAACAGCCTGTATTTCCAGGGAGAGCCCCGAGGTGTATGACTTCCTGCCCACTTCAGTCATTTGGTTATTTGGCTACATAAAAATAGATGGAGTTTAACTGTAACCACAAGTCTTCTATTGTTCTTTCCTGCAGTGTAATTATGTCTCAATGCTTGGGTGACTCAGAGTGAATAGCTTCTGATTGGCTGGTAAAACCTCCTCATATTCTCTGTTAGATTTGTCTGTTTCCTATTGGAAGGCGCTGTATAGAAGTTACCTATGGGTTTATTGAAGTTCAATGACTTCTGCTAACCTTACGCTGCTGGAAAATTGTATAACACTCACGCATTCATTTGCTTGTTCATTCAGTGAGTTTTCCAGGGATGTTGACATTTGAGAAGGTTTTACCATTCACTGATATTATAACACGTGGAGGAATATGGCTGCTGACGAAAAGGAGTGAGTTGCAAAGCTTAGTGTTGAAATAATACAAACAGACTGGCAAGTGTAAAATGTGAAATGGTTATTCTGACAACAAAAATTGTCAAGTAACCAAAAACTACCACAACAACTAAGCATTAATACACATTCTATGCCATGTAAAGTTTATTGGTGAGATGAGAATGGGACATTTCATATACTGTATAATTTGGCTGAGTCCCCGGTAGTCACGACGGCGCGCTATGGCGTGCACGACACACCATAGCCCTCTATGGGGCAGGCCCGAGTGGCTGTGTGTGCGCACAAAGCGCTGTGACGCGTACGCTGGTAGGGAAGACAAGAACTTTGTCTTCCCGTGCTGTGACGCGGTCACGTGGCAGCGTGCAGCCTATGGCAGGGCAGATAACCCCCTTCATGGCCGTGCCCTCCATCATGGCCCCGCCCCCGTACGCTCCCCTAGAGCTCCCTACAGACCGCCGATCGTGGCTGTAGTCGCTGCAAGCTCCGCCATGACGCCAGGCGCACGTGCAGCCAGGAGGACCGGGGCCGTAGCCTTTGTCTTCTTCTCAAAGACCAAGATTAACTCTGCTGCCAGAAAGACCTGTAATGACTTGGTCTGGCAGGCTTTTTTTTGACACCAATAAACCTTACAAAATAAATGTTTCATTATAATATGTGTACTATGTAACTTTTCCCCAACTGCTCCTATTGATATTCTACTTATCACAAGCAGCTGGTTCACACAATAATGCTAATAGATGAAAGACAACGCTATCTGGAACACTTTGGTTCCAGATGTGTCATGATACAGTATATCCCCCCTGTTGAAATCATATACAGTTTTCATAGTAGAATGTTCCATTCATTCTTTAAAACTGCGTCATGCCCTGAGTCAGAGATATAGAACATGATCATTTTCAATCAGGTAACGTATTTTAAATGGTGTTGCAACAGTCTGATGTCATTCTTTTTACGCCCTACCTAGAAGCAATGAAACATTCCATTAAGCTTTGAACTGCACAATCTCAGGCTATAACACCAGACGTCTAAAAAAAAAATGACACCAGGGAGACAAGAAAATAGTTTTCCCTTTGTATCTCTTTGACTGTAAAGGTAATTGACATTTGCGGCTTTTAATGTAACTGCCTTCACCAATGCATATAGTACAGCTCAGGAAAAAATAGTCACATAGACCAAACTGACCATTTTTGATGAATACTTTGTTTCATGAGATCCTATATTTGGTCCATTGTGGTATCACTTCTCTGCAACACTGGTTTTGTCATTTCACCTATTAGATAGTTACAGTATTCATTCTGTTAGATGAAAGTTATACTCCCAAATGCTGTATCCAAACGGTATCCAATCAGAGGGCACTGGTGAATTTCCCAGGAGGCTTTGCAAGAAAGGCATATTGGAGAGAATGCAGAAAATTAGAGGTTATAGGGCAGATATCTGTACTGAGAACAGTGGACAATGTTCAGTAAGTATTACAGAGAGAGAGTGAGCAGGTTGAGAGCAAACATATTAATACCTTTTTAAGGCTATATCTTAGGCCAGGGCCATGGTCAAAAAGACCATGCTGAGGCGCACTGAGCCGCGCTGAGGGGAAACATTATCCCTATCAGCACGGCTTTAGTCGGCGCTTCCGCAGGCGTGCGGAGGCGTGCGGAATTGCAGCCGACAGGGAAATTTACGTTTTCCCGCTGAGGGAAGCGGACGGCCGGTCACGTGACTGCGCTAGTCCCGCCTCCTGTCCGGCTCCCACCCGGCACAAGAGCACGCACGCTGACGCTCATGCAGGGACAGAAAAAAAATCCTGCTTGAGCAGGAGAGCATGAGCGTCAGCGTGCTGAGCGCTGTCAATGCTACCATGTCCGAGGCCTTACTAAACCATATGGCAAACAAGGGTTTCCCCACACTCCGTCTGGGGGACTGAACTCCCCAACCCTGGTCACATACCCCACAACACCTCGCAAGACCTCACACGACCTCACAACACCTAACCCTGTCTTGTAGCAAAGCCTACAGGCTTATTAGCCATAGTTGGCTAATAGGACTGTTTACCTTGAGGTTATTAAAAAAATTAACTGAGGTGTCTTATGGAATAGCACCCCTAATTAAATATGAGTCTGAATTAATTCACACTAAAAACACACACACAAAAACATGACTACAGATCAAATAAAAAATGACTTCAGAAACAGGTACTTGAAAAGGATCCACAGGCTCCAGTAATGCAACACTTACCTTAGTTCAGGGTGAAATCACATCTCATAATCATGCATCCCCCTCAGCGGATCAATCAGAAGATCAGGATAAAGGAAGAGCAGGAGAAAACACCTTCAAACACACAACATCATAGTGGTGATTCAGTAACACTAACTCTTACCATTACTTATACATTCATTGATAGTAAATTATTGTTTTGGTCACACCTTTTGACAAAAAGGGAAAGTCTATTACCTTGATATAGTAACCCAAATAAGCAGCTCCTGTACAATGGGATTATAATATACATATATTTGTTTGTTTTTTTGAGAGGAGCTGAACCTGCGTTTGCACTAAATTAGTGACTCGGACCTTTGTACAGTAATTTTCTATATATAATATAAATATATATATATATATATATATATATATATGTAACCCATATTCCCGCCCCCCCCCCAGACACAGATAGCATATCTAGGGTGTGTGAGGGCTGGTTACATGTGCTTTGGTGGTGCGTACCTGCCGGTAACAGGAGGGCCTGAGCCTCCCGCTGTGTTGTTGGGGACACAGGACCAGGCTTCTGGTGTAGTTGCCTCCATTCTCCTAGTGATGCAGCGCCTCCATCTTCTATACCTTCCCAGGGATTTGGGGTAGGACCCGTATAGAAGAAGAACCCTGGTCCCAGGGTGAATGCTCCAGAATCACACAGTTTTAGGTAAAATCAGCAAGGTCTTTATTCTCTCGTCTGGCACACAGCAACAGCAGTACACGATAGGTTATATGCCAAGGCACTCCAAATGTACACCAGATCTCCTCCTCCTCTCCTCTCCTCCTGATTGTACTCCTGCAGGATGGTCTCTGGGGGGCCTATTAACCCCCAATGCCCACCTCAGAGGGTATCCTCTGGGTGGGGGTAGATTCTCCCCCTCACCCCCTCAGTGGGGTGAGGAGTGGCATTGGTCCACTCTAGCTCTGCGCACTCTCCAACCTCCTAGGACTGTGGTCTCTCTCTCTCCTGGTCCCAGGACAGAACCTCTCTCCTCCAACTCCACATAACAAGAGCAACCTTCGCAAGCCCACGTCCTCACAGGAACTGGCCACTAAATAGAGTCAGCCCCACCCCTCATGATGTCAGCAGGACCTCCCCTCTGTCTCATGCCTGCAGCAGAGTCAGGGGCCTGCATCTATCACTCAGGGCAGGGCGTGAAGGGGGGAAACCCATGATTTCTACTGGCGCCTGCCCTTAACAGGACTTACCACAGTAGGAGAAACATATATAGCCTGTGCTGTTTACAGGGGGCTACATATATATACACTACACATATATGGCTATGCTCTTTAATTACTATCTGCTAAATGTTTAGCAGTGACAACAATTTATTTGTTTATTTATTAAATGTTTTACCAGGAAAAAGAAACACAAGGCGCAAAAGCGCACCACGGATTAACATAAAGGAGTATTTAATAATTAGTCACAATGACCACATAATTGATGCAAAGAATAATACTAAACACCACACACACAATAACAGTAAAAATTAAAAATGAAAGTCCCTTTATCCGCGTTCCCGCTCGGCCCCCGCTGCTGCTTGTGGACAGTACCTACTCCCCCCTCTCTAATACAGGTAAAGTATCTCTAATACAGGTAAAGCTTGCAATCTAATCTGCTGATTTTCCCCATTCCTCATTTCTGTCTCTTTAAATTCAGCATGCAGAAATATATTTATAGTGCTTTCACTAGCTCCACTTTCTTGGTGTAGATACTGTCTTACTTGCTTGTAGATATGCTCCCCATATATGCAAGATTAAAGAATATATCTGCAAGTATCAGCACACTGAGGACAATATATAATACTCCAGGTACTTTATGTTTTTTTTATTTAAAAGAAATGTTACACTATGTCAAGGGTTATCAACTCCAGGCCTCAAGACCCCCCAACAGGTCAAGTTAAGGATATCCCTGCTTCAGCACAGGTGGCTCAATCAGTGGCTCTGTCGAAGAGCCTGCTTCAGGGTCTTGAGGACTGGAGTTGAGAACCCCTGCAGTATGTGAATCACTTGTGGAATACATACTGTATATTAGCAAAGTATGGATCGAATATGCTATGAGCAAAGAAAAGTCTAGAAGTTGGAGGGAAGCTAAAATCAATAGGAGGGACCACAATCTTACAAAACACAATACGTCTACCTATAATTTTTGGCAAGCTCACAAAACAATATACCACTTCCAAATTCCCCAACCTCCCAGCTTCTTGTACCCTCTCAAATGAGTTCAATGCTGTGTTAAACAAAGCACACCCAAAACAGCACTTCTTATCTTCTCATCTTCCAGCATCACCCAAAGACGAAAGTTCTCTAGTACAAATCTAAACCCGCCATACTCCTTACATTCCAAACTCATTGCCCTTGTGTCCTGCTTGACACTTCATTCCTACAATACATCACCCACATTCAGCCTCTTATCAAATGCATCTACAGTACCAGCTCCCACTGCTGCCACACATTCGAATGCCCTTGCTCATAACCTCGTGCCTTGTTTGCAGCCTTGATAACACAGCCACAGCACTCTTTTTTGTTGTTGTCTTTTTTAATTAATTAATTGTTTATTAACTGTTGTAACACTTTACTTCCTCACAAAAGTTGCTGAGGCACATCGCTTATTGCAACTGTACATTTACGCTTTACGTTACTATTTTAACCTAAACTCTAGTATCGCCTCTATTCCCACTAATATTATTAAAGCCTTGCTTTAGCCTTTTACTCAGCCATAGTTTTTCGCTGCAAGCTTCCACCGCGGTCCCTGGGCGCAGTTTGCTACCCCAGGGTGTGTTTTGGGAGGGGGGTGAGGGATTGCTCCTGGTTTGCGGTGGTGGACGCCCATCAGCTCCTGTATGTCCTGCTATCTGTGTGTTCACAGATTCTGTGAAAAGAAACTACCAAACACAAAACATGTATGGTATTTTTAACAGTCCTGGTGTGTTTGGTGTGTTTAATATAGAAGGTTATGTTGTTAAAAGATGTTGCTGAGTTTTATTGTCTTCTACACTTAGTATCTATTTATTTATTTTTTCAAACGTTTTTTATTGTTTTTTTGTGGTATCACATCATGACTTTGAAACAGGAAGAACAATGTACATAGATTTCATCTGAACAATAGAACTATCTTTTTTGGTATTTAAACATAAATTCTGGTCATAAGGTCTTAAGCGATTTCATTAAAGCCAACAGCAACTTCATCTTAGCTTTAGAACATTTAAATACTTCTGGGCCTCCAATCAGGAGACAGCTGCCTTCAAAGTCTTTAAGTGCTTTATTACTTTAAAGGGGTGAAAAAGAATAGAAGAGAGAGGGGGTGGGGGAGGAAAGGGTAAGAAGGGAGGGGGGAAGTGATATAAGGGAAGGAGCTCATCGACTTTATCTCCCCAGCGTCGGTTCCGGTATTAGGTTTTACCTTTTGGTTGAGATAAATTCCTAGACTCTATTTTTCTAGTACTCAGGTCAATCTTATGCCGTTTCTATACCTGGTATTTCCCACAACCCTTCATACCTTTATACTGTAAGTCACTTTTCACCCATTGTATCTGTATAGTGTATAATTAGTACAGTGGTGTAAATCGCTTTAAAAAAAGTAGTGGTACTGCATGTCTGTCTAACCCTTTTTCTTGGTCCTACAGGCACCTGAGCGGGCAGGGGTCTCACGGCCCCTCCTACTGGTCTGGGGGGAACGGGTGCAGGAGCGCAGTTGTAGCCATTTTGATTGGGGGGGATGTTTCACTGTTGATTCTGTCCACGAGCTTGTCTGCGGCAGACTTCTTGTCTTAGACAGTTCGTGGGCAGGGGAGCTAGTTAGGCATCAATGTGTATGCTTCCCCTCCCCCCCCCCCCCCGGAGAAATGAGCGCTTGGAACTATTCCAGCACCTGTGCCCTTGGCTCGCAACCTCCAGGGCAGTGGTGATGGGCACGATTCAACTGCACGATTCAGGCGGGTGGGCACGTCCCCAGAATATCAAAGATTGATGGGACGTCCAGGCTACACCTGGCGATGATCAGGTATCCCTGAACGACGTGGTGGGATCCATGGGAGCGGGCGCCGTAAACTACCCTTGGTGCCACCAGAACAGCTCCATGCATTCTCGGATTAACTTCCTGCTCACCACCAAGCCTGTACAGCACAGACAGCACTCCATGGTCGCAGTAGACTTCTCCGACCATAGGGCCATTCACTTCCAGGGGTGTCTGGGAGGAGGTTTCCCCCCAGGGCCAGGATCCTGGAAGCTGAACTGTGCCCTGCTGGAAAGAGAAGAGATTGTGGAGGAGCTGAGAACTGCATAAACAGCATGGATAGAGGAAAACGACTGTTTCTCCAGCACTGCAGAGTGGTGGGAATTCACGAAGATAAGGATCCTCTGCTTCCTGCAGGCAAAAGGCAGACGCCTGGTGTGTGAGAGGAAGGGGGAGTTTTGGGGCCTGCAACGCATGCTGCAATCCTTGCACGACCTCAGACGCTGTGGATGGGATGTGGATGAGGACTTGGAAGAGACCAAAGAGAGCCTGCAAAGACACTTTGAGGAAGAATCCAGATGAATCATCTTCCGTACCAAAGTGGAGAATCTGGAGATGGGTGAGAAATGCAACGCCTTTTTCTTCAAGAAACTCCACTCTGCCCACACGCCCCTAAAGGAGCTACGTGACAAAGACGGCATCGTACAGCAGGGGAAGGAGGAAATCATGGGCGTCGTTAAGGATTTCTATGAGGACCTCTACTCCCCAAAAGCATCAGACAGAGAGACGAAGCTGACAAATCTCTATCAGGGATTACAAATACCATCGACCCGGCAGGAAAAGCAGCGATGAACGCCCCCCTGATGTTTGAGGAGTTGCAACCGAATCCTTTAAGACGGGTAGGATGCCGAGCGGAGATGGCATCCCAGCTGAGTTATACACAAAGCTGTGGGAACTGATCGGCCCAGACCTGCTCGAGCTTTACAGGGAGATGGAAGCAGAGGGCAGGATACTACCAATGCTGAGGGAAGGAATGCTGACGCTCTTGTACAAGCTAAAGGGGGAGAGGTGCGACCTCAAGAACTCGTGTTCCATCTCGCTCCTGAATGAGGACTACAAGATCCTAGCTAAAGTAATGGCAAACAGACTAAAGAAGGTCATCCAACAGATCATCCACCCAGACCAGACATGAGGCATCCCAGGCTGCAGGATCACAGACAGCCTCGCCCTAATCAGAGACACAGTCCACTACTGTACATCAAAGACCGCCGCGTACATGCGGCCCTGGTCAGCTTGGACCAGGAGAAGGCCTTTCACCGTGTCTCCCACAATTTCATGGGCAGGGTGCTGCGGGGGTATGGGATGGGGGAGATGTTCTGTTCTTATGTTAACCTGATGTACCTTGACATTTGCAGTGTGGCGATCATGAACGAATGGAAGAATAACCCCTTCCCTGTACTCTCAGGGGTTTGGCAAGGTTGCCCTCTTTCACCTCTCCTTTTTGTCTGTTGTATAGAGCTCTTCGCCCCGTGCACCAGACGAGATGCAGGGATCAGAGGGATCGACACGCCAGGACCCCAGAGACGTGAAGTGCATGGATGACGTCACCATCTTCTGCGCAGATAGCCAGTCGGTGAAGATGCTCATCCGGACGTGTGAGAACTTCGGGAAAGATTCAGGAGCAAAAGTCAACTGCGGGAAGTCAGAGACCAAGCTATTTGGGCGTTATAAAAAATCCTGGGCGTCTGGTTTGGTGTGGGTAGCGAAGGCGCAGCCCTGAAGAGCTGGAATGAAATACTGAACAAAGTGAAGCAGAAATTTGGATTGTGGCACCTCAGACCCGTCACCATATAGGGAAAAAACTGGTGCTGCAGAACGAGATTCTTCCTGTTCTGTAGTACATGGCCCAGGCATGGCCACTCTCGAGCAGAAACTGAGGCAATCTCCATAGCAGTGTTCCGCTTCATCTGGGGTGCCAACATGGAAAGAGGCAAGCGTGAACTAATGTACAAGGAGTCGCACAAGGGGGTTAAAGGAATTTCTGACATCCCTACTATGCTGCGTGCTTTCTTTGTAAGCAACTGCGTGCGAATCACTCTGAGAAACTGCGACAAGGACTCTTCTGGCTACTCCATGTCCCAATTCCTACTCCTCCCATTCTGGAGAGCACTGGGGTGGGACAAGTGGGACAGCTCCACCCCTTACAACTGGCACATGCCCCGGTTCTACAAGGACGTGACGAAGTTTGAGCGGAAGAACAAACTGGATGGAGTAAAACCAGATCTGTGGAAGCCCAAGGTCATTTACAAAATGATCACGGCAAAGGACATCATAGAGTTGGTCCCAGGACTCCACCCCAACACTTTTGAAACGTGTGAAGGAATGTGGCATCGAAAGGAGTAATGAACAAGCATAAAGACATTGCATGGCGAGCCATACACGTTGGACTCCCCGTGAGGGCTGATAAGTATGAAAGTAGACTTAGCCTCGTGCAGCACTGCCCCAGGTGCAACCCAGTGGAGGAAACTGTTCTTCACCTCTTCTGGGTCTGCCCCTTTGCACGGGCCTTGATGCGAACTCTGGACTCTGAACTAAGGGATTGTATACCGAGGAAGATCACTATGTACTATTCAGTGTTCCACAGACTTCTTTCAGGAACACACACAGAGGACACAATCGAAACCGGTTGGCGTCTAATGTGTTGTTTCAAGGACGTTTTGCTATTCGTCAGGGAACGTTTGACCAAGAGGAAGAAGAGGATGTCGGTACAGGACTGTCGCAGGCGGATTCATAGCCTGCTCAAAGACAATTCCATCATTGACGGCCCTGAGGAGGAGGACTAAGCCCCCTCCCACCAAAAGTTTTTTCTGTGCAGATAAAGTTTGAGATGATGTACTGTATGTATGACATGTATTGACCTAAACGCATGACATATGTATAGATAATGCACTACGCCGTTTTGCACGTCACAGTTTTTTTTTACTTTTGGGAAAATATTAATAAAAGTTAATGTACGAGAGATGTGTGGGTTATGCACTGCGCTGTTGTACACGTCGCAGTTTTTTTTTCTTTTGGAAAATGATTTATGTATTGTTATAATCTTGTTGTAAAGATTCAGAGGGGGGGGATTCCTAGTAGAGTACTGACTGTGGGTAGCGCACTGTGGGCAAGTTTATGCCCTTCTGCAGCTGCAGCCCTGGTACGTCAAACAGTTCCCAGCATCGGACCCTGGATTCGAAGAATTTACTTCCTTCACTCACGCCATTTCTTGGGCCTTCTGGCTAAGGGGGGGGGGGTGAAATTTTTTAACCCGCCCGGCCCATCCAGGCTGGGGTGCTTTGGCATGACCCACGCACTACGGATAGTCTACGTCCCTCGTTGGAGGGAAAACGACAAAGACTCGGACTTTCTTGCGGGCCTTTTGGCCGAAGGGAGGAAGAGATGGGCGTTCCGAATCCTGACGGAGGACGGTGTCAAAGACCCCGAAGACCTAGGTCTACTGGCTGAAGATTTTTTGGGACAATGTTACAAGGACTTGTTCGACTTCAGGAGGACAGTCTCATGGGGAAGCATCCAGCCACTGAAGTGGCTTGGGTTCACAGGGAGGGGGAAAAAAATGTCTGTGAGTGGGTTGACTGGCTTTGCATCTAATCCCATGCTGTGCTTAAAAGCTGTGTGAACAGCACTGCTTTTACTTATATGGGCTCCATGTAAACGGTTTTCCAGGCAAAAGATGACACATTGTGTGCTCATTTGCATATTGTTTCCCAGAATCCATTGCTGCAGTGGAAGCACTGTATGCTAGGAAATAATGGTGAAAGGCAGGGTTGCAGACCTGTCCAAGACATGTGAATGTGCTCACAAGTGATATTCTTTAATGGATATATATAAATACATATACATTTGTTGCTGTAAAATTGATGCTTAAGAGGCATTTCAAAAATAAGTATATATTTATATTGTTAATTAATGGATATAATACATTAATCTCAAAATAATGTTTAAAGGTACAGAGATTAATTTATTTCCATAAAATGATTGCTTTGATAGGCATTTCAAGCACGCGTGTCAAAGGGTCAATGTATCAAGGTAATTCTCACCAATCCTGCCCTGTGTACATCAGCTTACTGTACATTAACGTACGCAATGGGACCGGAGCATGCATGTAAAGCGAAAATGTACTTACAGTAAAGTGAAGCACTACCTTTTCCCCCACTTATCGATGCATGTACTGTACTGCAATCGTCATATACGTGCACAACTGATGTAAATAACGCATTTGTAACAGGCTCTATAGTCTCCCCGCTTGCACACAGCTTCGGTACAGGTAGGGAGCTTGTATTGCTGTTCAGGACGTGCTAACCGGCGCATGCGTGAGCTGGCGTTTGCCTATTGGGTGATATGTCCTTACTCGCGAGTGTACTTAAAGTGAGTGTCCTTAAACCGGGGTATGCCTGTATAACCTTAAGGTTGGAAACGTTACCGTATCTGGCATGCAAAGGAAATAATGCATCTGTTAGGCATTACAAGAATATGTGCTTGCTGTACAATTGAACATGTGTGCGTATAATTATACACAGCACATTCACCTGGACTACAAAGACATATAATTACAGTCTGCTCGGAAGCTGCCACACAACAGACTGATATTAAATGGAGCCAGTTCCTTTCCTCATGCGCCACCTATAGTTGTTATCAGGAACAACACCTTCAAAAGTTCTCTCCCTCAGGCCCTCTCGCGCTGTTAGGCTATTTAACGTAATGTTAGCAAAAATGCTAACCGTAACGCGTATGCACTACAAAGAATGACATACTGTAACGTTAGTTAAGTTTTACTTATTTAAATAGAATATTGTTCATTTTTTACAAACGTTACTGATTAAAACGTGCAAAAGATCCACAAAAGGCCTGTTAAGGCCATTTACATATGTTAATTATATTAAAATAATTTAAATTAGCCTATTTCCCAGGCACAGTATCCCAGGTATATTCGTGTGAGGATTCGCCATCCTGGCGGTCGCAGACCATCTCCTCACTCTAACAAGCCTTCCGTGACGGACACCCAGGATGTACGGTTTCGTGGTCCTAGTACGCGCACGGACCTTGCGCGTCCTGATTCCCCGCCCGTGGATTCGGACCCCGCCCCCATCTCTGACGCACGTCGGGTGCGTTCGGCCAGCCTCCCAGCTGACGCGTGTTCTCAACTCTGCCCCTCAACCTCCGTGACACGTGCAGGTCGGCGCGCGGTTGGTCCCGCCTCCTCTTGTCCCAAGAATCAGCGTGGGAGTGACGCGCGCTCCAGGGTGGAGTGGACGTCTCCAGGGTGGTCTCCTCAGTTGACCCACTGCCTTGCTTCTTTGCTGCTTGCTGCGGCGGCTGTCTGGTGCTAACTGCCTCCTCTCCGGACCCGAAAGAAGGTGATTGTTTTATTTTTGAGGGGAAGTTCTATCTACAAACATGCGGAACAGCAATGGGGACGAAATTAGCCCCTAGCTTTGCTAATCTTTTTATGGGTAAGTGGGAAGATGAGAACATTTGGAATAAAAACCCTTTCGCCGAAAACATTTTTTATACAGAAGATTTATAGACCTTTTAATCATTTGGAAAGGGACTGTAGAAGATTTGAACAAATTTTCTCTATACCTCCATAATAATAATATTAATTTGCATTTTACATATAAACACCATAAGAGCACTATTAACTATCTAGATCTAGTTTAGTTGATTCTAAAAGTTATCTTGATTTTAAAAGCAACCACTCAAAAGCCTGGAAAAACAATATCCCTTACGGGCAATTTTTAAGAATTAGAAGAACTTGCTCTAAAGACGCAGACTTTGAAGAGCAAGCGCTTTTACTGCGCAATACATTTTTACAAGCGAAAAACTGGATGAGGCGTTGAGAAAAGTAAGGGAACAAGAAAGACAGGTTTTACTAGAACCAAAAATTAATCAGGGGTCAAAAGAACTAGATGAAGAAAACTGTTTATTCATCACAAAATATAATGGGGCAGCGAATTAAATTAAGAAGGTGTTCGAGAAACATTGGGAGATTATACTGTAAATTTAGTCTATTTACAATATATATGTAGCCAGGTCACCCTTTGCCCCCTGCGACCTCCCTTGGAGCCTCCGTGGCCAGGACCGATGGCGGGTACTGCTGGAGGCCAGCGGCAGACCCGACGGCCATTTCGGAGGGTGGGGGCCGAGGAGGGAGCGCACCGGAGTGCAGGAGATCTCTGGCGGCTCTTGCGCAGGGCGCCGCCATGTCGCGCCGGTACGTGCATGCGCAGTAAGCTCCCGGCGGACCGAGAGAGTCGCACATGCGCAGAAGTAGGTAGGGAGTACAGACAGCCCTTAGAGAGTCACGCGAGTGTAGGGGAAAGCAGGGAAAGGTTGAGGCGGCCATTAGGGACTCGCGCAGGCGCATGGAAGGCGCGCACGCGGCCCCAATGTAATTACAGGCGCCCCAGGACTACAATTCCCATAGGGCCTAGTGAGGGAGGCACCAGGTGCCTCATAGGAGCCAATAGGGCTGCAGGACTGCCCTGGACAGAAAAGAGATACATTTCGCGGGCTTGGACCACGCTATCAGTGAGAGTCAGGAGCAGCCCAGGGAAGGAGGTGGGGTGCAGGAGTCAGGGACTCCCTGCACTAGGCCAGCGGCCCTAAGGTCCAAGTTAGCCCTGATTCCCCACCAGGTTAGTGAGTGTTGCCAGGGATAGCCTCAGGATAGGGACCCTGTCACTTACTGTAGTTAGGGTTGGGGAATAGAAAGGGACAAGTGGGCTGAGTGTTAGTCTGCAGAGCGTTGCTGCAGGAATTAGATGAGGTAAGCGACGTGAGACAACTGGGGTGTTCATAGCGGTAACCAGTCCGTGGAGCCATAGCCCAGGGTCCGTGTTGCAAGTGGCGTGAGGCAGCTGGGGGGGTTCATAGCGGTAACCAATCCGGGGAGCCATAGCCCAGGTCCGCGTTGCACGTAGTATGAGGCAACTGGGTGGGTTCATAGCGGTAACCAATCCGGGAAGCCATGGCCCAGGGCCGTATTATGAGTAGAGTGGGTGCAGGGACCTACCTGCATAGGATAGGCAACTATGTATGCCCTAGGAGTTTTCCTTGAGCCACTTAAGGTTGCTGTGCTATAGGGACGGCCTATAGTACAGTGTGAGTCACGTTGTTATAGTGTTAGATAGGGACTCAGCGGATGCTGCGGTTCCAGTGAAGGAGTTCGGGCTCAAGTCGGGGCCACAGAGAATATCTCCAGGTTGGGATCAGACGGATTCATCGCACGTCTGACCCTTTGTGAAGTTGTTGCTGATCCGAGTACCGGAGTGCTCGGCAAGTACTATACAGTCATAAGTGCACCAACGGGCCCTTAGTGTAATTGTGACTGCGCAGTCACCCCTTTGCTTCTTTCGACAAGAGTGCGGGACATTGGGTGGGGATCTTATGGACACGGGGTGGGATCATCCTGTGTTAAGGAAGCGTCCTGCGCGACGCAGTAGTAAGTGTCTCCTCTAGAGAGGGACACCGGTTATGTTGGTATTGTCATGATATGTGTTATCTTATGTTCCTAAGTAAATAGTATTAGTTATTATACCTCACCGTGTATGTGATTATTGTGATTGTCCTGCGAGGTACCACTCCCCCTCTGGTGGGAGCCATCGCAGGTGGAGGCGCTGCACCGATGTAAGTGATTACCCCTAGTATAATTGCCCCATGTTCCCCGTGGTGGAAGCTCAGCCCTCCTGCGAGCCAACAGGTAAAGCACCACACCTGGTAACATCGTATGTTCCCTGCACCCCCACACTATATCTGCGATTGGGGGGGGGGGGAATACCCGTTACATATATTTTTTGTTTTATGGGCTATTCTTAGCCATTCATATCTTTATATACACAGAAGTTCTAGAAGACCCATTCCAGGTTCATTCCTACACACTAATTCCCATTAATCATGGACATAGTAAAATATACAATTTTCTTTAAATCACTCAGTTTCATTCTTTGTACATACTTTGGGGTGAATATATCAGCGCACCAGTTTTTTCATTTGCATTCTTTTAAAACATAAACAGCTTTCACCAGCAAAAACAGGATTAAAATAATAATAATAGCATGTTCTTGTATAGCGCTGCTAGTTTTACGTAGCGCTTTACAGAGACATTTTGCAGACACAGGTCCCTGCCCCGTGGAGCTTACAATCTATGTTTTTGGCGCCTGAGGCACAGGGAGATAAAGTGACTTGCCCAAGGTCCCAATGAGCCGACACTGGGAATTAAAGTAGGTTCCCCAACTCAGTGCCAGTCAGTGTCTTTACTCACTGAGCCACTCCTCCCATTAAAAGGAAACAACACAACCTATCTCATATAGGGCGCGCTGACTAAGCATAGCCAGTGATGGATTTCCAATTAGGCCCGATAGGTAGGGTGACCAGGTGTCCCATTTTAGCCGGGACAGTCCCAATTTTTTAATGGCTGTCCTGGCTGCCCCGCATTTTTTTAAATGTCCTGTTTTTTTGTGGCTGTTCCGGATTTGGCCATAAGAGCAGGGGGCAGCAGAGAGCACAGAATGCAGGCAGAGAGGAGAGCAGGGAGAGAGAGGAGGCCGGTCTGACTGCAGAGGGTGGGGGCGGGGTTAGTGACAGCGGAGCCTCAGCAGGGAGGTCCTGCTGCCAGTCAAGATGGCTTCCCCTCCCCCCCCATGCTCCACAGTGACAGGTAGGACACACAGAGAGAGACAGTGAGTGTGAGTGGCTCTGTGTATGTGTGTCACTGGCTCTGTGTATGTGTGGGTCACTGGCTCTGTGTATGTGTGGGTCAGTGGCTCTCTGTGTGGGTGTGTGGGTCAGTGGCTCTGTGGCTCTGTGTGTGGGTGTGTGTGTGTGTGTGTGTGTGTGTGTGTGTGTGTGTGTGTGTGTGTGTGTGTGTGTGTCAGTTGCTCTGGGTGTGTGGGTGTGTGGGTCAGTGGCCCTGGGTGTGTGGGTCAGTGGCCCTGGGTGTGTGGGTCAGTGGCTCTGTGTGTGTGGGTCAGTGGCTCTGTGTGTTTGGGTCAGAGGCTCTGTGTGTGTGGGTCAGTGGCTCTGTGTGTGTGTGTGTGTTTGTGCGTGTGCGTGTGTGTGTGTGTGTGTGTGTGGGTCAGTGGCTCTTTGTGTGGGTGTGTGGGTCAGTGACTCTGTGGGTCAGTGTCTCTGTGTGTGGGTCAGTGGCTCTGTGTGTGTGTGGGGGTCAGTGGCTCTGTGTGTGTGTGGGGGTCAGTGGCTCTGTGTGTGTGGGTGTATGGGTCAGTGGCTCTGTGTGTGTGGGTCAGTGGCTCTGTGTGTGTGGGTGTGTGGGTCAGTGGCTCTGTGTGTGTGGGTGTTATGGGTCAGTGGCTCTGTGTGTGTGGGTCAGTGGCTCCGTGTGTGTGTGGGTGTGTGGGACAGTGGCTCCCTGTGTGTAGGTCATTGGGTGTGTGGGTCAGTGGCTCTGTGTGGAGATAACATTTTTTTAGATCTATTTATTATATATTTATTTATCTTGCCTTTGGCTGAATCCTCCCCTCCAAATTCTATTAACATGGCCGTGCGACGTCACGTAATACACATTGCCATAACAATGAGCCACTCCGTGACGTCACGCGGCATCAAGTTGACATGACAACGAGATGCATTATAGCGCCGAGGCATCACGTGATGCCACATTGTCATGGCAACATGTCACCGTCTTATTTTTTTTTTAACAAATATTTCTTAATATATTACAAAGTGCATCTCTCACTCACTGTACATTCAGGGAGATTAACATTGCAGCAGAATCAACAATTCCAGAGTGAAAAGTAAGCATAAAAGGTCTTGGATTGTTTTACCGGGCCAAGGATAGAAGGAGTTCAGACTGAGGCCCTCCAGAAGTGTGTGGCGTGATATAAAGATGAAAAACATACCCCTTCTTTAGTAAAGCATGGGAGAGAAAACAAACGTACCCAGTAAGTGCAGGGTTGGCGTGGGTGAATCGCTCACTACGTTGCATTTACTGTATAGGAAAAAGGGCAAAACTACAGAGTGAAATGTGCATCATTCCTGGAGGCAAGAGATCTCCATCTGCATTTAGCAAACCCATCCCTGCAGATAAGAGGAGCTAGGTATTTTTGCACCTGGGGCAAGCTCCACCAACTGCCCCTCTCCCTCCATTTATTTCCTCCTCCCCTCTCCTCCATTTCTTTCCTCCTCCCCTCCTCTGTCCGTCACTAGCGCAGCTCTTGGATCTGCTCCTATGAGAGATGTGTCAGCACGTAGGAAAGTGTGTTTTGGCACAATTGCTCCATTGTTTGATGCATGTCATGTCATAGGTACAAAGCGTGTTTGTCCAGCTTCTTCCATGCGGTGCAGATTGCGGAGCAGAGAGGAGCATGTCATCTAAGCCCTAGTGGATTTTTCTTGTGGCGCAACTGAAAGGAAAATGTGGAGCAAGAAAGTCATATAAACCTGATATGTATCGTTATAATATGTGCACCTGGTAACTCACAATCTGGTGCTAACGGGGCAACATTGTTTTCAATAATGCAAACAGGAGCAAAATGTAAATGCCTTTTGGATAAAATTGCCTCGATACATCTCCCCTTTAGGGGCAGATTCATCCAGCGACTGTACAAGTTTGCGCACCCGATCCGGTGGTAACCCGTTGACTTGAATGGGAGTGAAAGCCACATTGGGTGCGCTGACCCGTACCGACGTCTGATAAACCCGCCCCGTAATCTTTTCTATTCTAGTGATTTGGGCATTATTTAAGTAATGGATAAGCCATTTTGTATTTGGATGGCAAAATTATTATTTGATGTTATTATAAAATGAAATGTATAAGGTGCCAACATATTCTGCGATGAGTAGAAGACAAAATGTAAAACAAACTTTATATTAAATATCAGTGACAGCTGGTATCATTTTTTCCAGGCTTTGGCATTGAATTGATGCCAGGGCAGCTAATAAGTATGTGATAATGTCATTTTGTTTTGCTTTGGAGAATGGCTTCTGTATAATGAATGACAGGAGGGTGAAGCACCTAGTAATATTTGTCTCAAATAAAAGAAGTGCTGTATATAGGATTTTGCAGGTACTATATGAGTCCCTCCCCGCATAGCGATTACAATCTATATTTGGTGCCTGAGGCACAGGGAGATAAAGTGACTTGCCCAAGGTGATAAGGAGTTGACACCAGGGTTGGAACCAGGCTCAACTACTTCAAAGTCAGCGTTGTTACTCACCGAGCCGCTCCTTCAACCCTTAACATGAATGTAAGATTGTAATCTTGTAATTTCCCCCTTTTTCTTTGTCAGTGTCGGTTGTTATGACCCTGATCTGCTAAGACTGTTTAAAAATGTATACAGAGATGCAAGGTGGCAGACTCAAGTTGATAAATTACCTGTATAAATAAATATTTGCTGTATACTGGGTAATGCAAATTGTGAATGTTTATCAAAGTCTCCCAGCTGTGCACAAGTATAGATAACAGCACTTAATTTTATAAATATATATTAAAAAAAAATTATGCCATTGAACAAAAAAGGATATTTTATTTTATTGCCAGTATTACTCCAGTTTTGTAGCCTCCAGACTTTGATAACAAAAAAACTAGAATATTGAACACATAATACAACTATTGCCTGAGATGGTGACATCTTATTCATGCAGTGAAACAGTTATTTAGTTCCATAATATCCCCATAGACCTTGTCCTTAAGATGATCAATGTCTAGAGTATAATTAAACAGAAACAGCAGATCTCTGTTTGGTGACATGACTGGCGATTCTTCAGTTGTACAAATATTTTGATCATCTGTTACTAGGCTAATCAATCTCCTTTTAATGTACATGGTTTCCAGTGACCCCAACTTGAGTCTCCTAGGTGCTGGATGTGATTCTAAGAAGCTTTTTAGCCTTTGTTAAATAAATGTTGTGCTTTCTCTCTTTCTTTGCTACTAGGTAACCTGTAAACAGCAAGGCTGCATTTGTGCCAACGCTTCTCGCTGTGTGGGATACTGAGATTACCAAATACATTGCTGGGCAGGATTCTCATTACTTACAACTGAACGGCTCAGCATTCAGCATGTAGTACAAAAATGTGAAATAACAAAGCATTGGGTAACAGATGATGTCCATCCGACTCACATTGATCTTCAGTCAGTATTGTTCTCTCTTCAGTTAATGTTTGTCTCCTGTGGAGTCTCTGGGAGCAAAAGTCTACTTGGGAAAATGAGTAGTGTCTCATTCCTTTGCGGAGCCCAGTATGTCATTAATTACTTACCTCCTCTTATTACCCTGACCTGTTCTCTGTTCTTGGCTTGTGCAAAATGTGTCACTCCAGTATTTATACAGAATAATGCTCAGTCTGCGATGGTCACAGTATCCCAAACCTGCTGGTATGCAGAGTAAACCATAGAGAGGAATCACTCAGGAAGCATAATCTTACTCTGATTTTATGCAAAATATTTAGAGCAGGTATGAAAACATATGACGTTTTGGGGGACCTACCCCCTCTTCAGATATGGGCACCCGTAACCTTCTTTCTTCAATCAAGGAGCCTCGAATACATTGTACCTTTTACAAAGCATCGTTCACCCAAGAGCACATTGGGTCTCCTGTGACTATTTATGGGGAGGGGGAAACAGCACCAGATTTATCAAAGAAAATTCTGATTGTAAGTTTTAGGAATTGTTCATCGATAAATCTAGTAAAACGTTTTGCTCCATATTAGTTATGTAAATTGGATACTTTGATGAAATACCTCGTCCGTGTACTCTGTGGCAGAATCTTCAGCTTTCCATGTTTGTTCACAACAGGTCTTCTATTTCCAATAACTAAACCTTTCCCTGATGGAAAACAGTAATCCTCTCGTCCTGTTCAGGCCAAGCCTTTTATGTTATTAGAGTACATGGTAATATATTGTAATATATTTTCTGTATCCTGATGCAGATATCATTTCAGAGGTTGATCACATTTGGATTTGGAAGATGCGCTCTGAAGAAGCAATGGCTCCATCTGGTTCTATGTGTCAGTACGCTCAGTAAGAGCTGAATACGAAACTTAGTCATGTAAAGTAGGACCGCTGTCTTTGAAGTGAGTGAAACTGGTTCAGTGCCCTGAACACTCCCTCTGAATTAAGCATTTCAATATCCTGAACCACTGAGTGTCACAGGAGACCAGGAACTTTTAACACCTTTTATATTTGTACCGGGATCATTCATTAGGCAAAACAAGGTAGTAGAAACAATGTAGTTTATTTCGGTAAACCCACGTACAGCAAGAAGAATTACACAATATACAGGTAAAAGTACATTTACTGAGGGTGTGGGGGGGGGGGGGGGAATCTAGGCTTTCCTAGGTGCAGGGTGCCCGCTTGGACTAGCTTACCCTGTCCGGGATATACACGGCACTCCTGGTCCTCTTTTCGGCTTCAGTTCCTAGCCGCGACCGCAACGTTCGGTTTGTAGAACTTGGCCGCAAATGGCGGGACTTAGTCTCTGCGAGGCAGACTTTCCTAGCTTCAAAACAAAGCTGGTTGCTCTGCTATTTGCAACAGAGCAACTTTGAAAAGCCCGCCTTCGCTTCATCGACACAAGTCACCGGATGGTCTGGTTCTCTGCCTCGGCCATCTCCTTACATACACTCCGCTAAGCTATCCTTAGTATGGAGGTAGGAGAAGCGACCAATCAGAGCGTGGGAACCCTATCCCACTAGCCAATAGAAACAGGGGCTCGTCTCTTGGCTGACGTCAGATGAGGGGGCGTGCCAAGCCGGCTCGGGATGCCCCGTAAGCGGGACATACAAATTGACCAGTGGGAAACATGCCGACATTCTGCCGCTTCCCCCAGTCAACCCATTGCCACCTGTTGGGCAGGCTCCACTAAGTCTGGGAGAGCATACGGGTCCTCTCCGCAGGGGGTCTCTGTTCTCTCTGAGTCTGGGGCAAAGGGAACATGGAACGTGGAAAAGCAGGGGTCACTTTAACTTTTCATGTAATGATACCTGGCCCCTGGCTTATAGTGCTAGGTAGCTGCCAGGGACCCACGGGCCCCAAGGGTAACCAGAGGGCTTAACCTTTATTATATAGCCTGGTTACCCTTGCCCGTCACACTGAGTACTTGTCCCACCAACGACAGAGGCATTTGCCAATATTCTCAGGCACCCAATGCCCGTTCTCCTTCCAATACTGTCTCTGCAAGTGTCCCAACCTACCCTTTGCAGTGTAGGGAAACCATTTCTTATCAAGAGCTTTGATGTTCGATTAACTTATGGTATCATATTTATCGTTGGTTGTATAAAAAATATATATAAATACAAAATTGCCTGGGTATATCTGCTTTATAGAGTTTTGATTATTCGACCATAATCTTGCCCCCTTGTCCCTTATCAGCATATTACGTAAGTAATAAGTAGGGTGAGCAGTGCTTTAATCAGAAATCTCTACATACAAACTCTAAGCTTATTTATTTTCTTATCTACACTCTGACTGATGGGAAATCTTTTTTGACGTTTGCCAGAAATGAACCTTCCCTTGAGGTGGTGTGCCGGAGGGAGTTGTTAAATTGATGATTCACTGGGGTGGTTGTCCCTGCATGTTTTTCTGCTCTGCTCTTGATTCTTGGTCACAACATATGTAGCAAGAGTGTCTCTGGTGCAGCGGACACCTGCAGTCACACAACCACGATAGTCGCGGCATTGGAGGATTAACTCTACCGGGGTCCAATTCGGAAGCATAGACCTCCCCCCCAAGTCCAATGCCGAGGACTTTTTCAGCCACAGCACCGGAGACAGCAAGTCTGACTACATCTGTATACAGCAAACGACAGAGAAGCCCAATGCTACATCCAATATGACAAAGATACCCAGTAAATAAGTAATAGAGGTAAATGACAAATTTTAATCCAAATAGAGATATATTAGTATTTTATCTGGTAGTGTTAGGACCTGCGAACAGGAGTCTGCCTTGTCGTGGCTCGCAAGCTTACAACACTTTGGCCAAAGGGTTAAACTAAATGACCCTTTTTCAAGAGAATAGATAAGTATTTTACTTTTTGTCATATTGGATTTAGCATTGGGATTCTCTGTCGTTTGTTGTATACATATGCCACGCTCAATAGCTCTCCTTTTTGACACTTATATACAGTACATATATATTTTGTGGGGGCTCAGGGGTTCCCAAAAAGAGCTTGCTGGGGTTTTGTGTGTTTTGTTACATCTGTATACAGTATGTAGTATAGCATTCTGAACTTTGTTTCCTCACTGAACCAGTTTCAGCAACCTCCTTCTTTCCTCATCACTCATCAGTGCTGCTCAGCTGTCCCCATCACTTAAACCTCTGTTTCCAGGGTAGAGCTGGAGGGCACAGAGAAGAACAGACATCCAGAGTGCCATCTCAGAAGCCTAAGGTCCAAAATGAAGACCCATGCCACAGGTTCACCATCCTTGTTCTTGGGCCTATGTGCCAAGATCCACAACCTGGTGCGAAATAAAAACGATTGTGTCATTTTGCGTCAGTGTATCAGGTGTTGTGTGTTCATTTTGATTGTTTAAGCAGTAATCATTTGCATCATGAATCACATGGAGAACAATAGGAGGAGTTACCACCATCCCTGCCAGTGGAGTATTAACTGCTCGTATCAATTTCCTCAGCTTTAGTAGTGGCGTTTAAATGATTACTTTTGAGCCGACAATAAGATTGCATAAAACCTCAATAATTCCTCCAAACACTCCTATTGAGGTATCCATTAAATGGATCACTCAGTCAAACAGGGACAAAATGATGCATCATTGCTTAGAGACACTTTAAAAATGCTTTACTAGGCAGGCAGATTCCCGGGGGCTAGTACTATGTTCCACTGGGGGTTAGTGGTCTCCTGTTGGCAGCCCTGCCACTAAACATCAGTTTAACAGCAATACTATTATCTTAAGAGCTTGATAAATAGCACCTATGGACTTACGATGCCAAATAAAAAATGAATAGACCCAGGGCCGGTTTGAGAAGTTCGCCACCCATAAGCCGCCACTTAGCTTTTTCCCTCCCTCCTCCTCCTGCAGCGTCGCCGTTACTGCAGAGGAAACCCCCAGATTAACTCTAACTGCCTGCACTGGTACCAGGGCTTATGTGTTATTCAGGGCAGCTTAGTAGCCAGCAGGATAGATGGCTATACACTGATGAAGAGAATTGTCCTTATGCTCAAACACCTCATTCTTTTCCGGTCACCTTGATTTCTGAGGAATATATTACTTTATAATGAAACTATATTGAACCTGTTGAAAACTGTTGAACAGCCAGCACGATACAAAGAACTGGCAAAACAACATAAAATAATATTAACATAAAATGGACACATGTTCAAATATTATTATATGTAATAGAGCAGTGTCTGTTAAATATTTTCACAAGGTAACACCCCTATTTAATTCTCCAAATACATGTAGCAACCTTACATTTTAATGTCATACTTCTCCGTCATATTTTCTGGTTTCTCAATTTCTATTATGCTACACAGCATTGTAGGATACTTAAGCAAATGTTGTGCTATGACAGGGTGGCTAAATCAGAGGAAAAAATGAAAATGTACCTGCTGCAAAGGAAAGACTCAACATACACAGTTAGCAGGAAATGTAAGGCAGGTTATTGTCTTTGGAGCATACAGTACTGTATGGAGGAGTTTGGTTTAGTTGTTTTGCCCTAGTGGAACACAGCGGGTCAATATTGTATTTTATCCTGAATTGTATAATCAGAAAGTTCAGCTCTAGGGAGGTGTAGGTTTAGCATAGTAAAAAAATAATTGCTGAACTGCACCATAGCGACACAGATCCGCACCAGGTTGTGATACTTTTTAGCAGATCAACATAAGAGAGTTCTTCATAGATTAAATAATACTGTACAGAGCTTTCCAAGCCTCATAGCTTTCTTCTTCAAGTACACATTCATTTTATCTGTGTACAACTAGAAAGTTGATCATCTAAAAGCTATCACATCCTACAGATGTATCAGACATTACTGCACTCCCGGACGCTTTTCATTTTTTGCGTCAACTCCTGTGAGTGCGTTGCCAGTCGTGTCTGTATCCTGATGTTATTGTTTGTGCTGTCAGACTCTTTACTAACTCTGCGAGCGTGCTTACCTTTCCTGCAACATATATCTATATGTGCCAGGGTCCCCATTGGTCCTTGTTCAACCCCTTACCTCCAAGTGTGCTGCGGATGCGCGCTGATTCATCTGGCGGATACCGGGAGTGTTGCTGGGGTGCACGGGTGTCAGAGGCAACGTGCACGCGCTTATGGTGAGTGAAGGGAGGGTAGTTAGGCAGGGCGCCGCCATCTTGTATACGATCACGCATGCGCAAGATCCGGCGCATGCACAGTGGATCCCAAGGCCGACGGCCATTTCAGAAGCACGCATGCGCAGTAGAGTGCTAGGAGTGGTGGCCATTACAGTGAGGGTTCCACGGGGACTACAGCCCCCAGAATACCCAGGGGCAAGGTATCACATATTGCAGAAGAGCAAATAGGATTCCAGAGGGCAGGAGGTGTGTGCAAGGTGTCTGTGACCCCTGCACTAGGCCAGAGACCCCCTTAGGCCCCAGCTACGCCCGACTCCCCATCAGCTTGTGGCTGCTGTAGGGACAGACCCAGTAGTTAGGGACACTGCCCCTGTAGTACAAGCGTGACGGACACAGCCGGGACACGGCTGCATCCTGGCATCAGTGATCTGGCACCAGATCACCACACAGAGAGAGAAAGAGAGACTTTCTTCATGATGGAACCATCCACGCGGGATGCCACCCCACATAGCTTCGCTGACGTCATCACTGGTTCACAGATCCCTTTCTTCTATCTTCCGGCCATACCCGGATATAGGAGCACCTGGGAAGGTACTACAAGTGCACCAACTATAACACCATCAGTTCTTGTGGGCAGCGCTGTCACCCACATTTAGGTGGGCTAATTCCCATGGACACCGGGGAGGTTAGGTGCCCAGAACACCTCAGTACTGTGGGGACACATCCAACAGGTGTGGACATTGGTTGGAGGACACTGTGGGGTTACGGCCCTGCGAAGCCTAGTTGATGGGGACGCGGTAGTATTGTTCATTATATTATGCTCACAGTAAACTGTTATTCTCATCAGTGTTGTACTCTCTGCTGTATTGGGTCCTGTCATGGGCCTATCCCACATAGTAGGATCCCGTCCAGGTGGAGGCGCTCACCAGACGGATCAGACACACCCCAGGCTCCCAGCAGCGGAGGCTCTGGCCTCCTGTGAGCTGCAGGACACATAGTATCCGCGGACGGAATTGCCAACGATCCCGCCAAAATAGAAGCCGCGGTGAACTGGCCCAGACCAGAGAACATCGTGGAACTACACTCATTCCCAGGCTTCTGCGGTTACTATTGCCGCTTTGTGGAAGGGTATTTCAGCCGAGCAAAGGTCCTGAACAACCTGCTCAAGATATATCTCAAGGATACCGGCAAAAAGCCACCTCCGCGCGAACCCCGTTTGGCGACAAATGGATGGTCGCCTTTGAAACAGCATTCAACGGCCTGAAAGGGAGCTTAACGGAGGTGCCCGTTCTGGCGTACACCGACCCCGAGCAGCCCTACATTCTTCATGTAGATGTGAGCCTCAATGGCCTAGGTGCAGTTTTACACCAAAAGTACCAGGCTGGCCTCCGACCAGTGGCTTACGTCAGCCGCAGTTTGACCCCCAGCGAGCAGAATTATCCTGTCCAAAAGTTGGAATTTCTTGCTCTTAAGTGGACAATCGTGGACAAACTCAATGGTGCGGTCAGATAACAATCAATTGACGTACATACTGACGTCCACCAAACAAGTCGCCACCGGCTACCGATGGCTGGAAGACCTCTTAAACTACTAGTTCACACTGAAGTACAAGTCGGGGCCCCTGAACATTGGAGCCGATGCTCTATCCCGAAGACCGGGACTGGATACCACCCCTGACGATAACCTTTGGGAGGATATTAAGTGTCATATATTTTTTTAACCGCTGTTTCCGGATTAGAGACAAACATTTGAAGGTCATTTGCAAAAAGAGCCAACTTCACTTCCTTATTTCCCATTTAAAAACTTTAATGTCTGCATGTCCCTAAGGAACATAGTCAACGGTTCCATTGCTATGTTGAATAGCAATGGCGACAAGGGACACCCTTGCCTTGTTCCTCTGTATAAATTGAATTCCTGGGAGAGTATTCCCGCTGCCATAATCCATGCCTTTGGACCCTCATACATAGTTCCAATCATGTTAAGAAACATGCCCGATATTCCGATTCTTTGAAGTATATCAAATAAAAATTCCCATCTAACATTATCAAAGGCTTTTTCTGCATCTACCGAAATAATTACATTGTTCCTATTATCTTGTGGATTTGACTTGGTCCAATAAAGGACTCTAATACTTTTCTTACAGCTGCGACAGCCTTTTATTCTAAATCAGCTGAAGCCGCGACGCTCTGATAACCGCAGCCAGACGCAGTCTGTTTTCTTTTTTTTTCGTGCTGTTTTCGTTATGTTAGCGCTCGGATTTTTAGCTCTGTCTGCAATACTGCAATACCGTCTAGAAACTCAGGCGCAAAACATTTTATGCGCAAATATTTTGTTGAACTGATAATCCATCAAAGAGCACTCTCCCCCTCGTCCCCGCACACACACTAGGCTCAAGTATTTCAACTTCTTATCTACAGTACAGTATAATGGATGGCTTTCTGGCTTGAATCTTCCCGAGCCTGTCATCACATTCCTGCGCATGCGTGTATGACTTCCCATTCAATTACTGTAGAAGTTCAAGTCTGACAAAAAAGTTTTTTTTTTCCGTTTCTCGACAAAAGTCTGCATAACAATTCTTGATATTCTGAGAATCAATCAGTACGAATGCGCATGCGTGTATAACTTCCCATTCAATTAGAAGTTCAAGTCTGAAAAAAAAGTTGTTGTTTTTTGTTATTTTTTTCCGTTTCTCAACATGTGTCTGCACACACACAAGTCTCAAGGACAAGGCTCAAGGATTTCAAGTTCTTATCGACACCTCTCACAAACCATTAATTTTCAAATGGTTGGCTTTGTGGCTTTAATCTTCCCGAGCCTGGTCTCACATTTGTGCGCCTGCGTGTAATTCTCTTTGGGACCTTGTTGATTATTAATGCGCATGCGTGTATAACTTCCCTTGAACGCGGTCAAGCGCGTGGCATCCTGAAAAAGCCACCGCAAAATAACCAAGAAGTGTTAAAATAAAAGCTACCGCGGCTGTATGTTTTTTACTGAAGATCTACACTGCGGCCAGCCTGTCTGCCAGAATTTTTGAGAGAATTTTTACATCCTGATTTAATAAGGATATAGGTCGATATGAACCTGGCATTAGAGGGTCTTTACCTTCTTTATGTAAAATTCTGATGAAAGCTGTTTTCCCTGTTTCCAAATATAGCGCAGATGTAGACTGAAGGGGTTCAGATTGAATGCAGCTGTGGTTCCAAATTCCTTTGTCCCTGTGGGTCATTACCATTCCAGAGGGTGATGAAACACAGCAGTAAGCAAACACAGATATTAACCCTTATCACTCTGGTTCTGTGCAGAGGGGAGCAGCTCTTGCGGAACCCCCTCGGGCATCCGCCTTTGGGGCAACGCAGATGTAGACTGAAGGGGTTCAGATTGAATACAGCTGGTGTTATGTACTGAAATAAAGCCTGCGTAACTTGTTTTGCAGCCTTAAGACTATGATAATTACTTCCTATTTTTTTCTGGACCTCAGAAAATCTATAGACAATCAAGTTAAATTGCTTACTTCTCCAAACACAGCTTCAATCTGAACAAGGTGGGCAAATACAAAGTCTACTGTGTCTCAGATTTGCTTAATGTTAGTTAGTAAATATGGTCCCTCAGACTCATGACATAAACAGAGCATTCATTGTAAACGTGCCTTTCTGGACATGATTGTGGATTACTAAGGTTACTGTAATGTTAAACAGTAATAATTGGGAAAAGTTATTGTGCAGACACACATTTCTACACCCAATAATAGAAAGGATTTGTTGAGACATCCCTGGGATCTGTGCAACGCTTGGCTGAGTAATATACACTAAAAGCAAGTAACAAAACCAAACAAAACCATTAGGGCTGAATTACAACTTAAGTTTATAATTAACAGGTTTTTGTTTTTTTTCAATATGTCTATATAAATTTAGGTCACTAAAATACCTCCTATCCAATTGAAGCTCACTCCCTCCCACATTTAAATGGTTAAAAGCTCACTCCATGGCATCTCCCACTATCAGGGGAACTTGCCTGCATGCAGTGTGATTGTGACAAATCTATTACAGAGTGCTTTTCCTGGTAATGTACAGGTTAATAAAAGCTTCAATCAGACTTAGAACTTTTGCAACTTATATTGACAGATTTATTATAAATCATTCTTCCTGGCAATGCACAGGTTATTAAGAATTTATATTAGTGTAGGGACCCTTGAACGTGGTCTGCCGTGAAGTTTGGCTCAAGGGCTTACAACAATTTGGCCAAAATGTTAAACTAAAAGACCATTTTATTTATTAGTTATTTATACATGTATATTTAGGCACTGTACCGTATATAAGTTTTTCTGGATGTGCACTGAGCTTTGTCTGTGTTTTATGTTATGTCTCTGGTTTTAAATATAAATTGCCATGCTCAGTAGCACTCCTCTGTGAAACTTATATGCTTATATATATGTTGTGGGTATTTTGGGGGTTCAATTTGAGCTTGTAGGTGTTCTGTATGTTTCACTAAAATATTAGACATAAACCTAATTATGGCTGGTAGAACATAATTACTTCTTGCTCTATGGTCTCTGTTAGTCTCCAAACATACCAAATAGATTGTAAACTCCATGGGGAGGAATTCCCTTTTCTATTGTAATTTTTTTGTTTGTTGTATTTACAGTATAGCATTGTAATTCTCTGTATTATATGGTCCTTCTTGTAAACTGCTGGGTATATTGTCGGTGCTAAATAAATTAAATAATATATACATAATAAGTATGTGTTTTGTCATAAATTGATGTAATTTAATAAATGCAGAGTGTGTGTATCACAGTTTCCCTGATGCAAAATTGGTGCATAAAGCTATATAAATGGGAATTTAAGGAGAGTTTTACCACCTTCTTTGTAGTATGCTTTCCATCTGCTCCTGCAAGAAGTTTCATGAATATCTTTTCTTTCCTTCAAGATCATAAACTCATTACACAATTCTATCAAGCAAGGTCAATTGTCATGGTACCAAAAGGCTGTAAAAGGCTTTTATGTTCTAAAGAATTATAAATAAAAGCTGAGAAATGCAGCCCCCTGTGACTTGTAGGATATAAAAAATAAATGTACTTAAGAAGGGTATGAAAATAAGTTAAATAAGTATATAGAATAAGTGAAAACAGTAAATAAAGCTTCTATATAAACTGACAAATTGTGTAGATTAAATAGAGTGAAAGTGGGAGGACATACTGTATGTATTGTTGCATAACTACATGATTCCCAGTATTGTATTAAGTTTAAAAATTGTGCGCGATATTTATAAAATGTATATAATAAATGTATTTTATAAATATATTTATAAAATGCTCATTGATGAAATTGGGCCCCCCCTTAGAGAAGTGTTCAAAGCAATTCTAGATAAAAAAGATAATATAGAGACGGGTAAAACTGCCTTTGTAAGAATAATCCATAAAGAAGGGAGAGACCCTTCGAACCCAGAATCCTATGGACCAGGGGAGCGCAAATTTTTGCAGCTGCGCCCCCCTGCCTTCCCTCCGCTGGTGCTCGCGCCCCCTCCCTTACCTTGATGCGGCGTCAAATGACGCAGCGGGATCATGTGACGTCACGTGACCCGCAGCGTCATTTGACGCGTGTGACATCACGTCACATCAAATGACCCCGTGGAGTTATTTGACGCCGCGTTGCCATGGACACGAGTGACGCCGGCAGAGTCAAGGTAAGTATAGCGTTGCAGAGGCCTCACAGTATCCCCCGGCATTTTATTTAAATGCCTCAGGGAAGAGCGCAAGGCCTCTGCAACCGCATGTGCCCCCCGGAAAAATCTCGCGCCCCCCACTTTGCGCACTGCTGCTATAGACCAATCTCTCTTTTGAACGCGGACGTAAGGATAGTATCCAGGCACACCATAAGAAAGATGAAACAAAACCACGTTGCCAAAAAATATGAAAGAATTGCAGAAGCATTGGATGCGAATACTTTTTGGCAAACTTGGAAACATCTGGATACAAAACAGAATAACAGAGACCTGGCCATTCAGAATGGCAACATCTGGAAAAACTACTTTGAGGACCTTTACCAAGAAATCACAGAAGAAAACCTGACGCAAGAACAAATCCTCACCAAACAAACAACACTGGAGAACATTATAAAAGATAACCAAACCCCCCCGGACATACCAACCACAATCCAGGAAATAAAAGAAAAATAATAAAAACCAAGGAAGCCTGTAGACCAGATGGCATTCTACACGAGATGCTGAAGTACAGCAACCTATCTATAGAAGAAGCTCTACTCAAAATCTTCAACCTGGTCCTCTCTACTGGCTGTTTCCCTGAACTGTGGAACTAAGGACTGATAACCCCTATCCACAAGAAAAGAGACAGACTGGACCCATCCAATTACAGAGGCATCTGTGTCAGCAGCACCGTGGGAAACTGTTCAACAGCATCATGAACAGCAGAATCCTCACCTTCCTGACAGAGCAGAGTGTACTGGGTAAGAAACACACAGATACCCAGTAAGCTCATATTTCCTGGAACCAGGGTCACGAATGATGTATGAATGATTCCAGTAAGCTCAACTCATGTCCTCCCTCTTCCAAAGCATGACAAGTCCTTAATGTCTTTCTTAATTTTATTGCTGGATTAGAAAACACAGGAACTTGTAGGTGTAGTGTAGGTAGAGAGTGCTTCTCTATGTGGGATGCTTCTATGGGGGTTAGACTATGGTAAGAGAGAAAGGCCTTACCAGGGGTGGATGCAGACAGGTCTGTACTCACTGTGATCTAGGGTGGAAAAGGAAGTGAGGGGCAGGGGTCACACTAAAGGTTGAGTGAGACTGCACTAACTGTCAGCAAAAGACAGGGGAGAACATGGGAAAGTCCATTAACTGGGAGGACTGGAGAAGCTGCAGTAGCAGTTCACTGATTACGTGCTCAGAGGCAAGAAATGCAACATTGTTGCATGTACACAGGCACAATATGTGTGTGCAAACTCCATGCAGCTGAGAATAAGATCTGACAGGCAGAAACTGCAAAGGAGAGAGGGGGGTGAGTCAGAAATGTAGTTCGTGTTCCATGACACTCCCCTTCTGGTATCTGTAGATACCACTATATAACAGACTATGTGGAACATGTGTGCAATGCATAACAAAGATAACATCACATTCTCAAACAATGCAAGAGTCCATGTCCACATAGCGATGTGACACCGGCCGGTATCACTGGTATCAAGGTCCCTTGGCCAAGGTTCTTTGGCAAAGGATGCAGGGTGGATGCACAGCTCCAGGTTTGCTGGTTGCACCACAATGTCTTTGTATAAAAGTCTCTGGCACTGTTTCCTTTTAGTCTTGTAAGAGAACAGTCCTTTCGTCTCTGTAATTTCACCCACAGAGTGTATCCCCTTGTAGGTATACCAGCCGTGGCAGCCTGTTGCAATATCACCTGGTGTTTGGCAGAAGGAGAGGGCTTTTGGCTCCTTGTGGGAGCGGATTACTGTCCCTGGAAAACTGGTTGTCGAATGTAATCCACTGAAGGGGGCGTCGTTCAGGGAGACTCCCTGAAGCTGAGCGCTGGGGTTGAACATTACCCAGATTTGATCGGGTTCCTGAGGGTGGTAGGCCCCAGGTGATTGGAGGTACCGACATTCTTCACCTTCCTCCATTAGAGGTGCTGGCTTTGCGTGGCCGGTAAAGAATATCTTCTGGATGAAGACCACAAAGTTGTTTTTGGTCTCTGGTTCCCTTTGTGGGCCGCAGAGGTGCGAGGTGAACCTAGAGATGGCATGTTATCCATTGTTTTGGAAGCGCCTCCTTGGTGAACGGAATGGTAGCGGAGTCACCCGACTGCTCAGTCCGTCTTTAGAGAGCTCCTTGACTGTTAACTTCGGGAATCCTCTATCTTCCCTTGATGGTGTTTGCTTGTCATCGTTCCTTGTTGTCTGGAACGCTGTGCACCGTAGTTCATCGGTACATTTCTTGCACGAGAACATCTCCGCGTAGTTTGGTGAAACGCTTTTGTGTTTCTTTGTTGACTGCCATCGTGAGGTTGTTTTCTCCCCGGACATGACGAAGAACAGTCTCTTTTGTCCTTGTAAATCCTTTTGGGAAATGTCTCTGCAACTGTCCCCTCTTACGTGTTTGAACGAACAGTCCTTTTGACACTGTGGCTTCGCCTGTGGGGCGCAATCTTTTGCGGCTATGCCAGCCGTGGCAATTGGTTGCTCTGTTGCTTGATACTCTGTGGGGAGGAACAACTGTACGTCTTAATTGTGCCCTTGCTCGCGGGAGCATTGTCTGATTGTTTGTTGTTTTTAGGACGATCCCTTTGTCGGTCACCTTTGGGAGGTTACTCTCTTCCTTCGGTGGAATCGACTCATCATCCTTGGCTGTCTGGACTGCTGAGCATCCTAAGCCATTGTCGCATCCCATCGGCGTGAGGATGTCTTTGTTGGTCTCAGGGGTATGACCTTGTCTTTTCTCTTCACTTGGCCCTTCGGTCACTTGGAGATGGCCAAGACATGGTTCAGGGAGAGATGTGTGTCCACATTCTGTCACCTCCATTCTGCGGGCATCAACGTAGTCTTGCCCGTGCTCTTTGTTAGTGCACGAGTTGCCCACTATCACCCATCCTAGGTCGAGTCTTTGGGCGTATGGCGCGTTGTTGGGTACGTTGTGCTGTTTACGGACTTTATGTACCCTCATGATGTCCCTACCGAGCAGCAGCAGGATCTTGGCGTCTTGTTCCACCGGCCGGATGTGGTTGGCTATTCCTTTGAGGTGGGGGTAATGGAGTGCCACGTCTGGTGTGGGTATCTCGTCCCTGTTTGTGGCCATGTGGTTGCACTCGATGAGTGTGGGAAGGGGCATGTTCACTTTGCCGTCTATTGAGCATATGGTGTAGCCATTCACTCTTCTCCCTGTGGTCTCCATTTGCCCTGCGCACGTTCTGAGAGTGTAAGGAGAAGCACCATCTTGTATGTTAAACATGTCGAAGAACTCTGACCTGACCAGTGATCGGTTGCTCTGGTCGTCGAGGATTGCGTACATCCGAATAGCCTTCTCAGGTTGTCCCTGGGGGTGCACTGCGACAAGGCATATTTTGGAGTAGGACATTTTGTCACCTTCTTTTCCGCAAACTTCAGTGCGCTGAGATGTGACGGATGTTGACTCTCCTTCTTCTTTCTCCCCGCCATGCTCCGCTATGGAGGATGGGTTCTTGAGTCGGTGGAGTGTCATCGCCTCTGGGTGTAACGCTGTCACGTGCTTGTCACTCTCGCACATTGTGCATTTGATCTCTTCCTTACAGTCCCTGGCTAGGTGAGTCGTGGAACCGCAGAACTTGAAGCAAACTCCGAATTCTCCAAGTAACCTCTTGCGTTCCTCTAGGGACTTCATCCTGAAGAGTGAATCTTCGACTGCTTCGGGGCTGCCATAGGACTCTTCTAGCCTTTCCCATACTAGGTCAAGACCTACTTGGGGTTGATGCGCGTTTGCTGTCCGAAGTCTCTGCGCTTGCTCCCTGGATACGTTCCCCAGGAACTTGACTAACAGGTTGAGCTCTTCCCTTGCTGAGAAGTCCAAGCTGTTGATTGCGTCTTTGAACGTGAACTTCCACGTCCAGTAGTTCTCAGGGCGGTCGTCGAAGCTGATGAGTCCTGCGTGCACCAAGTCGCGCCGGATCATGTACTTGGCTATGTCTGTCAGACCTGAGACATCGGCGCGTTTGCCCCGTTCTGAGGTAGTTGCTGGGACGGTCTGTGCGGTCGCCTCTTCCTTGGCGTGGACGCGTGATGGCTGCTGGCTAGTGTGAGGGGCTGTTTTCTCCCGCGTGGGTGTACCTGGATGGCGAGCCCGTTGTGGTGCATCCGTGTGCGCGCTGGCATGTGGATCACTTTTGTGGCTATCCCAGGCAGCATGTGCCATTGATGGAGCAGCGTCTTCTCCTCGTGGTCCTAGCAAGTCTTCGGTATCTGTGGAGTCGCTCCACCCGTGTTGAGATGGTGCGCTGGTGTTTACACTGAAGAGGCTCCTTACGTAGTCTTCAGTGCGTCGGGCTGGATCCTCTGAGGCTATCCGTCTGTACGGTAGCTCCCCGCCGTCCTGTCTCGCGGCTGCTTCTAGGACTTCGGCTTGGGCTATGGCGGCAGCGGCGTCCTCTTCATTGCTTAGAGCCTCTAGATCCGCGTCTAATTCGGCCTTTCTACGCGCATTGGCAGCGGCGGTGGTAGCAGCGGCGGCGTTGGCAGCGACGGCGGTAGCAGCGGCGGCGGCATTGGCAGCGGTAGCAGCGGCGGCCTCCTCCTCCTCTTCTATGCACGCCTTTTCTGCCCTTACAGCCGCCTCTCTCCGACCATATTCGGCCCTGGCACGTGCGGCCTCTGCGGTGACTCGCGCCTTGGTAGCGTTCGCGCTTGCGCTGGACGCGTTGGATTGTGCTGATCTTGCTGACCTGGATGAGTGTCTGGACGCGGTCTCTAGGAGGAGCTCTTTTCTCACGCTTTGCGCGTCTGTGATAGCAGTCCGCACGCGGCTGTCACGTGTAAGGTCAATGTCATTTTGTAAATCTCTTTCTTGCAGGCTTTCGCTGGTGTTGGCCCTGGTCAGGTAAGTAATGTATGCTTCTGACAGTTCTTGATAACGCGAGTAATCGGTCCTTAATTGCGTTATTGCCTGCTCGAGCTGTTGCGCATAGTTGCCAATGCTACTAACGTTGTGTATTCCCAGTGTGGTTGTGCTCCAGGCCAACTCTAATTTAGCGCGGTGTGCTTCAATGTCACTCTCATATTTTTCGCGGCCCTTTTGTGTCAGTGTGACTGTCCGTTTGGGCCTTGCGCCTGCCTGCGCTTGTCGCAGATGCGCAGCGGTCTCTGTGTCTGAGAGATCGCTTTCCTGCGTGATATCTGGTGAGGCTCTGAGTTCTGCCATGCTGTAGGTGTGTGTAGGCCTTTTGCCAGTGCGTGTGGCGTGCAGTCTTTTACCTTGTCAGCGATGGGCGTCTGTCTCAGATGATGCCGAGCGGTGTCCTGCAGCGTGCAGCGTTGGGGTAGCTGTACTTACAGGTGTCCGTTGGCTTGGCCCTCACTGTGGGGCTGAGCAGCGGGTGGACTCCGACAGAGAAAAAGGCAGTTAGGTATTGTGAGAGAAGCACTGTTTGTTGCAAGGCTGCTGTGCAGTTGCAGAGGCTGCTCTGTGTTGGCTGTGTAAGCAGCAGGCTGCTTGCAGTTTTGAGCTACTGGTGCTTCCTTTGTGTGGTGTAGAGCAGGGGGCGCAAACTTTTTTCGCTGCGTCCCCCTGCCGGCTGTCCCCTCACTCCCGCGCCCCCCTCCCAACCCCAACTTACCCGCGCTCCGGCGTAATGACGTCACGTTGCCATAGCAATGTGACGTCACATGACCTCGCAGCGTCATTTTGACGCCGCTTTGCCATGGCGACACAGGGAGGAAGCCGCCGGAGCCACAGTAAGTTAGGTTTACAGAGGCCCTGCAGCTCCCCCGGCACTTATTTAAGTGCCTTCGGGAAGCGCGCGGGGCCTCTGTAAACCCCGCGCCCCCCGTCGGCAGTGTCGCGCCCCCCCTGGGGGTTGTGCCCCACAGTTTGCGCACCGCTGGTGTAGAGGTTGCTCTGTATAGCTGTGTAAGCTGCTTGCTTGTACTGCTGTAGAGGCCACTCTGTTAATGGAGTCTGGAGTAGCAGCTCCTGTAAGTGTCTGTAAGGCACACGATAATCTTTTCACTGTTCTGTTTAAACTGCTGCTTGTTTTGCAGAAAGCTGTAGCAGTTTGCTGTATAGCTGTGTAGAGCTGCACTTTTGTAGCATGAAGGCTGTGAGTGATAGCTTCTGCGTAGACCTCTAATACACGGTCTCTCTCTTACTTTCCTGGAACCAGGGTCACGAATGATGTATGAATAATTCCAGTAAGCTCAACTCATGTCCTCCCTCTTCCAAAGCTTGACAAGTCCTTAATGTCTTTCTTAATTTTATTGCTGGATTAGAAAACACAGGAACTTGTAGGTGTAGTGTAGGCAGAGAGTGCTTCTCTATGTGGGATGCTTCTATGGGGTTAGACTATGGTAAGAGAGAAAGGCCTTACCAGGGGTGGATGCAGACAGGTCTGTACTCACTGTGATCTAGGGTGGAAAAGGAAGTGAGGGGCAGGGGTCACACTAAAGGTTGAGTGAGACTGCACTAACTGTCAGCAAAAGACAGGGGAGAACATGGGAAAGTCCATTAACTGGGAGGACTGGAGAAGCTGCAGTAGCAGTTCACTGATTACTGCTCAGAGGCAAGAAATGCAACATTGTTGCATGTACACAGGCACAATATGTGTGTGCAAACTCCATGCAGCTGAGAATAAGATCTGACAGGCAGAAACTGCAAAGGAGAGAGGGGGGTGAGTCAGAAATGTAGTTCGTGTTCCATGACATCATATAAACCCCCAAAATTACCACAATATATATAAGTGGCACTGTATACTACAAAAAACAAAACACAAAGGAAGCCCAGAGCTACATCCAATATGACAAAAATACACAGTGAAATATATATATATCTTTTAAAAAAAGGGTAATTTAGTTTAACCCTTTGGCTAAAGCATTATAAACCTGCGAGCCACTTCAAGGCATGACCAGATATCGCAGGTTTCCTCAGACTGATTGCGATGGGTCACAGATAATGTCACTCCTGAGGAAATATGATAGTACAGGGTTGATGGGGGAGATAGTAAATGTGGAATCTTATGCCAGACCCTGTTCGGAGGCTGTATGGTGAGAACTTTGATCTTAATCTTTGAAAATGCTATTATCTGTTTTTACTTTATATTATTATTTGTGTTAATGTGTTGAATTTTGAAATTATAAGTATGATGAGCAATACTAAAAATTATTGTGTAAAAGTTCTGTGTATCTTATTGTTTTTCTGTATTGTAATGTTGTTGTTTAATGCTCGTAAACTCAATTAAAAACAACATAAAAAAAGAGATGTCTTTATCTAATGTACTACCTAATATAAAGAGAAATGAGAACACTAGCTAATTACGACTACGTAGGAAGCCTACTTTGGCGAAACGCGCTGACTGCAGAGGAGACGGAAGCGATGTATTGCAGTGAAGGGGTCGGCCACCGTATGTGACGGAAGGCGCTGGAACAGAGAGAGCCAGTCGCTCTGCATTGAGGTCTGTTCTGGACACCCCGGCGACAATACAGATTCGGCCCACGCTGACACAATCTTTTAAACTGATATTGTAATTATTTTAAATTTGTGCAATACCATTTAGAAACATCGTTTCGCTACAGTATATATTTTTGTACATATTACACTATGTCTTGACTCTGTTTTGCTTTTAGCTATTATTGAAGAGAGATCCATTGACAAGAGGGGTTCCTTCTTCTGTGCCACGGGAGGTTCCACTTCCCAGAATACCACGGATCAGACAGTGTGTTAGTGCATGGATTGAGACTCTACGCAAGTATAATAATAGTTGCACATTTATTACACCATGAAATTACTTTTTTGTCATTTTTGGTTTAAATCACCTGTGCTCCCCATAAACACATAAATCAACCATTGTATGTTCCAGACCAAAGTCCAAATGTATAGATGTAAGGACCCAGAAGAGGTTGTGTGCTGTATTATAAGCAATTTTTGTAGGCTGTTCCTTTTAAATAGTGTATATTTGTGCGTATTATTTGGTAAGAAAACAAGCACTATAATTTCACTGTCTGCTGAACAACCACACAATTCTCCCTCTTTACTAAAAGATCTGAAGCAATTGCATAAAGCATCCTTTACTAGTTTGTTTACTTTAAAAAAAAATGTCTCCAACCAAAATGTTACAACGATTGTTCACAGCATTTCTGGTCTGCGAAATCCTGATTTACAACAGAGCTGATCTTTATCCAGCAAAAGGAAGAAGCTTTGCAGCTTATGATGTTTTTCCGCAGACTCTTTCACAAGATCTGAAAGTTGTACGTTGACAGGTCTAAGGCTATTGGAATCCTTTTGTCACAAATGGCGAAGAAGACAAAAAATAAAAAAGCAATTGCTTAGTCACCGATTCTGGTGAATAAAACGTAATAGAAAAATAACTTTTCATGAATAGATCAGTCTAACCTATACTTTATCTAATGTATAACAGCTACGGCATTATATGAACGGGAATCCTGTGTTTCAAACCCAAAATCAATATGTGCTCATTAAATATAAACAGTATTTTGTTTTTTTATAACTGCTCACTTGGAAATAAACGGTCATTATTTCTTATCTATATTTGATACATTTTTGCATCCTGAGTGTTGTCCTTCCCACACAGGAAGGACTCATCAAATGTTATTTTTCTTGTTAACTCAGAACTGTATGTTTCAGAAAGTTAGAAATTCCTGTCATACACGCAGTTTAACCTCAAACAAACACTCCTTCCTGGTCTGATGCATTACACACAAGATGATGTCAGCCTTTAATGAGGAAAAATACCATATCCATGGTGAACAAATGGCATTGGTCAAAGAATGATGATACCAGCAGGATAAGGAGTTCCAGTGCTTTCTTATGTTCACCTCTAAAATTACAGAGACTTCTTTTTTACTTTCTGTTGAAAGAAGAGAGAAAATGCATAGTCAGTTTACCGTTAAAAAAAAAAAAAAATCCCGGAATCCGCCATGATCGGGAAATAGAATTGAGGTAAGTGGACTCTACATTTTTTCTTCTCCCATTCACAGTTCATGGCAGTGATACTAATGGGAAATACCCAAGCTGTAATAACAACAAAGAATATGTACAAGAAATAAATCTGAAATATTTATTCTCGAATCACAATTTGTAACACCTTCTGTTCAAAGCTTGTGTCCGCAGAGGACTGGATGTCAAGTGTTTAATGTTTAATACACGTGTCAAAGGATGAACATACAGCCGCTTTACGTAACTCAGCAGGTGATGCTTGGACCTTGAGAGCCCATGAGTTGGCTACAGCTATGGTTGAGTGTGCCTTAAAATTCTCAGAGACCTGAATCTCCCTGTGTCTGTATGCATCTCAGATACAAGTGGTGATCCAGTGTGCAATCGCAGCTATAGGATCCGCCTGTCCATTTCTAGTATCTTGTGGAATGACAAAAAGCTTATATGACTTCCTGAAGTCTTGCACAATTTTTAGATAAGGTTTCACACATCCTACTATGTAGATCTCCCTCTCTTGGATTTGTTTTTGGTTCAGGGACAAAAGATGGGGTGACAATCTCCTGGTTCAAATGAAAAGGTGAAACTACCGTAGGTAGGAAATGGTACACTGGCCTTAAAACAATTATGTCTTGATGCATGATAAGGAATGGCTCCTTACATGACAATGTTAGCAGGTTGCCCACTCGGAAGTAATGGCCAAAAGGAACACAGACATCCGTGTAACCTCGCTTAAAGATAAATCTTGCAATGATTCTAATGGCGGCCTCATTAATAGCTCTAGGGCCAGGGATAGGTTCCAAGAAGGCACACTTTTCTTGATTTGAGGTCTCTAGCTCTTTACTGCTTGAAAACGATTTTCTATGTGACCAAATTCCTCTCTAGAAGTGTTATTAAAGCAGAGACTTGCGCTTTGAGGGTACTGAGGAAAGTCATTCATATTCTGTTTGAAAGAACTCTACTACTGCTGAAGAAAAGTGATTATAGCAGTCTTGGCAGTTAATCGTGCCCCACAGCAGAAACCAAATACAGTGGTAGACTAAAGAAGTTGACCCTTTCCAGGTCTATATTGTTTTTCCTGAAAGACCTTTCCAACAACAATCGCCAGGCTGCTACTGACAGTTTCTGCGTATTCGGATGTTGTATTGGCCCTTCCTACACCTATGTTCAATGCATGAGCGTACCATGCTCTCCTCTGCAAATTTGGTAAGATTGCTATTACCTAGAAGTCAGCCATCCACAGTCTCAATCATAATACCCTTCTTGCAGCCACTGACAGGGCTATGGACCTAGCGTATTGTGTGACATGATGTCCAGCCATATATTGTATCTGTGGCCAATTTTATTTATGCCAATGCTTTTAAAATCATAGTTCTCTTCACTCCTTTGTTCAATGCATCCTCAATACTGGAGACCCAAACTCGCATTGTTCTTGAAACAGACACTAATTTGCTGATTTGCATGCAGCCCCAAATTATTTTCTTAAGACGTTCTCTAATCTTCTCCCCATCGTGTGTTTCAATGAAATTGCAAGTGCGCTGCCAGTTGATGCTATCGCTGCGTTGACTTTGTGGTACCGCTCAAAAAATGGGCACACCTTTACGAAATGTTATTGTAAATAGCATTGTCCAGTCTGGGTTCATTCTGATTCGATCATGTCTTTTAATACTTTGTGTAGTGGAAAAACTTGATTTCTTTTGTGACCCCTGAAAGCCTTTTCTGCGTCTTAGTCTCTTCATCTAGATCCTCCATGCCTAAAGCCTCTCAAATGGCTTTAATCAACAGTTCCACCAGTTCTGCATCAAACAGTGAATCCTCCTGTGGCAGATCTTCCTGGTCTGAGGATTTCCAACGCTCCCCTTCTGATAATATCTTGCCTTCTGACCTTTCAGATGAGTCTATTTTGTCGAGACGTCTGTGATTGTGTCCTCTTATACGGCTGTTTACTTGCCTGCAAGATAGCTGATTCCATACTTTGTGAGAGCATCTCCTTCAGCCATGGGAGAAACGTGTCCATATGATCTGAGGTTTGCCCTGCTATAAACTTCACGCGATCCTCACATCATTTATTTTCCATCTAATGCTGTTTTATCACAAGCTGCACCGCCTTCTTAATACCCTTCTTATGACGTAAGGCTTCCACCGCTAATTTGGACGTTCCTTACTCAGGAGTCCTCCAGTGGAACTGTTATAACACAAGGTCAGTAACTTCTATGAGTATATGCTCTCTCTTTGACAGTCTACTCATCTAGTACTCACAGAGAGCAATACAGCCAAGGGATGGCTGGGTAACAGGGGCAAGCTGGTTAAGCCGGTTACCAACAGCTACAGCTGTTGGGTGTCAGCCAGGTAATAGTTAATCCCTAAGAAACCCCCAAAATTACCACATAATACATATATTTATATAGGTGTCAATTGGAGTGCTACTGGGCGTGGCTAAATGTATACAACAAAAAACAAGAAGCCCAAAGCTACATCCAATATGAAAAATATACAGTGAAATACCTATATATATATATATCTCTTGAAAAAGGGGTCATTTAGTTAAACCCTTTGGCCAAAGCATTTTAAGCCTGCAAGCCACTTCAAGGATTGACCAAATAGTGTAGGTCCTAATACTAACTGATTAAAATTCTTATTTACCTCTATAGTTAGAGGAAGAATGATCACATTGGATCTGTCCCAACCAGCTGCATGAAAAAAGAACTGCTTACTCCCCACTTTCCAAGTAAGCAGTTCTTTTTTTCATGCAGATGGTTGGTAAAGATTCAATGTGATCATTCTTCCTCTATCTATAGAGGTAAATAAGAATTTTAATCAGTTAGTGTTAGAACATGCGATATTTGGTCATGCCTTGAAGTGGCTTGAAGGTGACTAATATTTTTCTGATGTGTAACTTGAAAAAAAATATGTCACAGGTTCTCAAATCCAGTATTTCCCCCCCCTACCCCCAACAGGTCAGGTTTTCAAGATATCCCTGCGTCAGCACAGGGGGCTCAATCAGTGGAAGAAAACCTGACTTGTTGTCGGGGCTCGGGGACTGCAGTTGAGAACCACCGATATAAGTGATGTCAAATGCCGGAGAATGTTAAACTGCGCGACCTGCTTCCCCCGGTGATTGTAACCTTGTTCTGGCAGCTGGAAGTTAGACCATTTTCTGTTAGAGGGACCCGCAAAGCATTGCAGAGCAACACTCCCAGCCCCACAGGCAGCAACGTGATAAAAATAAACATGACCATCTTTACAATACTGAATCAACGTGGATCTCGAAAGAAACCACTGTCCACATCCGTGACAAACTGTACATCTGCTCCATATTGTTACAAATCTATGGTCAATAAACAGCTAAATAATAATTATATATATATACTGTATATATATATATATATATATATATATATATATAGCAACTGTAAATATTACTGTATATTCATTTGCATGTCTTAGCCAATGCTGCTTTAGACGCGCTTTTAAGCAAGGGCTTGGGAGATGCAAAGCCAGTAAACCCACTCACAGACATGTTTCAACCTTGATGGGTATCATCAGTGTGAGGTTGGTTGCTGGCATTTGCTCAAATGAGATTAAGAGTCGGTAATCACCACACTTATTAAGGTTATGGTGGGTAAAAAAAGTGACCAAAACCCTCCACAGTAAAGCATAAAGCCACTGTAAATATTACTGTATATTCATTCATTCACTATGTCCCAGGCCTAAAGCAGCATGCATTGGCTAAGGGTTGTTCATGTAATGTGAGTTTGAGATAAAAGGTGGCACTGTGTGCTCATTTGCATGTCATTTCCCAGAATCCCTTGCTACAGTGGAAGTGCTGTGTGCTGGGCGATAATGGTGAAAGACAGGGTTGCAGACCTGTCTAAGACATGCAAATGAACATACAGTAATATTTACAGTTGCTTTATGCTGTACTGTGGAGGGTTTTTGTCACTTTTTTTTACCCACCATAACCTTCATAAACACACACACACACACACACACACACACACACACACACACACACACACACACACACACACACACACACACACACACACACACACACACACACACACACACACACACACACACACACACACACACACACACACACACACACACACACCCCACACACACACCCCCCCCACACACACACCCCCCACACACACACACCCCCCACACACCCCCCCCCCACACACACCCCCCACACACACCCCCCCCCACACACACCCCACACACACACACCCCCCACACACCCCCCCCCACACACACCCCCCACACACACCCCCCCCCCACACACACCCCCCCACACACACCCCCCACACACACACCCCACACACACCCCACACACACCCCACCCCCTCCCTACACCTACCTACACCTACCTACCTGCTGGGAAGAGAGGAATTCAGTCCCCCCATATTTTACATTGTATATTTAACATTACATTTTTAAGTGCCCTATACATGTTTGGGGAACATTACAAGGGTCAAGAAGTGGGTTACGCTAATAAAATTCATGTCATGTGATTTGGGGACAAATTCACCGCTCAGTTCTTTCTCTCTCTGTTTAGCAGGGGAAGGTTTTCAGATTTATCATATCTCAAGTCACAGTACTAGATGGCACCCTGGCCCCATTACCCTTTGGCAATCAAGTGGTTAACTTAACTGGGCATAGGATATGGAAATGGAAATGGATAACGCTTAATATTGCAGATCACAAAACTAAAAAGGGCCCCCCTTGACTGCCAAAAACTAGCACTATTCTTGCTGTACTCTTTAATAGCATTTGACATCCTGCCCGGGTTAGAGCTCAGGTTTCCCTATAGTGAGATGTGGGCTGACTCTCCAGCGTCCAATCGGTTACAGCTTGCAAAATGTTGGGACAGCAGTATTCACAGTGACTCCTTAATGTTGACGTGTAAGCAGATATTGAGAGGAATTACATCAGTGCCAGGTGTGCTGCAATGCATTGCATTATGTCTGCATCTCTTTGCCTACCAGTGCCTTTGTTCTGCAACAAAAGCAGGCTAAACCCTCTATCCTCAGATTAACTGTGTGTGGGGGGGGGGGAGGTGGATTGAGAAGGGGGAGGGTGGAGGAGGAGGAGGTTTTAGAAATAACCCTTCCCAAATCTGTTGCCTTTGCTTATGTTAATGTTCTCATGGTCACTGGCAATGGCAAGTCATAATTATTCCATAACGCCACAAATATTTTCCTAGTAGCTGCTTTATTTATACAACATTTAAAAGGATAATGTATTTTGGGAACCCTGAAATCTCTCAGCAGTTAAGAGAGGATAAATGCAGCTAGACAAATACATTTTCAGTAATCCCAATGTATTGGTCAAAACAATGTATAATCCAATGCCATTAGTAACCACAAACGTCGCCAGCAAGCACATTCCCATTACCCCTATACCTGACAAACTGTGTGTGCTGTTGTGCTGATCACCGGGGGGAGGCTTAGAAATAAATTCCTATCTTTCATTCTTGTCAATGTGTGAAAAAAGTATTTCCAGTGAGACATGGTAAGAAATCACCAGAGATTTCTCCACCGCGTGGATTTGCATTGGGTTCACAAAACGTGTACAGGGCGATAGTTAATTTTCAGCGATGCATGAGGGAGCCTCATACAGCCTGAGTCGCCCTGGCCCCCCCGTTTATCCCCTACCTCTGGCTGCAGCTGCGTCTGTCAGCAGACAGCAGAGGCTGGGGGGAGCGTGGGGAGAGTGGCGGTTGTAGCCAGTGGAAGCAGGGAGGTTGCGGCAGGTTACCCGGTCTCCGGTCGGTGACCCGGACGCCGGCGGCTACCGGCGGCTCCCCTTACAGGTGCTGTCATCTTGGATGCGATTGTGCATGCGCGAGTTGCCACATATGCACAATGTTAGTCGCGCGAGGCGGCCATTGCATGGAAGGTACTCCTCTGGGACTGCAAGCCCCACCAGCCCCTAGGGCTGTAGCTCACACGGCACGGAGCAGCCAATATTGTTGTAGCATCCCCTGCTCAACAGATACTTTTCGCGCATTGAGGAGCACGCCAGTCGGAGCTGGGACAAGAAGGTGGTAGGTTGTGTGTGCAGGGTGCCTGTGACCCCTGCAATAGACCAGAGACCCCCTTAGGCCCTGTCTAGCTTGTGGCTGCTGAAGGGACCATCCCAGTAGATAGGGACATTACGCGGTAGCAGTAAGCCTGAGGGACACAGTCAGGACGTGGCTGCACCCTGGCATCAGGTGGTCTGGGACCAGATCACCACGCTCAGAGAGACTATAACGGTGGGACACTCCTGCTGGATACCACCCAACGTGGAGGCGGACATGTCGCTGACGACGTGGGACCGAACGGCTCCTTGTCTGGTCGGCGCTACCGGGTGATGGAGTACCCGGCAGGTATCAACAAGTGCACCAACTCTACACACGCTAGTTGTGGGCAGCGCTGTCACACACACTTGGGAGTGCCTATTGTAGGCCGGACACTAGGACATTGGTGCCCCTGCCCCCAAGTACTATGGGAAAACTGAGTGCTTTACGTACTATACGGTGTGGTTGTGTAATATGTGTGGGTTACTGAATACATTGTCCTGCGACGGGGTTATCCAACACTGCTAGGATCCCGCGCAGGTGAAGACGCTGTCACCAGACGGATCAGGTACACCCCAGGCTCCCAGCAGCGGAGGTTCAGGCCTCCTGTGAGCCACAGGTAACGCACACACACACAGTAGCCGCTATATCTCCAGGCGGTGGGGGAAAGTGTGCTACACAGCTATAATGTTGTCTACAATTTTATTTTGTGGCTCAATACCGCTTTTAAAAAAATCAAAAAAAAAACCAAGTGATTAAATAGTCTGGGAGTGCAGATTTCAAGTACCCAGAAATGTGCTGCATCATTGTGTGTGTCTCACCCATCTGTCCGGGAGTTACCTCGTGTCACCGCATGGCCCAATTCACACAACATGATTCCATGAGGCATCTTCTGCTGTCAATTACATATTCACTAAGCTCCGTTAAGGTTAATGCCGGGAAATAATGTATCATTACTTTAATCATACCCATCTCTCATCCAAACACTGAAATAAGAGATTTTGCTGGGGTGAGGATGGGAGAGCCCATTCATTTATAGAGCCCCTTTAACCTATATACCATTATATACATGAACCTATACTCCGGGTGGGGTGACAACTGCGAACACACCTGAGATACTTGGAGAAACGGCTAATTATATTAAATTGCATATATTTTGATTATTTACTACTGCATGTATTACCATTTCAGTGTCTGGATGAGAATTTCGCTAAGACTTAAGTGGCGTTGCTTTACTTGAGGATAAGTACTTGAGGATAACACAGAGTTCACCTGAAATAACAGGACGTTAACCCTATTCTATTGACCATAATTACTGTAATTATTTTTGCATATGTTGTCATTAGTAAATAAGGCATTAACTCAGGGAGAAGGACGTCCGCTCCAATTTTAGGTAACGTTACAATGTTTGCCCTGAATTGACATCAATCTAGGCCTAAATGCCCCAAATACATTTAATTTTGTCTGAGAAAAAGTGGTGGTGTTAATTAGCCTTCTTCCCATTACTCTGCCACAAAGTAGTATGTGTCCAGCTCTATTATATAGCAATAACAATTTAAAATGTCACTCCAATAACACAATGCATGCTACATTCTGTTAAATATATACAATACATATACTGTACCCAACACATTCAATGTTAAATTCTGAAATTATCTAAAGTAAATGTATACTGGTACAGAGGAAAAACAAACAAAAATCCAATACAACAATTTCTGATTATTTTTTCTTACCAAGGAAAAAAATATCTTCTTGATTCCAGTAAATTATTTCGATCGCTTTCTTAAATCAATACTCAATGTTCTTCCCTTTTTCTAAACTGCTTGGCAGGACTCAGAGGGACGTGAAAATAAGAGGTCATGGGCCTGATTAAACTCTGGGCTGTATTTTAGAAATAGTTCTTCAATATGTATTCTGTAAAAACAGAAAAAAACAACCAACAAATCCCATTATCTTTTGACAAAAAAACATTAACTATGTTAACAATAACTGTGATCAGCACAGCACAAGGACACATTGTATGGATATTTGGCCCGGAGAATGAAATATCACTTTTACGTGTTCTTGTTCCCCAAACAATTGATTTGAGAACAGATGAAGGATCTCAGTCTCTGGGAAATCCAAACCACCCACTTCTAATGTAATGGGCTTAACACGCATCCAAGCTAACATTGGTCATTTGTGAATCAGGAGAGCGTGTCGGGGAAGCTGTGCCTCAGTAGTTATATCAAGAGCGACGGTCTTCACAGTCTTCTGCACTCCAAGGGGAAAGTGCTCATGCAGGAAAAGAACATAAGCGTATCAGCTAAACCCACCCAGAGCTGAGGGAGTTACATTGTATGTAGAGATTGAAGCAGATGGCTGGGAAGTAGGAAACAGAACCAGATCAAAATGAGATTTCCATTCAAACGGGATACATACATAATAAGGTGAATCATGCATTGCTGCGTTTCATGCCGTGCGCGGTAGGTCAGGACGCAGGTTGGCGTTATAACATTATTACCTTTATATGCAAGGTTAGGCCGAGCGCAACATCGCGGCCCACTTCGCCAAATTTTATTTCTTTTGTCGTGCGATGGGTGGGTCACGTGAGCAGGTTCAGCCAATGAGGGCGAACCACTCACGTGACATCACGGGCACGCCTCTGACACGCCCTCCCTATCGCGTCTCCTCCTCCACATCTCACAGCTCACCTCTGCAGCAGGTGCACGCGACGCCATGCGCTCCTACTATATCCGATGCCTCACAAGTGTGCAGCACTTCTGTTAATATTCTGACGTTTAAAAGTAGTATATTTCTTCGGCGAACCAACCAAAGAGTACGTAGAGCTGAAGACACCGAGGGGGGAACCAATAAGGTTGATAAATGGAATAAAAATGGCGTTATCGGTACTTACCAGTAATTTTATTTATCGTTCTAGCTACTAAAGTCATATTGCAAGTGTTAACGCAGTAAAGAAGTGCTTTAACCGCCGCGATACGCATTTCATTTTTTTAAACGACAGTGTACACAAATAAGCCAGCAAATCGGGAATGAACATTCGTGTTCACTGCTCTGCACTAAACTCTGATACCGGGCGAGATCAGACTACCTCCAAAAAGTATCGGCAATTGTGATCACTTGGCTCCAGGATGCCATTGGGACTACCTTATCTGTTTATAATGGTCAAAATACACATAGGCAAGATGAGACAGGCAGCCTAAAATAGATGGGAAAAATACATAACTACGCAGAACTTATTAGTACATTAACCTCTTAGTAGCCAGCTCGTCTTGGTCAACCCATCAAGAATTGGCCACTTGGGCTACTAGAGGCTTGATATTTGCACATATGCTTATGGCATTGTGTTTGTAGGGTGTAACGGTACACGTTTTTAGTACTGTACCTCCAGAACGCAGAGTCTGACAATGACCTGTGGGTTAATCTTCTACATGCACAATGTGTGTGGTAATAATATATATATATATGTAACGGGTATTCCCTCTAGTCTGACCCACCCAATCTCATATTGGCCCCTGTGGTCTATCCAGCCCCCATTACATGGTGGTGTCAGGTTGTGCACCTGTTGGCAACAGGACTCCTGAGTCTCCCGCATGATGGTGTTCGGGGACTGTCAATCCAGACAGGCAGCTGAGGTAGTGTGTGCGAGTCCTACCTATATCACGTGCAGCGCCTCCACCTCATCAGGATCTCTGCGTCCGCAGGGAAATGGTTCTGATGAGGAACTCCTTCTTGGTAGTGACTTCCACTGGAGAGTAACTTCACACTCACACAGTGGGGTTGTCTTTGAACAGGGCATCTGTATTGACGATAGTATGGGCAGACTGCCCCTTGCAGCGGTTAGCTCAGCCGCAGATCTTGCCGTACTGTCCCTTGAAAAGGTACGCCCTCCCAATGGAGTGGGATCCCCTCTCCCCGCAGGGAGATCACCTCTGTGCCAGGTCCCAGGACACAGTGTGGCCTTGTCAGGCTTGATGCTACTTGATGTAGAAACGGGCCACTAGTTACTGCACTAGTGGGCCCTCCATTCACAAGTCTCAACACAGACTTATTCCTTCCTCCAACTTCCTAACTTTGGGCAGTGCTGTGCCTTATATACCTCAGGAAACAGGCACATCTCTGATGTCACTAACTGTGGACTCAGAGTATGTAGCCACTCCCATCCATACATAGGACACCTCACCAGGGTGTGAGGGCAAACCTCCATGATTACTGCTGGCATCCCTGTAACTTACCAGGTTTACTGCCAGCAGGAGAGACAACTGCAGACCATTTTACAGCATGGCTACATATATATATATATATATATTATATATATAACACAATTATTTTTCATATATTCAATAAGCAGTGAACACAATGTCCTCATGCTGGGAAGGAATTCTGCTCCATTTATATTGAATAGGGGCAGTAGGGCCATATTTGCTAAACGGTACTGTGCCTTAGAACAGGGGGGCTCAACTGCAGACTGCAGTCCTCAAGCCGCCCCAACAGGTTAGGTCTTCAGGATATCCCAGCTTCAGCACAGGTGGCTCAATCAGTCTCTGCTTCAGCACAGGTGGCTCAATCAGAGTCTTAGTCGAAGACCCTGTCCTAGAACCCTTTCCAAGGCCAGAAGATCCTTACAGGTCTAATGGAACAGCACCACTTAGGGCTGTTATATACTGTCTGCAGCCTGTGCGAAGGCGCGTGCATGTGCCGCACACGTTTTGTGTGTATACTGTGCGCGAGTGTATGACTGTATGTGTGTGTGTAGTTGTGTATGTGTGTGTTTAAATAAGTTTTCAAATAAATAAATCCTTTAATAATTTTTTTAATAACATTTTACACACACACACACACACATTTCAGCGGCGGTAGCGGCGGAAATTCATTATTTTCTTCATCTTCCACCCTGGCGGCCGGTTCCACTCTCCCTGCCGTGCGCAGGGCACCGTTATAGAATGGCTGACTAACCTCAGCCAACTAAAACTGCCGCGCGTGCACAGCGTAGCGCGCGCCCGCACTATAGAACCAGCCTAAATCAACATGAGTCTATGTAAATACATTTTACTCACCTATGTGCAGTATAGGTTAATCTATTTGGGGGGTGTAAGCACCCCTCTCTCGTCTATTCTGCCCTGCTGTACCTGATACAGGGCTGTTCAAATCGGTGGACCGCAGGCTACTTGCAGTCACATCTGTCCCGGGCCCAGCGGCTGAGGGGGGCCTGTCCTGGTGTAAAAAACAGGAAGTTAGGCCCCGCCAGAAGTCGTTATCGGTCGAAAGATGGACCCTGTTCCCCAGCTCCACAGGTAGAGTTTGGGTGGGAGCCATAGTGAAAACGTGGGGTGGAAGCAATGGGGGGTGGGGGTAAAGGAGAGCAAGGAAGAGAAGCGTGAAAGAAAAGGGGGGTGATAGTGAGAGTGGGGTGACAGAGGGTGACAGAGGGTCAGAGAGCGTAGATGAGCGAGACAGAGGGGAAGTGAGAGTAGAATGTATGAGAGGGGGAGAGTGAGAGGGGGAGAGTGAGAGGGGGGGAGTGAGAGGGGGAGAGTGGTGTGTGTGGGTGTGTCTGTGTGTGTGTGTGTTTGACGGGAGGTGAGCAACTAGCAAGCCCGCAAACTGTCAGCTCTTCTATGCTCAGCTGGCCAAGCCACTGGTATGAAATTAGCAGGAGAAAAGGATTTCAACCCCCCTCCCCCACTAAATCTCAGTTGTAAGTTAGGGGAATGTAAATATATGTGGTGCACAGGTTATACATGTTCGCTAAATGTTGAATTATAATTCAAGTTTTTAAATGTATGTAAAATTCCTTTCTAATTGCCGTGTGGAGCGCTGGTGAACTGTTTGAAGAGCCCTGCCCCAAAATATCCTGAATTCGCCGCTTTTATGTCCACTGCTTTGTCCCACGGAATGGGACATTCAGTCGCAGCCGTCCCCCTGTGACCAATCCCTCGCCGGCATTGAGCCGCAGACGGACCCTCCACGATAAGGTAAGTTTTAGGGTAGTAGGGGGTTAACTTAAGGGTTTTGGTAGGTGGTTAACGTAAGGGGTTTTAGCTCTTAGGGTAAGGGCTAAGGTTGGGGACTTACCTTGATGGCAAGTGGCGGCGATCATTTGGTTGCGGCGAAACGGCAGTAACCAAATATCCTAGACCGTTAGTCCCATGCTGTTCCTGATACAGACCCTGTAACATATGGAACCTGAAAATAGGTTCACTTCCGTTCCGCTGCTAATGGAGGATAGAGACGCGGCCAAGCAAAGGTCTCCTCTTGTAGAAGCACTTAACATTAAATGGAATGCCAATGTTTGGAGTCTACTTACACAATAGGCATTGTGGTGATACATATTTACTAGAGTGATTCTGTCCTGCAACTCATGTTTTGCAAGCTGCTCTAATCAGGTGAATGTTCCAACCAATGGGCGAAGAGATGGTCTCATCTTCCTCCCATTACTTCTGACATCAATCATTTGTTGAGTGCATGAGTAATAAAGAGTTAAGTGTGCTAATGAAGTGCATTCTGTGAAGCAGCAGTGAGCTTCAGGAAGTGCATTCTGTGAAGCAGCAGTGAGCCGAGCTTCGGGAAGTGCATTCTGTGAAGCAGCAGTGAGCCGAGCTTCAGGAAGTGCATTCTGTGAAGCAGCAGTGAGCTGAGCTTCAGGAAGTGCATTCTGTGAAGCAGCAGTGAGCCGAGCTTCAGGAAGTGCATTCTGTGAAGAAGCAGCGAGCTTCAGGAAGTGCATTCTGTGAAGTAGCAGTGAGCTTCAGGAAGTGCATTCTGTGAAGTAGCAGTGAGCTTTAGGAAGTACATTCTGTGAAGCAGCAGTGAGCTTCAGGAAGTGCATTCTGTGAAGCAGCAGTGAGCTTCAGGAAGTGCATTCTGTGAAGCAGCAGTGAGCTTCAGGAAGTGCATTCTCTGTGAAGCAGCAGTGAGCTTCAGGAAGTGCATTCTGTGAAGCAGCAGTGAGCTTCAGGAAGTGCATTCTCTGTGAAGCAGCAGTGAGCTTCAGGAAGTGCATTCTGTGAAGCAGCAGTGAGCTTCAGGAAGTGCATTCGAATTATAGTAAATCAAAATATCCTCCAAATACAGAACCTCGCTCGCTTTCCTGATGATTCCCGCTTGATCTGCTCTTTGGAGTAGATTCAGTTTTTGTGTTCTCCTCGCTTGATCAATGAACAATTTTCAAATGTAATAGATGTAATTACGTCTTTGCTGCGCTTGCGTTACATTAATGCGCTTTAATGATTGAAAGCCGTTAACTTTTTGTGTAATAAATACAAAAGAACAGGAAAGGAAATCAAACCAGAGGGAAATGGTGCCATCTAGTGGTAGAGTCGTACTTCTCCTGCAGGCGAGGAAGGATTTGTTAGAAGCAATTCAAGCCGTTTTGTCTCTTTCCATCCCTTCATTTTTTTTAAATACAGGCTTGAAGGAGGGGGGGGGGGTGTCACTGGAGCTGAACCCCATTAATTTCAGCTCTGGGGACCCCCTGCATCCAGAGTCCTTTACTGGCATGTTTTATATGAGGTGTATGCAACCCCGATAATTTTTCAGCTACAGGCGGTCTTATCCACTAAGTGTAAAACAAATATATATTCACCGCGCTTCTCCGTGTAAGGAGCATGCTGCTGGTGAAAGGATTGGCCATACCAACGTGCAAAAACAGAAAGTTAATCCCTGCGCTTCTTTAATTAAATACTTAGCAGCACGCTCCTAGAGGGCACCGCTATTAGGGTGTGGATGTATTTAGCCAATCCACCTGTAACTGCTTATTGAGCAGCCTGTGGGAGGTTAGTGCCTCCTTTTTCAAGGTATATAATCTCCCAGTAAGGTCCCTGCAAATTCACTCTTCACGCTTACAGGTATGTAGCTTCACTGGTATATACCAGTTTTTAACTGCACTAAGTTACATAAGCTTATGCTGATTATATTAACCCCTTCAGGGTTTATTTCACAGAACATTTGTGTGCATTTAGCATAGGGCCCTACCTTGACGTTGGTTAGCAGGCTTGTTGTTATTTGATCAAAAGGATGTAACCAAAAGTCTCCTTTGTCTTATAGATTTCGTTTTCACTATGTATATTTATTTCCCCATTTATTGCTATCCCAATGGGAGAAGCGCAGGGATTCACTTTCTGTTTTGGTCTTATCCCCTAATGCATCGCGGCCGGGGGAAATGAAGTTTTAGCGCTGGTTACAATACTACGGAGAAATGATAACAGGTGCTAGTTTGTCTTCAAAATCTACATGCAGTGTAACCCGTCCCTTATTCCCATTCACAAAGAGACATTCACTTTATGTTCTCCCCACACACCTGATCACAGCACCATTCATAGTATAAACAGGCAAAGGTATCCAGTGCACCACCTGCTGGACATGCACTGAACTGCACCCAACAAATAATAATTCTGACTAAGAACGAGATCCGTGCAGGCGAAATCACAGATAAGGTGCACACTTTTTGGGGACATTTTCACAAATCATGCTTTATCTGTACTTACCTCCAAAGGGGGTGCTTTTATCCCCTGCAGTTTTCACCAATAAAAATAAAAAATTACACACACACACACATATATATTATTTTTTTTTAAATATTGCACCTGAGGCAGATCCCTGAAACGTTGTGCGTTTACAACCTGCAAATGAATCAGTTTAACATGCTATAAATGTCTGGTGTTAGACTTTATTAGAACACTGCGGCAAGAAGATATCCAGCTCCAAGTTTAACTAGGTGGCAGAAGTGGGATCCCAGGCACTCTTCAACTGCCTGCACCTTCCAAAGAAAAAGGACACCCACTACAATGATCTAAACGGAGTGCGGCAAGATCAAAAACCTTTATCCTGCCAGTACAAATGTACGGGTATTAAGACCCACCCAGTTAGTGGGTAGGATAAAAACAAATAAGTCTTTAGCTGATGGAGCCTGCTTTCCTGCTCACATCTGTTTGACCTTCCATACAGTACTGCCAAATGGGGACTATTGCATTGTATAGAATAAGCCCCTACACGCAAAAAATAGACAGTAGCTAAAGTCCTTTTTTTGTCATCTCTATAAAGCAACAGTTAAATATTTCTCAGCGGGGCACTCAACGGGAAGTAGTTCATGAAACATGGGAGGTGTCCCAGTTCAATACTTCCGATTTGGCACAAATCATTAAAAATCCATATAAAATTCTACTGTATATACACAATATATATTGGCCCATATTTACCAAGCTGTGCTATTCCGTAAAATACATTGTGGCGCCAGAAGACTGTACAGCCCATTGAAATGAATGGTCCACAAGGTGTATTTTGGCACAGGAAGGGGTCCTATGGGCAACTGGGGATATCTTCACTATCAGAGGGAGAGAACACAAGGGGAAACTGGGCAGTAAGTACCCGCTCAAACTGAGACCAAAATGCGTACTATGGATAGCTCTACAGAAGGCAGACCGTGTGATTATCATGCATCATAAACCAGGACTATGGACAGTAAAGAAAAAAAACAGAAACAAAATACATGATCACGTTTTATTAATGAATAAAAAGGCACAGGTACAGTACACTAGTAAATCCCTCTGTGTGTTCATTAATCAGTCATATTTCCCAGTCACTCAAAATGTGCTCACACTGTATGAGGAAATCAGCCGTCCAAATGGGTTTCCTCAGAACCTCAGAACAAAATAAGCATTTCAATCACATACACACCCATTATTAACAAGAACAGGGCTATGTTAAACAGAACATGTGTGTGACGAGATCGTGCATGAAATGTCTAGCACCCCTGAAACGGGTCAAAATCAAGTAGGACTATGGTTTATTTATAATAAATCTCCAACGTACAAAGGTTGGATGAAGAGATTATGGTTGGGGGAAAATTATCAAAGACATGTAGAGAAAAATATATGTAGGTGTTGCATCGATTCAGAATGTTTTCTTATTATTGGGAATATGGAAGAACGCTGGTTTTATTCTCAAAAAGCAATAGAAATAGAGGCGCACAGATGTTTTATACTAAAGTGTGGTGGGAATAAACAACAACCTGCAGAGAAAAGACTGGAGATTGGGTGCTGCTAATGTTATGTGGCTGGATTGTTTAATTATTGCTACTACGATCTTGGTACTTTAAAGGAAATTTGCTGATGAGAACTGCATAGATTGAATCACTGTATATAAATGGTACAGAAAGATTAGTCAAGGCAGCTTCTTAATATGTTCCATCACATATACTATACAGAACTGGACAGAGAAGGGCAGGGTGGATTTTTTTTTATATCGATTAGTGCAAAACCAAAATCTGTTAGAGCAAACTGGTTACAGAAAAGAGGAACTTTGCTGCGTAAGGGTTTCAAACTGCAAAAGCAAATGAGATGCTTCTTGTGTTGCTTAGAATGGCTTCCCACGGTACAAGAATAAAGGGGTTATTCTTTATCCACCAAAGTGGCATTTCTGGCCAAAAATCCCCAATGAAGTGAATGGGGATTTGTGGCCAAAAAGAGCCGCTTCTGTGGAAATAAAATAAGGCCCATGTCTCCCAAACAATGCCAGTGAATTGCATTACCGTCTAATAGGACCATTCAATAACATCGGAATACGCCAACTTTTTTTTTTACCAACACGATTTGTACTTTATCGTTATTTCTCACATGCAAGTTGAGGTTTCCTCCATGTTTTTAGGACATATTTTCCAGGATGATTGCGATACCTTGGCCCCCTCCTATGCAAGCTGATCCCACCGCGTATTTCCCTCCCCGACGTCTGGAAAAAAAAAAGAGCAGAGAACATAGTCTGAGGCTTTACGGGAAGATGGACCGACTGTGCAAAAAGGGCCCAGAGAGGCTTCTCATACACCTCTGGCTGCCATTACAACCACCAAAAACATGGATTCCAAAAAATGTAGCCAATACACAGATATGTATATGCAATATCTGGAGGTGATGCTACTAATTTTTAACATAATTGTTAAGCAAACACAGAACCCCCGCAAGCTCAGAACCCAAACTCACCACACCATAAATGTGTCAAAAGGCGTGTAACTAGGATTGTGACCCAATGTAGAACACAAAAAGACCCAATGCTACATCCAAAATGACAACTGATATAGTTAAATACTCTGTTTTTCTTTATGTGAGGGTTTGTGACCCCTCCTCCCTTGTTTTAAGCTCACTCATCCCACTTGTAAATAGCAGTTCTTGCTACGCACCTGTGAATGACCTGTCTTTTGGGACAGTTCTCCCTCCATTTGAGGTTAAGAGAGCTTTTTGCAGGTACAGCAGTGTTAAAACTTGCAAAAAAGAGGGAGTACCCCAGCGTGGTTTCCAAGCATAAAATACTTTGGCCAAAGAATTTAACTAAATGACCTTCACTTATGAAAAGAAAAACAGATAAGTATTCAGCTGTATAATGTGTCATATTGGATGTAGCACTGAGGCTTCTTGTCTTATGTTGTCAAATAAGCACATTCAATGGCCCCAGTTCCCTGTAACTGCACTGGGAACCACTTAATGAACAGATTGAGATCCCCACCAGCACAGTCATTTGGTTTAGTAACTTTAGGAATTTGTTAAGAGACGTTTTAGTAGTAGCTGCCAGTAAATGAAGCAGAATTAGAAGTACATTCTGCTTCATTTACTAACAGCACGGTAAAAGGTTTCCATGGAAGGAGGACTTCCTTTTTGTTCACTTAAAATTCTTGAAGTGTTTTGTAAATCAACTCATATTTGCATGCAAAAAAAAAAAAAAGTGCCTGGCAGTTTGAATCTGAAGACTCAATGTCACACACTTGTGTATTTAAGAAGTGGAGTTCGTACGCCACAAGACGAGACCCGTGTACTGAACCACAGGTCAGAAATGAAGACCCGTAATAATGCTTTCTACAAAACGCATGGTGCAGGCTTTGCAAGGTCTAAAAAGCAACGTCAGATAAAAAAAAACTTTAAGATGGGCCAAATGATGGCAGGAAGTCAGGCTGTACACATCTTAAAAACACAGTCAGCAATCTATATAGAAATGGGAGATGTGTAGTGTGACGGTAGGGGTAGTCGGACTTCATTAATAAAAAAAGGTGGAGCCGGCTGGCTGGCTGCCCCTAAAACCGTATGGCAAGGGATGAGTGTCAACTCTTGGGTCTAATATTGTACCTTACCGTGTTGGCCTGTAATTCTGTTCCCCCTTATACTGTCCCCATAGTGTTATAAGCTAGGAACTGTGTGTGTTGTGTGTGGTGTGTGTGTGGTGTGGTGTGTGTAACTATATAAGCCCAGTGGGTCAGTTAATGCATTATATACTGTATTCCATTGGGCTCATGGGTCCATAGCTGGCTGTGCAAGCTTATAAGTGGGTTGCCTGGTATGGGTGGCCCCTTATGAGAAATAGCTGTAGGGCAGACTTCTGGAACATGAGGGGGATATTTGGGGGCAAACAGGGTTAACCTGTATTGCCTGCCAGCAAGGTATTAGAGCTGGTGTCTTAGAGCAGGTTTTAGAGCCCTGTTCACAGACCCCACGTTTGAGGTCCAAATGGTAGAGTGCGAGCTCTAGGGACCAAATGTTAGTTTTGCTGTGTTTTAAAACTACAATGCATTTTGTGTTTGTCCTGTGAAGAAAAAAGTTTGGTGACAAAAAGGCAGCCAGAGGTTGATTAGCATTGAGCAACCAGCCCAAGTAATGGGATTCCCTGTGCAAAGCCATGCAGGTTTTAGCACATGGCGAGGGGGGGGGGGGGAAGGGCTGTGGACTGGCTATCTTCAGGAAAACCTTTGTTTCCCCGAGACATATAGGTGCCTTGACAGCAACGGGTATGGGGCAAGCCAGGAAAATGATGGCTGGGGTTTTAAACTCATGCACGATTTCTATTGGCAAGTTTTTAATTCTTCCCTCCTATCATTGAATGCACAATCACAATCCATGCTCTAATTGGCTACCAGCCCCCTCAATGATTTAGATATGGAGGAAGCCCTATATAAGGGAGTGCAGTGTAGCAGATCTCTCTTTTCTGCTTGAGATTTGAAGGGACAAGCAGCTGCTTGTGGGCTTCTCAAATGTGCTTCTGGGTGAAAAGAGCTATTCACACCCCCCCAGAGAAGCATGGAGAGGCCCAGCCAGCAGGCTGGAACAAACCGGAGTGGACAGGGTAACGCCTTTTTGCTGAAGCAGGCGCCCTTCAACTAGGCAAGACTAGATTTCACCCCCAGCCCCAAAGTAAGTGTGTATATTCTCTGTATTTTGTATTTGTGTGTTTCCGGGGTCTTATCCAAGTAAACCTCAATTTATTTCACTGCCTTGTTTTGCCTTTGATTGATCCCTTAAATATAAATGTGTTACAAGACCTGGTCTACCGTGACATATAATTGATTAACAAATTCCCAGCTAGCTCAAACTCCCACACCCACCACATCATGAATATATATTTATGTCAACAAGAGAGCTACGGAGCGTGGCAATTGTATAACAAGAGACAGGGGTGCCCAATGCTACATCCCATTGACAAAACATATATGGTAAAAAGTATAAAGTAAAATACTTCAATAATAATAATAATAATAAATACTTGGTTATTTAGTTAACCCTTTGGCCAAAGCATCATAAGCCTGCATACCAACGCCAAGGTATAACCAAACTAATGCAGGTCCTACACTACACTGTGAACCCTTCCTTTTACATCTGTAAGAGGGGAAGAACCATTATAGGTCCTGTTCCTGCAGCAAATGAAAAGACCTCCGAAGTTAAAAAGGTGGAGGAGGAGTGAGCTCTGGGGGGTGGGAGGGGAGGTGCTGATGTGGTGGGTGTGGGAGTTTGAGCCAGATGGGAATGTGTGTTAATCAATTTCTGACTGGTTGCAGTCATTTGGAGGCTGGTGGCACCTCCCCCCAGAGCTCACTCCTCCTCCTTCACCTTTTTAACTTGCGAGGTCTTTTCATTTGCTGCAGGGACAGGACCTATGATGGTTCTACCCCTCATACAGAGGTAAAAGGAAGGGTTCACAGTGTAGTGTAGGACCTGCATTCATTTGGTTATACCTTGGCGTTGGTATGCAGGCTTATGACGCTTTGGCCAAAGGGTTAACTAAATAACCAAGTATTTATTATTATTGAAGTATTTTACTTTATACTTTTTACCATATATGTTTTGTCAACGGGATGTAGCATTGGGCACCCCTGTACCGTGACATAGAATGGCACAAAAACCTTATTGACAGAGTAATTCTTGTCATTACACATAATTTTTTTACAAGGGTGACTTGCTGATTAGAACACCTTATCTCTGTCAGTTTGTGTGCCACCTTGTACTGCCCATTCAGCTCAGTGATAAGTACCTCAGTTCATGAGCAAGATGAGCAGTGATTCTGGATCCCGAAGCCGCCAGTGGGTGCCCCACAGCAATGGCTCCTCCATTAAGATTCGTTTTTTCTGGGCTAAGGCCTAAAGCTTTCTCCACAGCCAAGTACTGGGCAGCAAATGCCTCGTTCACCTGTTCAATGACATAAAAACAGCTAGAAGGTCAAAAACAACAAAATAACTGCATCCACTACAGGAAAATCATTTCATGCACACAGTAATATTGGGCTTAAAGACCCTGGGGCCTATTTACAAAAGGCCATAATTGTATTCTTGGTGCGTCAATTTTAGTGCTAAATAGAACAAACTTTCCTAAAAATGTGCATTATCCGTAGGAAGGTAATGCGACGCATAATTAGTTGCTTGAAATGCATCATGTTGAATGTCTGAATTAAACAATTTTCCATTAAAAACCAGAACGGTCTATTATTTATTACGTGTTCGTATGGCCATTATAAATGTCACTCCCTGACAAAGCGCACTGGTTGCGTGAAACGCGTAGGAGGGAGATTATGGTCTCCGTCATTTGCTCGAATAAAGCCTTCTATTTTTGACCTTGGGTTTCCGTCATTTTTGACGTCTATTGCTGCCGCTCCGGATGCCACTGCATGTCTATTGCTATTTTCCATTGTGAATAGGACACTAATAACTTTACTGTGAAAATACTACATTTAGTTAACTTCTAGAATGAATAATCATTGCTGTGTCAAATACATTACTGGGCGATATATAGAAGATCTGCGCTAACAAAATAAAATAGTGAAAGAAAGTGACAGAGGTCACTGAAGTCCCCTATTGATTGCACTCACGGCAAGAACTAGTTACACAACTAAAAGATACAAATATCCTCAGTATGGACTCAAAGTCCCCGATGTAACGAAATTGTAGCTAGAGAATACAATATCCACAGATACAGAATGTCTCAAAGAAAGATAAATACACATAATCCATAAAGGACCATATGTCCACAGAAGATGTCTACTGGCCTAAAGTATAACAGTGGCATCCACTATTAAAATCCAAAAAATAAAAAAAAACTTTAATAAACCATTTATAACGGCGAAACACAAGTGACAAAAAAATAAAACAAATTGTGATGTTAAAATACCCCTCTAGGGGGAGCGAGTGGGAGGGGGGTAGCAACCAATAAAGTAAGGAATACCAGATCAATGGTAATGAATATTGTGCATATATCACATGGTATCCCTAGTGTTGCTACCGAAGCCGTGCAAGCTCAGTGGGTAGGTCAGGGAAATACATATAAACCATAGGAAGCCTAAGTGAATGGGTATAAGGTCATCCATCCATAAGATACCCAATGCATCTATGTGTATACAGAATGGTATGCTTAGGAAGATACATGCAATAGTAACCTTCAATCAAAAAGCTCCTTACACACCCACGGTTATACAGGCATAAGTAATGACCAAACGAAGGTGATACAACTGTGCTCCTAATTTGGCTGTGTATGCCCCGGCCGAGAATAACTCCCAACAGATGCTGCTCCACTCCACGAGTGCTCCCGCTCTCAGACGCCCGCAAGTGACGTCACCCCGACGCGCGTTTCATGTGATGCTTCACACTTCATCAAGGGGGGAGGAGCTAATACTGTGAATGACTCGTTCACAGTTATACCCGAGGCCAAGGGGGAGGCTGGGCTAGACTGCCCAATGAGTGTTCGCGCTACTGCTGTGAGTTAATCTGCCAGTCAGCGTGCACACCAGGAAAAGCAAAAGTAAATAATTAATTAAATAAATAAATAAATGGGATAAGAGGTGCATAAAAGTATGTGTGTTACCATGTCCATGTACATAATCAGCACAGCAAAATGAAGAATATATGTGCTTATACCGTTAAGTGTATGCATATGTATAGATGGCAATATGTCACTAGTAGTTATTTTTAAAGGCATACACGCACACACTAGTGCATTAAATATACGCACTGTGTGTGTATATGTGCGAGTACACTCGAAGGGAGACAAACACACACAGAGAAAGAGAGAGAGTCACTCCTGAAAATCACCAAAACATATTTAGATATTAAATCGTGAACCATGGGCTGCAAATCGTGATCATAAAGGATTTCATCATGTACGGTGTAGGATTGTACTACACTATATTACCCGCCCCGTGTTCCTATGAACACTTGTACCGAATGGTTTGAATGAAGGTTTTATTTATACTTCATTCATCTAGACTCGCCATAGTGTTCCATTGGGCTGCTTCGACATATGGCTTCTAAATTTTATTAGTGGGATCCAGGGATATAGCTTAACTTTAGAGACCCGTTTTGTCCTATGGGGCGGGTCATATAGTGTACTACAATCCTACACCGTACATGATGAAATCCTTTTATGATCACGATTTGCAGCTCATGGTTCACGATTTAATATCTAAATATAGTACTGAAGAAAATCCAGCACACCCTAATAATAGATACAAAGTCACTGGTATATAACCAATTTGAAAATTTAATCAGTGCACAAATAAGTCAAACAACTGACAACGGTACACTAGGAGAACAGATAACATATAGGTAGGGCCAGACGTGGGATGTACAGGAGGATAAGGGATAAAGGAAAAGTAGGATGGGACAACGAAGGGAAGGTGAGGTGAATGGTGGAAAGGGAACAAAGAAAACAAAAAAAGTGGGTCACAACGGGGGAGTATAGGGGTGCAACGTTTCGGGACTTGTCCCTTCGTCAGGCCTGTTCCCCTCAGTCCCAAGTGGACAAGAGGGTACTTCCCTAGCCCCAGAACCCACAACAACAGAACTGACCCTAAGTAAAAACAATAGAAGACCCTCCACAAATTCTAAGTAATATTCGAATTAAATACACATACAATCTCCCTAAACTAATTGGCAAAATAAATCCACAGTTTAACTTTTGTATAGATATATTCAGGGACAAACTACATGCAAACAGCTACAATGTATTAGTGAACTAGCAACAACTGAGAACACCAGAGAACAGCAAAGAGAGGAGGCAAATCAGGAGTAATGCAAACCAGACAGTCCTTAGTTAATAGGACACATGAACCACGAGCCCGCTCCTCACTCTAGAGGGTGTTTGCAGTGAATGTGCAGTTCATGAGGCTTCTTATTTTCACCTATTTTAGGTAGCCCTCTGAGGGTAATCCTGTGGAGGTCCTACTATAGCTAATTATCCACACATCTAAATATGGTTTGGGATCTTACTGCATGCTGCCAGACTCCTATACTGCCACATATCAAAAGATTCGTTTCTTCAAGCACCAGAGGACAGGCATGGCGTCAGTGAAGTCCCGTGGTTACCATGGTAACCCGATCTGTTTACATTTACAAGGAGGAAGGAGAGAGTGATACAGCGCTATGGACACTACCACCTGCATGCTATCAGGCTGATTGGAGCAACGCGCACAGCAGATGACGTCAGGATTCCCTTAAGAAGCCTCATGAACTGCACATTCACTGCAAACACCCTCTAGAGTGAGGAGCAGGCTCGTGGCTCGTGTGTCCTATTAACTAAGGACTGTCTGGTTTGCATTACTCCTGATTTGCCTCCTCTCTTTGCTGTTCTCTGGTGTTCTCAGTTGTTGCTAGTTCACTAATACATTGTAGCTGTTTGCATGTAGCTTGTCCGTGAATATATCTATACAAAAGTTAAACTGTGGATTTATTTTGCCAATTAGTTTAGGGATATTGTATGTGTATTTAATTAGAATATTACTTAGAATTTGTGGAGGGTCTTCTATTGTTTTTACTTGGGGTCAGTTCTGTTGTTGTGGGTTCTGGGGCTAGGGAAGTACCCTCTTGTCCCCTTGGGACTGAGGGGAACGGGCCTGACGAAGGGACAAGTCCCGAAACGTTGCCCCCCTATACTCCCCCGTTGTGACCCACTTTTTTTGTTTTCTTTGTAATCCTTCAATTAACAAGCAGCTATCAGAATCACAGCAACCTACTCATAACCATGTACCTTACGGAATGGGAGAATTGGTCACGGCCGTCTCGCCGCAACCAAGTCTTTGACAGCGTTTGGCTGCAGAGGTACCCTCCTCAGCAGACGCTCGGCCACTTCACCGAGGCGAGTTCATTTAAGGGTTAATTTAGCAGGTAGGGGTTAAGGTTTTTTGGGTAAGTTCCAGTTAGTTGAATCTGGATGAGACACGTGTTTGTGGTGGATGTTCACCGTCAGAAGACAAGACCGCGTAAGGTTGGGGACTGGTCTTCGGGGCTAAGCGCCGGCGGAGATTTTCCACGACAATGTCGCTAGACCGGTACCATATGTCTGCCCTTCCTTATAGATGGTAAGCTCGTTGGGACTGGGCCGTCCTTACCTACTATAACGTTCGCTTATTACTTATTGTTATTAATTATACGATTGTGGCTAAAAGCTCGGGCCCCAAAAGAAGTAAAGGAGATTCTGGGAACTGTTAGGAGTCCTTGATCTGTAGATCGAAGTGAGAGAATGGGAGTGTAGGGAACTAAATGCTCTTTCAGATCGCTGAGACCCTGGTCATGTAGTGCTTTGAATGTCAACTAGCTGATCTTGAAATAAATTTGCCATTTTTCAGGCGGCCAGTGCAGAGAATGGAGAACAGGTGTCATGTGGCAAGAATGGGTCTGGTAAATTTGCAACCTGGCCACAGCATTCTTCACCAGCAGCAGGCAGCGCAGCCTCACACGAAACGTCTCTTGTGTTTCGCCGTTATAAATGGTTTATTAAAGTTTTTTTATTTTTTGGATTTTAATAGTGGATGCCACTGTTATACTTTAGGTCCAGTAGACATCTTCTGTGGACATATGGTCCTTTATGGATTATGTGTATTTATCTTTCTTTGAGACATTCTGTATCTGTGGATATTGTATCCTCTAGCTACAATTTCGTTACATCAGGGACTTTGAGTCCATACTGAGGATATTTGTATCTTTTAGTTGTGTAACTAGTTCTTGCCGTGAGTGCTATCAATAGGGGACTTCAGTGACCTCTGTCACTATATTGCTTTTTCCCTGTGCACCAGGCTTTCTATATATTATTTTTGATATTATGGTTTGAGCGACGTCCCATTCTCTTGTTTTTTACACTAACAAAATAAAAACCAGACAATTTAAGCCCGATTCCAGGATGATTTTGACGGAGGTTCAACTACTGTATTTGTTTGGCGTACCAATAAAAAAAATTTTTTTTTTAATTGTATGACGTACCATTTACATCTTTAAAAATGATGCTCAGCCAAAATAGGTGCCATAATTTGTGATTTCTGTGCATCAATTATATTGCCAAAAATTCTATTTGCAACGCTTAGTACATACGCCCTAACAGCTCTTAACATTTCAACTTATAATGTGCCTTTATTTCTACTTCAATACTGTAATAATTGGTTACCTTGTTTGGAAAATTCCCTTTACATTAAAAAAAAAAAAAAAAAAGCAACCGGGCACCCACAATAAAGAGCAAAGCTATCGAAGACAATTCAGTCCCGAATCTGTTAGCAGTAAATTTGGAACAAGTCAAAATGACAAAACCAGAGCACACAGCTTTTATTCTTACCTCTACGAGATCCATGTCTTGCAGGGACAGTCCTGCCTTCTTCAGGGCTCCACCTATGGCTGGAACTGGGCCTATAAAATTAAAGTTATTTTAATTTTGTAATTATTGCAAAATAGCGCAATCGCTTAAAAAAAAAAAAAAAAATATTTAACAAGCACATGAAAACCTGCAATAAATGCAGAGGAAAAAACTTTCAGTTCCAACACAGACACATGGCAGGTCTGTCAAGTGCCCAGTAATGTGCCCTCTACAACACCACCTAATGGCCGCGATTATAGTTGCGGCGTGCGCACGACCGAGCGTGTGACGTAACGTGCGCAAATCATGCACTAAGCTGGATGTGATCGGGCGGCATGGAGTCACGTGAGCGGTTCGTCCTCATTGGCTGAATCGCTCACGTGACGCGGCCATGACGGGGGCCTTCGCGCTGCACAAACTATTTCATTTATCTTCGCTTTGTAGCGCTTGATCATGCACATCTACAATCGCGGCCTAAGTAAGCAACCACAATACACGCACAGCACGAGTATGCTCTATTGGGGTTTGACACACTATGGACCTTCACAGTCCTGATGAAGCGCCCATAGTGGACCGAAACTTTGGTTTAATATAATAATATTATAATATATATATTTTTTTTTATCACATTTCCTGCAGTAGGCGCTCTATCAAACCTGGTTTTGGCAGAAGTATTTCTTTATATTGTATTTTGTATGATACATTCACATGCCCTTTATGAATGACGCCAAGGTGAGCCTGCAATGTATTCCATACATATAAAATACAATTGTGTGCATACTGTACATGCTTTATGGCTTAGATAGAAGGATGCTTTGTAATGGGCCTGCGATTGTGTGCGAGAAAGATGCACACACAAACACAGAAGAAGAAGTATTAACAAATTTTGCCAATTCATTTTTTTTATTTTTTATTTACTTTGGCTCTGATCTAGGAAAAGGAGGAGTGCGAAGCAAAGGCTATGTGTATCTGTGGGAATGTGGCGAGATGAATCTCGAGGAGGAAAGTAAAAGAAAAGATGCAATTGCAGGCTAATCCTTTTCACACACACTTGGGTCAAATAGAATGCAGAATTTAATGCGTTTAAAAAAAAAAAACAAATTAGGTGCAAGGGAAGTTAAATCTTTGTGCAAATAAAAAAAGGTTCCTCACCAAAGCCCATAAACTTGGGCTCGCATCCGCACGCATGGTAGGCTACAATTCGAGCCAGCGGAGTGAGCTTGTGTTTTGTAATTGCTTCTTCACCGGCTATGATCAATGCCCCGGCCCCATCACATACTCCCTAAAGAAAAGAAAAAACGAAACTCATGCAAAGGAAAAGTAATGTGTGAACAATAAATAAGGCGGTGTATGCACTGCGAAGAGGAGATGCACTAGTATGAACCCTGGAGAGGGGAGGAGGAGAACACAAAGCACACTTGGAAGGCATCAAATGTTGCTTGAAGTGTATTGATAGATTAAAAGGCAACAGAAATCTATTTCTGTGCAGTTCTTTAGATATTTTTATTTAATGAGAAATTAGAGATCATTGCTGCTTTCCTGTGTACCTGCCACAGCAGAAAGATACATACTTTCATGACGAAAATAAATCGTGATAGACCAATTTAAATGCATTTCCTGTGTGAAACAGTTTCTAATCAAATACATACACACAGTAGTATAGATATAATATATTTACACAAATTGTGTTATGAAATTTGGGTTGGGCAAAATACCAGCATGGGATAGTCCAAATGCAGCCGGCAAAAAAAAATGAAACAAAACGGTACCGGGGAAAACAATCCCCAACAGCATTTGACATGTTTCCTACTCATGTCTCACCGATGCATTTCCAGCAGTCACAACACCGCCCTTCTTGAACACTGGAGAGAGTTTAGCCAGCTGCTCCAAAGTAGTCTGTGGCCTGGGATGCTCATCGTGTTCCACTAGGACGGTCCCCTTCCTGGATTTAAGTTCTATAGGAGCCATCTCAGCAGCAAAGTGTCCAGCATCCTGAGCTGAGTAGAGAAAACAATTCAAGGAGTAACTTTAGTGCATCGCTTCTCTTAATCCACATACTACAAAGTAGCCGTAGTAAATGCCACTCAAAAGGGGATTTATTCTATTTAACAGTAAAAGTTCAATGACGCCCAAGTGGAAAATAGAATTAGGAATGGGGGGGGGGGGCAATTCTGTACGTGCATCCCGAATACACCAAAGGATACTCTGGGACCGACCGTTTATAGGAGTAACGGAGCACTGTCCTCAAACTTAGATTAACTACTTACTCAACTGGATCACCAAAACTTTTACACCCAATGCTGCCTATATACGGGTGCAATACAAATATGACCATTTTCATGCCTCTTATGATGGCCTTGCCAAGAAATATTTTGCTCGAAACTTAAGATCCCTTCTATGAATGAAGTAATATGAAAAGGTGTATGGATCCTCTATGGCAGGCTTTATGCAGCATGTTGCATACAAGTTAGAGAAATACTTATTTGCACAATAAAAACAAGGTTTGTATGCACAACATCTATTTAATGTATTAAAATATTACTGTGTGACCATATCAGCAGGTTTCACATTACTTTAACTGCAAAATAATTGCATGAAACGCTTCGATTCATATTCTGCTGAAAGAATTTCCTTACCGCAATTTCTCTCTCCGAGTCCTTACTATGACAGCACACACACACAGGCAGTGGGCTTCTACTTTGGGGTAGTGTAGTTCCTTCCCAACTTATAAAGATCCAAGACCCTAGCACCTTAGTTGTACGTCTATCCAAGTTGCAAAGGTATCTAGGATGTCCCTAACCACGTCCAGAATGTGAAGTGCTCACTTATTCCCACTTTGAGATTGGGACAAAATGAAGGCACTATTACTATGCAGATGACCCTCAATTCTACTTGTCATTTGCACCAAGTAAAAAAGGAGCCATTATCAGTCTTCAATAGATGGTTTATCTGATCTGAGTGATAAGTTCCAGTTAGTTGAATCTGGATGAGACACGTGTTTGTGGTGGATGTCACCGTCAGAAGACAAGACCGCGAAACTCTGTCCGTGTGCAGAATTTTGTTGGTGTCCTTGACCCTTAAACATCAGGTGTCAGCCGTGATCAAAGAGTCATTGTTCCCTCCCTACAGAACATAGCCAGAATTAAGCACTTGACCCATCCCAAAAGGATCTTACTACGCTTGTCCATGCCTGTGTATTCTTATGACTGGACTACGGCAATGCACTCGACTCGGGTCTTTCGGAAAAAGAGCTGCGCTGCCTGCTGCTGGTGAAGAATGCTGTGGCCAGGTTGCAAATTTACCAGACCCATTCTTGCCACATGACACCTGTCCTCCATTCTCTGCACTGGCCGCCTGAAAAATGGCAAATTTATTTCAAGATCAGCTTGTTGACATTCAAAGCACTACATGACCAGGGTCCCGGTTATCTGAAAGAGCATTTAGTTCCCTACACTCCCATTCTCTCACTTTGATCTACAGATCAAGGACTCCTAACAGTTCCCAGAATCTCCTTTACTTCTTTTGGGGCCCGAGCCGTTAGCCACAATCGTATAATTAATAACAATAAGCAATAAACAAACGTTATAGTAGGTAAGGACGGCCCAGTCCCAACGAGCTTACCATCTATAAGGAAGGGCAGACATATGGTACCGGTCTAGAGACATTGTCGTGGAAAATCTCCGCCGGCGCTTAGCCGCGAAGACCAGTCCCCAACCTTACGCGGTCTTGTCTTCTGACGGTGAGCATCCACCACAAACTCGTGTCTCATCCAGATTCAACTAACTGGAACTTACCCAAAAAACCTTAACTCCTACCTGCTAAATTAACCCTTAAATGAACTCGCCTCGGTGAAGTGGCCGAGCGTCTGCTGAGGAGGGTACCTCTGTAGCCAAACGCTGTCAAAGACTTGGTTGCGGCGAGACGGCCGTGACCAATTCTCCCATTCCGTAAGGTACATGGTTATGAGTAGGTTGCTGTGATTCTGATAGCTGCTTGTTAATGGAAGGAGTGAGCGTTGGGGAAGCAGTAAGTGGGAGTGTGCGGAGGTAGAGCTGTGAGAGCAGGTAATGTGTGAGGGAGTTGATGTTGGGGAAGCAGTAACTGGGAGTGTGCAGAGATAGAGCTGTGAGCGCAGGTAATGTGTGAGGGAGTTGGTGTTGGGGAAGCAGTAAATGGGAGTGTGCGGAGGTAGAGCTGTGAGAGCAGGTAATGTGTGAGGGAGTTGATGTTGGGGAAGCAGTAACTGGGAGTGTGCGGAGGTAGAGCTGTGAGAGGAGGTAATGTGTGAGGGAGTTGGGGTTGGGGAACCAGTAAGTGGGATTATGCGGAGGTAGAGCAGGTAATGTGTGAGGGGGTTGGGGAAGCAGTAAGTGGGAGTGTGCGGAGGTAGAGCTGTGAGAGCAGGTAATGTGTGAGGGAGTTGATGTTGGGGAAGCAGTAACTGGGAGTGTGCGGAGGTAGAGCTGTGAGAGCAGGGTAATGTGTGAGGGAGTTGGGGTTGGGGAACCAGTAAGTGGGATTATGCGGCGGTAGAGCTGTGAGAGCAGGTAATGTGTGAGGGAGTTGGGGTTGGGGAACCAGTAAGTGGGATTATGCGGCGGTAGAGCTGTGAGAGCAGGTAATGTGTGAGGGAGTTGGGGTTGGGGAACCAGTAAGTGGGATTATGCGGCGGTAGAGCTGTGAGAGCAGGTAATGTGTGAGGGAGCTGGCGTTGGGGGAAGCAGTAATTGGGATTATGCAGAGGTAGAGCTGTGAGAGCAGGTAATGTGTGAGGGAGTTGACCAGTGGTGGGATTCTGCCGGTTCGCGCGAATCTGTTACTAAAATTTCACAAGTTCGCTTAACCGGTGCTTAATTCTCTTACCTTCATTCACCTATAAGGGCACCGAGCAGCGTCTGACAACATCTCCCTGCAAATCCTCTCAAGAAGGCCGCGCAGTGTCAAAATGGCGCTGCCTTGCCATGCCAACGCCACGTGACAGAAACATCATGTGACATCTGTTGCTATGGCAACGAGACGCTACGGCATTACGTTATAGCAATGCGGTGAAGGGAAATAGATTCCGGGAGATGCTGTTAGATGCCGCAGTGAGAACCGGTTAATTTTTGAATCCCACCACTGGAGTTGGCGTTGGGGAAGCAGTAAGTGGGATTATGCAGAGGTAGAGCTGTGAGAGCAGGTAATGTGAAGACGGAAATAATGCTTCAATATGAATCTGAAATACTTTCCCCAACCCAATAAAATCGAGCAGCTGTAACTCCAGCTAATGGCGACACTGTGAATTAACGTCAAACTTTTCCAGCTTCCAAAAATATTTTTTTTCGTTTGATTTGGGGCACAGATATGGACAGCGCTAGGCAAATAGATACTAGTATGTACTGAAAAATAATTTGTGTGTGCCAAAAGAAGAAGTAGAAAAGGGAGTCCGAATTGTCCACGAAGCTCAACTGGGTGTAAACCATACAGTCTGGAAATACTGTATTCTGTTACCGCAGAATCACGTCACCCCAAAAATGCATCATGTAGGTTAATCAGATATACTATTATTAAATAGCCAGACTATGAAAATACAACATTAATTTATATTTACCAAGAGTAGGTGTAAATAAATTCTGTTAACAATTACAGCTAAACCCCGTTATAACGCACCTCGCTATACCGCGATTCGGTTATAACGCGGTTTTCCCGTGGCTCCCGTTTTTAAAAACAGCAAACCACCCCCCACCCTCACATGTCATGTTTTTTTTTTGCTCACTGCACACACAGTGCTCATTGCACACACTGACACACTGCACACACACTGCACACACACACTGCTCATTGCTCACACTGCACACACTGACACACTGCACATTGCTCACACTGCACACACACTGCTCATTGCTCACACTGCACACACTGACACACTGCTCATTGCTCACACTGCACACACACTGCTCATTGCTCACACTGCACACACACTGCTCATTGCTCACACTGCACACACTGACACACTGCTCATTGCTCACACTGACACACTGCTCATTGCTCACACTGCACACACTGACACACTGCTCATTGCTCACACTGCACACACTGCACACACTGCACACTGCACACACTGCACACACTGACACACACTGACACACACTGCACATTGCTCACAATGCATACTGCACACACACTGCTCATTGCTCACACTGCTCATTGCTCACACTGCACACTGCTCACACTGCCACACACTGCACACACTGACACAGACTGCACACACACACACACACACTGCACACAGCCCTCACATGTCAGCAGCCCACCCCCCCCTCACATGTCAGCAGCCCACCCCCCCCTCACATGTCAGCAGCCCACCCCCCCCTCACATGTCATGTTTTTTTTTTTTGCACACTGCACACACTGCACACACACTGACACACTGCACACACTGCACACACACTGCACACTGCACGCACACTGCACACACAGTGCTCATTGCACACACTGACACACTCTGCACACACACTGCACATTGCTCACACTGCACACACTGCACACACACTGCTCATTGCTCACACTGCACACACTGACACACTGCTCATTGCTCACACTGCACACACTGACACACTGCTCATTGCTCACACTGCACACACACTGCTCATTGCTCACACTGCACACACTGACACACTGCTCATTGCTCACACTGCACACACTGACACTGCACACACACTGCACACACTGACACACTGCTCATTGCTCACACTGCACACACTGCACACTGCACATTGCTCACACTGCACACTGCTCATTGCTCACACTGCACACTGCTCACACTGCCACACACTGCTCATTGCTCACACTGCTCACACTGACACACACTGCACACACACACACACACACTGCACACAGCCCTCACATGTCAGCAGCCCACCCCCCCTCACATGTCAGCAGCCCACCCCCCCCTCACATGTCAGCAGCCCACCCCCCCCCTCACATGTCAGCAGCCCACCCCCCCCCTCACATGTCAGCAGCCCACCCCCCCCCTCACATGTCAGCAGCCCACCCCCCCCCTCACATGTCAGCAGCCCACCCCCCCCTCACATGTCAGCAGCCCACCCCCCCTCACATGTCAGCAGCCCACCCCCCCTCACATGTCAGCAGCCCACCCCCCCTCACATGTCAGCAGCCCACCCCCCCTGCTTCTAGCAGCATCTGGCTCCGGTCCCAGCTTTCCTCCTGGGGGCTCCGTCTCCATTTTGCAGCCTCTGCAGCGTTGTACTTGTGACCGTGAGTACAACGTGCGGCTGACATGTAACCCACCCTCCTGCACCCAGAGAGGGGCACTGCCCTGCGGGGGCATACCTCGGGGGTGGGGGGGGGAGTTGAGAGGGAGGGAGGGGGCTGAGAGGGAGAGGGAGGAGGGATGAATCGCCGCCATTTTTTTAAAACTTTTTTTAATTTATTTAATTAATTAACTCCCTCCCTCCCGATCAGGCGCGCGGCGGCCATTTAAAAAAAAAAATTAGCGCGACCCCGTTACTAACGCGGAGGTCTCGGGGTGGACCCCGAGGACCGCGTTATAACGGGGTTTAGCTGTATGTTTTAAATAAAAAATTTGATCAGATATGTAACATGATGCAATGCATCAAAAACCATTTCAAAACAATAATTAATCATATGTATATAGTTCTTGTTCTGGCCCAGGCTCACTGTAGCTAATGAGTAGGAACAGGTAGTTAAACTCATCTGCTTTAAATGCTCACAGAGTCCTTATTTTTCTGTAACTTTATTGGAGGGTGTAAACAGAAATCAATACTACGCTTTAGAAAAGTTTGCTGCAAACAGTTAGAGATGTCCCCTCTCTGGTAATATTTATCAACAAGCTCAATACCTACCCATTTACCCAGGCATTTAATTAACCATAACCTGTCCGCCATTTAATAGCTACAATACCATCTCATCCTGTATTGTACATTTCCTTGTTTGGTCTCGTTTATAACCTTAAAATGTTTTCTTCTCTTTTTCCTTTTTATAACTGAAGTGCTTGGAGTCCCAGTGGGAGAAAAGAGCTATATAAATAAAGTCAGTCATCGACATTTGTTAGCTAGTCGTGTGTATCTGCATCTGGGAACATTCAATATCCAGAGTAGGTTCTCTCTTGGAATTCTTAGCCACAAGAAGATATGCCCTACAGTTTCTCTAGAGCCCATGAATCTGACGTCCTCTTAAACCATGCATCCCTGAATACAGATATTCTTCCTCCTACTGGAGATATTTTCAGGGATATGGTCTTCCATATTTCAGAAGGGCTTTAGAAACATCCGATTAGAGCCAAGTTGACTTCTATGCCCCTGAGTTTGACTGGTTGGCTGAAACATGTTTGTGATATCCTCTTCCTGTCCGATCTAGCAACGCAAAAGGACTGCCTGCCTTTATGAAAATGTCTTGTTCTCTGTCTTTCCTCCTGCGTCAGAAAAACACCTTTACTTACTCAAGCCTTTGATAAGATGGTGTCAATTGCTTCCCGAACAATCGTTCAACTGAAGAAAAAAAAAAAAAGAGAAGACCAGCATGTTTTTTTTGACAAGGCATGTGCTGCCCATGTTTTTAACCGTATAGATCTTCTGGCTGACATGGATAGTGCTGTAGATGTGGCAGTCATACGGCATCAAACGAGGCATCCAATTGCTTCTTTTATAGTGTTAAAATCCATATGGAGCCATTGCCTGGGGACTCCTGCTTCAGAGTTTCTTCCATTGCCGATATCCAAATCTTTAAAGTTCCAGACATGCAGATCATTGCAACCATTTGGTTTGTAAGCCGCTTTAGTAGAATATTGCTTCTTCAGAGCCTCTTTCATTCTGCGATCCATAGGATCTTAAAAATAACCATCCTCTAAGGGAATGTGCTCCTGTCTTCGATCCTAGCCACTACCGAATCAACCTTTGGGGGGTTAGCCCCATGCCGTGCATCCTGCATAGCAAATGGATACATTTTAGAAAAACACTTTGACATGGAATCGCTTATCTGGATGTTGCCTGATTAACTGGGGACGACCGGACTTTTGGATTCCATAAATGCACGATCTACCATCTTGAAATCTTCTCGGACGTCTTCTATATTCATTGTCATTCATTCACACACCCTTAATGAGCTAATCCACGGCGTCGACAGTAACATGGTCACACACTTAATTTCTCCTTCTGAGGAACTCTTCCAATCTGAAGCAAAAAAAACTCCCGTATGTCTGAATCCCTTGAGGGAGATCTGGAACGTTACAGTTCAGCCATCTTTGCCTCGTACGTGGCTGTTACAAAATGCCTCCATAACGGGGCCTTTAAGCCAGGAACAAAAATAATGTCATCTGTGCTGGAGCGTCATCAGAAGCAATATTCTTTATACAATCAGGACATGCTTTCTATGAGTAATTAGGGGGCAATTTTTCATCACAGAGCACAAACGGCAGAGCAGTGCTTAATTTTGGCCACAGCTTTTCTGGGTTTAGTAGATCTAACTTGAGAAACTCCAGACTTCCTCTTGTGCTCAGTGAATGTGTCTTAACTTTCTGATAAAGGGTTTGGATTGATCCTATGTTTGTAATTGGCCGATGACCCGTCTAACCCAACCTGCAGCAGGGGGTGGTCTGTTGCCATGGCTCCAATACATACTTTAAGTGTCTCCTGAACATGCTCATAAGCCAATACCGCTTTGACCTAACTAGGCTTCAACATAATTATTGGTATTGCTTAGTGGCCCGTACGGAACAATACTCTGCTGCACCCGTACATGCTGGCACAGTGTTACCTGGCTATCAACTACGAGCATTGCGGCTCCAAGAACAGACCATGGTAAGGCGGCTGTGTGAGTCACCTTAAAAGTTCATGGAGGCATCTGAGAAGGAGCAACCCTATTTATACCGAGGCAGGTAGGACCAAAAATAACAACGGTGCTACAGTAGGGTCTCAGAGCTCTTAAGTTGGAGGCTGGTCCTACCAGAAGGTATTGTCCTGCTGATCCCCTCCAAATGGGCTGAAGGTATTATCCTGCTGATCGTCTCCCATGGGCGGAAGGTATGGCTGTCCGAGTTGAATTCTTCGAGCAATTTAACCCCAAATCGCAACAGAACTTATCTGATTAACATATCTTGGTATGTCTGAGTTCAATAGGCAAATCCCTCCCTTAATTATTAGTCAAGTAAATGTGTTTAGGAGTATTGAAGTCAGTCTATTTTGGCTGTGTCACATCTTAAGTAGAATTGGAGGTGAAGACTACAAGAAGAACTGGACTCTGCACTTCAACAACTCTGCAACTGTGAGAACTTGACTTTCTAAATGCTCTATTGATGTGTACAAATGGTCAGACTCGGTTCCTAAGCTGCTGCTTAATCTTCAGTGCTACACTGTTCTGCCAGGCCTGATTTATACACCACTCTTTCAATGCCTACTCTTATCCTCCAATAACTGGGAACTCTCTTCTACCCCCTCACCCTGCCTTCCCTATTTGCAGTTCTCTCATTCCTTTGTAAAAACTTTTCCCCACTTCCCTCCTATCCACATTTCTTCATCGCTCCTCCCCGCCACCTATGCTTGTGCCCATATACTGCACCACTATTTCCACACCTCTTTCCCAACAACTTTTACACCCCTAAATAAAAAGCACCCCCACAAATCCTCTTCACCTCCCCACTCTACTCCTTCTTGCTGCTGAGGATCTCTCTCGCCTAATCTTGGACCCAGCCATATACACACACACACACACACACACACACACACACACACCTGCTCTCACCCACGCCTCCATGCCACTTATTTCCCTGACAATGGTATTAACCCATCTAATTTCAGATCAACCAACCTTAAAACTCACATCGCAAAAGAATCCCACACTCCTACCAACCATTGTGGCCAAGCCCTGCCATCTACTGCACTTATCCCCTCACCTGCTGTCTCTGTATGTCTCCCAACGCATCACTTACAGATGCAGCCACCAGTATTAGAACACTTGTACCTGGGAAATTCTGGGAGATTCTGGGGTAGTCTCACAGTAAATGCCTCAACATTTCTGTGAGATTCTTAATGGCTCATCAGATTAACATACCAGGAGGGTGTCCCTGCAGTCCCATTCAAACTGAATGGGACCCCTGCTGTGTTAATCCGATGGGCCATTAAGAATCTCATAGAAATGTTGAGGCATTTACTGTGAGGCTGCCCCAGTATTTAAAAGGCAAGAGTTCTAATACTGGCGGCTGCATCTGTATATTGTAAGCTCTCCAGGACAGGGATTTCATTTAATTTCCTATTGTATTATTATCATTTCCTGTGCTGTATTATCTTTGTGAAGCGCTGACTACACTGTAGGCGCTATATAAATAAAGATATACAGACCCCAAAAGTAGGTGTGTAGTGTCATTGAGGACGTTAGAGAAAGCATGGTTTTTTCCCCACTTCATTTTGTTAAAAGTATAGTTCTAATAAATAAATTTTAAAAAAAAGGGAAGGATGGATGACCCAGTTTGAAGACACTAAGGCCTCGGTCCCGCTGCGCTCGGTGGCGCGGGCAGCCACACGCGAGTTCCCCACCAGCAGGGGAATCCTGCGGAGCCGGTCCCGGTCCCCCCTGGCTGCACAGCTGACTACCCGCTGTGGCGCGTCAGCCGCTATGGGATACAAGAGAATGGTGATCCCTAGCGTTGACGCGTCACGTGGTGTGGCTGTGAGCCAATGGGGATGGGAGGCTTCGGGAGTAGGAGAGGCTTCGGGGAGTGGGGAGGAGTGTGGAGTGAAAGCAGCGTGAGTGCCTGCCTCTGTCTGTGTGTGTGTCTGTGTCTGTGTCTGCGTGTGTGTGTGTGTGTGTGTGTGTCTGCGTGTGTGTATGAGTGCCAGCCCGAGCCCGTGGAGGGAGGGAGGGAGGGGGGGGGAGAGTAGCTGGTCCCTCCGCTCAAGCCACGCCCCCCTCCCGCTCAAACCTCCCACTCCCGCCCACCTCCCGCTCCCTAGAGACCGCATATCGCGGTCTGTGTCTGTCAGCGCCCCGCCAGTCTGCAGCGCGGGCGCGCTGACTCTGGGAGCGGGGCCTTAGCCTAAGTAAGCAAAGGAAATTAGTCTTTCTATAGCAAAAAATAAATAAAAAATAAAACTCACCAGCTTTATATCTCTGCTGTGTCTTTAGAGAGTATTTGTCACAATCTTCTCTGCTGATATTGTATTTCTCAGCCAAATTCTCAGCGGTGATTGCCATGGGGATTTTAATGTGAGAGTCAGTAAGTCCGGACCACAGGGTGTCTTCCAGCTGTGAGATGCATACATTGAACAGAAAGTTATAGCTTCACTATCATGAGGAGCCACAGATCCCCCAAACGCGTGTGGTGACGAGTTGGCAATGAGAATAATTTACAAATGTAGTACCACTATAAAAATGGAAAGAAATTAAATGTCACAAAAATGTTTAGAATCTGATCCCAAATGGATTGTTCCTTCAGAGATATATATATATATAAAGATATAGATATAGATATATATATAATATATATAATATATATATATATATATATATATATATATATATATATATATATATATATATATATATATATATATATATATATATATAGAGAGAGAGAGAGAGAGAGAGAGAGAGAGAGAGAGAGAGAGAGAGAGATATAAAAACTACCTATCCTTGTAATTTAAATTGTAATTAGCACTGCTGCTTTAACACGACCTTTTTAAATTTATATTTATTGTGGTCACAAATGTGATCATTTGAACAAGCAACCATGAGTTAGGCTTTAAGCTAGGAATGGCCAACTCCGGTCCTCAAAAAAGGCCACCAACAGGACAGGTGAAGGATATTCAGGCTGCAGCTTAGTCAATGACAGCTGGTGGCCCTTAAAGACTGGAGATGGCAACTCCCAGCCTAAAGCATGACTATAAATGACCACAGATTTATACAGACATTTTGTAGCAAAGTTATACAGTAGTTGTATGCACGGGTCATGTTGGACATTCTCTCACGGCAGAGTGAATAGTAAAGATGGGCGTTGTATGTCGGCCTGATGAAGTAGATAAAACCCCGCCACCCGGCTCTTCTGTCATATACAAGAAAGAAAAGGAAGATGTAGAGAACAAGGTAATGGAAGCCGCCAACATCACATGGATGCAGGGGAGGAACAGAATTGTTTTTATTCCGCAGTATAAAACGAAGAGCAAAAAAAAAAGGTCACAAACAAATAAAGGATCCCACCTGGAGGTCTGCTCCAAGCTTCGTCCCAAAGCGGATATTTCGAACAGCGTATGGAGCTTGGCTCATGTTCTCGGCTCCTCCGCAAAGAACAATCTGCGAATCGCCGAGGCTGATTTCCTATGAAATTACAGAAATATCTCAGTGTAGCTTTCCCAATTTCTAGCAAGAAATAAAAATAAGGAGTACTACTTTAACCGATTTAATATACAATGAACCTGCTAGGAGTTTGAAGTACACTATGGTTTCCTTTAGTACAGTAATTTGGCTAAAAATAATGAACATACTGTTATTTATTTCTTTTTAATCACCACCCTCCCTCTCCCCCCCTTGGGGATTCTTTATATTATTATCATCACAGAAAATAGTAGTAGTAGTAATAATAATAATAATAATAATAATAATAATAATAATAATAATAATATCACAGGGAAAAAAGAAAAGAAAAAAAAAGTTGATTGAGAGAAATCTGCCAAAAAATAATCCCTTATATGTTGCCCTCACAGAAGACAACGGTTGGGTGGAAAATGTAGTATCCCAGGGTCTCAATATCCCTTCATACGGAATTGCACTTAAATCCATATATTAAAAAAAAAAATTAAAAAAAAAAAAACTTTATTGGTCATAAAAAAAAGGGAGCATATGGGGTGTGAGGGTATATACACATAATGTGAAGATAAAACACATGGTGTCGCGGGAACTAAGAGGGGGAAAGTGGATCCACAAGTTATGCCCAGTTGTAAGGAAATGGAAAACACCCCTCAAGGGGTTAATAAATTGTTAGGATCACACGTAGCCATTTAAAAAAGGTACAATCAACCTATATTGGGTATAAAAGCATATCCTATTATCTCACATATATAGTGTTAGGAATATGTGTCAGTAGAAGTGAACAGATATAGTGTGCTTCACAGCAAGAAACAGATTGATAAGTGTCAAATGTTCACTGTGAATTGACTCGGTAAGTATACGCAAAGCAACACTGTTGCATTGTTGCCAAAGGTGTCCCATGCATACATATCACAAGCATAGAGAACATCCGTGTAATGTGTCACAGGATCCCCCCTCTTCTAAATATTCAGAGTGTCTACCACAATAAAATATAAAATCAGAGTATCAGCTAAGGTACAAAAGTTTAAGAAGGCTTGGTATATTTAACCATATAATCAACTGTCATGTAGCCAACAGCGTGTTCAGCCTTAATAAAAGTGCCTGATCTCAATAGAGATTAGTGTCCATTAGTGTGATCCTCAACATAAGGTCTAGCATTATTCGTGACTGTTAGGTATATAGGGTTACGTATGGCAAGTCCCACATACAGTAGTACTATAGTGCTCCTCTTATCTGCAGTGTTTCTATATATCAATCTATAAATTGCAGGATATAGCGGAACCAGTGTCCATAAAATGCAGCGCTGCTGTGGATATATCGCCATACAACGCGAGTTCAGTAAATATAACTGGCCTATGAAGTGATATTGAGAACCCCGGACAGGGCCGCCAACAGGGGGGGACAAAGGGTACTGGAGTCCCGGGCCCAGTGGGTCAGGGGGGCCCGGCCGGGCGCCAGGTAATTAAATTAAAAAAAAAAAAATAAAGTTTTAAAAAAATGGTGGCGATTTCCCGCGTGCATGCGCAGGGCAAGCAGGGTGTCCTGCCGGCGGGCCTCCACCCCCCCGCTCTCCCAACGTGGAACGGAGGAGGAAGCACAAACCCATCTTCCTCCACGTGCGCCTCCTGCTCCAGCCCCCCCGCTCCCAACTTGGGATGGAGGGGGAAGCACCAGCACCTCCTGCTCGAGCCCCCCCGCTCCGCACGTGGGACGAAGGGGGAAGCACCAGCGCCTCCTGCTCCAGCCCTCCCGCTCCCCACGTGGGACAGAGGGGGAAGCTCCAGCACCTCCTGCTCGAGCCCCCCCGCTCCCCAAGTGGGACAGAGGGGGAAGCTTCAGCACCTCCTGCTCGAGCCCCCCCGCTCCTCACGTGGGACGACGGGGGAAGCTCCAGCACCTCCTGCTCCAGCCCCCCCGCTCCCACGTGGGACGGAGGGAAAGCACCAACCCATCTTCCTCCATGTGCCTCCCCTGCTCCAGCTCCCCCGCTCCCCACGTGGGACGGAGGGGGAAGCACCAACCCATCTTCCTCCGTGTGCACCTCCTGCTCCAACCCCCCCGCACTCCCCCCAGCGGCCAACTTCCCGCGCGCCCCCCAAGAGCACATCCCGCGCGCCCTCCCACGAGCCCACCTCGGACAGCTGCTGCGGGGATATCCGCGTTGGGGGGAGGGCGTTTGGGAGAAAGCATCCGGCGACAAGCTGCACCCACCCGGTCAAGGTAAGTCACCCCACCCAGTCACTGTCACCCACCCAGTCACTGTCAGTTACTGTCACCCAGTCACTGTCAGTTACTGTCACCCAGTCACTGTCACCCACCAAATTCACTGTCACCCACGTCTCCAACCCACCCAGTCACTGTCTCCCACCCACTGTCACTAACCCACTCAGTCGCTGTCACCCACCCAGTCAGTAAATGTCAGTCACTAAACCCCAGTCACTAAACCACCCACCCAGTCACTAAAGTCAGTCACTAACCCACCCACCCAAAGTGTCACTAACCCACCCACCCACTAACCCACCCACTCAGTCACTAAAAGTCACTAAAGTCAGTCACTAAAACCCACCCAGTCACTAAAACCTATCCAGTCAGTCACTAAAACCCACCCAGTCAGTCACTAAATGCCACCCAGTCAGTCACTAACGCACCCACCCAGTCAAGCACTAAAACCCACCCAGTCAGTCACTAAAACCTATCCAGTCAGTCACTAACGCACCCACCCAGTCAAGCACTAAAACCCACCCAGTCAGTCACTAAAACCTATCCAGTCAGTCACTAAAACCCACCCAGTCCGTCATTAAAACCAACCCAGTCAGTCACTAACGCACCCACCCAGTCAGGCACTAATCTACCCAAACCCAGTCAGTCACTAACCCAAGTCACTCACCCACCCAGTCACTAAACCCCACCCACCCAGTCAGTCACTAAAACCCAGTCAGTCACTCACCCACCCAGTCACTGCCATTCAACCATCCAGTGACTGTCATCCACCCACCCACCCAGGCAGTCACCTGTCTTTTGTTGAAAATATAAAAATAAACATGTTGCATTGTAATGTTTTTTTCTGTATCACAATAAGAAAACAGTTAAGTAAAAGTTGTGCGCTAAAAAATATTTTTGCGTGTTAGGTGCGCTATAGGTTCGGGGGGGGGGGACTGCTTCTTTCATTTGTCCTGGGCCCCATGATTTCTGTTGGCGGCCCTGCCCCCGGATACTACATTTCCCACCCAACCGTTGGGGTGCGCAATCTTTTATCCCCTGCGCCCCGCTGCCGACACGTTGCCAGAAGCTGTCTGAGCCAAAGTAAGTGAAGTTACAGAGGCCTTCGCCGCTTCCCCCGGCATTTAATTTAAATGCGTTCGGGAAATGCACAGGGCCTCTAAACGCTGCGCCCCTCCGCAGATAATCCTACGCCCCCAGTTTGTGCACCCCTGGCAACAAGGGATTCTTTTTTGGCTGATTTCTCACAAAACCAACCATTTTTTTGTACTGATACCACGTGGACTTTCCAAGAAAGGAAACGGTCAGAATCCTAACCCCGAGATGTGCAGGCTGCCGACTGGGATTGTATCTCTACTTGCCGTCTTTATCTCCCCTTGCGAGTGCGATGCCTACTATTCAAATACATGTACTAAAGTGTGTTATACTTTCTTTACACTATAGAGCACACACGTCTGCTTTCTAACACACTAAAAGGACTGCTTCCCGAAACGTCACCCAGCCGAGCCCCCTTAGTGGCTGCGCTACGAGGTAAGTGGATGTAACAGTTTCTAAAAGGATGATTTAATAAAACATTTTGTATTTTTGCTTTCATCAAGAAGTGCTGGGAGAGTTGTTTAAGAGCTTTATGTACAGGGGTGGGGGGGGAGGGGAGGGAAAAGGGGAGAGATAGAGGATACCAGTTCTGCACATGCATCCCGAACACACCAAAGGATACTCTGGGGCCGACTGTTTATAGAAGCAGCAAAACCCTGTCCTCTAACTTACATTAACTACTTACTCATCTGGGTCCCCAAACTTTCTTACATCTAACGCCGTTTATATAAGGGTGCAATACAAATATGACCATTTCCGTGTCATTTCTTGGCAAGGCAGTCGCTACGGAACAAATTGCACAAACCTTTTGCTTAATATTCTGTTAAATACATTTTGTTTTCCCCCGCCGTAAATTTGTAAACAGTATAACCAAGTTCTAAGACACTTTTAAAGTGAGCAAAGGAAATGAAATATTTTTCTATATCAAAAAGTACACACACACACACACACACACACGGTTGAAAAAAAAATTAAATCTATTAACTTGACCAATACCATGAAAAAGGTGATCAAGATAAAGAACAAGCACTTATAGGAATGGTTTAATTGTATTCGTCTAGGTACAGAATGCTGTGAAACAGGTTTTTTTTTCCTCCCAAGGTAGAATTTATTTTTATCCTCCCACAAACGTAAACAGTACACATCTCCAAAGTGCCGAAAATACGTGGGAAATGGTCCAACGCCAAAGTGAGACCTTGTACCTGACATCCATTGACAATAGACTGGAAGCCGGAGCCACACAGCCGGTTCACTGTTAGAGCTGGGACGGGGATCGGAATTCCCAAGCGAAGGCCAACGTGTCTCGCTAAATAAATGGCGTCTGCCGAAGTCTGGAACATTAAAACCAAGAGAGGAGCGTTAATCTGAAAATAAAAAGTCACCGCGGCAATTCCCACTTCCAACCCCATAACCCACCCCCCCCAGAGAAGAATGTATGTTAAATTATAGGATGCTGGCATTGTACGTAACATTTTGCAAGCGCAAGGAGCCACCACCTCAAAGAACTTGCTGTGTACTGTTAGTGCCTAAAGCACAGGGAGGTAAAGTGGTATGTGCAGGGTAACAAGGAGCAGACACTGGGAATTCAAGCAGCTATTCCCCGCTACCCGACCCCACTTTTATTTACAAGATGGAATCCTCCAGGTTCTCTGGAACTGGTCTGCGCTAATGGCCATACAATAGGATGCCGCAACAGATTGCACGTTGCAGCTTCCCATTGGCGCTTGAGTGTTGAACCCTCATTTTATTTCACCAGGAGGGGCAGTCACCAGCATCACAAGAATTCCAGAGGGGCTGAGGATCTACTGCAGTTCAGCTCAAGTGGGGAATAATAATAATAAATTAAAAAAAAAATATTAAAGCGTTTGCCTTTTAACCTGAATAATTTACAGCATAATGAAATGGGGGGAAAAAACAAAAAAATTAATAAAAAGTTGTTTGCAAAATATCAGAACAAGGTTACTTTATAGCACAGGCTTGGGTCAGATTTCAGTGTTTGAGCGACCACTTCATCACAAAGAAATATTCAAACCAGATTGACCAACTTGGTGAGTTTGGTCAAAGAGGCAACAGCAGCCGGCATCGCAGTAACTGCATTTCCCAGGCTTTCCTTGAATATTTCCTCTTTAGTCATGTTTTGCAGAACCATATTTTGCCTGCAGCATAAAGCAGCCAGGTCAGATCCTGTTCAGATGTGGCTGTAATAGAATGTAGCAGGAGGATACCGTACCTGAATGACATTGCCATATATAACGCTATCCACCATGTCAGGGGATACATTGCCGGCAGAGAGCGCGGCTTTTGCTGCAATTTCACCCAAATCTGTTGCAGTGTGATCCTTCAGCAAACCCCCATAAGTGCCAAAAGGGGTTCGTTTGGCAGCGACTATAAAAACACCTGCAAAATGAAAGTTACAAATTAACGTATTAATAGTTCACGATAAACATTCAGTCTATGGTCACAAGGACGTGAACGCTTTGTACAAATGAAGGGGGATGTTTTATACCAAACTTAAGGACGTACAAGTTCTAAACTGTATTTGGACCAGAGTAAGCTCTTAAGAGTTTTGCTGCAAACAATCAGTATTCATCAAACGGTGAGAATTCTGTAGTAACAGACCTGGGGTATTATATGCAAATAAAAACACGTTTTAAAAAAATAAAATAATAAACTTCACATATTGACTTTTTACACCTGGGACAATACGGTTTCCCGGACACAGTCAGCTAGAAAAATGACTCGCACCCAGGGACACAGATGCAAAGAATGTGGTTCAGCACCAAAACAAAGGTTAGGGCCGACTAAACAATACGTTTCTGGCATGTGCACAATAGTCATCCTCTGTTCCCTATACACTCCTGTAACGCCAGGATTTGTGACACCACTTTTACTTAATGTACCAGAATTCCAAACAAAAAGAAACTAAAAAATAGTAAGCATATTAAGAGGTGCATCAGGGCAAGGGAAGCAAAAACTTACGGGCCACAGGGGGAAGAGGGGAGAAAGATAATCACCCCCCTTCCCCCCAGAGACAGAAAACCAAGTGGATAATCAGAGAAATAGTATGTTTTTTTTAAATGACACATTTTATAGAGATCAGATATACAATGGGAGTCTGTTCATACAATATTTAAAGAAACAATTGAAGTGTTTTGTTGTGTACACCAAGGGTCTTATTTTTATGGTATTTTTTTGCCATTAGCATAGTATGCCGTATTCTGGAGGAGACTTGGACAAAAAAGGGAAAACCAGGCTGTTTCCAAGACACTGCAATTGCGCATCTGTTAGCCACCATAATGTGACAGAACAGGATAGCCTCCGTCCATCAAGAAATCCAGAACCTACGGATCTAAAGATCTAGAACATCGGAAGTCAACGTCGAGGATTCTTAAACGTATATTTGGCTTCTTTTTCCAGTTACAGTAAGAGTGAGATCTAGCAGCAATGCATGTGTATACATACATTATACAATTTGATCAGTCCAGAAGTTAAAAAAAAGTCAAGGAATCGAGGCAATAATTAACCTTTGCTTTAGATAATCGCTTCCAAAGGTTAAATCTTTTCACAATGACTTTGCTGCTTGTCATGTCGAAGCCTTGTGCAACAATACTACCCAATGTAAACCAGGCCTCCAAAGATGACCTTTCACTTGAATAATTCAGAAGTCGATGAGTACGAGTCTTGAAGCCAAGACCAGTGACTGAACGACAGATACCCAGACATGAGCGAGGCTTAATAAGGCTGGGCAACTACTGAGATTAGAACAGCTACATCAGAATGTACTCACTGCATCAATGGTATATCAGCAGCGAGGAAGATTCCTCATATCCATCTAAATCAATATATATTTAAATAGATATGGGGAATATTTCTACTTACAAATTTACGGTTTACACATCTCTTGTAAAATTACTTCCCACACATCGCAGATTTAAAAATACCTTGTGTGCGCACATTCACATCTCAGACAGGACTGCAACACGGGCTTTCCCCATAAACATACAATGCTCCCACAGATTCTGGGTAATAATAATTATAATACTAATGCTAATAATAATACAGTAATACTAATGGCATTTTCACGTATGGCACATCTGTGAGCACGTGACATGCATATGGGACAAGGGTTAATTTTTTCATTACTGTTATACTGTATATCACTGAATAAGTATATGTTTTAAGGAAACACTATATTAAAAGTTATATTTTATAGCATCTGGGGTGTGCATTTAAGTGAATTTCTCCCTGAGCACACTGCCTAGTGGTCTCCATCGTTTTCTGATTCACTTTCAGTTTGCATCCACTTATCACTATTGCTCATCACATTTTTGTCTAATTGTCCGCGTCCCCTGTGCCACTGAGCGCGCGGTGCTTCCCGAGGTTGCTTCTGGCCATTTAAATTTTGATGTCCTGCTCACGCAGAGCGCGCGCACGGACGCTCACCCACGCTTGGCACTTGCGTAAACAAAAAGAAATAAATCTGACTTTGAACTGCGCTCAGCTAGACTGCAAGCTCCCCCCCCCCCCCCCCGCACGCTTGCGAAATAGCACGGACACCCGTCGCTCAAGCTTGGATGCTTGGAGAGTTGGTGACGTCACCGCTCTCCAAGCATGAGCGTGCTCAGCGGCACAGGGGACTCAGCCCTAGTATGGCTCTCAGTTGATCACTTCCTACCATCCCCTGCTTTTCCCCTTAAAGCTGCAGTTCAGTCAATATCCTGCATGTGTGTTTTTTTTAATAAATCAGTTCTGTAGTAAGAAAAAATACTTTTAGCATTTTCTGTTTTTAAAAAAAAAACTTTGAAAGACCAATTTTCTTGTATTCTATTTTCACAAGCTCTGGCACACCCCTTTGTCAGCCCTGCCCTCCCTCTAGCACATGTCAGTGCAGGAGTGCTCATGAATATTCATGAGCTTCCACTGACAGACAAGCAGATTATAAACAAATCCCAGCTTTTAATATGTCACCAAATTTCGACCTATCAATACATGGAGAACGAATTGACCTGCAGCTATACAGTTCTTTAGGTAATTAGAGATTGCACACATGAAACTATTGAAGTAAAAAAATAAATGTAAAAAAAAAAAAAAAAAAGACTGAACTGCAGCTTTAATACACAGCTAACTAGCTGACCCACTCTTCACCATTGTCTGTACCCAAGTGGTCAGAATATAGAACTGTAAGGTTTTAACGCTGGTCAAACACATATCAAGCAATTGCAATGGCTGTTTACTAATTTTTTTAAAAATCCAAGCTTCATGCCCCATAATCTGTTAAAAGCAGAATAGCAAATATTTAGCAGGGATAATTGTGGAGACCAGGAACACAAATACAAATCCTTAACCACACAGCAACCTCAGAAGTCATATAATTCATCACATTGGTGACTCAAAAACAGAAAAAAAAATTAATACAAATAAATGTGCTTGGTAAAAATTAATACAGGATCCAATAAATCAGGGTCCACTTTTCAAACAGTATAACATTTGGGTGACTTATTGCAATAGGACACCCTAACACCTCAACACACTGGTTAGACAATGTGCATTATCCTTGCCATGTGGGGGGGGGGGGGGGGCATGGCCAAGACATCAAGCTAGCAGGACGTGTGGAGGTGCAGCTCCGTCCAGCTAGAACTGATATCAGTGTGATTAATATCACAACAGTCCCCCAAAAAAAGAGATAGACGGGGGAAGACTCCCCCGAGACCTGGCGAGGTATAAAAAAGGGTCAAAAAGCGACAATAAGGGACAGAAATTCACAGCTGGGCCGTTGCAGCTCTAGAGCTTTCACATACGTGTGGCTGAGGGGAGAGAGAGATATATATAGATGTTATGGTGGGTAAAAAAAGTGACAAAAACCCTCCACAGTAAAGCATATAGAAATGGAAATATTACTGTGCGCTCATTTGCATGTCTTAGGTCTGCACCCCCGCCTTTCACCATTATCACCCAGCGCTCCCACTGCAGCAAGGGAATCTGGGAAATGACATGCAAATGAGCACATATATATTTTGAAGCAATAGGTGGCACTGTGTGCTCTTTCATGTCATTTCCCAGAATCCCTTGCTGCAGTGGTGATAATGGTGAAAGGCAGGGTTGCAGACCTGTCTAGGCCCCGCTGCCACAGACAGCGGGCCCGCACTGCATACAGGCAGCGCGTGGAGAGGCACTTCATGCTATCTGCGGTCTGCAGTGAACATGTTTCGGCGCATGGGGGGCGTTACCAAAACGGGTCGGGTGGGCGCGACCATGACGTGGAGGGTGGGGCCATTACACACACAGGCACACTAACAACACTGCAGTCAGAGGGTTCTGAGAAGACAACATGCCCATATTTATATTTCATGTGCTCAAAAATTACATTTTCGTTTTGCATTAATGTAGCAATGAGAGAGGGAGTTAGCTGGTGTCAGTGGTAGATGCGTACAAGCCGGCAAGCAGCTCTCCTCCTCCCCTCCTCATTGGCTGACTCGTGCACCACGTGACGCGCCAGCACTTAATCACCAGAAGCTTGTAACTTCGGCCGGCTGACGCTTCACAGCACGCAGTCAGCCCCGTCGGAAGGATGCAGCGGGGACCAGCAGACTTGAGGTAAGGGGCTGGTGGCCCGCACACAATTGCGCGTGCCGCAGACCGCAGCGGGTCCTCAGCCTAACGCTGCGTCCATAGAGGGGGGAGCCGCACTCTTCCGCACTGACGCCGAAGCTCGTCTGCGCAATCAGGAGCAATTGCATGAACTAGCCAGCGTGCGCGATCGGGAGGTGGGGCACTGACGTCACTGGGCCAATAGTCCGCGATGCGCCGAAGTCAACGTCACGGCACGTTGACGCTGCTTCGCTCTGATAGGAGGTTTTCAGCCGACAGCGCGCTCAGAAACAGGTTCTGCTGTCTGTTGAAAATCACTGCGCCTCAGCACGACTGCGGGAGCCCCCTCTGAAGACATCTTCATTGAGGATGACAGGGCTCATCGCGGAGCGTCCGCACGGGGCTCATCGCGGAGCGTCCGCACGGCTCAGCGCTGACTGTCCTTCTGTGGACTCAGCCTAAGACATGCAAATGAGCATACACTTATACTTCCATTTGAGATATAGATATACACATTTTAGAGATACGCGTCAGCCCTCACCTTGACAAAGACTGCGTGGCAGTCGAAGCGTTGGTTTTATTGCGGAATAAATTTTCTATATAGAGAAGACCGTGTGCCTGGATTACTCCTTTCTTCATGTGGTGAAGTCAGACAGGATAAAAACATCAAAATATAACAAGATCCAACACTCTCCTATTATAAACAACAAAATCCAGGATCACTCCTAAGAAAAACTGATGCTACTAAATGAATACTAGCCAGTCCCACACAAGAAAGCCAAATCCATAAAGCACAAATTGTATGTCCATAAGCATCTCTTCCGTTCACTATACCACACGTGTACTAATAGTATTATAATGACACCCCTTAAGAGTACATGGCTAATGACTAACACGGGTAGGGGCTAGTTGTGGTAGGGAGGAATGAATAGCAGTGATACCGCCGTGTCTCCTAACAAGGAAGCACAGGCTAAGTACACCGCTACCCTCCGCCACTGCCCTCCTACACCCGGTGTCAACCACGGACTCAGGAATCCTCTCACAGAGGTAGGGGAAGGGAGATAACTCACAGTCTTGACTCGCCGAGCTCCGGTCTGCGATGACGTCACTGGACTGTGAACCGGAAGAGGAAATCAGCGTGCTCCAGCCCAAAGGTAAATCGTACAAAAATAGAAGGTTGCGAGGCGGTTCACTGCTGCCGCCGGGGTATGAATGCAGACACGCAATGAATAATAAAAAAGTATTTATTTGTGCATATTACACAGAAATTCGCTGCAGAGCAAACTCTGACGCGTTTCGTTCCTAGCAGGAACTTTGTCAAAGTGTACGAGTGGACGGAAATATATAAGAGACAAGGTAGATCATCTGCGGCCAAATAGGCTCAATTCGGTGGACATGCCCGACGATAGCAATATTCTGGAGAAAAATTAAAAGACTAACAAAGAGAATTACGGGACTAGACTGCCCACGGACTATAGAGACAGTACTAATCCTAAAACCGATAGAGGATAGAGAGAGGAATGTAGACAAACTTATGATACATATTCTGTCCTCAGCTAAGGCAGTTCTAGCTAAAAACTGGAAGCAGAACGATCCATCGACAATAGCATGTCAAAAACAAACCTAAATTATATTGATGTAGCCAGGTTCCCCCCCATTTGCTCCGCGACCCCCGTTACCTCCGCTGCCGGGAGAAATGGTGGGGGCTGCCTGAGCCAAGCGGCAGCCCCGAAGGCATTCCAGGAGGGTGGGGGCCGAGCAGGGAGCGCTCCGGTGGCCCCCGGCGGCTCCCGCGAGGGGCGTCTCCATCTTCATTGCGGTTGAGCATGCGCAATGGGTCTCAGCAGCCGGTGGCCGTTACGGAGGTTGGCGCATGCGCAAAGGAAGTGTGCGCGAGGCGGCCAGTGGGAGAATAGCTCCCAAGAAGAATACAGCCCCCAGGGTGCACAGGGGCAGAGTCAGGTAACGCCAGGTAGCCAATAGGGCTGCATGATCTCCCTGCAGAGGAGATTGGATACATTTTGCGCGCTGAGCCCACGCTAGTCGGTGCCAAGAGAGGCTAGGGGAAGGAAGTGAGGGTGCAGGAGTCAGTGACTCACTGCACTAGGCCAGCAGCCCCCTAGGCTCCAGTTAGCCCTGAGCCACCCAGTAGGTTGTGTTGCTTCAGGGACAGGCCCCAGAATAAGGATCCTGCCCCTTACTATCACAAGTGCTAGTTAGGGACACAGCGGACACTGCGCTTCCCATCTAGAGGCTTGGGATTAAGCCTCCTCCGCAGAGAGAGAGCGGAACTGTACCAAGGGTGGACCGCCCTGACCGATCATCTCCCCGGAGGAACCGGACATCGCTAGAAAGGTCATCTGATCCTGTGCGAAGACCCTTTAACGCCCAGGTGCCGTCGCACTGGACAGGTAACGTTCCGCACGTGCACACACGAGTACTCTCACATAGAGGCAGCGCTGACCACGGGACAAGGGGGGTTATACTGTGGACACGGTGTGGGGGTACACGGTGGTGGGTGTGGGGATTACGTGATATCCTTATGCAGTGCTAACCTTGAATGTGATTGGTATACGTTATGCGCATATATGCAGTAAAGCCTGTCCCGTTTCACAACCGTTTGCTTACCGTGATTGTTTCCTGTGAGGGCCTCCTCCCACCCCGTTGGGATCCCACCCAGGTGGAGGCGTTGCACCACGAGATTGTTATATGTATGTACCCCAGGCTCCCCGAGCGGAGGCTTAGGCTCCTGAGAGCCACACGGGTATACACAGCAGTAGTAGCGTCTGTATTCACAGGGAATACCCGTTACATTATGATAATGGGAAAATGTACCCGTTTAATCCAGGACAGATATGAAGGATATCTGGAGATATGGGTACCATGGATGATCTACTGAGAAGCTAATGTTTAAAAATGATCTATTCATTCTATATCTAGCCAGTAAAAATGTGACGGTAATAGGAACCAAGCCAAAATCCAAATGTGTAATAAAAGTATAAATGGATGTACCGGTACTGTAAACAGTCAAGATGGAAATGTACCCCCCCCCCCCCCATCTATTTTTTCTTTTGTACCCCTTTCTCCCCCTCCCCTAAATAAAACTTGTAAAAAAGAATAAAATACAAGTTAAAAAAAAAAAAAAGCACGTGGGTACTGTGTGGTGGGATAAATATCCCCATATCCCACTGCAGGACGTACACACCTGCCATGCAATGTATATATACTGTACCGGTGACCCAGCTGAAACGTGCACACAGAAAGTAGTAACTATCAGCAGCGTGCAGGGAAAGCTTGTCACACTGTCACACTGTCACACTGCCATGCACAGGGAGAGCTGGGGGTGAAGTAGCATGCAGGGGAAGCTTGTCACACTGTCACACTGTCAGGCACAAGGAGGGCTGGGGGTGAAGCAGCCTGCAGGGAAAGCTTGTCACACTGTCACACTGTCAGGCACAGGGAGAGCTGGGGGTGAAGTAGCATGCAGGGGAAGCTTGTCACACTGTCAGGCACAAGGAGGGCTGGGGGTGAAGCAGCATGTAGGGAAAGCTTGTCACACTGTCTGTCACACTGGCAGGCACAGGGAGGGCTGGGGGTGAAGGGGCAGCAATCACAGGGGTATTACCTCTGAGCAGGGACATGGTGAGACCTGGTGCAGGAGACAGAAACACACACTGGGAAAGTAAAGGTCACCCCGGCCTGTTGTCCTGCAGTCTCAGTAACCGCCTGCAAATTCAGCACCCTCCTCCTTACTAACTATAGCCGGAAGCCAGTCCTACGTGGTGGCCACACGGTCTGGATACCCCTCCCACTTACTTATCTACAAGCTGAAGTCATCCTCCTCACCCCCCCCCCCCCCCCCCAGCTCTTAATTATAGGACTACCTCATATTTATTTTGGCCAGCCCCCTCCTCTACTCCTACATACTGGCAGATTAACCCCAACACTACAAGCACGCAGCATCCCTATACTGCTTTACACATTTCCCCTCCACACTATACTCCCAACTTTGCACACAGCTCCCTCCTCCCCATGATGTAAGGCCTCTCCCTCCCCTCCAGTCATGCACCCTCCCCTCCAGTCATGCAACCTCCCCATAAATTACATTATGTAAGGCCTCCCCCCTACAGCCATGCACCCTCCCCCTTCCCATACACTACATGATGTAAGGCCTCCCCCCTCCCTCCCTCCTCCTCCTCAGTAGTCCTGGTCACCTCTCACCTACATTTCCTCGGGTGGCTCTGAGTCTCACCCTCCCAGGTTATAGGGATGATGTCTGCTGCCGGGTAAACACATCTGCTATCACCACCACAGCCCTTTAATCCCCTCCCCTTGTGTGATTGTAATGGAGCTCTCACAGACCACAGAGAGACACAGAGAGAGAGAGAGAGAGATTCACAGAAGTAATACATGTGACCAGTGTTTTTCAACAGGGCTCCCCGCATCTCTATAGGGTTCTCTGCAATTTGTGACTGACTGACCTGGGTGGGTGTGTGTGTGACTGACCTGGGTGGGTGTGTGACTGACTGACCTGGGTGACTAGACTGACCTGGGTGGGTGACTGACTTACTGACCTGGACCTGGAATTTTGGAGTTTACACTCAGGGGTTTCGGGTTTAAGCCTACTACAGTAGATGTTGTTCTGTATTAGCTAAAATATGGAAATTGCCTATATTTTCATTTGAGGGTCCTCTTGGCGCTCCTCCTGGTTTTCACCAGGCCCTGTGACCAGGAATGTCTCCCAAGGGCGGTAGGCCCACCCTGCCAGTCACTATTGTGACAGACTATATTTTTAGGGCTATTGTTGAGCTGTTTTTTTCCCCCTCCTGCACCCCATCCCTTATCCACCAGGGTCTCTACCAACAAGGACGAATGGGCTCATTTCTTTCTTATTCATAAAGAATTAAAGATTTATAACTGCCCCCACGATGGGAAAGTGGCTAGTTTGGCCGATGTAAAACTCGTCTCGCTCAATGTCAAGTGCCTACAATCTAATGGTAAATGGAGACTTGCTCTCCAAGAATTTAAAAGAACAAAGGGAGATATCCTTTTTATACAGGAGACCCATTTCAATTTCCGTGACCCCCCAATACATTTTGGAAGGCTTTTGAGCAGGTGTATTATTCCTCATTCTGCAGCAAAAAAAGAGGATTGGCAAGTCTACTTAGAAAAAGTGTTCCTTTTACCGCCGAAAAGGTGGTGGTTGACCCTGAGGGTAGATACTTGATAATATATGGCTCCCTGGCAGGCTCAGCAATAACGCTAATTAATCTCTATGCCCCCAATGAGAATCAGGTTGATTTTATGACGTTTCTGGAATCAATTGATCCGCAATCTCTGTCCTCTCTGAGCGTAGCAGGCGATATGAATATGGTCCTCTCCCCTGAAGTTGACAAATCTACCGTCCCGGGCCGCACACAATTGATTCATACCCAGAAAACGGCAAAAAAATGTTAGAGATCTTATAAAGGAATTTTCCCTGACAGATATATGGAGAGCTCAACATCAGGGCCAACGGGACTATACTTTCTATTCGTCCCCTCACCAGACCTATTCGAGAATTGACTATTTCCTGGTCACCAAGAATGTTCTCCATGCGTCCTTCTCGATAGCGGCATCATCGAAGAAAATCTCACACCCTCCCCCCCCTCTAGGCAGTCAGTAGATAAACGGGGTGATGATTATGGAGAAGCTGACGGCTTTCCTGAAGCAATCCACTGAGGAATTCTATAGAGTTTGGGACCCTTGGCTTGGGAATTGAGTTAAGATGAAGATTACCGTGCTGGAATGATCTGATCTAATCTGATGTGAAGGTTTTTAGACAGAACCCCTCCGAGCGAGGCAAGAATAAGTAAATTAGGATACTATGCTCTCGGAGCAGCAACTAGAGGATATGTGTGATATTTCTCGAGAGCCGTGGTGGATGGGGGTGATGAGGGGCACTCCCCCTTCTACTCCCCCCCTCTCCCCTCACCAGTTACTCTCCTGTATCTTTTTGTTTATTTTTTACCCTCCCTATATATGGATAAAGTGCGGTTATGCCTGGTGTCTGCCCAAGTTATTCAGGCGTGCCTATATATGTTTACTCAAGCTGTCCACAATAGTTGGTATTTGGTTTATGTAAATGGTCAACCCTATGATTATTATTCTGATACCCATATGTATGATTATTGTTGTATGTTGTTATTTATCCTCCTTTTCCCCCTTCCCCATTTTTTGAAAAACCCAATAAAAATATTTGAAACAGAAAAATGCATATTTCAATTTAAATATTGATTTTTATTATGTATATTTATTTATAAAAGGTTTTACCAGGAAGTAATACATTGAGAGTTATCTCTTTGTTTTCAAGTATGTCCTGGGCACAGAGTTGTGATGGCAAATACAGTACATGGTTACATTAGGTGAACAGGGTTATACATTATATATAAAGACATTGCATGCACAGTTAAGGATAAAAAATGTTATAGGAGTATGTAACAGTTACAGACCAGATTAAAATGAGATAGCTTTAGTTTTGAAAGAACTTAGACCAGTGGCGGCTGTGAGAGTCTCCGGTAGACTGTTCCAGTTTTGGGGTGCACGGTAAGAGAAGGAGGAGCAGCCGGATACTTTGCTGAACCTTGGGACCATAAACAATCTTTTGGAGTCAGATCTCAGATAAGAGCTGCATGTGGTAGGGGTGAGGAGCTTGTTCAGGTAGCTGGGTAGCTTGCCCAGAAAGTATTTGAAGGCAAGACAGGAAAGATGAACTTTGCGCCTAGACTCAAGTGTTGGCCAATCTAGTTCTTTGAGCATTTCGCAGTGATGTGTGTTGTAGTTACATTAGAGGACCAAGCGACATATTGAGTTGTAGAGGGTGTCTAGTTCTCTAAGGTGAGTTTGGGGTGCTGTGCCGTATACTATGTCCCCATAGTCTATAATTGGTATTGGCATCTGTGGTGCGATGCGCTTTCTGCCCAGCAGACTTAGGGAGGATTTTTTCCTATAAAGCAGGGGTGCACAGCAGTTACAGAGGCCCCGCTCTCTTCCCCAAAGCATTTAAATTAAATGCCGGGGGTCCGCGTGAGGCCTCTGTTCCTCTTTTGCCTTGACTAGACGGCTTCGGGCGACGCATCGCCATGGCAACAAGATGTCAAATGACGCCGCAGGGTCACGTGACGTCACATGACCCTACGTTATCATTTCTCATTTGAGACAAGGTAAGGGGGGGCGCGAGCGGTATGGGAGAACAGGCAGGGGGGCGCAGGACAAAAAGTTTGTGCAACCCTGCTATAAAGTACACATAGTTTGGCATAGGTTTTGGATGTCAGGGTATGAATGTGCAACCCAAATGTTAAATGGGAGTCAAACCATATGCCCAGATATTTAAAACTAGTGACGGGGGCTAGGATGGTGTTAGAGTTAGTTCTGATCTGTAGCTCTATCATTGGAAGCTTTAGAAATTTAGCCCTGGTCCCAAATACCATTGTTACAGTCTTGTCAGTGTTTAAAAACAGTTTTTTGGGGAAATCTAGTTTGTTTCAATGAATCAGACTGAAGTATGTGTTCAAGGTCAAAGAGGCTAGGGCTGTGTGCATACAAGATTGTGTCATCCACATACATGTGTAGAGGCAGTCCTCGGTTATCCAACGGAATTCGTTCTGGAAAGTAGCGTTGGGTAGTGAAACCGCTGTAATCTTGTTCCATGCTAATCAGTGGCGGTGACCGTCGGATAAGGCATTCCGGTGTCGGAAAACGGCCCCATAGGATTGCATTGTAAAGCGTCGGGATATGCCATCCATCGTAAAGTGAAACGACGGATAGCGAGAACCGCCTGTATTGAAGCACCCTTACAAGCTGTAGGTAGATCATTGATGAAGACTGAAAAGAGGGCCCCAGAACAGAGCCTTGCGAGCACTGGGAAACCGAGCCCGTGGAGGGAGGGAGGGAGGGAGGGGGGGGGGGGGGAGATATCCAAGGGGTTGGAGCTAGAACCCAAGATACACACGTTAGGGATCTACCCGATAGGTATAAGTGAAATCAGTTTAAAGCATGTTTCCCTATTCCAGAGCACTGAAGTTTATTTAGCAAGGTAGCATGATCAACAGTATAAAAGGCCCTTAACCAGTGAGTTGTCACCGTTCCATTCCACACTGGATCTCATTGCAAACTTTTAGCAGGGTAGTTACCATGGTGTGTTAGGCTAAGGCCCCGCTCCCTCAGTCAGCGCGCCCGCACTGCATGCAGGCAGCGCGCTGAGAGGCACAGACCGCTATCTGCGGTCTGTGGGGAGCGGGAGCGGCAGCCGTGGTTTGAGCGGAGGGACCCGTAACTCCCCCCCCCCCCCTCCCTCCCTCCACGGGCTCGGTTTCCCGGGCTGCAGGAGGGAGCTGCTGAAAGGTAAGCAGCTCCCGCTCCCTTCCCCCACAAATGCCCTCCTCACACACGCTGACACACACACACACACACACACCACCCCCTACCTTGTGGAGGAAGCTCTCTGACAGCTCCCGCCCCCGCCGCTGATAGGCTCATCAGCGCACCACGTGACGCGTCACCGCTCGGGATCACAATTTTCTTGCATCCCCTGGCGGCTGACGCGTCACAGCGCGTTGTAAGCCGTGCAGCCAGGGGGGACTGGGATCTGCTCAAGAAGGATTCCCCTGCTGGTGAGGAATGTGCACGTGGCCGCGCGCGCCGCCGGACGCAGCGGGACCAAAGCCTTAGGGGTGAAAGCCAGATTGGAATAGGCTAAGGAAATTTGTCTTGGAATAGTAATCGCTTAATTGAGCGTAAACACATTTGACCTTTAATTTGGTTAGTATTGGGAGAAGAGAGATTGGCCTGTAGTTTTAAACTGTATATCATTGATAGTTTTTTTTCTCGAAACAATGTATTTTAAATAGATAATAAAATACATCTATCTATAGCTAGATATACGTGGATGTATGTGAAAAATGAACTTTACCACGATTAAATGTACCCTAATGTATATAAATTGGACTTTATTGGAAATAAACTTATTCTAGTAATATCTACAATTTACTTTGAATAAAACAACTCTGGAGAACAAACATATGATAAAAATAATAAACAAAAATCAATGGGAGACGCCAAATCTTATTTATTCCAAACTATGTCTTTATTTTTTTTTTCCAGTTTTGTCCACAGTTATATGTTACAGCGGCTTCTTAAACATTTCCTGCACATAAATCTAACTTAAATAATTGTTCAAAAGGGGGGGGAAAAATAAGTCTTATTTAATGTATGATATACAACTAAATATTCATCAGTGCCGGTTTCCTTAAAGGTAAATAGTCTAAAATATACAAGTCAACGGGTGAAAAATCATCTACCTGGGATGTGGTGGAAGGTACTGTATAAGGTATCACTTAATATTCAGATGCCATGCATTGATGTGAGAGAAAATGGGAGAATTGTACATTTTTGTAACCATGTATCAGAGAGTCTCCCCGATCCTGTGTGAGGTATGGCATGTATAGCACTATTTTACAACTGTTATTTTGTATGTTCAAAGCTGCAATACCATCTACTGTACTCTGGATGACTATTTCTGGAGCGACAGGTTGATATACATACATTTTTATCTATAGGCTTCCAGAGCAGTTAAAAACACAAATAGGCAGACACCCATGGACACACGTCATCTCATTTTTAAAGTAAAATATTTGATCAGATAAGCCTGGGAAATCTTATTTAGACAGGATTCTCTTTCATTTTCCATTGGTTAGTAACACAGGTTTGCAGTAACTATTAGATGCCTTTTCTATTAGTTACAGAAATCATAATAGAACAACGAATTGGTAGCATTTGCTGTGCTAGGTAATTGTAATGCAGATTGTTGCAACTCAGTGTAACACTAAGAAATAACTAGCAATTAATCTGTGATTTTATTAACATACACAAAATTAACATTGTTTTTTTATTTCTAATAATAAAACACATATAACAAACGCGATAGACGCACGTTCCATCTCTTTGGCAAATGGCTCTATAAATAATATTTCCACAATGCGTACCATTCTACCCTTACAAATTCCCTAAGAATAATGATCAGTTTGCCAAAAAATGTGTCACGTTCTAATCCAGAGGTTCTCAACTGTAATCCTCAAGACCCTTTCCCCCTCCCCAAACAGGTCAGGTTTTCAGGATATCCCTGCTTCAGCACAGGTGGCTCAGACTTCGAGGTTAGGGAATAAGACAAATGTATTCATTTCTAAACTGCAATTCGTAGTTCAGGTTTGAATAAATAAATGAGGTAGAAAAGGCATTTACCCCCCCCCCCCTCCCCTGCCAGCAATTCGGCCCCATTCCTAATGATTTCAAAATCTCTAAATAGAGTTTTCTTGCTGATTAATGGTGACAGGACCTCCCAACCCCCAAAGCTATTTTTCTTATGTTCTGTTTTATCTGGAGTGTATACATTTTTTTTTACATATTAAAGCTGCAGTTCAGTCAATATCCTGCATGTGTGTTTTTTTTAATAAATCCGTTCTGTAGTAAGAAAAAATACTTTTAGCATTTTCTGTTTTTAAAAAAACATTTTTGAAAGACCAATTTTCTTGTATTTTAGTTTAACAGCCATTTGCTAAGGCACTGCCCCTTCATGTCCTGTCACAAGCCCTGGCACACCCCTTTGTCAGCCCTGCCCTCCCTCTTGCACATGTCAGTGCAGGAGTGCTCATGAATATTCATGAGCTTCCACTGACAGACAAGCAGAATATAAACAGATCCCTTCACTAATTATGTCACCAAATTTCAACCTATCAATACATGGAGAACGATTTGAGCTGCAGCTATACAGTTCTTTAGGTAATTAGAGATTGCACACATAAAACTATTGAAGTAAAAAAATAAATTAAAAAAAAAAAAAAAGAAAGACTGAACTGCAGCTTTAAGTAATAGCTTTGTAGTCCAGCAATTCAATGTTTTTTTAAATATAATTTTGTAAGGAGAAGTTTTGAATATTGTAAGGTTTTTTCTCTATATCCCTACTGGACGGATTGTACCTTTAACCAATGGTCCACGTAACACTATTAGAATATTATGCCTGTAGGTAGAGCTCTGCATACAGGATATGTTAATCCTATCCGGGTTTACAAATGCAGAGAATGATTTTATAGATCTCTTAACGCCAGGCGGTGCTAAACGTGCTGTAACACGGCAGCATAAGCTTTTAGGGGCCTATGTTAAAATGGACATGAAGCAAAAGGTGACACTGTGCTCATTTGCATGTCATTACCCAGAATACCTGGCTGCAGTGGAAGCATTGTATGCTAAGGCTACGGCCCTAGTGAGTGCGTGCACACACGCGTCAGAGCACCTGGCGGCGCGTGCACCCATTTCAGCAGCGATCAGTGGTCTGCAATGGGACACGTGTTGCGGGGTGTACTTCCCTCTCATTGGTTAAAACTATCTGCACTATCATTGGGTGACAGTCAACCATGTGACGCCATCGCCACACAGAAATGCTAAAATTATTGTCTTCCCTACATGTGGTCGCGCCATCGCGCTTTGTAAGCACGCGCGCACACACACTGACTAGGGCCAGCCCCATACAGGGCCGTGTCTTTGTTCACGCCACGCACGCGGTCGCGATCACTGAGGACGGGGCCTAAAAAAAAGCTGGTTTGCAGACCTGTCTGCGACATGAGAATGTGATCACAAGGTTTTTTTTAGTTGCTGCTGTCTGGGAAAAGAAACCTCACGGTGGCAAAGGATTTCCTCATCTTTACAATTTACATCTTTACAGTTTACATGAACTTTACCCCTACACTGCACTGTATGTGTAGTTAACTATATCTAAAATTGTGGGTATAGTTTTCCTGTACAGCACTACTGAGAACTAATAACATTAAGATATGCTGCAAAAAGTGCAGAAGATATTGCAACAATTTTGTGGGTGCAAAATGTCTCATCCCGAGACCGATGTAAGCAGAGGATATTACACGGAACATTTTTATTTATGACACTATTCTATAGGCTACTAAGACATTTGATCATCTTGTGACGAGTTGGGTAAATCTGCACAGAGCCTGTTCGCCTTTATTTCTTTTCTGAAGTTCAACCTCTTGCTCGCCTTTCTGAAAGGATGACTGACCTTAGCGACAGAGAAGGCCGGTCACCCAGTTTCAGCTCTATAAACAGGTTATGGAGTGGGGATCAGTGGCGGATTTCCCATTAGGACCAGGCCTAGGGCGGTAAAATCCCCCCCACCCCCCACATACAGAGGCCCCACTCTCTCCCCCACTGATTGCCAGCGGGAGAGTGTGGGGCCTCTGTGAAGTTCTTACCTTCTCCGTGCTGCCCTTCTTCAATGTCACGCTACGACGTCACATGGCATTGCGTTGGCATGGCAACGGGCCGTGGCGGCACGATGGCAACGCACCGCGGTGTGACATTACATTACTGTGGTAACGCGATGCCATGTGAAGTTGCAGCGTCATTTGACACTGGAGGAGGGTGGCTCAAAGTTGGAGGGTGACACTAGGTAAGTGCCTAAGGGCGACAGTTTTGTAAATCCGCTACTGGTGGTGATGGTGACTCTCGAGAAAACATGTGCTACTGCAGTTTCATGCCACCATTGCCCAACCCCAGCCAGATGTTATTTTAAAGCGCAGTCCAGCAATAATCATACGTTGTTGTCTGTACTACTGTGTGAAAGATGTTAACCCTATGAAGAAAAGGAGGAAGCAAGAGTAAAAGTGAGAACACAGGGGTGGCAAATGTTGTGGTACTATGCTGGGTCGCAACATAGCAGATAAGAACAATCCAACCATCATGGCTGGTCACTTTCATGGATTACTGTTCCCAAATAACGTCATTGAAGACACTGTGTAACATCTACGGAAACTAATTCTGGTCCATCAAAACGCAACACATCTACACTTCTCCAGGACCATGATCACTATACTGTAAATCTGTCTTGTAAATTATAAGACCATCAAACCCATTTGGTCCATCCATTTTGGATTTGGGGAACTCAGACGTTAGTGGCTTCTGCCATATTCATACTGACGCCAATTGCCAAATGCCATACTTTATACAATAAAGTAAAGAGTATAAGAAGACTTTCCTTCCCGTTATTACTTTAGTTAGAAAGTATTGGGAGATATCACCATATAAAATAAACATAACAGATCTGGAAAAGGTCTGTGTGTCCAAAATCATCTAAAAGGTTCAATCTCCTTTACAAATAAAAAATATTTTCCTTGGCATTTAAGAGAGCATTTTAACACATTCCTGCTGCTTGGGATGCAAAAACATGGCAGATGCACTATAAAGCTTCACATAGTCCAATGTCACTACTCTCAATTAGGTTGATGAGCCAATCAGAGGATTCTGGGAGATGAAATATAGAGCCTCGCTGATTCAGAGCTAATCCTTAAAACTAAAGTCAAAAGATGCTGATATATGTTTCTAACACGAATGCTTTTATTTTTGTTTTAGTTTTTATGAGCTTTGGGTTGTTTACAGTGAACAGGATTTGCACATGCTAACTTTTACTATTCTTACGCTGCTGGGGCTATACATTTAGATGTTTATTTATCCAGGCAAAATTAATCTGTACATTTTTTTTTTATTTCATGCAGATCATTAGACAGGGAGATTAATAACACCTCTGTCTGTAGGATTTGTGATGTGCATTGATTTGCTCAAATTTACGAATGGTACTCCCCACGACAGAAGCCAACACACTGGATGATCCATATTTACTAAGCTGTATTGTTCCATAGTTCAACTTAGCACCAATTGGTAAATGTGGGTATTTGAGCAATTGCTGAAAAGTGTCATTGCAAAATTTTAAGAAAACAATTAACATCTGAATTATATAGAAAGTTGTGAACCACTGATATACCAAATATATACATTTGTCGCAGTGTTATTTTTTATTATTTGGAATGAGAATATGCAGATCTGAAAGCAACTTTTTTTGGTTAAGTAACCCAATAATTATATTGGGAAATTTGGAGGAACCCCAACCCTCTCTAATAGCGTGCCTGAGATCAGTTGCATTGTAAGGAACCCCAACCCTCTCTAATAGCGCGCCTGAGATCAGATGCATTGTAAGGAACCCCAACCCTCTCTAATAGCGCGTCTGAGATCAGATGCATTGTAAGGAACCCCAACCCTCTCTAATAGCGCGTCCGAGATCAGATGCATTGTAAGGAACCCCAACCCTCTCTAATAGCGCGCCTGAGATCAGATGCATTGTAAGGAACCCCAACCCTCTCTAATAGCGCGTCTGAGATCAGATGCATTGTAAATTCTTCTGTATTTGGTACAATTTTCAAATGACCTGAAAATTGCAGGGAACCCCCTAGGGATGTTTGGGGAACCCCAGGCTTCCTAGGAACCCCTGTTGAAAAACACTGTTCTATATGGAGGTTTACTACATAGTTGAGGGCATCTGTCTTGTGTAGTCAGTTTGTTCATACAGTATCACTTGCTATTATGCAGTAACATGAAGACAGAAAGTAAATTGGCTACTTGTTTTACAGAATAGGTTGTATTTGTATATATCTATATATACAATTAACTTGGGATTCTCTCCTGGCGCTACGCTTTATGATTGTTTGCAACATTCGGCTGTTACTTCTAATCTTTGTGCACTTGCCCTTTCACTGTTGTACAGTAATATTGTTTCACTTGGTGTATATTTATCCCTACCTGACGGCTCCTTTCATTATGACATGCGCATTGTCGGGGTGGTTGCTTAGCAACAGGGGACGCACTGAACAGCACGATATGGAGCTGTTCACTCCTTGCGCATGTGCAATTGCTCCCCCTTACATCCGCATCGCGCACCCAGCCTTCGGCCGGGTGGTTGCTTAGCAACTGAAGTCGCATTCTCTAATTAAGGCTATTTGCTCATTGCGCGAGCATCAAGTTCAGGACGGCTGACCAGTCATAATTAATGGCCGTGTGACGTCATCAGGGAATCCCTACAGTCCTCGGACTAGTGGGGTTTTACTCAATCTGCTTGATTAGTAGATTGGATTGGGTAAACATGGGATTTTGGGTATATATGTCTCCCCTCACCATTGTTTGTCTACACTGCCCTGAGGAAGGTCCCGCTATGGGACGGAAACGTTGGTTCTGTGTATATGTTTCACTAATACACTTATCATCTTCTTCGAGTGCTGTCTCTTAATTGCAAACAGAAAATGGAAATATTACTGTATGCTCATCTGCATGTCTTAGACAGGTCTGCAACCCTGACTTTATATATACAAACTGGAATTTAGAACATGATTATAACATATGTCCATGTACATCATAATTTCATATATATGTAAAAATGTAATTGTAATTAAACTCATATTAACTTGACTATTGTAGAAGCCCCTAAGTGAATAAAATAAAGCCATTGATTAAAAAAAAACCGCAGTAAGCATTTTCTGTGGGTTTTAGCGTTAAATATGAGTTTAAAGGTAAAAGGCAGGCACTCCATAGCTACGGTTGAATTGAATTTATTTCTACGTTTCGGCTTCCGAGGGAGCCTTTATCAAGGCGTAGCCTAGAAATAAATTAAATTCAACCGAAGATATGGAGTTCCAGCTTTTTACCTTATACTGTAATATACAAACGTACATTCAAAGCGGCTGGCACGGAAACTTTTGAGTAATAGAAAGGTTGTGGTGTGTGTGTGAGTGTGCAAAGCAAAGGAAACAGGCATGCCATATCTTTTTAGTGTTGCTTACAATAAAGATTGATATTTGAAGTGTGTTCTTCTTATTTAATACATGTATGTATAATATATATATATATATCTATAATCTATATATGTGCATATACATATATTTAAATTAAAAAAAATCCCTGTTTGACACTAAAGTGACACTGAACAGGTCACTTTATCTCCAGTCACCAAACACTAGACTGTAAACTCATTGTGATATTGATTGTGCCTCTATGTCCTGCTTTGTATTGTGCTACAAATAATGCGAGTACCGTATCAGAAATACATTATTGTTAATATACCACTGTAGAGTAGCTTTTCTCAGTAAATATGAATCTATTCTGCTTTTTCAACAATGATTATCCACGGGGAATTCAAATTATTGATGGAATCCAAACACAGACGTTGTTTAGGTTTTGATACTTCTAAAATAATCAACCATTTTTTTTCCCCCTTCGCCAAACACATCGCTTGGCTGTGTATAACCCCCATAACTTCGTGGCAGCGCACGGCTCGGCTAACTCTTCATTAGACTAAAACAAGCAGAGTAGAAAAGTCTATATTTCAAGTCATATTCATGTACATATTGGTGGGATCAAAATCAAATCAGATTCAGTGCATTAGCTTGTGGAGCGACTGTATGCAGATTTGATTCTAATTGGTTCTCAAAGGGTTACATTTGGTCCACAATTTAATATACATAATATTTTCTCTCTATTTTTGCAGGGCTGTTTCTTCCATAATACAAACAATGTCTGTTTCAAACTTTGTTGAGGAAATCCAAGTGGAGAGAAGCCGGGATATGAACAGTGTCCAAGGCGATAGAGGAAGGGTTGAATGGGAACAAAACAGGGAACATGTATTTAGAGTCCATGAGCAGTTGTGGAGGGTCGTTTCGCTCTTGTAATTGTGCCTGCAAAATAAATGACATTTTTGAGAAAAAAAAACAAAAGAATGTCCGTCACTATTTGGGAACATCTAGTGGTGTAAGAAGATCAAACTCCCAAGCACATAACTACAGGCGGTCCTCGCTTATCCGACGGAAGGCGTCCCGCAAACCGCCGTCGGTTAACGGACCGTCGGATCCCATGTTAATCGGTGGCGGTGACCGTCGGATAAGCGAGTCCGGCGGACTGCATTGTGGGCCGTCGGATAAGGCATCCGTTAGTAAGCGGGACGTCGGTAAGCGAGGACTCCTTGTAGTTTAATGCAGTTACTGCAGTAAACTTATGGATTTCGAATGTCGAATGTGACTGATAAACAAATTGTATGTTACAGACAGAAGCATTACTTTATTACAATAATAAGGAATCATTTACGATTACTATGCAGATCCATTAGGAACTGAAATGCTGGTTTATTTGTATATCATTGTTAAAGCAGCAAAATGTAAAATCTTATGTTTTTTTAAATAAATCAGTTCTTTTAGTATGATATAATAGTGACAGTCTTAATACTATTTTAAATTAGTTTTAAAGCAACCTCCTCTAATTTCTAGAGAAGGTTTTAACCCACCTCCCAAGCAGTGCAACACTTTCCTATTTGGGATAAATTGTTGCAAATATTCCAAGCAGTTTGAGCTGTAAACTGGAGATAACGTTACCTTAGTGTAACTCAGCAGCTACAGTGTATCCTGATATTACTGACTGAAGCAGCCATTATGTTAGGCAGCGCTTATACAGCCGGCGACGCGACCGATGACATCACCCGTCGCAAAAGTTGTATTTTAGATTTTGGAGACGTCAGCATGGGGGAAGACAGAGGGACGGAGAAGCTCCCTGATTCGCTTATAGCCAGTCACATGTGGAGATCGTCTCTCAAAAAATCAAATACAACTGACTACCAGATTTTTTGGTAGCGCTGTCGCTCCGTCGCGTCCACTATAAGCGCCGGCGACAATGCATTTGTTTTGACGCGATATAGCGTCGCCGTCACTATAAGCGCAGCCTTAGGCACACAATCAGGATTTTTACAGATTTATAACAGGAGCACCCAACAGTTGCCAGATTAGGTAAGAATGTGGAATTATACGTGGCCACGTGTTTTACTTTTAAAAATAATAAAAGAAAAAAAGTTGTTAAGTAGTATTGCTGCTTTAAATGTGTAATTTCCCTTCTGCTATCTTTAAAGAGTAACACGGCATTATAGGAAAGAACTGTTTCAGTGCCAGGAGGGGTGGAACACGGGTTCCCTGGTCACAAAACATGCCCTACTTGTATTAGGAGCCAAAGCCAGCCATTACAACATGAGACTTGGGGAAATGCTACATGATGATGTAGATGCAACCCCTTGTGGTTACATGTGGCAAAGATCAGAAGGCTGCCATTGTGGTTGGTGTAGTCTCTGATTACTTAGGACAATAAAAAGTATAATATTTACCTCTGTTTTTGTATCAACATTTATTTGTTTTTAAATCAGCAATAAAGTACTATCCTGCATTCATGCCCGTCTGTAACTAACAGTAATATGATATTGTTGCACTGTAAGCAGCATTTGATTGCTAGGATAATGCTACAATGTAAATGAGTGCTGAGCATAGCTAAACAAATATGACTTTCTCCTGCAGTTTCTGCTTCGCAAATGACAATCCAAATCATTCTTGGAGCCCCCAATAATTGTCTGCTTCACCCTCCGTCTTCAAACTGCTCCCGTAAGTATTTTGTACACTACACAAAACCAGCCTGGTAGCAAATCTCTGTGTCTCGCTTCTCTAGGGAGAATGTAACGGTCACTGGTCCTCTATACAGCACTGCATGCACGGTCAGTGGTACTGTATATAAAGAAATATGTCACTGTGGCCACGCGTGTCATTTGGGGCTCACCTGAATATTTCTGATGAAGGCCACGGTCACACGTTCCTCAAATTCGTTCACCGGCGTGTAGAGATTGAGTATTTTTACAATCTATTGCAAACAGAAAAGAAAGCCATCAACATACAGTACATGAGATGACAGGAGCTGCCGCTGAGTGAAGGAGTTGTGGAGTAGTTAGGGAGAATGTATTGGCAGACATGTACATGTATGTAATACAGACTCCATACACATCAGGGAGCTGTATACAAGACACATGTAAAGCAGCCTCATCTGAAAACTATTGCAGGGCATTAGGACCGAGCTGTCTCGTGCGAAGGGACACCTCTTGGTTCCAATCCACCCTCTATAACAAAAAGACATTTATAGCAAATAGATGGGTGACAGGCCGCGGACACAATAGCCCAGTGATTCCCAACTCCAGTCCTCAAGTAACCCCAACATGTCAGGTTTTCAGAATATCCCTGCTTCGGCACAGGTAGTGCAGGCTTCAACTGAGCAACTAAATGAGCCACCTGTGCTGAAGCAGGGATATCCTTGAAACCTACACCTGTTGGGGATACTTGAGGACTGGCGTTGGCAACCACTGCAATAGCCTACAGTATATAATTATATACAGTGCGAGCAAAATTAAATATTTAAAAAGAAATGATAATAAACGTGGGGATGAATATTTGAAAGCTGTGCATTGCTGCTTTAAAGGTACAATCCCACTTACAGTAACGACATCATTATCCTATTTGTTTCCCAATGTATCGCGTATATGTATTATCTGTGCAAGCGAAGATAGGAACGTCTCTGACAAATCCCCATAACATGTGTCGAATGTACAGTACAGCAGACAATGTATAAACTGTAGCAGACAATGTATACAGCAGACAATGTATACAGCAGACAATGTATACAGCAGACAATGTATACAGCAGACAATGTGTACAGCAGACAATGTGTACAGCAGATAATGTATACTGCAGATAATGTATACCGCAGACAATGTGTACAGCAGACAATGTGTACAGCAGATAATGTATACTGCAGATAATGTATACCGCAGACAATGTATACAGCAGACAATGTATACAGCAGATAATGTATACCGCAGATAATGTATACAGCAGATAATGTATACCGCAGACAATGTATACAGCAGACAATGTATACAGCAGATAATGTATACCGCAGATAATGTATACAGCAGACAATGTGTACAGCAGACAATGTGTACAGCAGATAATGTAGATAGCAGATAATGTGTACAGCAGATAATGTAGATAGCAGATAATGTGTACAGCAGATAATGTATATAGCAGATAATGTGTACAGCAGACAATGTATATAGCAGATAATGTATATAGCAGATGATGTGTACAGCAGACAATGTATATAGCAGATAATGTATATAGCAGATGATGTGTACAGCAGACAATGTATATAGCAGATAATGTATACAGCAGACAATGTGTACAGCAGACAATGTATATTTAGCAGATAATGTATACAGCAGATATGTTTTCATTAGGTCTGAGTTGGTAGAGAATGAGATGAGCAAATGCACTGAATCTCTGAAGCACATTTTTTTGTTCTTTCAAACTTTAAAACATAAAAAACGCAAAAAAGTCTAACTTTTAAACCAAATTTTTTTCGCTAAATTGTCCAATTCCGCCACTGAATTTATTATTATTTGAAGATAAGTAGGTAATTTTTTATTAGCAAAATACAAGTATTCAAACTTTTTTTTTTACATTTCTATTTTTCAAACTTTTTTTGGTTTGTTTTTTTAAAAAGACATACATTTTGACAATTTAGCAAAAGTCCAAAAACACTATTTACTTTAGCAGATAATTCAAACGATGTGCCCATCTCTATTACCTGGGCCCCTGTTGCTTGTTCTGCACTCACCTGCTGGGTAGTGAGAACTGTACAGAGGAAGCATATGGCCTCGGCATCCTCCGTGGTTTTCTTCTTGAGCTGCAGGAGTTGCGCTGCCTGTATAAGGGGCTCCATCGTCTTCGCAGCGCCGCTCTGGTGCAAATTCTTCCCTCGCAGCCATTCTTCTAACTGGCTGATATTGTACCTTCATGGAAATAGACAGAATATAAGCTTTTTGCCAATATGTAACAGGCCATCCATAGGGTTGCATGGGTGCATTGTGCTGTAAAACAGTGGGTGCTCAACTTCAGTCCCCAAGCCTCCCCCAACCAGGTCAGGTTTTCAGGATACCCCTGCTTCAGCACAGATGGCTCAATCAGTCCCTGCTTCAGCACAGATGGCTCAATCAGAGGCTCAGTCTTTTGACTGAGCCTCTGATTGAGCCACCTGTGCTGAAGCAGGGATATCCTGAAAACCTGACCTATTGGGGGGGGGGGGGGACTTGAGAACTGGAGTTGAGCACCCCCTGCTCTAAACACAGCGCAGTGACTGTTATTTGATCTTAGTAAATAATATGCAGTCTAATTGACCCAGAAAAATAGATCATCCATACACCTTTTAACACTTACGGTGCTTTTGTTCAATGACTTGGTTTTGTATCTGTAGGGTAGCCTACAAACTGATAAACTAAATGGTCTGTCTATGGAGTATAAGACCGCGGCGATGCTGGTTGTGCACTAGCACGCGATCAAACCAATGTTAATGGGTTGATGTGTCCATACTGCGCGCGCGCGCAGATGTGCGCATGTTCGCGTGGATAGGTGCGATGCGTGCAGAGATAATTTTTTTTGTCTTTGTCGCGCGACGGGCCAGTCACTTGCACGGTTCAGCCGATGAGGGTGAATCGTGCATGTGACGTCACGGACACGCTCCCCGGCACGCCCCCCCCCATCGCGCTACCATGCAGGCCAGGAAACACCCCGGCTGCAAGCGAGCGCCATATGACGGCGCTCCGTCATGCGCAATCAGCAAGGGCGCGGCCTAAAGAAGCAAATGAAGAAGGTATTGATTCATTTGTTGAGTGGATATGACAAACAAGCGATCAGTGTTAAGCTGGAAGTGGGCAAATGATTACTACCTACATACAACTGCGACTTGGAACTCACTGCCAGTGTAAAGAAATATTATAGTCAAGAAATGTGTGGGCATTACCGGTTTTTAAGCAGGTCCCCCACGCGTTTCTCCCCAATGCCACATGTCATGAACTTAGTGATTAAACTGCAGATGAGGACATGGAGACCCGCACACAATGACACTTACAGCTTCTTATCCAATTCCAACATGGATATTTCTCTAGATCTTTTCCCAAATACATTATACAGCTGGTGAGGCAAGGACTGAACTTTGGCCTTTTGGACTTGGCAGTTTTAGCTTGATTACTAATATTGTGAAACGGTTAATGGTCGCAAACCAGACAATATGGTTACAATCTATTGTCTGAGGCAGGCATGCGCAAACTTTTTAGTCTGCGCCCCGCTGCCAGCTCTCCCCCACTGCTTGCGCGCCCCCTGCCTGCTCCTCTCTTGCCTTTTGTCCGGCATCTTCTGACGTCACGTTGCGTTATCATGGCAACGCGCCGTCATGTGACCCTCACTGCGTCATTTGACACCACGTTGCCATGGCGATAGGTCGCCAGAAGCCGCCGGAGACAAGGTAAGTGAGTTACAGTGGCCTTTCCCATTTAATTTTAAGGGATCTTTAGGATTGACCAGTGTATGTACAGAAAAATGCAGCGCACTCATACAGTATGATAACAGAGAGGGGACCTCATTTGGAAGACCCCATGCCAAGTCGCATTACATACCCAAGACACAGGACTACAAACTCTTCCGATCAGTAGTCATTGTGCCTGTTTATTCTATCCTGCACAGTACTGCCTGTATTGTCACCGTTATGTCAACAGTTACTGTACATAGTTACATAGTAGATGAGTTTGAAAAAAGACGCACGTCCATCAAGTTCAACCTATGCTACATTTAGACATCAGATACTTTATCCTATATCTATACTTCCTTATTGATCGAGAGGAAGGCAAACACAAAATCCCAGAGTCATATCATCCAGTGATGTCTCATAAGGGGAAAATAAATTCCTTCCCGACTCCACATATTGGCAATCGGATTACTCCCTGGATCAACATGAATCATAAGACTGTCTGTCTATGTCTCAGATAGCATGTGTATGCACACGAGAACATGTAAAAGTGTATAAGTACACGTGCAAAGCTTGATGTTATCCCATTGTAGGAACATTACCTAAGTTGCATGCCAGTGCTCCATGAACAGACATCCTTCCTCAATAAGAGGTTATTCAGTGTTACTGCGTTGATCATGTAGAACAGCTGTTTAAACACTTGCTGGATGATCTCTGGATCAAGGCCATGATCACACATAATGCTGTTGAATGTGTTCAGCTGGCGTATGACGGCTTCCAGGCTGTAAGAGTTGTCACCATTCACCATGCTAGAAGATCTCTTCCTGTAACCTGTTGGCTTCACACCGGAAAGACCTTGGATACTTTCATTTTCTAACATAGCAGACACTGAAAAGGCACAAAAGTATCTATTTAAATACACTTGACAAATGTGAGACTATTTGTAATAAATACAAAATGCCCGTATATTGTATGCACAGTAAAAAACCCAAAAAGCTCCAGGACAGAAGCCTGATTATCCCACTGAAAGGACGGTTTGAGTTTGAATACACTCTTGCATATACTGTGGACTTTTGACCAGGGCTTGATTCTGAGCTTATTCTTATTTGGCTACTTTGTGTCTTGTAGGGGGTTAAGGGAAGTACCTTGTGGTTCTGTTGGACAAAAGGGAACGGGCCTGAGGAAGCGGTCATCACCCCGAAACGTTGCCCCTCTTTTGTCCCCATTGTCTTTTTTATATGTTTATTTGTTTGCAGTTTTTCCTTTAGTGTTTTTTCCCCCACTCCCCTTCCCTGTGTTTCTCCCACCTACTCTTGTGCTTTTTAAGAACCATATATTCTGCATTAATAGTCGTGTAGCATTTCCATATTTTGTGATACCTATTGTTCTATTATTACCGCTATTAAATGTTGGCTTATTCCGTGACTCTTTTGTTTTCTCTATTAATCAGTGTGTGCTGGAGCTTTTTTTTTTTTTAATGATCTTCAGTGGGGTTGTTTGGGCCCACTTCGTTCCGTTTGCACCCTGTACTTTATGATTTTCATTCTTTATTTAGGGTGCTGTCTATTTGTTTATATATTGTATGCACAGTATGCAGACAATGTATCTCATACTTTTTCTGAAGTTGTATTTGTATGTGTGTGTGTGTGTGTCTGTGCATGTAAATATATATATCATTTAAAAAATATATAAATATACCGGTATATATTGTGACAGAGTCACTGTCTGTATAGGTTGCAAAGAGGTTGCAGTATGCTACATTTTTTTTTTTTAAACTTAAGGATCACTTTAGGGATATGACACCTAATATAAGTTCAGACCCCTTTAAGTTGAGAAGCCCCTTTGATCCTGTGAATGTACACCCAGCGATGAAGACCACTATCAGGATGGCGGAGCATCAGGTGTCACCATTGACAGAAAGAATACTACAACTCCTCAGCTGAGCACAAAGTTCTGCATTCTCTGTCAGGGAATGGCGACATTTGGATTCAGTAGGTGCTTTCATTTATTCACCCTTATGGTGATGTTACACATCACACAGGAGGAACAGCGCATAGCAATAGAGCTATAACGTGGAATGCAGAAAGTTTTGTCCATTTAAAATATTAAACCATAACATTTCCCGATTATGCACGTTTTTAGAGCTAGAAGCCACTTTCTATGTTGTATTGTGTATGTGTGTATGTAAAGCACTTTAATTGTTATATTTTGGGGTAAAGAAGGTCATGTTACATGTTAGATTAGTTCAGCACAAGCACTTCACCTTTTCACTGGGTATAAGAACTGCGTTTTTGTACATTTTATATTACGTTTTTGGTAAATAAAGATAGTATATATATTTGAAGATTTCTCTGTTTGTTACAGGTAATAATGGCGTGCCCAAGGTTCTTGTAGCCAGACTTTTTCCATGGAGTGTTGGTCTTAAGCACTACTCTCTTACCTATCATTGGTTGCAGAGCTCCCTCACAAATCTTTATGAGCTGCTGATAGATCTGAATGGACAAGTCACTGAGGACCTGGCGGTATTCGGTGAGGTCAAAGTTCCTCAGACAATGCTCATTCTGCCTGGAAGAATTGCTGGTCATGAAGCCCTGGGAAAAAACAAGCACTTTGATTTACTGAGCACCCATGTATAATGTCTTATATGAGTATCTCTCAACTGGGCTGCTAGTGATTCAAAAAGCGCATCACTCATTCGTAATAGAAACACAGCTACAAACATTTCCAGGGCTGCTCATGATAAAACATGGTGGAGTCTATACTTACAGCATGCAACAGACCTTTAGCACTTGGGTTTCTTCGTGTTGTATGCCAGTTTCTCATTTAGGAGGCTACTCATTAAACTGCAGCAGTGCTAATCGGGGCAATATCTCCAAGAAATTCCAACTGAGCTCCGTAAAGTGAATTCTGGGAAATAATGTGTCATACACCTAACTCTGGGCGTTACTCCCATGCAGACCCTGAAATAGGGCTTTTGCGGGAAGAGAGAGAGAGAGAAAGAGAGAGAGAGAGAAAGAAAGAGAGAGAAAGAAAGAGAGAAAGAGAGAGAGAGAAAGTGAGAGAGAGAGAAAGAGAGAGAGAGAAAAAGAGAGAGAGAGAGAAAGAGAGAGCCCATTGACTTGTATTCCTCCAAATAGATTAACCTACACTTCACATGGGAAGATAGCACAGACACTACCTGTGATATGTACATATTTAAATATGTACAAGATATTCAAATTATTTATATGACCATTTAATAATGCTAATAATTGTAGGTAATGTCAGGTTATTTGCTCTGATTTAACGGAGCTTGGTGAATCGGGGCCTCAGTTTTGAGTTGGTAAATTCAGCATGATACTTACTTCGTCACCGCTGTACTGTTTCAAGCAGTGAAGGATGCGGCTGGAATTAGACAGCCAGAAGGACGTCATCTGGGCGTCGTCATTGTGTTTCTGTCAACAATGAAGGAACAGGGATAGTGAATTTACAGCAACTTACCAATAACTTCCTGAGCCGACCAACAGTGAAGGCCCTTGTGTACTGTGTATGTCTATGTATATTTCTATTTGTATAGCATCAACACTAAGTATCGCTTTACAAAAGAGACAATACAGTACAGGGAATTGTAATGTAATAATTGCAGGAAACAAACTCAGACAATACGTAAGTAAATCCCTGCTCCGGAGAGCTTACAATCTAAGTGGTATGTTGGGAGATTTACAGAGACAACAGGTGAGGGAATAAGTGCAGAAGATGGCCAGTGCTTGGCCACAATGGTTGGTAGAAGTGACTGTGGGGTGGGACAGTAGCCATGAGTCCAAGCCATTAAAATGCTTCATTTAAGAAGTGTGGTTTTAGGTTTGACTTTCTGTAAAGGTGGGGAGAGAAGGTGCTTGGCGAGAGAGAGCAGTATTGGTGAAAGGGGTGAAAAGGAGATAGTTACAGTAATGAGCAGGGCGCAGAAGACGAACATGGGCACCGCAAGACATCAGATATGTACGGAGGAGAGTCTTGAAGGTCAGCAGAACTTTGTACTGGGTGGCCAGTAGAAGCATTTAAGGAGAAGATGAGCACTGTTCTATGAGAAAGTGACATTATTCTAGCTGTAGAGTTTTGGATAGATTGCAAAGGAGAAAGTTGCGAAGCAGAGTACTGTAGTAGGGTACAGTACAATAATCCAGATGGAAGTGGATAAAGGCATGCAATAGAGTTTTAGCAGTAGATTGACAGAGGAAAGAGCGGTTCTTGGCAATGTAATGGAGGAAGAAGTAACATGTTTTAACCACAGCATTAATGTAAATGGAGAGAGAGGAAGGAGTTGAATGTCATATCTAGGCAACATGCTTTGGTGGCAGGATAGATGGTGATTTTGTGTACTGTCATGGGAAAAAAGGGATATTGAGCCAGGTTTAGGAGGAAATATAAGGAGCTTAGTTTTAGACATATTGAGTTTGATTTTATATATATATATATATATATATATATATCCTATATTTAGGGATAATACCTAAAGCCAAAGAAGTGGATGAGACCACCAAGTGAAAGTGTGTAGAGAGAAAAGGAGAGGTACCAGAACAGAGCCCTGAAGTACACCAACAGATAGGTCAAAAAGGTGACGTAGACCTTTTAGCAAAATAGAGAGAAAAGGAGGTGTTGAAGAAGCATGAACAGAATCAGAATAGAGCTTTAATACGGATACCAAGAGATTTTAGAATCTGAAGGAGAAAAGGGTGGTCAACAGTATGACCTTGGTATTTTGCTTCATGGAGATTGTTGGCTACTTTAGTGAGGACAGCCTCAGTTGAGTGAGCTGAACAAAAGCCAGGTTTCAGAGGGTTAGGAAGGGCATTGGAATTCAGAAAGTTGATCATGCGGCAGTAGACACGACATTCTAGCAGTTTGGAAGCAAAAGAAATGAAGGAGATGAGGCAGTATTTAGTAAGGCATTTAGGGTTCAAGGTGCCGTTTTCGAGAATAGGTGTGGTAACAGCATGCTTAAAAGATATGGGGACAGTGCCAGATAATAGGGAGGAATTGAAGCTATGGATGAGAGTAGGTACTAGAGTAGGAGTAACAGGTCTGATAAGGTATGAGGGAATAGGATTGAGAGGGCAAGTGGTAAAGGGAAGTGAACAGCTGAGAAACGTCAGACAGGAGAGAAAGTCATGAGTGGGAGAAGGAGGTTTGGGTAGAAGCAAAGAGCCGAGGGGGAAGGAACAGAAGGATCACTGTGGATAGCATTCATCATGCCGTTTAAGTGGTTTGCAAAGGCTTCAGGAAAAGTAAAGGACAGAAGGGAAGTGGAGGAGAAGTTCGGAGGAGGAAATCAAACACAGAGGATTGGATTTGTGAGTGTTGTTTAGCAAAGAGAAGTAGTGTTATTTGACATTAAAGAGAGCAGAGTTAAAACAGGAGAGGTGATTTCCTCGAAAAGAAATGAGAGGAGCAAATGCAAGTGCGAAGGAAGCATGTATGCGAGTTTAGCCAAGGCAGCGAGTTAGAGGGATGGATGTGCCAGAGCTGACAAACGGCACATACATCTATTGAGGAGATGACTTTAATTTCATATAAATATGAAAGTCCGTGTTATTGTATTCAGTCAGTGCCTTCACTCACTGAGCCACTCCTGAGATGATACAGTTGTAAGATTTGATAAGATTGTCGGGTTTAGAAGAAGGAGAAAATAGGTTTGAGTTTATTAAGTGTGTTTAATACTTTCTCTGCTGTTTTTAACATTTGTCTCACATTTTCAAATATGCAAAGCCCCTTTGGCAACAAATGTGTTTAAAATTTGTTAGCCAGCGAGCCATGAACTAAAATACACAATGACAAATACCAGGGAACAGTCAGCGGCATCACAGATTATTGTGAAAAGTTCTCTGTTAGCTTCATGACATCATGTAGATGGATAAAGACATTTGTGTGGTGGCAAAAAGGTTGGGAAAAGGTTCTGTCCACTGGGTCACAAAAGCTTGCATACATAAGTGGACTCTTGTTTTTACATAAGTGGACTCTTGCAGCATATTCAAACTCTAAAAAGATGATGTGAAGTAGTCTGGCATTGCTCCTAGTTATGGGTAAGGATGGTATTTACCTTGGTCCCTATCCTTTTTTTTTTTTTTTTACGACCGTACCTTTAGCACCTTCTTAATGCCATTGATGGTGGAGGTGAGAAGGGAGTGCACCTTCTGGTCATCATTCATGTAGTCTGCATGCCTGATGCACATGAAGAGGATGTATGCGGGCAGGCATGGCACAGTGGCAGACATCAGCTGAGGTTTCAGATCTAGCAGATACATAAAGGAATGTTATCAACACACTGCGCACCAAAGTGATGGTGAACTGTCATAGTTATATTGTGACCAACTATTGACTGGGTTGGCGTGGTTATATTCAGGCACGACTGAACCACTTCTGCGTATTTTAAGAATGGATAACTCTCTTCACGGGCATTTTGATGCATGAGTACAAGTTTAATGTTAAAAGTGTTCAAAAACATAAAAACATATATGGGGGCTATCACAGTGCTCAATTAAACAATTAAAAAGAATGATTTCCAACTAGTCACTGAGCAGCCATCAGGAACACCAAGGCCCCTTTTTCAAGTATGTTGATAAAGCTATGTTACATATCAAACCTCCTTCTTTCTATTTCTCGTCAGATGTAATTCTGGCTAATACTATATTCACAAACAATATACTCACAACAACAAACACTCCCGGTTGCTGGCTTATACCGGATACACCTTACTTACTGTATGTCAAGAGCAGGGGTGCAAGGGGTGGGAGGGGGAAATCACTAAACTCTGTTAAATCAGGGCACATAACGTGACGTTACCTAAAGCAGGATCAGACGTTATGTTCCCTGAGTTCAGCCCAGCGCCGGACTTGAAAATCCGCCGCCCCATGGCACTTACAGGTGGCGGCTGCCTCCTTGCTGCTGCCCTACATCTCCTTTGGAATCCCAGTGTCAAATGACGCCACTGACGTCATCAACGTGACGGTGCATGGCATCGCGTTGCCATGGTAATGCGACGTCATGACGTCGCGTTGGGATATCCGCAGCGTCATTTGACGCTGGGATTCCAAAGGAGATGGAGGTGGCGGGAGTAACTAGGCGGCCGACACATGTAAGTGCATTCCCATTAGGTCCGATAGGCCAAAGTGCGCGGCAAATGCATATGGGGCGGAAATGTAGCCGCCGTAGGCCCGAGCCTAACGGGCTTAATGGGAAATCCGCCACTGGTTAAGCCTTATTCACTAACATAAGTAAATGCAAAAACAAATGTCCATACTACATCTTATTAGCATAGGGTTCATGTCACATTATTTTAAGATAACATTGTGCTATCTTCAAATAATGCACTGTTATGCAAGTCTTGGCATTAGTCCTATCCAGACCATTAAGTATGGGTTTGCTTGAGTGGAGAAAGAGAAGAGGAAAATATGTTATTTAAATCATGCATAATTGGGGCAATTCACCCATCCAGACACTGCAAAAGCTCTATTTCAAGGTCTGGGTGGAAGACATGGCTGGTTTAACAAGGACCTAAATAATGTAAAGTTTCTTCCCGGCGTTAAACTTAACAGAGTTTCGTGACTACGGGAGGGTGTGATAATATCTCATTATTACCGCTGGCTGTTCATAATTAATGCTATGCTCTTTACGAGAGAAACACTGGGTTAACATTACATTAGTAACTTCAGTGAATACAGCGTTACTATATAGAGATGGGATAGGTTTGCTATTCCCAAAGAAGCAAGCAGAATGAATCCTGCATTCGATAGAAAAGGAATCTTCTGTCGGCATTAACAGCTGTAGGTTTATTAATCCTCGCAGTATCTGCTGTTATATTTTATGCTAGTAAAACAGTGACACGTTGCACATCACAATCCGTAAAGGCCCCAATATAATATTGGGCAGTAATCCAAGTTTTCCATATATCCAAATGTAACAATTCACTTTTTTTTTTAAAGCAAAATAAGGCCTAATTTCTCGCACTTTGCTATAATACGGTGTGCAACGAAGGGGTCACAACTAATCTCTCCCATTCCCTTATAATGGCATAAATATTTAGAAAATTAAGTAAAAGGGTTTCTGTGAACTTGATGTGAAAACTCTACTGCACTAAAAGTACAAGACTACAGATGTAGCAGAGGTCACAGCACTCTTTGCCGGAACGTAAGGGTTAGCGGTACCATGTTATTTATCGGAAGAAATACCAATGAGAACAATGGTAACAACGTGTGTTATCTACTTGACACTCGCCATATTTCCTGCGTTACCAGAATCAACGGGGATAATAACACCTTCTTCATTTGTATATTTATTTAAATGCACTTCAGCCAATGTAATGTATTGTGTTTGTTAATGGCAAAAATCAGCAAAGAAAATCCAAACATTTCCTAGTGATTATGGCCCCTTGGGGGTCTTGCTCAATAAGGTCCAAAGCCACAGACTGCACAGAGATTGGTCAAAAACTACCATTGACTAGAATGGATTGAGGCCGTTAGGCTATAGAGGTCCAAGCAAATTGCAATGGAATGAAGAACTATTGCAGACTCTATCAGTACTGAATGTGTAATGGGTCATTCTGCATCTTGTCCTGACCTATGATGAGGTTTCTGACCAGAAGCATCTCATCTTCCTTGTAATACTCCAGCATTCCTTGGAAGTCCTTCTCGATCCTCTGCACCGTGACCTGCCTGGTGAGTTCGTGTCTTCTTTCTGTCTGAACTATGTCTGCAGACACTGTATAAGGAACAAGAAGCGGTGAAGAAAATTGATCAGCAATTTGCATTGGTTAAAGTTGGCATCGCGGGCAAAACAATTCCCATTACTTTCAGCGCGATTCCTTCTCTGACACAGAGGGCGCTGTTTTCCTTCCATGGTTTTGCCCCAGTTTTTCAGCCAGGAGACTTCAATAGATTCCGTACTGTCAAATTTTATACATTGTAGCCACATCAGTTTTTGAGTAGAAGCGATTGAAAAATAGTAATGGTTTTAACTAGGGAACAGTATTTGTTAAACACGAATTTACACCACAATACCTAAAGATATAATACAGAAAAATAATAATACAGAACTGATGTGTGTAGGATAATTAGAGGGTCATTCTATATTCTGAAATTCTCATTGACTTGAATGGGGGGCTTCTGACAATACGCAATATAGAATTACCCCCTTAGACTGAGGGCCTTTATTTAGTAAGCTGTGATAGCGCAGATCCAGCGCAATCACGCAGAAAAGCAGCTTCAATACGGCTTTCTGTGCTATAACCTCCGGGTCAGCGCCATAGGAAATCACAGAATAAAAACTAAAATTCACTAAGCTCAGGGAACAATGAGGGCCAATAACGGGACGTCACCTAAAACAGGAATGGCCGTTAGTTTTCCTAAGTGAGCACGTGTTCACTAGGGTCATTATATACGGCCATAATTAAGCTCATTAGGTTAACGTCACATTATTTGCTTTTAGTGAATACTGCATTGTGATTAATCGGAGGTGACAGATGGTACGGTCACATTATATAGGCAAACAAAGCTCAGTGAAACCAGCCCTTAATTGGCTTTATACGCTTTGAAGTGAGATACAATTGATGTTATGCAAAGATGTTTTGGGATTGCCAGGGCAGTGGATCTGCCCACTTTCCATCACCTTCATTTAGTGTGCATGTTGGAAATGACCGTTAGTGTATTTTTAAAGGTTGACAAACATTGTGCCCTGTGGCAGAGTGGGGCTTAAGTGCATGCAATTTACAATGGTAGAAGCAATTCGATATACATGTAGCCAGGTATCCCCTGGGCTACTAATCTGCCATACCTAACATGTAAGCCCTGGTACCAGCGCAGGCTGTGTTAGGGTCAAATCTATGCTCTTGCTGCTGCAGCAGTAAACAACTCCCTTGCGTGACAGGCGGGTGGGCCTAAGGCCTGGGTACTGCCCTATCAGGGGCTCAGACCTAGGACTCTCCCCTGGGTACAAAAGCGGCTGCAGATCCAAATTTAAGGAGATCCCCTTCCTCAGGGTTGTGGGAGAGAATTCCCTCACTCGGAGTGGGAACAGCTACCCCATATTCCACCAGGGGATATGGGAGTCAGGGATAGACCTGTGGGGCCTCAAGCCCTGGGGGTTGAGTCCAGGGACAAAGAGAGCAGCAAGCTGCGAGGAGATCTTCTGCTGGGTTATGTAGGGTCCAGTGGGAGTGAGTCTCTCCTGCTGAGGAATATGTATGCTGTAATGGATTGTGTTGCTGTGTACGGATGTACAAGAATAAAGACCCCAGTTACTGTTTTGTACTCCTGCCTGAGACTGCAGTTCTTCAGGGGTAGGTGAGAGTGTTTTCCACAGGGGACTGCAGCTATCTACAATAGGCCCTGTGGGAATGGAGGAGCTGTACCAGTGAGAAAGAACCACCCACACTGAAAGCCTGTCCTGCTTATCCCCAAACACCGGCAGATGCTCAGGGCCTTCCTGTAAGCCAAGCAGGTAGCACCAACAGAAGGTAACAACATAGATCTCACTTCGGGTGGGGGAGCACGTGTTACATACTCACTACTTATAAAAGTCACGTTGATGTGTAAGTGCAGATGCACATTGGATGAGCTCACTATTACACTGCTTCATCTCACCTCTGAGAAAAGTGATGTTACATTTTGTTTATTCAGCTGAGCAGGGAAATACCTTCAAAATCCTGAGCTTTCTTCATGTAAAGTTTCAGCTGTTTCTTCAGCTTCTTCTCATTCTTTTCGGATTTCTCCAGTAGTTCTTTGAGGTCCTATAAGGGAAAGAATGTATTCTAAAACACCTACTTTTCTCTTTATATGGTTTCAACCACGTGCAATACATAAGGAAGGATTCACTAAGCTCCGATAAAGGGTATCAGATCTCGATCCCATGTAACTACCATACAAATGATGTTAACGCCGGATCTCACTCGGATACCCCTTATCAGAGCTTGTGACTTCTTTGAATAGTGCTCTAAATTCTAAGCAGGCAGACAATCAAAAGTACTTGGAAATACAATGCAATACATGGATAAATACATAGTCCCCTCTTGTAATGATGTAATGCGATGAATTTTGTTTAGATAGACATTACACTCATATCATGACACACAATATGTTACGATATGTTGTAAAATGCTGTGTATGCAGTACATTGCGAATAATGTAGGGACAATTCTTAAGTACAATTCCAGTAAAGCTTACAATGAATGCCAGAGGCAAAGGAAGGAAAAGTGACTTGCCTAAGGTCATCGGAAAAGGACAATGGGATTTCAGCATTATCTGCTCTAGATATATTGACGTTACTACTTCTCCAATATGTTGTGGAATTTTTTAATAGGCTGTGATACAACTGTGATCAATAGCACAATGGGGCACATTGTGGGTGCCAACAAGCTCAATGCTAATATTTCTAGACTAACTATTTACAATTGTTCTCCTGAAATGCATAAAAGACACACCTATCATTTTTTTTTGTTTGTTTTCTTCATTTAATAAAAAAATGTAATAGTGTTCTTGCTCATGATGCAGAACGAAGGTCCTATGATATCGGTCGCCCTCAGTGAATGGTCTCTGTCTTTTGTCAATCAATCGGTTTGATGCAGACAGTGCACAACTTCTTACCAGGTTCTCATTTGTGAGGCGAGTAATTTCATACTGAAGCCCAAACTCCACCTGGGCTTCGGGTGACAGCTGCATAACCTGGAACAGCGCCTCCTGCTGCTTCTCCAAATCTTCTTTCAGAGCTTCGATGTGAGACGACAGAACTTCTACCTCGTCCTCGTGCTGACTGCTTTGCGCCTGCAGCTGAGCCTCCAGGATTCTGACCAGGGGGGAACAGGACACCGGCATTAAAAACGCTGTGCGGACCTTTCATTTCCCCTACAATACTGTATTACGGTGCGCTTTCCCAAACACACACATCAACGAGACACGTGCAAACTGCAGCTTTCCAAGAAATCGCAATAGATGGAATATATTTTTAGATTTTTAATATATTGATAATTATACAGATACATATATTTATATCTGTCCTTAAGTGCAAATTTGAATACCTTTAATTTCTACTGCTTCTTACAAAGACATCTCATCGGAGTTACTTTTACATGGGAACAGCCAATTACTGATAGTCACATCCCAAATAAAATCCACTGCTCTATCTGATGATACATTCGAGAACAAGCAGCCAAGGCATTTATAAGATGGACAGACAACTAGTAATGCTCTAAGGGGATAATTCATGGAAGGGTTGTAGTGTAGGTCAGGTATTAACGCACGATAACTCTCATTCAAGTCATCCAAATGGTAATGAGTTTTCAATACTAAAACATGATTTGGTTTGCTCAAGATCTATGAGGTGCAACTGAATACTGTAGGTGAGAAATAATATGAGACCAAGGTGCTGAGAGGAAGAACGGCAGCTGTTTGCAGAGATACACTCAGGTGGGTTAAAGATGCGATGGTAATGCATGAAAATGACAGAATCCATAAAATGTGACTTTTAATACACAACTTAAAATATAAGTGATAATTGGATACACAATGGAACAATAAAAGGCTGCCTAACCGCACTCTGATTGAGAAGGTCAATTGATATTGAGGGGGGGGGGGGGCGTGGGGTTAATGGAGTATAAAGGGTTATATCCAAATGGCAGGCAGTAAGTGAGCTGGGTCAGTCCCTTGCTCATCTGACATATTCCAAAGAATCCGCTCGGATTTTTTAGTATCTAGTCCGTAGATGGATTTTGGTGAGCTGAACCGATTTAGGTAAAACCGTCCGCTAATTGGATTCAGACAGACTCGCCCATCTCTATATGTGAGCATTCATTCATATGCGGCAAAACGACCACAGACATCAAAATGGACACATCCATATTAAATCACCAGTGAAACGGAAAATGCGCATGATGGGGCCTAGATACTGAGGCAATGTTCAGGAATAGTTGCATCAACTGTAAGGAACGGCGTCCTAGATTGCGGTAGAATCTTTCACGACAGAAAGTTACACCAAGTTAAAGTTAGTGGATTTCTTGGCACAGATTAAAGGGAGAAAAAGTGACGCATAGTGCACATTTGATCTAATTGCAATCTCTGTATCGTGTAACTCCTGCCTAAGGCTGCAGCCAGGGTGGTACTGAGTGTGCAGGCGCTCATGCGCAGCGGTGCAAGCAAGCAGCAAATTAAATTTTGCTTGCTTGGCAAGCAGCTAAGCGCCGCACATGCTCGGGCGCTCGCTCACGCTGGCCACACACATTGCTACAATGCGTTTCATCGCGGCCAGCGGGAGCGCACCCGCTCAGCGCCACCCTGGCCGAGGCCTAAGTCTTCCTTTTTACATTCCAATCACACGTGGGAAAACATGTCAAGCAAAGACTTTGATACACTACAGCAGAGAGACACAAGATGAAAATAATGCGCCACCAATTGTGCTCCAAAATTGCCATAGTACATATCCCCCTATGTCAAAATACAACAAATGGGTGACCTCTAACTGCAAATATGTCAGTACTGCAATGTACTGGTCACAGCTCCATTACTAGCACTGAAAAGTACTGCTCACTGCTGCATTACTAGCACTGCAATGTACTGTACTGGTCACTGCTACATTACTAGCACTGCAATGTACTGTACTGGTCACTGCTACATTACTAACACTGCAATGTACTGCTCACCGCTGCATTACTAGCACTGCAATACACTACTCACAGCTGCATTATTGGCACTGCAATTCACTGCTCACAGCTGCATTATTGGCACTGCAATACACTACTCACAGCTGCATTATTGGCACTGCAATACACTATTCACAGCTGCATTATTGGCACTGCAATACACTACTCACAGCTGCATTACTATCACTGCAATACACTACTCACAGCTGCATTATTGGCACTGCAATACACTACTCACAGCTGCATTACTAGCACTGCAATGTACTTGTCACTGCTGCATTACTAACACTGCAATGTACTGCTCACAGCTGCATTACTAACACTACAATGTACTGCAATATACTGCACTGCTCACAGCTGTATTATTGGCACCGCAACACACTGCTCACAGCTCCATTACTAACACTACAATGTACTGCACTGCTCACAGCTGTATTATTGGCACTGCAACACACTGCTCACAGCTCCATTACTAACACTACAATGTACTGCTCACAGCTGCATTATTAGCACTGCAACACACTGCTCACAGCTGCATTACTAGCACTGCAATGTACTGTTCAGCTCTGAATTATTTTCATTTTGTGTACAGTATTTTCATCACCATAAATGATGGTTTCATCACCATTTGTTACTTCAGGACTGGCACTGCTACTGTACATATGACCCGCACTGCACCTAGAAGTTACAGGGTATGTTGCAGCTTTCTTGTTGCTGTTTTTTATATTACCATGGAAGTGCCAGCAGTAGGGCTGCAGGAAAAGCAGTTTTGGCCACAAATATAATGGAAACACAGACATGTTTCTTTGTTTCCATGAGCGCCCCCTATGTGTATTGCATTGATGCAGCATCTTCAGGTCTATTCATTTAAAACACAGTGATTTAAATATTACAAAGATGAAACAGCAGTAAGAGTGAATGCACCTATACTTAGCCCCTTTAAGTTAGACTACAATCTTATTATTACTGGTAATAATACTTGTAGATTGAAAAAAATTACAGTAGCTCTACTTATAAACGGAACTGCTGTCACTTATCTGTGGAGATTAAATACCAGATCGTCCATTTTTCCCCCAAAACGAAATTACTTTAGCAACGACCCATTTTAAAACATTAGAAATGAGAAAATGTGCTTACACGTGTTTATTAAAATAACTTGCAGTTAGGTAGGCAATATCAACATTTACAGTATACTTATTTCCTGCAGTAACTGCTTCAGTGTATATAACAGGCACTACTGCAAGCCCAGGATTGATATTTAGCACGGGGTGACTGGCGGTTGGGAGATATACATGTACCACTAGCAGGCAAGTTATTTCTTTTCCTGGGTTAAAAAATGGACAAGTTAAAAATGTCGAAATGTGACCAGTTGTGCACAGTTTATTGCTGTGTGAGACGGGGGTGGACTATAGAGAATTTTATACCTTGCATGTGGGAGAATGTTGGTCTAATTTTAAAGCACTGGTCCCCACTTAATACAGTGAGAGATGGGGTAATGCATTACCTCCCATTCGCTTAACTGTGTGTTAACCAGCCTCCACTATACTGAACAGTGGCCACTGTGTCTATTATTTCACAGATAGCATTGAGCGATGCTATTCCAGAAGACACCTTCGGGCGCCAAAAGACATGTTCCAGTGAATGGGTTATAAAGTGACTTCGGGAGCTGGGAAGGTGAGTTATGGTGGTTCACACGGTCCTTAGAGTTACAATGATCTGAAGACCCAGAGTTATTAAAGGAAGGGGGAATGACCATGCAGGAAGCCTATTCTCTACATGCAAAGCAGTGAGACAAACACAGAGTAAGGGAGGGAAGAAGTAGAGCAGATGACCTCGCAACTTGCTTTAAGCCTTGATAAGCCAGGCCCAGCTCACCATCTTCATTCAGGTACCCCCAGTCCTCAGTCTTTCTAGAAAGAAAGGACAGAGAAACAAAAAAAAAGAAAAAGAAGACAAAGGATTGGAAAGAAAGGCAACAGGTCAAACACAAGGCAGAGTCAAGAGGGCAACGTTTAGAAAGAGCAAGAAGCGTTCCCATCCACCCAAGAAAGCCTCGTAGAATTAGAAGGGCATGAGAAAAATGAGGTTTTTTTTTTTTTTTTTGGTATTAATTGCCACTGTAAAGGAAAAACAATAGTATAGGTAAAGAAGGAAGGGAATCTCAATGTCTTCTGGAAAATGGCAGACACTGCAGTCAAGACTAAAAGTAAGCTTTTAACTTTAAAAATACTAGTTGTTTTTTATCCAACCACTTGCAAGTGTGGTGAATTCTAATTGTATTTCCCGTTGTGTCGGTTCTCACTGATTTGTCTGTGAGTCTAAATCATTTGGAGTCAATTTCACCGAATTTTAGCATCAACATTTCATAGACTTCAAAGGAAACTTGATAAAATAATCAGCACTTTTTCATTAAAATGTAATGTTTGGGGTCCAGAACCACAGAAGCACACAGAACATACAAAAATGCTGCTTGCTTCAGGCAACATAAGAAAAGTGACAAGAGGTTCACTACACTCCCCTAATATCGCATACAAACAAACATTCTTCATCAACATTATATACTGTATTCATTCCATGAAAGATCAGTGTCATTCAATGATCATGCAGAAAAGTGTAGTGCACAAGTAGTTTACTGTATATTGTTGCATAGCATATCTTTACTATAATAGACCATTGGTTTTTTTCCCAGGGCTCCTGCATTGTTCTGTTTATAGCGTTCATCTTCGGAAGGCGAATTAATTAAACTCCTGTAAATAAAATAGGACTTGTGTATGCCCCCGGTTTGAGAGAGAGAGAGAGAGAGAGAGAGAGAGAGAGAGAGAGAGAGAGAGAGAGAGAGAGAGAGAGAGAGAGATATTACACTGTACAATAGCCTTTGTTGGAGTAATTTGGCCACACTATCACTGCAAATAAAGGACCTAAAACAGAAAGTCCATGCAAGGGCAAGAGTGCCACAGAAGGACAGGAGGATCGAGGTTTGTAACAACCCAAGGTCTTTTTGTAGGGAACCAATGGTTATGAGAAGCATAAGAACACACACATTAAATGTAAATAGGACTACAATAAATAATACAGCTTTAAGTTAGTAAGTAAAGGTACCAGAAAAATCCAATGGCCTCATCCCAGACAGTAAAACAGCCCCGTCCCTAACCCAACATGGAGTTTCTTGTAGATATTGTAAACAAAAGTGCTGGAACTGCGTTCCTGTGGGTTCCTGCTTAAAAAAAGCCCTCTAATCAGCTACTACAGTAGTATGCAGGGACAGGAGAACAAGGAATTACATAGGTTAGGAGGATCCACCTGAACCACCACAATTGCAGGCCGTAGCTGGATAACTGTATGATTCTCTGTCCCATAAACATGACGGGACATATTTACTAAGCGGTGCTCTCCCATAATATACCTTCCAGCGCCAACAGCCACCTTATGGCCCATTCCACTGAATAGCCTATTAGGTGTCTTATGGCTGCTTGGTAAATAGGGCTCAATGTGTCTATTGAAACATTGCCAACTTCTTTATATACAGTAGCTCCGTATGTGCCCTTCTGGCAGAATCTCATGTCTTTGAAATCCTATTAGTTCTGAAGTGGCTAACGCCTCTGAAAGCAGATCTCATAGTGCAATTACTGCAGGGAAGTGAGCCTCATCTGCATCCTCGTTTACGTGCATGAGAGCAATGTCAGGTTAAGTCAAGAGCACCATCTGGTGACAATAAAAACACAATGAGTACGCTGTCTGCAATTAAGTTCATTCTAAAAACAGCGTAAACAAAAATTACCAGAGTCAATAAACCCAGCTACTCTTTTTTTCCCCTATTCTGTTTTCTCTGAGTATTATATAGCTCAGGGCTAATACTTTCTTCTGGCTTCTGATGAACACAGAAATGGGCCGTAGGGTGTACAAACATATTCTCATATTCAGTCCGCAGTCTCTGTTTGCTAGTGTAGCCATGTATCCTCTTCGCTACTAATCTGCCCTACCTAACACATAAGCCCTGGTACCAGTGCAGGCAGTGTTAGGGTTAAACCAGACAAGGCACTAGAATGAGTGGATGCGCCATAACGCTTTGGCCTTCCCCGTACTATATGCGTGTAAACTGTGGGATTCATTTGAAGGGGTTTTACATAGGGCACCACTTCCCTCCCCGATCCCTAATCCAAGGTGATACAGTCCCCCCAGTCCATGGTTGACACAGGCCATTCCTCTGAAGTATCCCGTGACTCCACTGACCCACCCTGGCTTGAACGTGACCCCATGGGAGACGTGACAGTGGCAGGGGTGGGGGCATTGGCCTTGGCACTGGGAAAGTGTCCTTGCCCTTAGGCAAATAAACTAAAAGTTTGGCGATGCCACGACCCGTGGTAGCTTTGGGTGGGTCCGACTCACCAACGCTCTTTTCTCCGCGGCCTTGCACAGCCTGCCGGTATCTGGCCATATATCTTTGGGACAGGCTGGTACTGATTAGCGCCGCTGATGGCTGCTTCTGGTTGGCTCCGCTGTGAAAACCGGAAGTGACGTCATCATCTTCTCGCGAGGTCGCGCCATCTTGGACTGAGTCCGGCACCGTAACTTCCTCTTCTTCTACTTCTACATCCGGCGCCGGACGTCCAGCGACGCTCCTCAGCTCTGCTTGGGCCTTGGTCGGGGCCTTCTCCACGGCCGCCTCCATCGGAGCCTGTAGGGAGTAAGGAGGTTCCTCACCACTCCGCTGGTTTACGATGGGTTCCTCTTCCTCCGGTCCCGTCTCAGGATGTCCTTCCAACACACTGAGCCGTGGGACTCTTCCGCGGTTCCGCCCGCACCAGCGCTTGCTGCCGAGGGATGTCGCTGTGCAGCGGGCCCAGATCACAGGTAAGCCGCTCTTCTTCTGCAGCACTGCTGTAGTGGTCCGCCGGTAGGCGTATCACCACCGATGCACCACTCCCATTCTCGTCGTCCGACGATGATGATGGGGATGAAGGTAAGGGTACCTACGCAAGGGTTCCAGGTTCTCACTGAGGGTGCAAGCCTCCACGCCATCCTTCTCAGGCGCAATCATTAGTAGAGATCCCCATTCTCCGGGATAACCCACGTTCTCCTCCTTAACCTGTGACAGTTCTATGGCCATCAGCATAGCTGTAGCTCCTTCCACCACCACATGGCCCGGTACAAACGGCTCTACGGGCCACAAGTACTGTAGGCGATACCACATTGTGGACATCTCGCCGTTGTGCTGGCTTCACCTCCGGGTAATCTGCATTGCATACACAAACAATGGAGAACCTCTCTCCCCCCTGATTTCACTACCAGGAAGCCTCCTGGAAGTTGGTAGGGGTGGATATCAAAGTCCGCCATGATTTGATCACTAGTTGCGCTGGGTAAGGGAGATACTCGACCCAGCAGTCTCTTTTGCTCGCCAACTCTGCGCAACTGAAAGAGAGGAAGCTCACATCCGGCTCCTCCTTCACTCAGGGCATCTTTCTCCCATTGGTTCACGCATTGATCCCTCCCTCTGGTGGAGTTTAGAGGAGGGTCACTCAGCTGCATGTCAGGACCCAGAATCGGCTCTGAGTCTGTCACATTACAGGGGGGCGCGGCCACAGCTTTCGCGCCACGTCCCGGCCAAGTCCCTGCAAAACTCTTCTCTGCACACAGCCCACGCGGTCTCCCACATTGGTGGGAGACGCCATTTTTTATCTCTCTGCAGCCCATACTCACAGTAGCTTCAACTTGCGTAGTAATCACCGACTGGCAATCAGGTACCTCATTTTCCATCTCACACACAATCACAATGTCCTCACTGGTCTCCTCCTCTGATGCACCCAGAGAATTCAGGCTTGACAAAAAGGGCGCGGCCATGGCTTTCGCGCCACTCCACAACCTACTCATTATAGGCGTATCCACACACGGTTCCTCCGCTGTCCACACAGCACGTGCGCTTCTCATTTTTGTCGGGATCCGTCATTTTTGGCTCTCTGCACCGCGCGGGACAACATCACACAGACGCCATCTTCATTTCCTTTCTTACTGCGCACATGGTGCTCCTCTGCTGGGCAGCCGCCATGTTGATGCAATAAAGTATGCCAGCGTGCACATCTACATGTATCTCAAGTGTATATGCCTCAGTTGTCGTGCAATGCCTCAGGCTAGGCGAACTCTCTCTTGTGTATGCTGCACACGGTATCAGTCCAGTGTATGTGCTCTGCGGTGTATAGTCTGGTTATTGGCTAGAAGTACTTAGGATCTGCCCTATCATACTTAACATGTCACCTAATCTTGGCTACACATAGCGCTGACCCTACCAGAAGTTTTCGACCCATGTTAACAGGTTACCCCCTTAGGCATCAAACAACTACCCGCCTCAGGTGACTACACTAGCAATAGCCTTTTCTCCAGATCTATATCACACCATACAGGGGCATCTAGGGTGTGATTTGCGAGTAGACATCCTGCTCCTAACTACCCCTAGACTCCCTTCCTTCCCGCAGCACTCTCCTGGAAGCATACATATCTCAATATCAGTTTGCCCAGCTGAGAGCCTGTCAGCTGAGAGCCTGATTATCTCAGCAGCGTCTCCAAATGTAACGGAGTTCCCTGGCCCAATCTCATATTGACCCCCTTCTGTGGAAACTGACCCATGTTACATGTGGTGTAGTGTGGTACACCTGCTGGCTTACAGGACTCCTCAGTCTCCCGCGATGGTATGGGGAATGGCATCAGGGCTTGCTCGTGAAGTATAGCTGAGAGTTCATACTCACTCATGGTACAGCGCCTCCATCTCTTCCAGACCCCCAGCGTAGTAGGGAGGAGTCTCTGAAAGAGAACCTCTTTGTGCACCTTCTTCCCGAATGACTCCACAATCAGGACAGAAGCGATCTTTATCTTTGGCATCCTTTATTAACATCATCACTGGCAGACTGCCCATCATAGCTGCCGGTCTCTAGACGCACATGGTAGGTTGCCAACCCAAAGGAGGTCCCTGGAGACAACTCCTAGTCAGGGCCTTAGTAGCTGTCCTTGCTCTTCCCTTACTCCCTGGTGGATTAAGGGGAATAGCCGCCCACACCTCTCACCTAAGGGAGGGCACAAAACCTGCCAAAGCCCTGGAAGTTTGCTGGGTTCGACTTGTATCACTCAGGTGGAGTGAGACACTGCCTAAATTCAGGAAGTGATGTATATTAAATAGATTCAGTAGGCACCACCCCTGTGTCACTGTAATTGGACACAGAGCCTGATGTCACTACATTCACTGAACAATACACAGCACAAGTGTGTGGGGGAAAACCCCATGATCACTCCTGGCAAACCTGCCCTTACCAGGTATTATTGCATAGGAGGAGAAAGACATATAACCCCAAAACTACACAGGGTTACACAAATTTCATTTGGACCAGGTTGGGATACCTTTTTTATCAAGACATATAAGTTTAAAGAAATTGACATTGTTTTTTGATCTCATGAGCACTGTCTCAAAAAAAACTGTTGTGATTATGTTTTTGAAGCCCCAGGTTTGGTATTTTGGACTATTTTTTTGCATATGAAATTTGATCCTAGACTGCTATATAAATATATCTATATACACACACACACACACACACACACACACACACACACACACACACACACACACACACACACACACACACACACACACACACACACACACACACACACACACACACGTCTTCAGTAACACTTCATGCTCCTTATGAGTGAGTGCTATAGTTTATTGCAATTGTAGCACTGTTAGCCTTCAGTGATCTTGAAAGATCGCATTATTATCATTAGACAACAATGTCCGGTGCTGACCCTAACAGGGTGAGACATTGTTTGACACCATCTTCTTCTATATGCTTATCTGCCTAATCCTTGTGAAATGTAATGGTTTTACCTGTTTGTCTCACAGACGCCATGATATGCTTCAATGGCATCGTCTTGATCCACATTTTGGTCGCTGTTTGGCCAGTTTGCTTCTGAGTTGAGAGTAGAATCCTAAACCCCCAAGAAAATAGAATTGAGGGGGAAAAAACAGTTCATTTAAGATCAGCACTGCAATGAAATCCCCAACTGAGAGGATCATGATTGTGTTTGGTACATGTTGTACATGGCTTTAACTTTGCCGATAGAGGGGCCTGCAAAGCATTGAATTCACACGTGTTGCAAGGCTGTAAAGGGGCTGGTTTTATCAATTTATGTCAAAATAAATGAAAAACAAGGATTGTCTGTCGATAAAGTTCATTTCATAAACATATTTTGAAACCTTAGACCAGGGGCGGCTAACTCCAGTCCAAGGGCTACCAACAAGTCAGGATTTAAGGATATCCCTGCTTCAGCACAGGGGGCTCAATCAGTGACTGATTGAGCCCCCTGTGCTGAAGAGCCACCTGTACTGTCATTGACTGAGCCACTGATTGAGCCAACTGTGCTAAAGCAGGGATATCCTTAAAACCTGACCTGTTGGTGGACCTGGAGGTCTAGAGTTGGCCGCCCCTGTCTTAGGCTTTACCAGTAGACTTTAATCCCATTGTTCCTATCTTCATACAACTTATTGTACCATTTGTCAGGAATGCCAAATGATTTGACTGTATTTGCTCCCATAACCTCCGCTGGAAGACAGCGCAATTCCAGTACTTTCAATGAAGTACACCTTTCCCTTGGGTATACCTCAATCCATCTACCTCGTTCAATTACTAAGTCCTGTCACTATCATAGTTATCAGTGAGCATTACAGCAATAGTGATTTCTAGTTTGCCCCTTTTAGACGAGTTGGTACTTCAGTAGGTAAAACTATATATGGGCATCTGAATCTGAACATATACCCTACATTTAATTCCATAATATTGCCAATTTCCACAAAGCAGTGAAAAGTCAAGCAGTGCCTAGCCCGGACTAGGGTTTTCTCAAGCATCACCTGGCCCAAGGAGCGTTTTCCTTTTGTTCCTGAGGGCCATGGCTTCTATTTATCATACAGTATGATACTGGTCAACACTTATGCTTATCATGTGACAGAGGGGAGAGAAAGTCATTGACAGAATCCAGGAGCTACCTTAAAGGTAGGAAAGAATCCCACCTGCCCTTCACAGTTAAGAAATGGGATGATTATAGAAAAGGTCAAGGAATGAAACAAAACACCGGTATTGTGGAGCCTGAAAGAGGAACATTGGTTGAATGACTCATGGTGGGGAAGCCAAGTGAAAAACAACGAAGAGAGGACACGGCCGGGAAATAGGGAAGGATCTACCAAGAGAAGATAGGGGAAGGTAATGATTTACTGGAGGAAATGGTCACATGGGAGGATAGAGAAGCAGGAAGGAGGTAATTAAAGAGGGTGGAGGCTTGAGAAAGAGATAATAGGGGCATGAGAAAACAAGATGGAGTCAAGAGATGGAGAGCCTAAGAAAGGGTTTCAATTATATTATAAGGGAGACTACTTGATTATATTTTAAAGAATGGAAAACAGATTTTAAAAAAAATCACTATAACAAGAATAACCAATAGACAGATACTGTAGAACAGGATAAAAAAAAAAGTCTAGAAATTGGAGTAAATCATATTTACCAAACTTTTATCTATGTCTTTTTGCTGTGCTGAATTTACAATCTGTGTCCTTAGAATGAGTACTTCTTCTTTCCGCACCTCCAGCTCTTCGTTGGCAGATTTAAGTTGGTTTAATAGCAGGGTGTACTCATCAGGCTCATTAGTGGAATTGTTCTGACTTGCTCGGTCCACAACGGCCTTCCTCAGTTCGTTCAGGTCATTTTTAAGTTTCTTATTTTCCGACTCCAGTTCTTGTCTCTGTCAGATATAATGGCATTATTAGGGTTTTAAGATGAGCCCTTGTGTATTTTAAGACTCCCGTAAGTGAAACAGTCTTTATTAAAGTTAAATGTATGATCTGCTGACCCTGTTAACTTTGTAAATCAAGCTCTTGGTGGGGAGAGAATGTAAGTTCAGTTCCCTGAGTAAATTGTGGGTGAATGGAACCTTCTAATAAGGGCTAACAGCATCATATCTGAGTGTGCTCCCTAGTTTAAAGATTGGTGTTTAAGGCATCCCATACAAAATAAAGGGCCCTGATTGATGGAGTGAAATGACTGGTCGGTGCTACATTCCTGGTATAAGATAGAGCAGAGGTGGCAACCAGTCCTCAAGGGCCACCAACAGGTCTCCGCCCAAGGTCACAAGGAGCCAACACTTTTTCTTATTGAACCAGGTTCCCCTGCTTCAAACTCAGTGCCAGTCAGTGTCTTTACTCACAGAGCCGCTCCTTCTCCTTCCTGGTAAAACGTTTTTATAAATACTTCTTTGAGCTTAAATTAGGAGAAGTGAACTAAAAAAATTGCTACCTATTGAAAAAAAAGATGTTACACGACAGGATGCTTTCACTGCAGCTCTCAATACGCAGGCGTCCAAAGGCAACTTCCCATCACGAAAATCCACTAGCAAGAACTCTTTCAGGAGCAGCAATCGTTATTAAAACCCACGCACAATTGCAGCAAAGATAAATCCTTCCTGATTATTAGCACTGGCTTGTTTAAACAACCAATAACTAAGGGAAGAGCTCTTTCTTCCCACTACATCTGACAGACTGAAACTGCTTCCACCCACATGATATGGTGGCAAATTATTTACAGCGCTGCTTGAACATTTCAGATCCCCACCTGAGTGAAAGAGTTTTTTTTTTACCCCCAGTCCCAGGCGGCCTTATTACTTTTATTCATTTGAGGTCCCTAAACACAGAGCTTTGCAGTTACAGCAGTTCGTTTTGCCAAAACCTAATCAGCTGCTAAGATTCCTCCTGACCTTCATAGGTTGGAGAGAGAGAGAAGATCACAGGCTCGTGGGCTTTTGTTTATTTCTCCTAGAATCTATGTGCAGTAGCTGAAACTGCTAGAAGGGCCGTGAGCCAGGCAGAACGAATGGGAGGGATTGGTGGTCAATGAACAGTGACTGTTTGCTACCAGACTAGATGGGATGGAAACGTGACTCTGGCTGTTAGCCATCTACCCTGTTACTGACGTTTGATGTCACTGTAGGATCAAGGATAGAGTATGGACCGCGAGGCACTTTCATAGCAGTGGAAGCTGCAATATGTCGAACCACAATGGCATGCAGGAAACTCTGGCGGCGGTTTGGGTCAATGTCACCCTGAAAAGAACTGTGTTATCCTGGGCTAAAAAAAATTAAATTAAATACAAATTTAGTGTCTCCACAGAAGTCAAAAGGTGAAGTAGGAGATATGTACCAATACGGTGCAATTTGATCCAAAACATGAGGCAGGAATTTTAATCTGTGTCGATTTGTGCCAGGACCATATGTAAAAAGCTGGTTTGCTACATTTGGTGCAAAAACTGCTAGGCGCAGTTCTTAACGCCACCGAAGGCCACGATTACACTTGAGGAATGCGCGCGGGTTGACAGCGTGACGACACGCACGAAACATGTACTAGGCTGGAGGAGAGCTGGAAGAGGTCGGGAGGCGTGGCGGACGCGTCACGCGGCTGGTTCGCCCTCATTGGCTGAACCGCTCACGTGACGCGGCCGTCGCGTGAAGAAAAAAAAAACAAATTCAATTGTATTTTTGAAAAACGCTTGCACGGTCGCTCTGCAGCGCTCGCGCACGAACTATGTGGGTCTTCATTGGTTTACATGAATTTGTTCCGGCGTCCCACGAGTATCATCGCAGCCTTAGACCTGGCAGAAACATTTGACGCAAAGAGAAAGGAAGACCGCCACAGGTAAAGGTGCAATTTATGGTACATTACATATCTTACCTTCAAATTGTTATACGCGATGTCCGTATCACGATCTGAATTGATTTCACTTGTTGTTTCAATCACCTGAATACATGGGAACACAAATTCACATCAAAGGTATAATCAATATGTGGAAACGTTAGTGTTCAAGTTGCAGAGCTCGGTTTTAATTCCTCTGCCATCAGTGAAGGGGTTAATCTGGCACTAAACGTGTTGCGAGACATTAAAAAAAAAAAAAAAAAAAAGAGCTACTACCAGTATACATTATAAACATAAGGCTGCGGTCCCAGTAATGTTTGTGACACGCGCGCCCAGCGGGGGGTGGGTGGTGGCGCGTGCACATCGCTAACCGCAATCTGACAGGGAGAGAGGGAGCTTGCGACGGGAGGGGGCGTGGTGGGGGATTTGCGGGGGCGTGGCCATTACGTCACGTGGCTAGTTCGCCCTCATTGGGTGAACCGCCGGTGGGGGCGTGGCCACGCCTCCGTCGCAGGGTTTGAACTCCATTTCATTGAGTTGAAAAAAAACCTGCAGCACGGCGCGGCTGCACCTTCAGCGGGAAGGTGCGTACTGGGCCCTCCCCCATTGAGGGGCGGTGCTTACACGCACAGCGCACGCCGAGCCGTGCGCTGTGGCAGTGACTGGGACCACAGCCTTAGAGTTTATCTAGAAACTGACCAGTAACCGGGACCACTCACCAGTCTGCACGGTCACAAGTAAAATACAATATCACCCATCAGAGACCTCGTGATGTTATTGGTCTTGGGTAAAATATATTTTTCCGATGTACTTTGTGTTTCCACTTACCCTTACCTTATAAATTGTAAGCTCATTGGGACAGGGCCCTCCTTCCCTAAAGGAACAGTGTATGTTATTTTACGGTTTCCACACGCCAAGTCTATTGTACAGCGCTATGGAATATGTTAGCGCAATATAAATAAATAATAATAATAATGATGATGATGATGATGATGATGCACCAGTTCCCTATTACTATAGAAAAAATTGTGTGGTGCTAAGGGCTGGTGTACAGACACAGGAATTCAATGGAAAAAAAGTTCCAGCATGAGGGACCCTTGTGTGTAGTATTGTGAACAAACTGTTGGGTATGTGGTAATAACACTATTGCCTGGATACCTCACAATACACAGATGTAAAGGTAATAAACCGTTGTTAGTCCAGAAATGGCAAAGTGTAAATAACATCCAACCTATCTTCAATAGTTCGGTCAATTCATGGAACATCATTTATTGCACAAAAATATTCCCGGGATCGGTAATTAATGGGGGGATTGGGGGGAGGGGGTTTGCCTTTACCTGGGCTTTTTTACTCTCTTGTTGTTGTTTTTTGTCCAATTGGTTTTGCAGCTTCTTCCTCTCCAGCTCCAGCTCCCTGACTCTCTTCTGGAGTTTCAGGAACAGAGACATATCCATAGCAGCCTTCTCCAACCCAACCTCCTGCAGGAACACCAGCACACATTCACTTCCATGGAGATTCATCCCGCCCGGGCTAATGCACAAAGTCACACTGCTGAGCCTTCCCATTTGACCTCTATTTATAGAAGTGCACCTCTGATGGGACCCTCAGCCACCACTACATCGTATAACCTGCAATTGTTAAACACGCACGGGCAAATATCTCTGAAGTCACGATTGTCATACGTCGGCTAAAATAAAAGCCAGCCACTGTGTCCCGATTATCAATTCATAGCCTTTGCTATTTTGTTTTTCTCTTGTCATTGCTCTTTAAGAGGGGTGATTCAAGGAGGTCATTTGTGGGTAAACCTGCACGATCGAGGCAATGGCACAAACTTTTCTTTTCGCGCCCCCCTATCTGCTCTCCCCCCCCCCTACTCGTGCCCCCTCTCCTTGCCTGCTCTCTGGATTCAGCGGCGTCAACATGCGGCGTCAACATGTGACATTGCAACGCGTTGCCATTTGACCCCGCAGAGTCACTTGATGCCGTGTTATCATTTCAACGAGTCACAGAAGAGCCGGCTGAGAACAGGTAAGGGAAGCTACAGAGGCCTCACGCCTCCCCCGGCATTTAATTTAAATGCCTTGGGGAACTGCGTGGGGCCTCTGTATCCGCCGCACCCCCCCCCCTAGAAAATCCCGCGCCCCCCAGTTTGCACACCCCTGCTTTATCCCGATAAAGGACCCTGAGAGGTTTGAAAGCTTGTAACATATCAACTACCAGTTGGTCCAATAAAAGGCATCATACCCCCTACTCCCTCTCCCTCCTTTTTTACGCCCTTTATATTTGTACAGTCTTAAAAGGTTGCAGGATGTGCACTGAATGTACATACACGAGGACACTCATGCTGGAGCATTACAAACAATTATTGCCTGCAAAAGAATAGTGTTCATCCACGGGCCAACTTGGCTACTATAATGATGTCTTGTTTAGCCTCACTAAACTCACACGAAAACCACACATTGGTTTGTTTACTATTTATAAGGCTGCACATTTCATTGTTTAGTCAAACGATGACATCAAAACCCTTCATAATGCAAGGAGGTGGATCAGGGAAAATAATGGATTGATGATGATGAATTCAAATTAATTAAACAAAAACTGTATCTAACAGCCATTTAAACGAATGTCCAGATAGTGTATTTGACATGGTTACCACAAGGAAACGCTAATGATGACAAAGGAAGTCGCTGGATAAATGAGAGCAGCATTATGATGCGAGACACTGAGGCACAGTGTCTTTGTGCATAATGCACATGAACTGAGAGACCATCTTCATGAATGATATAGATACAGCCATATTTCATTTTCTTAGCCAGCATAGTGCAGTGTGTTGATAACCACAAAAAAAAAAATAACATGGTAAATCCCACCCAAATGTTCCCTTTCATCTTTTAAACTTTCCACCAAAAGATCCCTGAGCAGAAAATCTTGTATTTACTTTCCCCAATGTCTGGACAAGCTTTTCAGTGCAAGCACCGTTCCCCATTGATAGTGTTGGGGCCTCTATTTCAATACAAATGTTCGTGCCAGCTCTTCTGTTCAAAGTGAAGCTTTGCAGGGAAGTTTAAAAGTGCTTTCTTATCATGTGAAATGCCTACTGAAGCTGTAACTGCATTACAACTCTCCCTGGCACACGGTAATAATGGCCAGAGATTAAGAGTGTAAACGTGTAAAAAAAAAACCTCATTCTTGGGCCCAAAATGGGCTTTGTCAGGGCTAGAAGTTAACCACAATGAAGGCCTTTTTTTGGCCAAATTGTTGTTTTTTAATGATAATAGAATGGCGGTGTTGGCTTCTCCCTGGAGCACCTTGGTAGCTTGAAGCATACTTGTGGATGATCTAATTTCTCGTTTTTGTTGGTGTGCGCAACCTGTTTTAGAATTGACATTGTTACACAGTAATGGTGGCCACGTCTATAATTCAAACATCAACACACACACACACACATTCCCGGGTTTAAGGTTTCTGAGGAAGCCTTAAACTGAAGTTAAATGAACGAATAGAAAACAACCCTGTATTATTCTTTTTACAGTCTTTAGTTCGATTAGTATTGCTCTACAACCTTGAATCCTTTCAGTACCTGTTGTCCCCATCATGCCATGCACGGCTTTAGTAGGTTACAACGTTGTATATGGCTCCTGACTTCCCTGTTTGGGAACTGTAATTAGATTGGGGTTTTACTTGCAGCTGTGCTGACAATACCGCTGTCGTGCTATAGCTACAATAATATAATCTTCGGGTGAAGGGCCTAAAAGCCCCTTCCAGGGAGATTAGCTGAAGGTCACTAAACTAGAAGCGAAGGAGCGAGGGGATTATACAGTGGGCAATGTTATTATGGTCAATACAATGTTCAAATCAAAGATTTTTGGCAGCCAATTTTACAAATGTCACTCTTGTTATATGCAGTGAGGTTATCAAGGTTATCTTTCATTACACTGCTGCCTGATTAGGACTCATGAGATTGTTAGAGTGCTGGGCCCAGATAATTACCATCACCCGCAGAACAAGCCTGTGTAGCATAATACAAAGCATTAGTTAAGAATCCCTTGTGTGAGTTAGCCTTACCTCCACCTGCATTATGGCATCCTCTGTGTCCCCTATCTCAGAAGTAGATATTGAAGGGTAGTTGGAGTCAGACTCCAAGCTGCTCTGGTTTGACGTGTTTCTCCGATGTCCTGGTGTTTGCTGGCAAAATACAGCAAAAAGCCGATAATTAAAATGAAGCACAGGTAAAACTTTAATCACCAACTGGAAACTTTTCCGCTCATGTTGCTGTCAAAGATAAAAGTGGTTTAGTCATTGTGATGGCAAGTTCACCATTTAATTTCCTGGCCACTGGGTTTTAATTATGTATACTGATCAATAGAAATAAATGGCGTTTTTTAATAAGCACCCAAAAAAGGAAAACAATATTTGATATTGAATAATAGAGGGATCAGTGCCGCAGAGAAAATGGGATAAAAAGATGACGGAGAGGGTGTGGGATGCAGTCAGGTGAAACGCCAACATGATACAAATGGTCAGAATCGGAAGAAGAACGCTTTCTAATGACATTTTGGCAGACTGCAAATAACAGGGAAGTGAGAATGAAAGGAGGTGTCAAAATCAAGGACAACGTTGGACGTTGGAATTCCCAGTCCCTTGTATATCATCAGTGTGGTATGTTAATCCTCAGTTGCAAATAGGATGATAAAGGAGATGAATCAAATACATATTTGTTGACAACGGGGAAATAATGGTGGCTCACGAGTGTATTCAAATGTATCCCAAATGTTAGTGTTCCCATGAGAACTACAGAAGGTGTTTTCAAGTATGAGAAATATATGGGTAGAAGAAGGGAGAATATGACTGAGAATTGAGAACTGCCCCTATAGTATTAACAGCCACATATACAGTATGGACTTGTTATAATGCAAGCCAAAGCTCTACTATTGTATTTGAAGCAAATATATATTTTATTAAGAGCACTTAAATAATCAGATTTTGAGTAGAAACTATGCTCTTACTTGCTTTTTCAGGCACGTTAGATATTATTTTTTTTTTGCAGTGGGTTAGATTCACAGCTACTTGTTTAACATATCAAACCAGTTATGCACAGCATGGGAGACTGGTTTGAATAACTGCTCTTTTTGATGTATTGCATCCAAAATAATTTTATAATATTTAGGGAAACCTAAAAGTCTCTTCTACTGTCCACATGAAACTGACCACTGATTGTGAGCCTACATGAGTGACCCACAAGGGCTTGTGAGATGGTAAAGATTGAGAACCTTACTAATGAAATATGTATCACTGATTTCGTTGTGCAGTAAAGTTCCCTTGGATCTACTACTGTAGTTACAAGGTTAAGTTCAGTAGACTTGGCTTGCGTGTACTGACTGATCTGAGTGGTTGATTTGAAGTGCTGGTTGTTTAAAGTGTGTGCAGTTAGAACCAGAAGGAAAGGGAAGTACAGTGGCAGGGGTGGCTGTTTTGGGGGAGTGTGCAGTGGGTTAATCTATTTTTTGTAATTTGAAGCCTGTAACTTTTTTACCCTTTCTCCTGCCTGAGGCAGAGTGGGTGTGGTTGGTTAATTCACTGGCCTAACACACCTGCAGTGGGTGGGGTTAGTTAATTGATAACCTAACACACCTGGTGGGTGTCCCTATTTAAACAGAGGCTTCTAACGAATCCTGAGCTTGCGTGTACTGACTGATCTCTGTGGTTGATTAATGTGCTGGTTGTTTAAAGTGTGTCTCTAATTTCTCTCTTTCCCCTCATATTCTTTTTATTCTCCCTGTATTGCTCTACACATTTTAGAACAGGGCGTATTGCTTTGAAATGGCACGGGGAACACCCATTATCATTAGCTATGAACACTCTTACTACAATATTTAGCAACCTCATAAACACCTTCTGACACGTTGCAACTAATTTGATCTTTCTTTGACCTCCGTTCATTCAATATGCAGTGTATCCGTCTTTTCCTTTCTCCGTCGTACGAAGCTGGCATATTCCAATGCAAAAAGAAGATGGATTTACAGCAGGGCCAAAGGCAGATAAAATTACTTTCCCGGGTCAGAAGGAGTTGACACCGGGTTCACCCACTTCTCAGGCAGTGGCATTACCACTGAACCCCTCCCTGTCACCGATGTTTCTCCGCGGCAGTGCAGGCAATGGTGCGCGCCACCAAAACCACCTGCTTTCCGTCGAAGGTGCACATAGTGCGTGCGACCCTGCGAAGGCGCGATGGAGAGGCTGAATCCAGGAGATTGGTCTCTACAAGCGACGGCCGCGTGACTCCAGCGTCACGTGAAGCGGTCCAGCCCATGAGGGTGAACCGCTCACGTCACGGCAACACGCCTCGCCTCCCGCCTGCAGTGCAGGTTTCGCGCTAGCGACGGCAGCGCGTGACATCACGTGCATCAACTATAATCAAGGCCGTAAGCTGAAAGCATTTGACTGAAGATTCTTAATACAACAAATGTTTCTAATAGTAACCACCAAGAAACGACATATAGAGAGAGCCTCACATGAACGAGATTGCTCGGTTCTTTACCTTGATGATGGTCACCTCCTCTCTCAGGTTGTCGTATCTCTGTTCCAGCCTGGTGTACTCCTTCACAAGGTTCTGGTGCCGTGACCTCTCCTCCTCAAGGTCTTTCTTCATCTGCACGTTTTCCTTAACCGCGCTACGGGTAAACTCATCTTAACAAACAAGAACATGTGAATTACATTCCACCCATGGAAGATTGCGGTCTCCGCTAAAAAAAAAAACCCCCAAGGTTTGTCGTTTGCAAGTCTAAAATCCTATTCACATTCATGGGAACTTCTCATTCATAAAAAAATCCAATAGAGTGAGGTGCAAAGGACGAGGATATAAAGGTAGGAGAAGAAAATGAAGCAAAGTATTCAGCCTGAATTTAGTAATCACAAGCAGTCTGTTCAGTTCAACTAGAGGATTATTCATTTAGAATTCTCATCAGTCTGCAACTGGCAATTCAAGCAAACTTGGACTGAATAATGCCTTTGCCTTCAGGGATGTGTTATAGAAATGTAAATATATATATATATATATATATATATATATATATATTATACATATTTCTATAACACATCCCTGAAGGCAAAGGCATTACATATATATATATATTGTATATATATATATATATATATATATATATATATATTATATAACAGAAATAGCTGTGTTAGTCCAGTTGCGATAGTGCAGAATAAATGAGTTCCTTGATAAAGCACTATTGTGTGAAACGCGTAGGAGGGTCTACACCTCCCTTTTTGTCATCTTGATTGGGCAATAAATTCTTTATTTCATCACCTGTGTTCCTTGTTTTGGGCAGTGCGCTGCTGTGTGCATTTTTGCACATTTTTTTCTACCATCTTCAGTATTAGGACTTAATACTGAAGAACTCATTTATTATGCAAAATATATATATATATATGAAAAACATTTGATAAATATTCAGTATATAAATAAATAAGTGAATGAATGGTGTATGTCTTCCACTATTTCGATTTCACAGCAAGGTCGCTTTTTTTTTACAATTTGGTCCATTTAGCTCAACAAGACCTGTATGTGTTGGGTTTGCACGCACAGTAACACAACTTTTTAATGGCACTTTGAACACTGGCACTTGTGATTTTTGAAATAAGGATGTTGGAAACACAGAAACCAACATTTATTCGTATTTTGTTCTGCTGAAAAGCAATGTGTAGCAGATACAGTCCCAAAGTGCAGAGGTTATGAAGAGAGGAGGTGTGCCAGGATGTCTCCTGGATATGAACAGAGTAAACCTTTCATATGAAAGTACTGACATTCATTCCGGGCCTAATTGCCCCTGAATAACCTTTCAAGTAAGAGTCTCCCTTGTAGGATGACAGAATCTCACGGATTTGGACGTTGGCAACTTTGCTAGAAGAGGAATGTGTTATAGATGCACAGAGGTTTTTTTTCTCCATTTCTCACTTGGACTATTTTTACTGGGCCTACTACCCAGGTATACATTTTAACAAAGTACCACCATATGGCTGGGATCAAAGGCGGAACTAGCGGGGCAGCTACTATGGGCGCAGCAGTTTAGGGGGGACAGGTCGGGCTGTTGGTCAGAGAAGAGGACAGCAGCAGAGGGTGGGGACCAGCGGTTCGACCCAAAAGTCAGTCAACTGTCTGGTGTCTGCCCCCAGGACGCCCCCCACTTCGCTCCAGGTAGGGACTTGGGACTGGGGGGGGGGAGGGGGTGAGTGGGGAGTGAGAGAATGGCAGAAGGAGGGGGTTGAGCGAGAATGGCGGGTGAGAGAGGAGGCTTGATAGAATGGGGAGAGGGAGAGAATGGGGAGGGAAAGAATAGGGAAGGAGAGAGTGAGAATGGGTAGGGAGAGAATGAGAAATGGGGGGGTAGAGAGAATGGGGGGAGGCGGGGGAGAATGGTGAGAGGAGGGGGGGTGAGAGAATGTGGTGCGAGAGAGAAGGAGGAGAAAGAGAGAAAGGGGGAGAGAGAAATGGGGAGAGAAAAAACAGAAGGGGGTATAAAAGGGGGGGAATAAAAGGGAAGGAGAAGAGAGAAATGGGGTAAAAGAGAGAAATGGGGGAGGAGAGGGGCGGCGCAGTTGGTGACACTTGCCACAGGCGCAAAAATACATAGTTCTATTGGCTGTGATTCTTAGTTATTTTATTTAAACGCATTAAAAATGGATCACAGTCGACTCGGCTCTGCTTCTGGTCACCGGGGAACCTCATGTAGCAGGGAAGTTGTTTAACACTTTCCCTGCTGGATGGGCTGCCAATCTGCTACCCACTAGACTACTTCTACAAAAGTACCCAGTGATAGTCTGATTAATGAACTACTGAAAAACTATTTATTAATCCCTGCACTGGAGAAACAACCAATTATTAGTTAAAGGGTCTATTTACAAAGTCTGTTAGGCATTACGGGAAGAAAACTGGAGCAGAGAGAGGCATATTTTTGTGTCAACGTATCCAAGTACTGTACTTTGCTTCAACATTTGTTCTGGGTGCACCAGCTTGTGATATGGGGAATGTCCCTGAGAGTTGTACAAAGCACATACAGTATTATAAAGGTATGTATCAATTTCTATAAGAAAACATTCTATGCTCAACCCAACGGATAGGATATACTGTATATAAAGAACTAAAAAATAGTCTATATACTCTTGCTGCAGCTTTGTCCTTGAAGTATGGGTTTCTCTAGAGCAAGGGTAGCCAACTCAAGGCCACCAACAGGTAAGGTTTTAAGAATATCCCTGCTTCAGCACAGGTGGCTCAATCAGTGGCTCAGACAAAAAAGACTGAGCCACGGACTGAGTCACCTGTGCTGAAGCAGGGATATCCCTTATACTTGGCCTGTTGGGGGCCCTTGAGCACCGGAGTTGGCCTCCCCTGCTCTAGGGGATCCCAACATAAAAAGAAAAGATAGAAGCAGCGGATCCATGTTTAGTAAAAAAGCAATGTTTTCAAAACAATTAAAGCCCACAATTCTCACTCCCATAAAAAAAAAACAAAAAGAGAGAAGAAATGAGTTGCTCCAATAAATAAACTGCAGTATGGCACAAAAGGCACAGTCACCGCTGCCTAAACATTAGATCAAGAAAACCAGGGGGCCACTTTCACAAGCGTCCTGTCACGCCTGAATAAACAAGGCACTCTCTGCGTCCGCACGAACACTTCCCTTGCATGGCATCTCTTAGGATCGCTTCCGCCAAGAAATCTGACTGACGTCCCCGCGTGATGACAGGTGTCCCAACGCGCTTCGCTGCGTATAGCTTTGTCAGGGGAGTTGTGGGCTTCGATTGTTTTTAATATATATTTTTTTTTATTAAATTATAATATATTATTTATCTTGGATGCGCTTGTTCTATTTTGTCTATTTTATGTATCAAATTGTTCATCGCTTTGCCAGGTCTATGGGGGCGTAAACGTGTCTGGCTAACAATCTGTGTTGTATATAAGAAACTTGACTAGCAATTTTCTAACCTTTGGTGAAATTGGAAACATAAAATGGTGCAGTGCAAACCTCATGTATTGATACATGAGCATTATGGTTTCCTGGCTATATTTGTTTTAAATGATTATTTCATTGTCTAAAATCAGGGCTTCTTGTGTGTGGGGAAATTGGTTCCTGAATTTAAACCGCAGATGTCAGCTGGTAAAGCCGTGACGTACACATGGATCAATTCAATGGAACTGAAATACGTACCCAGAAAACAAGTAAGGCTGCTATATCTCACTATCAATATTTCAAATCATCCCAGGTAAACCATCATCAATTGTGAACCTCTCTGGCGATGAAAGTGCGCGGCTCGAACTACATTGTAAAACGTTCTGAGAATGTGTATTCTGTACTCACCTTCAGTGCGCAGAAGGATTTTGCTGTTAAGTTCCTCTTTTTCTCCTTTCAAAAGAGAATTCTCATCTTCCAGATCTGATACCCGCTGCAGGTAAAGACAGAGATAACATGGTAATGCTCCGTCTAAACAGAAGCTTTAAGAGAAATGACCAGGCTCTGCCAACAAGAACTGCAGAGTCCCACTGCTGCTTGTAATAAAGGCTAAATCCCACCTAGGAAAAAACCTGCTATGGATGCAATAGGTAGTTATCTAGATGTGCTTCCCCCTAATATACAGTAGTGAGGGGTATTTTATCTAGATGTGCTTCCCCCTAATATACAGTGGGGAGGGGTATTTTATCTAGATGTGCTTCCCCCTAATATACAGTGGGGAGGGGTATTTTATCTAGATGTGCTTCCCCCTAATATACAGTGGGGAGGGGTATTTTATCTAGATGCGCTTTCCCCTAATATACAGTAGTGAGGGGTATTTTATCTAGATGTGCTTCCCCCTAATATACAGTGGGGAGGGGTATTTTATCTAGATGCGCTTCCCCCTGATATACAGTGGGGAGGGGTATTTTATCTAGATGCGCTTTCCCCTAATATACAGTAGTGAGGGGTATTTTATCTAGATGTGCTTCCCCCTAATATACAGTGGGGAGGGGTATTTTATCTAGATGTGCTTCCCCCTAATATACAGTGGGGAGGGGTATTTTATCTAGATGCGCTTTCCCCTAATATACAGTAGTGAGGGGTATTTTATCTAGATGTGCTTCCCCCTAATATACAGTAGTGAGGGGTATTTTATCTAGATGTGCTTCCCCCTAATATACAGTGGGGAGGGGTATTTTATCTAGATGCGCTTCCCCCTGATATACAGTGGGGAGGGGTATTTTATCTAGATGTGCTTCCCCCTAATATACAGTGGGGAGGGGTATTTTATCTAGATGTACTTCCCCTTTATATACAGTGGGGAGGGGTATTTTATCTAGATGTACTTCCCCCTAATATACAGTGGGGAGGGGTATTTTATCTAGATGTGCTTCCCCCTAATATACAGTAGGGAGGGGTATTTAATCTAGATGTGCTTCCCCTTACTGTATATACAATGGGGAGGGTATTTATTTAGCTGTGCTTCCCCCTTATATGCAGTAGGGAGGGGTATTTTCTCTAGATGTGCTTTGCCCTTACTGTATATACAATGGGGAGGGTATTTATTTAGCTGTGCTTCCCCCTTATATGCAGTAGGGAGGGGTATTTTCTCTAGATGTGCTTTGCCCTTACTGTATATACAATGGCGAGGGTATTTATTTAGATGTGCTTCTCTCTGGCATACAGTAAAGAGGGGTTTAATGTCCTTCTCGCTGATATACTGTGGGGAAAGGTATTTATCTAGCTGTGCTTCTGTGTAATAAACAGTGGGGAGAGTATTTACTGTAATTAGATGTGTTTCTACCTGATATTTGTAGGGAGGGGTGTTTATCTAGAAGTGCTACTTTCCAATATTCATCGGGGGAATATTTATCTAGATGTGCTTCTCTGTGATATATAGTGGGGAGAGTGTTTATCTAGATGTGCTTCTCCGTGATATATAGTGGGGAGAGTATTTATCTATATGTGCTTCTCTGTGATATATAGTGGGGAGAGTATTTATCCACATGTGATTCTCCCTGATATACAGTGGGGAGGGATATTTACATTATCTAGATGTGCTTCTCCGTGACTGGGGAGGGGTATTAATCTAGATGTGCTTCTCCGTGATATATAGTGGGGAGGGGTATTTATCTATATGTGATTCTCCGTGATATACAGTGGGGAGAGTATTTATTTCGAAGTGATTCCCCTGACATATAGTGGGGAGGGGTATTTATCTATATGTGATTCTCCGTGATATACAGTGGGGAGAGTATTTATTTCGAGGTGATTCCCCTGACATATAGTGGGCAGGGGTATTTATCTATATGTGATTCTCCCTGATATACAGTGGGGAGAATATTTATTTAGAGGTGATTCCCCAGACATATAGTGGGGAGGGGTATTTATCTATATGTGATTCTCCGTGATATACAGTGGGGAGAGTATTTATTTCGAGGTGATTCCCCTGACATATAGTGGGGAGGGGTATTTATCTATATGTGATTCTCCGTGATATACAGTGGGGAGAGTATTTATTTCGAGGTGATTCCCCTGACATATAGTGGGGAGGGGTATTTATCTATATGTGATTCTCCCTGATATACAGTGGGGAGAGTATTTATTTAGAGGTGATTCCCCTGACATATAGTGGGGAGGGGTATTTATCTATATGTGATTCTCCGTGATATACAGTGGGGAGAGTATTTATTTCGAGGTGATTCCCCTGACATATAGTGGGGATGGGTATTTCTCCGTGATATACAGTGGGGAGAGTATTTATTTCGAGGTGATTCCCCTGACATATAGTGGGGAGGGGTATTTATCTATATGTGATTCTCCCTGATATACAGTGGGGAGAGTATTTATTTAGAGGTGATTCCCCTGACATATAGTGGGGAGGGGTATTTAGCTATATGTGATTCTCCGTGATATACAGTGGGGAGAGTATTTATTTCGAGGTGATTCCCCTGACATATAGTGGGGAGGGGTATTTATCTATATGTGATTCTCCCTGATATACAGTGGGGAGAGTATTTATTTCGAGGTGATTCCCTGACATATAGTGGGGAGGGGTATTTATCTATATGTGATTCTCCCTGATATACAGTGGGGAGAGTATTTATTTAGAGGTGATTCCCCTGACATATAGTGGGGAGGGGTATTTATCTCTGTGTGATTCTCCGCTGATAACATTTTCCTAAACCTAATGCAAGTCAGAGGAGATACAGAGATCTCCACGTAGGAGCTTTCACTTGTGTGCCAGTTTATCTTTCTTGGTGAATATATCACTTTCAACAAAGTTTTGTACGTTAAACTTTATGGGGTGTTTTTTTTGGAGGGGAAATGAAATAGTGGTTTCGCCACTTCATGTGATACAAAAAAACAAGTAACACAAAAAAGGTTTTATTCTTACGTTTCTCTAAAAAAATATAAAATAAAGCTTTAAAAGGAGTGAACCTTCTTAAAACGGGTAACAAAGCAGGGCGAGTTTGTTCTCCCTGCACTGCCTACATAGTGAAGTGGCCTGTGAAGAATCAGATACAGTAGTCTCAAAAGCTGGAAGTTTCAATGGGAATCACATGAATTCCTGTACTAGGATTGCCTTGTTTTTACCCTTGCTTAGATTACTGATGCGCAGGCACACTCAGATATGAAGCTTTCACGTGCATAACCCAACAATATGTCAGCTCTCACGGCTAATTCTGAGTATATGACAATGCTCAGGAAAGGAGACTTATGTTAGTCTAAGACAGGCCTGCACAACATACGGGCCCGCAGCCCGCCTGGCCTCTCTGTGCGGCCCGCGATGACTCCGGCCGGGCGCCAGTTAGTTAATTAAATAAATAATACTTTTTAAAAACCGTTTTAAAAAATGGCGGCAATTCCTTCCCCCCCCCCCCCCTCCCTGCCCCCAGGTTTTGCGGTGCGCGGGGGCAGCAGCATGAGGAGGATGCGGCAGCCGTGAAAAACGGGCTGGTGCAGGGGTGGGTGTGAAAAACGGGCGGGTGCAGGGGCGGGTGTGAAGAACGGGCTGGTGCAGGGGTGGGTGTGAAAAACGGGTGGGTGCAGGGGCGGGTGTGAAAAACGGGCTGGTGCAGGGGTGGGTGTGAAAAACGGGCTGGTGCAGGGGTGGGTGTGAAAAACGGGCTGGTGCAGGGGTGGGTGTGAAAAACGGGCTGGTGCAGGGGTGGGTGTGAAGAACGGGCTGGTGCAGGGGTGGGTGTGAAAAACGGGCGGGTGCAGGGGTGGGTGTGAAGAACGGGCTGGTGCAGGGGTGGGTGAGAAAAACGGGCTGGTGCAATTGTGAAAAACGGGCTGGTGCAGGGGTGGGGGGTGGTGGTTGTGAAAAACGGGCTGGTGCAGGGGTGGGGGGGGGGTGGGTGGGTGTGAAAAACGGGCTGGTTCAGGGGTGGGGGTGTAAAACGGGCTGGTGCAGGGGTGGGTGTGAAGAACGGGCTGGTGCAGGGGTGGGTGTGAAAAACGGGCGGGTGCAGGGGTGGGTGTGAAGAACGGGCTGGTGCAGGGGTGGGTGAGAAAAACGGGCTGGTGCAATTGTGAAAAACGGGCTGGTGCAGGGGTGGGGGGGGTGGTTGTGAAAAACGGGCTGGTGCAGGGGTGGGGGGGGGGGGTGGGTGGTTGTGAAAAACGGGCTGGTTCAGGGGTGGGGGTGTAAAACGGGCTGCTGGCGTGGGGGGCAAACGGAGTAGTGGGGTGGGGGGAGAAGGGGTGGGGGGAGAGTGAGAGGGGGGAGAGAGGAGGCAGAAGGGAGAGAGAGGGGGGGCAGAAGGAGGAGAGGGGGGGCAGAAGGAGAGAGGGGCAGAAGGAGGAGAGAGGGGCAGAAGGGAGAGAGAGAGGGGCAGAAGGGAGAGAGAGGGGGGCAGAAGGGAGAGAGAGGGGGGCAGAAAAGATCACAATAAGAAAACAGTTAAGTAAAAGTTGCGCGCTAAAAGATATTTTTTCGTGGTAGGTGCGCTATGGGTTCGGGGGGGGGGGGGCCCTGCTCCTTTCATTTGTCCCGGGCCCCATGATTTCTGTTGGCGGCCCTGTGGGTGATATGAGGTGCAGGGGGTCATTGGAGGTGCAAGGGGGGGGGGGGTGATTGGAGGTGCATGGGGGGTGATTGGAGGTGCAAGAGGGGTGATTGGAGGTGCAAGGGGGGTGATTGGAGGTGCATGGGGGTGATTTGAGGTGCATGGGGGGTGATTGGATGTACAAAGGGGGGTGATTTGAGGTACAAGGGGGGGTGATTTGAGGTACAAGGGGGGGTGATTTGAGGTGCAAGGGGGGTGATTTGAGTTGCATGGGCGGTGATTTGAGGTGTATGGGGGGTGATTTGAGTTGCATGGGCGGTGATTTGAGGTTTATGGGGGGTGATTTGAGGTGCAGGGGGGTGATTTGAGGTGCAGGGGGGGTGATTTGAGGTGCAAAGGGGGAGAGTGATGTGAGGTGCAAAGGGGGAGAGTGATGTGAGGTTCAGAGGGGTGATGTGAGGTGCAGGGGGGGAGAGTGATGTGAGGTGAAGAGGGGGAGAGTGATGTGAGGTTCAGGGGGGAGAGTGATGTGAGGTGCAAGGGGGGAGAGTGATGTGAGGTGCAAGGGGGGAGAGTGATGTGAGGTGCAAGGGGGGAGAGTGATGTGAGGTGCAGGGGAGAGAGTGATGTGAGGTGCAAGGGGGGAGAGTGATGTGAGGTGCAGGGGGTGAGTGATGTGAAGTTCACCCCATTCAAAGCTGTGCTCTTACCACTAAGCTCCCACTCCAGCCTCATTCCACAAACCTGCTGAAGATGCTGCTTCTCGTTCACGTACGTGTCCTCCACAATCTTCCTCTCACTGTGTGCTTTGGCCAGTTCAGCTCTTAGACGCTCAATCTCCTCCTGTAAGCTGGTGAGCTGGTTCTCGTCCTGCTGATTCTGTCGCTGCTTCTCAAGTTCCTTCTGCAGTTTTTCCACCTCGACAGAATGCACTGAAGTCAGTGCAGTTAGCTGCCCCTTCATATCCTTGTAATCTTTATTCTGCACAAAACAGCAAAAGGTTACATTACAAACATGGAACCATCTTGTCTTTCATGTTATACTGTACTTTGGAGGCAGTAGACAGGCCTATCAATTCACCATCATTTGGGGTGAAAATCTTCCTGTCTCGCAGTCACGCTCTTAAACATACCATTGTTATCAGTCTTATACAGATGTGGCCTGACTAATTTTCACAAGATCCATTAGAAAAGTTTTTTTCCCTCGGCTCTGGAGAAGCACCACAGGTAGCCACAGTGGCTTCCTTTGGCCTTGATTGCCAAACACCCTGACCGCAGGGAAAGTACAAGGGGCTACGTCTGTAGGTGCAGTCCCAACTGGAGCATGGATTCAGTGAAGGACACTCCCTACCATGTCTCATACTTAAACTGTAACTCAAGTTATTGTTACATGTGGCGATCCGAGCTGAATTAGAAACAAGCCAATCCTAGGAGCTCACAAAAATAGTTTTACAACTGTTTTACAACTATTATTGCCCAGTGGACATAGGATGTTTTATCTCAAGGAATAGGGGATTCCTAGGGGTTGGGGGTCTGTGGATCAGATCCAAGCCCCCCCCCCCCCCCCACCCTTCCCATGTAATATAAAAACAATACTGAGCAGCACTGCATTAAAACATGGACGCTGGACAGAGTGGCATCGTGTCAGAAAGACATCTCACCGTACTCATTCATCAGTTCTTGCATAAATGTATATGTATGTTGTATAAATCGTGCAATATGCACATTTTGTATTCAAATGAAGATATCTCACAAAATTAAGTATTCATATGGTGTTAAATAATATGCAAGATTGCATTTCACACAGTAAGTTGCAAGTACTGTATGTGGCAGGAGAGAGAGGGAGACGGGAGAGAGAGGGAGACAGGAGAGAGAGAGACAGGTGAGAGAGAGAGAGACAGGAGAGAGAGAGAGACAGGAGAGAGAGAGAGAGACCGGAGAGAGTGAGAGGGAGACAGGAGAGAGAGAGAGAGAGGGAGATAGCGGGAGACAGGAGAGAGAGCGGGAGACAGGAGAGAGAGTGGGGGAGACAGGAGAGAGTGAGGCAGGAGAGAGAGAGAGGGAGGCAGGAGAGAGGGAGGCAGGAGAGACAGGAGAGGGAGAGAGACAGGAGAGGGAGAGAGGCAGGAGAGAGGGGGAGACAGGAGAGAGAGTGAGGGAGGCAGGAGAGAGGGAGGCAGGAGAGAGGGAGGCAGGAGAGACAGGAGAGGGAGAGAGGCAGGAGAGAGGGTTAGACAGGAGAAAGGGGGAGACAGGCGAGAGGGGGAGACAGGCGAGAGGGGGAGACAGGAGAGAGGGGGAGACAGGAAAGAGGGAGGCAGGAGAGAGGGAGGCAGGAGAGAAAGGGGACAGGAGAGAGGGAGGCAGGAGAGAGAGAGGGAGGCAGGAGAGAGAGAGGGAGGCAGGAGAGGGAGAGGGAGACAGGAGAGAGGGAGGCAAGAGAGAGGGAGGCAAGAGAGAGAGGGAGGCAAGAGAGAGAGGGAGGCAAGAGAGAGAGACAGACGAGAGGGAGGCAAGACAGAGGGAGGCAGGAGAGAGGGAGGCAGGAAAGAAAGGGGGTCAGGAAAGAAAGGGGGTCAGGAGAGAAAGGGGGTCAGGAGAGAAAGGGGGTCAGGAGAGAAAGGGGGTCAGGAAAGAAAGGGGGTCAGGAGAGAAGGGGGTCTGGAAAGAAAGGGGGTCAGGAGAGAAAGGGGGTCAGGAGAGAAAGGGGGTCAGGAGAGAAAGGGGGTCAGGAGAGAAAGGGGGTCAGGAAAGAAAGTGGGTCAGGAGAGAAAGGGGGTCAGGAGAGAAAGGGGGCGGGAGAGAAAGGGGGCGGGAGAGAAAGGGGGCGGGATAGAGAGGGAGACGGGAGAGAGACGGGGACGGGAGAGAGACGGGGACGGAAGAGAGAGGGGGACGGGAGAGAGAAGGGGACGGGAGAGAGAGGGGGACAGAGGCCCCGCGCTCTTCCCCAAGGCATTTAAATTAAATGCCGGGGGATCGCATGAGGCCTCTGCAACGTCCCTTACCTTGTCTTTGGCGATGCATCGCCATGGCAATGAGACCCCGCTGCATCATTTGATGCTGAAGACAAGGTAAGGATGGGAGGGAGAGAGCAAAGCGGGGAAGGTTTGCGCACCCCTGCGGCATAGAGCACCAGTTGCCATTATTGCAGCTTAATGAATAACCCCCTTTGCGTCTAATCTTTAAAATAAGTATACAAATAACAGAGTTCCTGCCCCAAAGAGCTTACAGTCCATGTAGTACAGAATGGTTTCATGCATTACAAACAGTAGATGACTTCTTTAGCAAAAGGAAATATAACAATCCTAAAATAAATTACATGCACCAAAATGAAATATGCCAATGTGAATTTCCTTGTGCAGCAGCATTATTTTTTACATCGTACAGTATAAACCCCTTAAAGCTGCAGTTCAAGCAATATCCTACATGTGTGTTTTTTTTTAATAAAATCAGTTCTGTACTATGAGAAAATACTTGTAGCATTAAAAAAAAATTAAGACATTTTTAATGTATTATAATGTAACAAGCATTTTTTGTTTCTATAGCAACCATTTACAAAGTCACATCCCCTTCCTCTTCTGAAACAGGCTGGCACATCCCTTTTTGAGCCCTGCCCTCTCTCTAGGAGTGCACCAATTGTATCTAGTGACTGCCTGGTCACATGATCTTCCCCACAGAACTCTGCATGCTTGGTCCTCTTCTGCTGCACTGACAGCCATTCAGTGAACCCACGAGCCAAATCTTCACCGATCGATCACAGGAGAACGGATCGATCGGCGGCGACTTAGCTAATTACTTATCATTGTGTAGATTGTATTGATACAGATATTAAATGGAAATTGTATTTCTTTCTTTTTTTTTAAACGGCAGCTCGCACTGCTGCTTTAAAGGCTGGAATGCACAATAATGTGGTTAGAAAGTTGTAGCAAGAAGCAGCGTAATGCGAACCCACTGGAGCTATTCCCTCAATCGATGAAGAGCAGAACTGTGTTACCTCCCCAGGTGGAGAATACACCTCCAGCACACACAATCACAATGTTATCCCTGCCACAAAAAGTGTGGGCCGTGCGCAAACACTCCTCTGCAAACCTCTCAACGTCATCAATCAAGAGTTGATCTGGCTATGAGCTAGGTAGAGTGTGTAACATAATCTCCATGTTATCCATGCAATAAAAAGGGGTGGGATACCCCCGCTCGAACACCTACCAGCATGTACATCACAGATGTCAAAATCAAATGTCATGCTGAACTTCCCTTTGCCAGATTGAAAACAAAGGCTCCAACTTTACACAGAATCCAAAAACAGGCAGCACCATCAATAAGAATGAGATCAATGTGGGAGTATGTGATGGGTCATAGAGTGAGCTGAATGGAATGCTAGCGGTAATTACTGTAGGTTTAATAATGCTACATGAAGTTTAGAAGCCCTTCTAATAGAGCGGGCGAGGAAAAAACCATCAGGATAGAAATGTAGCTGACAAGTGTTTGCAGTCTGCTGAATTTCCATTGTATGGTCTCCATACTGAAGTGGTGACCTGCCGAGATTTAAAAAAAAAAAAGGCTTCCCCTTTCCTACAGTAGATACTCACGTCTGACCTGTGCTGCTCGTTTGTCTGGGTCACAAAGGTGTCCAAGCTTAACAAAAACACAAACCACTAAACATGCCGTGCTGGTCTCAGTTAACTCTGCCATTGTAGTTTTGCGAAGAGCTATTATTATGTTAGATTAACACTTTTATGTCACACATAAGAATGAAAAAAAATCTGCTTTAATCTCATGCCTTAATCAGTGACCCTTTCCATTTATAACGGGGTGTATAAAACTGGGGTTAGAGATTGCTGGGATTGTGCGTGTATAAAACTGGCTGCAGAAGCATTTCTATCAGCTGTCGTGCATAATTCTGCTTATAGCTGGGGGGGTACAACGTTCTGTACAAGTTTTCAATGGATTCTAAACAGTCACAGGAGGAAGAAAGAGAGAAAAAAAAACCCCAGTAAACTCTACAAGACAATCCTGTAGTGGGTTAGAAAAGCACAACACACCCCTTCAATGGTGCAGATTATTTTACGAACGTAGTTTAAAATAAGAAAGGGAAAGATTTCACTCACACTTGTTTTGCTGTTTTGCCGTTTTAGGGTGCTGGGTCGGTGCAGAATGGATGTGGTTATGCAGATAGAATAATGATGAGCGCCAGGAACTTTTATTGCACAAACAAGAGCTTTATTCACATCTATTTTATAATGCTTGCCATACAAAAGACAGACTTCACTTTAGAAATTAACTGGTGTCAAACAATGTGGTTACTCTGTGCTTCTTCCCCTGGTAGCTCTCACTCCTATGCTGGGCAGGTACTTACGCTTGTTTCCCTTAGTATGGATTAGATTGGCAATCTCCTGCATAGCTTTGATAATACCCTATTTTAGGTGGACCCTTGTGGGGAACACACTAATCTCTGGCATCACTATCCCGTTTCGGTGCACGGCATTCTTAGTCTAAAGCTTCTACTCGGACAACTCATGTCTGAGCACATGCTCACTCCTCTTCTAGCCAGGGAACAACCTTGGGCCATTACTATGGGCTGTAACTGTATAAGGCATGTTCCTTAACTAAAATACAAAACAGTGGGACCCCCGGCACTATGTCTGCACTTTACCCTTGTCCATAGAATTGTCCATAAATGATCACAGTCCTCTTGATGTTTTGCAGGTAGGTACCAGGCAATAGGTAATGACTGGCCCCTTGATAGTCCTCCTAATAACAAATATACAAAGAGAAACAAACTACTGCGCAGTAGCACGTACTAGGTAACAAATCTTTTGGCCAAACGGCAATACCTACTTACAAGAACATTTCTTGTTGTATTCGATTGAGAGAATCTGTTCTTTAGCTTGCCTCTCTTCTCTTCCTTGACCTCATGAATCCCACGTGTAGTCGTCACTCCATTAGTCTCTACAATGGAAATGTTCATATGTCCACCGTAGTTCCCCAAGAGAGAATGACAGTGGACAAATTGGTGTAGATGGCTCTCTCCACTGTTCCTGTAGTGGTTCGTGATCCCTGCGGTGTTAACGCGCGTGCTCGGCATGAACACACTTTTTGAGAGAGATTAGAGCTGCAGCTAATAGAGTGACGACTACACGTGGGATTCGTGAGGTCAAGGAGGAGAGGCAAGCTAAAGAACAGATTCTCTCAATTGAATACAACAAGAAATGTTCTTGTAAGTAGGCATTGCCGTTTGTCCAAAAGATTTGTTACCTAGTACTTGCTACTGCGCAATGGTTTGTTTCTCTTTGTATATTTGTTATTAGGAGGACTATCAAGGGGCCAATCAACACCTATTGCCTTGTACCTACCTGCAAAACATCAAGAGGACTGTGATCACTTATGGACAAGGGTAAAGTGCAGACATAGCGCCGGGGGTCCCACTGTTTTGTATTTTTGTTATCTGGATTGCGAATTTGTGAGATATTTGCCTGGAGGGATCCCAAGGGCAGCTTTTACCAATCATTCACGAATTTTGAGATTATCAGTCATTTACACTTTTTATGTTCATTCACTAATCACGGATAGTTATAGGTTGAAGCGCTGAGTTGTAGGGTTCATTTTTAGTTAGATTTTTCACTTAGAGTATGTTCCTTAACTGAAAACAATAAATGGTGACAGGACATCCTTAATACACATGACTATACACACAAACTATTTATAGGACTCACGGTGAGGCTTCAGTCTGAACTCTTAGGAACCTGTTTCTAGAACATTGGGAGACGCTATATATACCCTTCTATCTCCCTATAGTGAAATCATTGGTCACAAGACATACTGCATAGTCATCCTGCATCATATGATGGGGAGGAGAGAAACCGGAGTGATCGCACACAGTTAACCCATTAAGGATGTTAGCCCCTTATATTACCTAGTAGTCCCCAAAGGGGAGGGGGGCTACAACAGTATATAATGATATTGAACAACTGCATGATCATGAAAAGCAGCACCACCTGCAGAATATTTCCATGCCTGAAATTCGGCTCCCGCTGCCCTTTAACTCAGAGAAGTATTTACCAGGTAACACCCTGCAAGGAAAATGGTGGGGAATATTATGTTTTTGAATCAATCTGGTGCTTCAAAGGTTAATGTGGTTACCGTTTGTTTAAAAAAAAATACAATATATTGGGTTTTTTATACCGTAGGTCAAGGCTTTTCTGGGTGTGTCCAGAGAGGGCTTATTTGGTGGGTTATCACTGATGGTCCACTTAAAGTACAATATATGTTGTATGGGGCTGATGGAATCAAGAGATAAGGGCAGTTGTTTTGCCAGAGATGGGATTCAAATATAGCTCTGTTGACATCTTTATTAACAAGACCCTTTTAAAGTTATAGACATTCTCTGGAGGGTTCTGCAAGGTTCAGGGGGCGTAGCTAAGTAAGTATTCCACAAAAGAGCGAATTGATAAAAAAATGAGAATATCCGGTGAAAACCTCTACTCTAGAGAATAATGTTCAGATATCTGTAATCGTAGCAAGGAGACGCATGCAATAAGCCCACACCCTACATGGCTCAGAGGTGCCAAGAACAGATATCCATTTTGCCACTCCATTTTCGAAGCAAGGTCGTCAACATTAGTCTTGTTACACCCGTCATAATGGCCTGAATCTATTGATATGACTCACGTGTGTCTAAGTATTAGAGAAAGGAAGTTAGGAGTGAGTTTATATATTGAGTTCAGGTTTTAAATGTCTTTTTAGAGCAAGGTTTTTTCTAAGTCGTAATACCGTCAACCTAGCAGCTGATTTATGACAGAGTTGGGCTTATCTTGTTTCAATGGGGGAAAATAGTACATAAGTCTTAGCAAGGTATTATGAAAATCAGAATTCAACAGCGGTTTGTTTGGGATCAAACACTTCAATTTTCATATTTCTACGCCAGTGACCTCTCTGGGGAAACCCTATGATATATGGTAACGTACTGTATAGGGATTTCTGTTTTATGCTGTTATTTTTTTTTTTTTAAACTATTCTGCATTTATTGTAACTGTATGTTCTTGTAATACATTTTTTTCCTCTAATCTAAGCACTGCATTTCTATATATATATATATTAAACAATTCTTTCATACTGTAAGTAGTGCTTTGGGGCTCTGAATGAACTGTTGCATGCTCTGGAGAGAGTATTTACATTTTCTGACACATTTTGCTACAACAGATTTTTGGGTGTTAAAGCTGCAGTTCAAGCTGCCTTTTTAAATATATATATATTTCCATTCAATATGTGCATCAATACAATCTGCACACTGACAAGTGATTAGACAAGTTGCTGATCACTCCGTTCTCCTGTAATCGATCGCTGAAGATTAGGCTCGGGGGTTCTTTATATCACTGTTAGAGCTGCATAAGATTATCCAAAATGCAAAGTTATGTGTGGAAGATCATGTGACCAGGCAGGCACTAGATACAATTGGTGCACTGCTAGAGAGAGGGCGAAGGGGGTGTGCCAGAGCCTGACTCAGAAGGGGAAGAGGATGTGACTTTATGGTTGCTATAGAAACAAAAATGCTTGTTACATTAAAATACATTAAAAATGGTTTTGTTTAAAAAAAAAAATGCTACAAGTATTTTCTCATAGATCTGTGGGGTAGACAGCACTCAACAAGTATATATAAGAGAAAAAGGTGTGAAGATGCGGTGCAACGGGAACAAAGGGGGACCCTAACCCCTCCCAAGCAATACTAACAAAAGGAATGGTTCCCAGAACTCAATGAGATGATCAGCAAAAATATTGAATTTATTGTGAACACATATCAGCGAACATAACATACAGGATCTAGATGCACAGTCATTGCAAAAAAAAGGGGAAGCAATTACTGAAGGTGTAAACAAGACACCTGTGGGTAAAAAAGGGTAAAATGGAGGACGAGGGATTGGGGAAGGAAGGGAGGGGAAAACAGATGGGGAAGGAAGGGAGGGGAAAACAGATGGGGAAGGAAGGGGGGGGGGGGAACAGATGGGGAAGGAAGGAAGGGGAAAACAGATGGGGAAGGAAGGGAGGGGAAAACAGATGGGGAAGGGAGGGAGGGGAAAACAGATGGGGAAGGAAAGGAGGGGAAAACAGATGGGAAAGGAAGGAAGGGAGGGGAAAACAGATGGGGAAGGAAAGGAGGGGAAAACAGATGGGGAAGGAAAGGAGGGGAAAACAGATGGGAAAGGAAAGGAGGGGAAAACAGATGGGAAAGGAAGGAAGGGGAAAACAGATGGGGAAGGAAGGAAGGGAGGGGGAAACAGATGGGGAAGGAAGGAAGGGGAAAACAGATGAGGAAGGAAGGGAGAAAAAAACAGATGGGGAAGGGAGGGAGGGGAAAACAGATGGGGAAGGAAAGGAGGGGAAAACAGATGGAAAGGAAGGAAGGGAGGGGAAAACAGATGGGGAAGGAAGGAAGGGGAAAACAGATGGGGAAGGAAGGGAGGGGAAAACAGATGGGGAAGGGAGGGAGGGGAAAACAGATGGGGAAGGAAGGGAGGGAGGGGAAAACAGATGGGGAATGAAGGGAGGGGAAAACAGATGGGGAAGGAAGGAAGGGAGGGGAAAACAGATGGGGAAGGAAGGAAGGAAGGGGAAGGAAGGAAGGGGAAAACAGATGGGGAAGGAAGGGAGGAGAAAACAGATGGGGAAGGAGGGAGGGGAAAACAGATGGGGAAGGAAGGGGAAAACAGATGGGGAAGGAAGGAAGGGGAAAACAGATGGGGAAGGAAGGAGGGGAAAACAGATGGGGAAGGAAGGGAGGGGAATACAGATGGGGAAGGAAGGGAGGGGAAAACAGATGGGGAAGGAAGGGAGGGGAAAACAGATGGGGGAGGAAGGGAGGGAAAAACAGATGGGGAGGGAAGGAAGGAGGGGAAAACAGATGGGGAAGGAAGGAAGGGGAAAACAGATGGGGAGGGAAGGGAGGGAAGGGAGGGGAAAACAGATGGGGAGGGAAGGGAGGGGAAAACAGATGGGGAAGGAAGGGAGGGGAAAACAGATGGGGAAGGAAGGAAGGGGAAAACAGATGGGGAAGGAAGGGAGGGAGGGGAAAACAGATGGGGAAGGAAGGAGGGGAAAACAGATAGGGAAGGAAGGAAGGGAGGGGAAAACAGATGGGGAAGGAAGGAGGGGAAAATAGATGGGGAAGGAAGGGAGGGAGGGGAAAACAGATGGGGAAGGAAGGGAGGAGAAAACAGATGGGGAAGGAAGGGAGGGGAAAACAGATGGGGAGGGAAGGGAGGGAGGGGAAAACAGATGGGGAAGGAAGGAGGGGAAAACAGATGGGGAAGGAAGGAAGGGAGGGGAAAACAGATGGGGAAGGAAGGGAGGGAGGGGAAAACAGATGGGGAAGGAAGGGAGGAGAAAACAGATGGGGAAGGAAGGGAGGGGAAAACAGATGGGGAGGGAAGGGAGGGAGGGGAAAAACAGATGGGGAGGGAAGGGAGGGAGGGGAAAAACAGATGGGGAAGGAAGGGAGGGGAAAACAGATGGGGAAGGAAGGGAGGGGAAAACAGACGGGGAAGGAAGGAAGGGAGGGGAAAACAGATGGGGAAGGAAGGGAGGGAGGGGAAAAACAGATGGGGAAGGAAGGAAGGGAGGGGAAAACAGATGGGGAAGGAAGGAAGGGAGGGAGGGGAAAACAGATGGGGAAGGAAGGAAGGAAGGGGAAAACAGATGGGGAAGGAAGGAAGGGGAAAACAGATGGGGAAGGAAGGGAGGAGAAAACAGATGGGGAAGGAGGGAGGGGAAAACAGATGGGGAAGGAAGGAAGGGGAAAACAGATGGGGAAGGAAGGAAGGGGAAAACAGATGGGGAAGGAAGGAGGGGAAAACAGATGGGGAAGGAAGGGAGGGGAATACAGATGGGGAAGGAAGGGAGGGGGAAACAGATGGGGAAGGAAGGGAGGGGAAAACAGATGGGGAAGGAAGGGAGGGAAAAACAGATGGGGAGGGAAGGAAGGAGGGGAAAACAGATGGGGAAGGAAGGAAGGGGAAAACAGATGGGGAGGGAAGGGAGAGAAGGGAGGGGAAAACAGATGGGGAGGGAAGGGAGGGGAAAACAGATGGGGAAGGAAGGGAGGGGAAAACAGATGGGGAAGGAAGGAAGGGGAAAACAGATGGGGAAGGAAGGGAGGGAGGGGAAAACAGATGGGGAAGGAAGGAGGGGAAAACAGATAGGGAAGGAAGGAAGGGAGGGGAAAACAGATGGGGAAGGAAGGAGGGGAAAACAGATGGGGAAGGAAGGAAGGGAGGGGAAAACAGATGGGGAAGGAAGGGAGGGGAAAACAGATGGGGAAGGAAGGGAGGAGAAAACAGATGGGGAAGGAAGGGAGGGGAAAACAGATGGGGAGGGAAGGGAGGGAGGGGAAAACAGATGGGGAAGGAAGGAGGGGAAAACAGATGGGGAAGGAAGGAAGGGAGGGGAAAACAGATGGGGAAGGAAGGGAGGGAGGGGAAAATAGATGGGGAAGGAAAGGAGGAGAAAACAGATGGGGAAGGAAGGGAGGGGAAAACAGATGGGGAGGGAAGGGAGGGAGGGGAAAAACAGATGGGGAAGGAAGGGAGGGGAAAACAGATGGGGAAGGAAGGGAGGGGAAAACAGACGGGGAAGGAAGGAAGGGAGGGGAAAACAGATGGGGAAGGAAGGGAGGGAGGGGAAAAACAGATGGGGAAGGAAGGAAGGGAGGGGAAAACAGATGGGGAAGGAAGGAAGGGAGGGGAAAACAGATGGGGAAGGAAGGAAGGGGAAAACTATGGGGAAGGAAGGGAGGGAGGGGAAAAACAGATGGGGAAGAAAGGGAGGGGAAAACAGATGGGGAAGGAAGGGAGGGAGGGGAAAACAGATGGGGAAGGAATGGAGCGGAAAACAGATGGGGAAGGAAGGGGAAAACAGATGGGGAAGGAAGGGAGGGGAAAACAGATGGGGAGGGAAGGGAGGGGGGGGGGAAACAGATGGGGAAGGAAGGGAGGGGAAACAGATGGGGAGGGAAGGGAGGGAGGGGAAAAACAGATGGGGAAGGAAGGGAGGGGAAACAGATGGGGAAGGAATGGAGGGAGGGGGAAAACAGATGGGGAAGGAAGGGAGGGAGGGGAAAAACAGATGGGGAAGGAAGGAAGGGAGGGGAAAACAGATGGGGAAGGAAGGGAGGGAGGGGAAAAACAGATGGGGAAGGAAGGGAGGGGAAAACAGATGGGGAAGGAAGGGAGGGGAAAACAGATGGGGAAGGAAGGGATGGGAAAACAGATGGGGAAGGAAGTAGGGAGGGGAAAATCAGATGGGGAAGGAAGGGAGGGGAAAACAGATGGGGAAGGAAGGAAGGGAGGGGAAACAGATGGGGAAGGAAGGGAGGGGAAAACCGATGGGGAAGGATGGGAGGGGAAAACAGATGGGGAAGGGAGGGGAAAACAGATGGGAAAGGAAGGGGAAAACAGATGGGGAAGGAAGGGAGGGAGGGGAAAAACAGATGGGGAAGGAAGGGAGGAGAAAACAGATGGGGAAGGAAGGGAGGGGAAAACAGATGGGGAAGGGAGGGGAAAACAGATGGAGAAGGAAGGGGAAAACAGATGGGGAAGGAAGGGAGGGAGGGAAAAAACAGATGGGGAAGGAAGGGACGGGAAAACAGATGGGGAAGGAAGGGACGGGAAAACAGATGGGGAAGGAAGGAAGGGACGGGAAAACAGATGGGGAAGGAAGGATTTATTTGACGCAAACACTTCTGAGACATATTATTATTACTGCATAATCTGCTCCCCTATCTCCTCCTTATAATAACCACTCCCCAAGTGAGGCAATTTTGAACAAGAAATGAAGCACAGTTCCTTGATACACTGCCGAAAAGAGAGGTGGAGTGTTTGTGGGGGCATTGCTCCAGTTTGCAACACTTTAGGCCGAGTCCATAGAAGGACAGGCCGCGCTGAGCCATGCGGACGCTCAGCGCTGAGCCCCTGCATCCTCAATGAGGATGCCTTGAGAGGGGGCTCACGCGAGCGTCCGCAGGCGTGCTGAGGCGCTGGAGTTTTCAGCCGACAGCCAAGCTGTTTTTCAGCGCGCTGTCGGCTGAAAACATCCAATCAGCGCGGAGCTGCGTCAACGTCACGGCGCCGTGACTTCGGCGCCGTGACGTCGACGCGTCGCGGGCGATTGGCCCAGCGACGTCACTGCCCCGCCTCCCTCAGTCTCCCCCCGCCTCCGATCGCGCCCGCTGGCTCGCCTGCATGGGCATGAAATCACGCAGATTTCAGCAGGCGAGCCTCAGCGTCAGCGCGGCTCGGAACTCTTCACCCCTCTATGGCCCCAGCCTTATACATATCCTCCGTAGAGTTGGAAATGCTGAGTACTCTATTGAGCTACTTTTTTGCAGAATGCTTATGATGGTGTCCAGAATTTCAATGCTGCTTTAACATTGTGGACAATAAGGAAAGTCTGTAATGACCACTACAATTAAAACAAACCTAAATATCCTAATCTCGCCAGGTCTCTACATTCAGGATGGTTTCATAAAATATTAGCAGACAATAAAATTCCCCTGATTCCCTTCTGATATGAAAGCATGAATATAAAACAGAGTGGAGCGCCGCTTTAGGATTTTTGATACCAATGCTAAATAATAAATCAATTAGACAATGCTTGCTACGGCGGAATGTAAATAAGAAGTACTGTACTCAATTCTTTCTGTCGCCAGACTGAGCATGCTGTGTTCCAAGCAGCAGAATCACAAATGAACAGGGAGATACAGGGGGGGTTGCGAGAGCTTTGAGCCTCTGATGTTCCGTTCCAAGCCTGAAATATTAATCTTGTAAAGCCAGTTCCTTTCTGCACACAAGAGCTGTATATTGCTTTGAATTCTACTACACCTGATAAGAACATTGCATTTAAAATTAAGAGAATTATGGCTTTTTTACATTTATCATAACAGAGCCCATTTGTTTTCTTTCTAGAGAATATGACAATTACAACAAAGCCCACAAGTAAAATTATCTTTTTTTTTAGCAGCATTTTATGTTTGGAAATAGAGAGTTAAATGTAATTATACTGAATATCTTTATGTAAGTGTAGCCAAGAGCCCCTGGCTATAGCCTTCTACTGGCCTCAACACTATATCCTGATAGGATCAGGCAGTGTTGGGGTTAAACTCCTGTGCAGGGCCTAGCCTACAGTTGCAGCCTGGATGGGTACTATGTTGCTTATCCAGGGGCACTGGGGCTGGCCTAAACCGGCAGTTAGTGTCATACCTGGGGAGGGTACTGACTGGGTCACATGTATATGGTGTGATGCCTGTCAGTACCTGGACCTGCCCTGTTATGGGGCGGGGTTACAAGCCCTTCCCCCGGTATAAAAGCCGACACTCCACCAAATTGAGGTGGTTGATTATGGGACAGTGTGATACCCTTTTCCCTATCATATGGTCAAGGAGATTGGGAGTGGCTCTTGGGGCCTCAAGCCCCGGGGGTCTGCTCCAGGGCTGGAGAACGATCATGCTGTTATGCAATAAACCTGCCGTTGGACCAACTATGGTGTGTTGCTATAGGAGAGGAGTATTGCCGGTGGGGACCATCTGCACCCAGTAGGATCCTCATGGGATGGAGGCGCTGCACAGTAAAGAGATGGAGAAAGCCTGCCCTGTGGCTGCTCCCAAACTCCAACTGCAGAGTCACTCAGACCTCCTGAACCAGCAGGTGAGCTACAGTACCAAGGGAACACCCATGTAGTGGCCAGAACTTCCGTGGCAGTGAGGAACAGGTGCTACATAAGGTATGTAGGTTAAATGAGAGGAACAAACACTTGCTCTGAATAGTTAATAAATCATCTACCACAGGGATCCTCAAACCTCTCCTCAGAGACCACTGGTCACATCGGGCTTTAGGAATGACCATATGAATGGGTGGTTATCTCAGAGCACTAATGCAATCTACTTTATATCAGGGGTTCTGAAACTTTTGCACTTCCATATTAATAATTACACCGTAGGAAATAAACATGTAGGCAAATGCACATATCATATAAAGCTAATACAGAGATACTTCACCATAATCCGCAGACAGGAGAAGACACAGCACATGGATTATATATATATATATATATATATATATAAAAAGCGGCAGCGCATGCCCCATAGTGTATTACCATTTAATACAAGTGACAGGTTGAAGAAACCTTAAAAATGCACACACCCAAACAAATGTGTTTAAAATCGCTTTGTAGAAAAACCTATGACAGGTAAGGGCAGCTGTAACTGCCGATCTGCACTAGGAGCAGGATAACCCAACTCCCGGAGAGCCTCTCATTTTTTAACAGGTTCTCCATTTGATAAAATTGAGATTTGAATTGTGGTGCATCACTAGTGGAATTATCACCATTAATGCCCCCATCTAACAAATTAGAAAATTCTGCTCGGACCCCAGGAATTATTTCAGCCATCTACCCTATATCCTTTTTTCAATTTATCTGGCTTTATTGTATTGATTAATATCCTTAATTGGACTGTTATTGCATATATAGCTTTTTAGCGCTTATTACTGTAATTGTTTTTTCTGATATATATATATATATATATATATATATATATATATATATATATATAAACAAACATCACAGCTTGCACTCAATGTACTGGTTCATATAGACAGGTGCTAGTCTCAAATAATAGAAAAACAACATTACCATTCTCTCGTCCGGTAAAGAAAGACTGCACTCGGTTCAGTAATCATGAAAAACTGTATTGGGCATCTGAATAAAAAAGATAAGTCACCCAATCCAATATGCAAAAAAAGAGAGAGAGCGCACGCCCCATAGCATAACACTGTTGTATATTTATTTAAAATAGGGGAAGGGAAGGAACAGGGGGGGGGGGGGAATCAAACTCACAAGATGTAAGAATATAAAAGGCAGTTTGTGAATAATATCACCACCATCCGGTTCTGCTGGGCAAAATCACCTCCCGACCACTGATCAGGACGGCTGCAAACCGGATACCAGGGACGCCGCTACACCGTTTATCTGCTGCCCAAATTCAGCTCTCCACTTCCGAAATGGCCGCTGTATTCTTCCCGCGCTGTGTCTGGCCTCAGGCGCGTGCGCAGTGTCTTCGTGACGTAATCGCGCTCTCAGTTTCCCTGACGCGTTTCGTCACCAGTCGGCGACTTTCTCAAAGGGCTGATGATTCATGGGTAAAAGTCCTGCCCCTTTATACAGCCAGTCCACCACCTCAATACTCATTCATCAGGTGATTGTTATCTACTCACAATAAGCTTCTAAGGTGCCGCTTATAACTTTAAAAATACACAAGATGACTAACTGTTAAAAGAGCAGATTACAGACAATATTATATAGAAATTGACACTTAATGTTTAAAAAATCTATGAAACTTAGTTGTTATAAAGGAATACACATTTAAAGTATATAATTAATTAAAAAACTGAATTACACTCTTATAAAATGATAATTTAAAAATTAAACATAATGTATATATTGGGATAAAGGGACTGTCAGACAAAATTCATCTGGCACATATAGCCCATATTATTCTATCAATTATTAATTAAATAACATATTAAAAAACAGATGAATCCCTATAATTGACACATAGGAGCAAAAAGTGACACTAATAAAGTACTACACTAAATGACATAATATTGAAAAATGTATTGCAAGACAGAAAGTCCAGGGGATATATTGGGAGAGAGAAGGAGTTGCATAAATGGATATATTGGGAGGACTACAGCTAAGAGTATCATTGTGTATATATACCACATATGAACAATATGATTTAAAATAAAATATCTATCAACACATGTGTACAAAAAGTGATCCCTATTTATAACAATGTATATATATATAATGAATAAAACAAGGATGATAATATTAAAAATAAACATGAAAATAAAAAAAATTTTATATAAGAAGAAAAAGGTGTGTCTAATATGAAAATTTAAAATGAAGATGAATATGAACACAAAAATAGGGATGAGTGAAAGGTGTTTTTATCAATAAAAGTGTACTGGTGAATATTATATGATGCCAAAAAATAGGATCTGAGGGAATGGTGAGGAGGGAGGGAAAGGGGGGGAAAAAAAAAAAAAAAAAATGGAAGGGGAAAGGGAGAGGGAAAAGGGATCGGGAGTGGGAGGGATCTAGTGGGAGGAAGGAGAGGATGGAAAGGGTGGGTTGGAATGTTGAATGATAGGATGCATGAGTGGAGAAAAAAGAGGACAGAGGAGAGAGCTGATGTATAAACTCACATGTTCAGAGCGACGAGAGTCCAAGAGGAAGGAGATCAGACTAGAGTGCTTACATCCAGGCACTCATTGAGTCCACCAGGGGTAAGTGTCCCTAACTGGTGGATCCAATAAGTCTCCTGTCTGCACAGGATCTTGAATCTGTCGCCTCCCAGAGCACAAGGTAAAATATATTCCAGGCCCATAACTGTCATACATTTCGGGTCCTGATTATGTTGAATTTTATAGTGTCGGGAAATGCTATTAACAGTTAGTCCCTTTATTACACTCCTTCTGTGCTCCAGGAAACGGGTGCAGAGGGACCTAGTGGTGCGACCAATATAACGTAGCCCGCAACCACACTGGATGCAATACACCACAAATGTACTTTGACAATTAATGAAATTTCTAACCTGATAGACAATATCTCTATTGGGAGAGCTGAATTCAGACCCCATCTTCAAATGTCTACAGGTAATGCATCTACCTCGTCCACATTTATAGTTACCTTTTAGGCCACTGTTTAACAATTTATTGGTCACTTTGTCTGATTTCAATTTAGTGGGGGCAATAATGCTTTTCATACTTCTGGCCTTTCTGTAGATAATCGATGCTCGATCAGGGAGAATACTTTTTAAATGTGGATCACATCTGAGAATCTCCCAGTGATTGCTCACAATCTTTTGAATGGCTTTGTGGGACTGATTATAAGTTGTAATAAATCTCAAACTGGATTTAACATTATTGTCCGCAATCACTGGTGAACTATATCCCAGACGAGATGTAACCTGCCTATTTTTGGACGTCTGCAACATTTCTGATCTATCAAGAGAGCCGACTTTCCTGAATGATTCAGAGACTAGTTTACTATCATAACCCTTTTGTTTGAATTTGAGGCTAAGTTGTTCAGACTGCTGGACAAAATCAGTGTCTCTGGAGCAGTTTCTCCTGATTCTGTGAAACTGCCCCAGAGGAATGTTCTGTAACCACTGCTTTCGATGGTTGCTGGAAGCATGGACATAATTATTTACAGAGACTTCCTTAAAATGTGTGGATGTAATAATATTAAAATCTTCATCTGTGGTAAGTAGTAGATCCAAAAAGACTATGGAGGTGGCATCTATATTAAATGTAAATTTTAGTCCTAAAGGATTATCATCCAATGTTTTAAGAACTTCCAATAATTGTGCTTCTTCTCCGTCCCAGATGAAAATCATATCATCTATGAAACGGCCATAGTACACGAGGCCCGCTCCAAGATCTTTATTCTGCCACACAAATCACATAAATATATCTATCTATAAAACAACATTACCATTCTCATGTCCGGTAAAGGAAGACTGCACACAGATCAGTAAAGGCAAAAAAAGTCTGTATTAGGTATCAATACAAAATGAACAGGCCGCCCAATCTGACGTTTCGGTTCCGGAGTGGCACCCCCCTTGAGAAAGGTTCCACTCCGGAACCGAAACGTCGGATTGGGCGGCCTGTTCATTTTGTATTGATGCCTAATACAGACTTTTTTTGCCTATACTGATCTGAGTGCAGTCTTCCTTTACTGGACGTGAGAATGGTAATGTTGTTCAATTATTATTATTAGAGACTGGCACCTGTTGATGTTTTTGAGTACATTGAGTGCAAGCTGAAATTTGTTTCTTTTTATATATATATATATATATATATATATATATATATATATGCAAATATAGCTGTATGCTCATCTGCATGTCTTAGGCAGGTCTGCAACCCCGCCTTTCCCCATTATCACCCAGCATACAGCACTTCCACTGCAGCAAGGGATTCTGGGAAATGACATGCAAATGAGCACACAGTGTCACTTTTTGCCTCAATAACCATTTTTAACATGGTTCCCTATAGGCTTAAGCTTGCTGCATGGTCACAGCTTTGAGCACAGCCAGGGTTAAGGTGCATACCCAGAAAACCACCCACAGACAGCTGTTTCGACCTTGATGGGTCTCATCAGTGTGGGGTTGATTTTACTGGGAATGCAAGAGAGGCTATGGGATAGGCTAAACCATAATACTGAGTTAAGTTATGGTGAGTAAAAAAAGTGACAAAAACCCTCCACAGGAAAGCAAATATGCAAATATAGCTGTATGCTCATCTGCATGTCTTAGGCAGGTCTGCAACCCCGCCTTTCCCCATTATCACCCAGCATACAGCACTTCCACTGCAGCAAGGGATTCTGGGAAATGACATGCAAATGAGCACACAGTGTCACTTTTTGCCTCAATAACCATTTTTAACATGGTTCCCTATAGGCTTAAGCTTGCTGCATGGTCACAGCTTTGAGCACAGCCAGGGTTAAGGTGCATACCCAGAAAACCACCCACAGACAGCTGTTTCGACCTTGATGGGTCTCATCAGTGTGGGGTTGATTTTACTGGGAATGCAAGAGAGGCTATGGGATAGGCTAAACCATAATACTGAGTTAAGTTATGGTGAGTAAAAAAAGTGACAAAAACCCTCCACAGGAAAGCAAATATGCAAATATAGCTGTATGCTCATCTGCATGTCTTAGGCAGGTCTGCAACCCCGCCTTTCCCCATTATCACCCAGCATACAGCACTTCCACTGCAGCAAGGGATTCTGGGAAATGACATGCAAATGAGCACACAGTGTCACTTTTTGCCTCAATAACCATTTTTAACATGGTTCCCTATAGGCTTAAGCTTGCTGCATGGTCACAGCTTTGAGCACAGCCAGGGTTAAGGTGCATACCCAGAAAACCACCCACAGACAGCTGTTTCGACCTTGATGGGTCTCATCAGTGTGGGGTTGATTTTACTGGGAATGCAAGAGAGGCTATGGGATAGGCTAAACCATAATACTGAGTTAAGTTATGGTGAGTAAAAAAAGTGACAAAAACCCTCCACAGGAAAGCAAATATGCAAATATAGCTGTATGCTCATCTGCATGTCTTAGGCAGGTCTGCAACCCCGCCTTTCCCCATTATCACCCAGCATACAGCACTTCCACTGCAGCAACGGATTCTGGGAAATGACATGCAAATGAGCACACAGTGTCACTTTTTGCCTCAATAACCATTTTTAACATGGTTCCCTATAGGCTTAAGCTTGCTGCATGGTCACAGCTTTGAGCACAGCCAGGGTTAAGGTGCATACCCAGAAAACCACCCACAGACAGCTGTTTCGACCTTGATGGGTCTCATCAGTGTGGGGTTGATTTTACTGGGAATGCAAGAGAGGCTATGGGATAGGCTAAACCATAATACTGAGTTAAGTTATGGTGAGTAAAAAAAGTGACAAAAACCCTCCACAGGAAAGCAAATATGCAAATATAGCTGTATGCTCATCTGCATGTCTTAGGCAGGTCTGCAACCCCGCCTTTCCCCATTATCACCCAGCATACAGCACTTCCACTGCAGCAAGGGATTCTGGGAAATGACATGCAAATGAGCACACAGTGTCACTTTTTAATTACAAGCTTGTCACGGTAGCTTGTGACAGGCTGTAATTTACACCAAAAATATATATAAATATATATATATACCTGGGTTTGAACTGGGACGAGACTTAGATATGATAAATATAATTTATTCCTTGATAAAGGTGAACACAACAGATTATACAATAACAGGCAAAATATAGACACTTACGTAAAAGATGAAAATAATGGAAACAGTCCCATCTGAACTGGCAGTTTCATCCAGCAATCAGCCCAAGACATTGCATGGCATTTCTTCTCAGCAATCAAGATGGTATACAACAACAGGCCTGATGACATGCAGGCCTGCAGACTTTGCATGAAGACCAAAAAAAAAAAAAAAAAAAAAAAAATATATATATATATATATATATATATATATATATATATATATATATATATATATACACACGTTTTAAGTTATGGTGGGTGAAAAAGGCTACAAGAAACCTCCACCGTATTGCATATAGCAAATAAAAAGATCACATTCACATGTCTTAGGCATATCTGCAACCCTGTCTTTCACCATTATCACCCAGCATACAGTGTTTCCACTGCAGCAAGGGATTCTGGGGAAAGACATGCAAATGAGCACACCGTGTCACCTTTTGCCTGAAAAAACATATACATAAACATATATATATATATATATATATATATATATATATATATATTTTTTTTTTTTTAAATAAATCAGAGAAAGAGAGAGATCAAAAACAGGGAACACCACCACTCAAGTGTTTAGGACTCACTGGTGGTCCCGGAGAACAGCTGATGTAGATCTTAATTATGACTCCCATTAATATAGTAATTTACATTTCAAATTCCTTTTCAATTGTCATCAGAAAGAGTCGCTGTGCATTTCTTCCACATTGTAACCTCTCAGAGTGAAAGTGAGAAAGGAACAACGATGCCATCACCACCAAAGCGGAGGAAGATAAGGGGCCGAGGTCAGAATCCACCCCATGAGTATCTACTGTATATTTAAGGTCTACATTCACCATCAAAACCATGCCTCCTCCTAGGAGGGTTGTCCCATTGAAGAAAATGTATGTGGGTGATCCTGGCTTCCAAGATAGCGATACTATTAAGAATACGGGGGGAACATATTTGTGGAAGAGGACACCTTTGCGTTTATTGACAATACACATATAAAGTATATAACATACTTCATAAGGAAAGAAAATTACCTTCAACCAGGTTGGTGCAATATGTACTGCAAGTCTCTCCAACACTAAAGGGATTAGCACAGAAGCATATACAGTTAGAAAGGGAGTTATATTCATGGAAGCCAGAAACACTGCACTATACACTAATGATTAAAGATAAAGGAAGATGCATATGTTGTATTATTTTTATGTTCATAATGTATAGGCTGCTGCCCCTACTTTAAAGAATGCAGTAATCTTTCTACAGTGAATGAACTGTGGTTGGTGTGTAATGGCAATTTTGGATCAAATGTGTAATGGCAATTTTGGATCAAAATTGGCCAAAGAAAGGCATTTTCACCTTGCATCTCTAATGACATTCATGAAAGTACATGATCCACTGTTGCCCTATCTGCATTAGCCTGCAGTATACAAAAGTGCCAGTAGGTGGAGCCCTGACACATATATTATAATGTGATGTAAAAATACTATATGACGTGTCATTTCCCCCCTTTTATTGGGTTAAATTATCCATACATCTGTGACCAACAACATGCATCCAATGTAATAAACTGGCCTAATACATTGTGTACATTTAACAAGCCTCAAAATGCAACCGCGCAACGCGCTATGACAAACAACTGATATCAATTCTTTCCTTAAATGTAATATGTAAAATATAGGGGATTCATGCAATACAAAATAGGCACATAAAAGGTATTTATATCATTTCTGAAAGTTTATCCTAGAAATGCTTATAAACAAGACTGGCAATATTGTATATTGTTACCCCTGTTCAAAGCCCAAAGTGTAAACCAAACCAGAGGAAACTTTTCAGACTGACAAAAATTATTTAAAAATACTTGCTTGTTAAAAAAAAAAGAAAAATCACTAACCACCCTACTCCCCCCCCCCAGTTTCAAGCAATTATAAAATATAGCAATGCTGTTAATTCACTTTGATTGTATGACCCCTGCCCAATGTTCCAAGCCATCTTCCACGTGCTTGAGACCAGTCTGGCTGCATTCAAATTAAATGGGACAGAAATTTTCCCCAGCACGGGGACACCGCTTCACAACATTGAATAGTGGTTCATGTGGGACTGCATGTTTAAGGGCTTTTACCAAGTTAGGCTCGTGTTATGGTGCCTTCGCCCACGCTGAGGCGTGCTGAGGTTGTGGGAAAGCGGGTGCTTTCCCTGGCCATGGTCGACGGGCTGTGGGGGGCGTTCCTAGGGTGGTCACGGAGCTGGTTCACCCTCTTTGAGCAAACCGCTGACGTGACCTGCGTGTCGCGCCAAGAAATCAGTTTAAACGGACTTCTTGCGCAACGCACGCCCCCTCCTGCCTCTGCCCGCACGGTCTATGGGCGTGATCACTGCCTTAAGGCAATCTGATCGCGCCCCGTGCGGACGCCTCCGCGCGGTCACCCACACCATAGCCTTACATTTGCATTCATTGTCCAGCTGTTACTTTATGCTGCGAGTCAAGACAAGTTACCTGGTCATCGATTTTTCTCTGCAGCTGGACCACCTTGTTCTCCATTCCCACGCTGAGTTTCTTGAAGTGCTCCGCTGACCTGGCCTCAATCTTCAGCTGCTTAAGCTCTCTCCGGGCATTCATGCGGCGGAAGTAGCACTGGATCACGATGGCAGCGCTGCGGAACTTGACAAACTGCTTGCGGGCGAGCCACCCGCGCAGGTGCTTCTGGATGACGGCAGCCTTGTGCTGCTCCAGAAGCTGCAAAAGAATAAATGGAGCTCAGAGATCCTATTTTGGAGGGCTCCTATACACAAATGTGACGGGCACGGTCCTCGCACGATTATTTTTTAGCAGTACATTTATTTATTTTTTCACATGAAAAAACAAAACAAAAAAAGAATCAGAGCATGTTTTCGGGAAATACAGACGAGACAACGACTATTCTAAAGCTTGCCTTAAACTAGCCCGGTTACATGCTGGGTATGTGCTGGGCTAGTTTAAGGCAAGTTTAAGGCATTTCTGCATTGACTAATGACCCATCGGATTTACACAGCAGGGGTCCCTGGCAGTCCCATTCAGTTTGAATGGGACTGCCAGGGACCACCGCTGTTAATCTGATGGGCCATTAGTCAATGCAGAAATGCTTTAAACTTGCCTTAAACACGACCCAGCATGTACCCGGGTCTTTTTTGCCGATTGCCACTGGTTTGTGTTAGAATAACCGTCGGCACTAAAGTAATGCGGTGCATTTTCACATACTGTAACATCGTTTCGCAGGGGATACTGTTTGTGATCTACACCGATAAGACACGGCACTTTCTTATTCTATAGCAAACAGGTGCCTCACACACAGCTGGCATAACAAGGGACATTCTGGTTGCCTAATATTTGCTGAAACTGAAACACATTTTAATGTTATTTACATATTACATAGTTACATAGTTGATGAGGTTTAAAAAAGACATACGTCCATCAAGTTCAACCTATGATAAATTTAGACAGATACTTTGTCCTATATTTGTACTGTACTTACAGTATATTGATCCAGAGGAAGGCAAACAGAAACCCGAGTGACACATCATCCAATGATATCTCATAAGGGGGGAAATAAATTCCTTCCCGACTCCAAATATTGGCAATCAGATTTCGATTCTGTTTGTCCCCAATTCTTGGTGTGTTTAATCTTGCCCTTTTCATTTAAAATAATGTTTTCTATTGAAAATTGCAAATACAGCCTACCATATATTGTATATATATATATTTGAGTTAAAAGGGAGTTTCCTGTCTGGTTTGCGTTGTATCCTTGAAAACGAGCGTGTAATTGTTTAGTGAAGCCGTGAGGGTCTGGGTATGTGCTCGTGTACCTTAAATATATTTTAGTGTAGTTTTAACTCTTAATAAAAGCCTATTCCCAGTAGCACTGCAGAATGACAAGCAGCAGGCATGCAGTTCTGCTCACTGGTTCACTTTTGAAAGAAAAGCCTTGTTTTCCAATTAAGCGTTATTACCCCATAGACGTCCCGCGCAAGAGAAATGTGTGACGGAGAGCCCTGCCGGTTCCCTGGCTGATGATATCTGTTCACAGGTTTGGGCGCCTGATAAATGACTGCAGTACAATACCTCACGATAAGCTCTCCTGACAAACAGGCCCCGTGTGAAGGACTGGATAGTGATAGCTGCCTTGCGGATCCTCTGGTACCCGTGATAGATGCGATTCATTCGGAATTGCTTCTGGAAGATTATGGCAGCCTTTGTTTTCCTTAGGTGATCTACAAACCTAAGAAAATGTTGTAGATAAGTAAAAAATCAGTTCTGCGTTACTAGATCGTTACTGCGTTACTATCCGGTCTCATTCAGTTAGAAAACATAATTTTCAGTAGCCTGTTTGACATTGCTCATTAAAGTTGCAGTTCCAGCAATATCCTACATGTGTTTTTCTTTTAATAAATCAGTTCTGTACTATGAGAAAATACTTGTAGCATTTTTTTTTAAAAACAACTCTGAATGACATTTTTTATGTATTATAATGTAACAAGCCTTTATTTGTTTCTAAAGTAACCAATTACAAAGTAACAGATACTGAATCAATACTCCTCAGCAGCCATTTAGTGAACACCAGAGCCAAATCTTCACCGGTCACAGAATCACAGAATCACAGAAGAACGATCTCAGGAGAACGGATCGATCGGCAACTTAGCTAATGACTTATCATTGTGTGGATTGTATTGATGCGCATATTAAAGGGGCGGGGGGCATAGCTTGGACTTCTGCTTTAAAGGAGCAATTCATGCTATTTTTATTATTATTATTATTATTAATATAGGATTGAAGCTGGGGGGTTTCTGGAGCCGGACCCCATTAATTTCAGCTCCGGGGACCCCCTGCTTACCGAGATACAGACCTCCACAGGGGGTGCCGGTATCTTGTCATGCAGAGCAGACTAAAAGAAGTGCCAGCATTGTGACTTAGAAGTACAGATGTCACTGATATTTCTTCAACAATGTAAAAAAAATAACACGATACAATACATCTCAGACTACTAAAGAAAGATCATCATTCAACAGTAAAGCTGCCACGGTATATATACTGTAGTATATCGCAGTACAGGCATACCCCGCATTAACGTACGCAATGGGACCGGAGCATGTATGTAAAGCGAAAATGTACTTAAAGTGAAGCACTACCTTTTTTCCACTTATTGATGCATGTACTGTACTGCAATCGTCATATACGTGCGTAACTGATGTAAATAACGCATTTGCAACAGGCTCTATAGTCTCCCCGCTTGCGCACAGCTTTCGTACAGGTAGGGAGCCGTTATTGCTGTTCAGGACGTGTTGACAGGCGCATGCACGAGCTGCCGTTTGTCTATTGGACGATATGTACTTACGCGCGAGTGTACTTAAAGTGAGTGTCCTTAAACCGGGGTATGCCTGTATATCAAAACATACCATGCTAGAATGGAAAACTCATAGGTCCTATTTGTAGAAGTGTTGAGCACTTTTTGTTTCTAAAGTAGCATATAAATGCCATGTTTTATTTATTATACTGATAGACATACCTGCGAGCAAGATGACCACGTGTGAACCTCTGGATGGTTATGGCAGCTTTCTTCATCCTTCTGTATTTTACCCTTTGCAGCCAGCCCCGTACCGTCTTCTGGATCACGATAGTCGCCGCGCGGAACTTATCTGCACGCAGTTTCTCCAAGTACGCTACTTGTCCCGCCCGGAAAAAGATCTTGGTACGTCCAAACTGGATCTTGTCTGGATCCTGCACAATAAATAATAAACACAAAGCTAACGCATAGTAAGGCAAATGTAATGCAAATGCCTCACTCAGTCCCCTAAATGTTTTAAACATCCCCCCCAACGATAGTATGAAAGCCAACGGTAAAAAACAAATAATGGAACAGTGTTATGAAATCTTAGGGGCTTATTCTATGTCCGAATCAGCTGATTGGTCCATTTTCAGTCGAAATTCCCTGTTAAATAAATAAATGGTTGTGAAATTAAAATACAGCTTTTATGAAGAAAAAATATTTGGGCATATTTTTGTCCTGTGGTAACCACACTCTTTCATAGCAAATAATAATTATATATATTTGTGCCTTGCCAGGACGGCTTGTTTGCGCTGTGGCCTCCCTTATACAGCTGATCAACTATCTGCAACACAAATCTGTGCCGGTCTGGATTGCGCGAGGCTAATCAGCTCGTGAGACGCATTGGATTCCCCCGACACTAACAGGAGGGATATACCAGTCCTGCAACCTGCTGAGACGCTGTGACAACTCATCTTCCTCCGTTCAAACCAACTGGTGACTATTGTCTACCTAAATGTTTTTAAACCTCCTACACTTGTGAGTGCCACTTGTACTCCCTTTTTGGAACAAACTGTTATTACTTTATTACACTATGGGGCGAACGCTCTCTTTTTAGATTCATTTCTTAATGTGGTTTCGTCCATCTGAGAGTTACCAGAGTCTCCAGTAGCGTACGGTCTATTAGGACTGGATTATCTAAAACCTATATTCCATTTGATTTAACCCTTTGACCTCTGGGACATTATCTTGCATTCAGAATTTTTCGAGGATATTTTGTGTTATTTTGTTCAGCGATACTGATTATATATATATATATATATATATATATATATATATATATATATATATATATATATATATATATATATATATATATATATATATATATATATATATATATATATATATATATAGTGATACAATCACTGTCCCTGTAAATGCATGAGTGTTGCAGCTAGCATGCTTTCCAGCCTACAGGGAGTTAATCTCCCTTAGAGAAACTAGTTTCATCTGCAGCTAATCAGGCTGGACTCCTGAATGAACAAGGAAGTTTTTTTTAAGGCAGACACAGAGAGCTGCAATTCTGAGAGAGACTGCTTTTGCCAGCGGAAAGGGGGAGAGAGAAAGTTCTCCCCAGCTAAGGAAGCTGGCACAGTCCCCTAGACCCGCTGGACGGTGGTCGCAGAGTCTGCTGGTATTGACTGGGTCTTAATCGGAGGAAGAGGAAGGAAGGATGCAAGACCGCGCTGAAGCAGGGATGTCCTATCCATAACTTTGGAACTACAGAGGGGGGATTCTCTGAACTCTCGCAGGGTCCAGAGGGAATAACCTGGAGCCCCAACTGTAACAGACCAAGAGCTAAGTGGTATATTGATGTACCTAAGACTGTTCATAAGGGGTGCATATGATAGGGCATGTCTTAGGCTGGGAACCAGTTTAGTTGGCCAGCGCCAGTTAGAAAGGGCTGGAGTATGTTTAGTTAGTTTTCACTAAAGGGAATAGGTATTATTTTTATGATTTGTTTTGACTTAAAGGGACGGTGGGCCTGTTGGTGTATAATTTAACCCTGTAAATAAATCCTGTGTAGAGGAATACCATGTTTCCGGCCTTATGCTGGGACTACAAGATACTGCAACATGATGTGGGCTTCACAATATATATAATTTTTATTTTTTTATAAATATTAATATATTATTACACTAGTGCTTTGGGCACATATTTTATCACTATTTCACATCCACGTTGGTTTATTATACTTTGGCGCTATCAGCACTTTTGCGTTATACATATGTATATACTGTATATATATATTGATGCTGCTGAAAAAATAATAGCAACATACAAATCATTGTATTTGCAGTATGAAGCTGTTTTCTCAACAGTAGATTAGGGTTGCCACATTTAAGCTTTTTTAAATACGGGATGCCCGGACGCCAAAATCCAGTAGGAAATGTCATTTAAATCTAGACATTTCCTATATGTTTTCATGACAAACATACACACCATTTCTGTCCCCTCCTCCCCAGTCTCTCTCCTCCCACATCTTTCTCGCCCCTCCCCATCCTCCTCCTCAAAGCTCCCCATCCTCCTCCTCAAGGCTCCCCATCCTCCTCCTCAAAGCTCCCCATCCTCCTTCCCAAAGCTCCCCATCCTCCTCCCCAAAGCTCTCCATCCTCCTTCTCAAGGCTCCCCCTTCACCTCCTAACAGCCCCCCAACCTTCACCTCCTCTCAGTTAATGAATAGTTCTCCTTCACCTCTCTGGTCCCCTCCCCCTCGCTGAAAATGCGCTGCATAGCACTTAGCTGTAGGTTCCGTTCTGACGGCAAATTATTCAAGAACGAATGTCAAGCGATAGGAGGAGAAGGATGACAGCATTGAGGCTGCAGAAGGCGCATGGTGGTGTCAGCAGAGGGCAGTGGTGGAGCCCGCCACAGCAGTATGACCCTGAAGTCAATTACCCCTTCCGGGACATAACCCTGGGGCGGGCTCCATCACTGCCCTCTGCTGCTTTCGCCACCGCCATGGTCCTCCTCCGTAAACACCTTCTTCGCCGTCACCCTTCTCCTGTCACTGCCGGCCAGACCTTCGTCCCTGAATTATCCCGTTGCTCCTGAAATTAAATGTCCTGACAGACCTTTCAGGACAATTCATTCAAATAAGGGACAATCCCATATATATGGGACATCTGGCAACCCTACAGTAGATCCTATCAACTTATATATGTGTTTATGTATTACACCAATGGCTTTGAATGTTCATTACTAGGCTAAATTGTACGTTCTGTGGCAAGTTGCAGGCGGACAGCTTCAAAGGCGATAGTAAAGTTATAGAGATTGATGCATTAATGCAGATGTAGTGTAGTGGAATTCTGAAGCAACACAATGCAACAGATGTTTACAATTCAAGTCCTAGAGCTCCCACAATACAATTGTTTCTTGGATAAATCTGGTGCAGATTTTTGCTGCCCTAAAACACACCAGTTTTGCCTTAATACATATAGGGTTATTTATTAAAGTCTCCCATCTGCAAATCTGGTACCCAACATGTGCCAAAAAAAAAAACAAATTGAAAAAATGTTGTATGGTGCTCTAGAACAGAAAAAGCAGCACTAATGCATGATGGAATAATACATTCCTGAATGGATTTATTGTTAACCCCTCCAGTAGGTAGTAGCTGTGCTGAAAAATGACTGTGCTGAATGGTGTGTTTGTTTGTTCCTGTGATCCATTAAAATAAGCTTCAATTTTTATTGTGGGAACACACTCTTGTTGTTATTCGTCGGCTTACCAGCACTGGACGTAGTGCTCCGTCTTTTCTCCTTTTTTTGACCAAAAAAAAACCGAAGCCTATTGTTAACAAAGAAAATGAATCTACTTGCTTTAAATGAGACTGTTAACTGTGATACAGTTGGAGTCAATCTTTGCCCAAGTTTTGCACTCTGGAGACTTTGATAAACCTACTGCATAGTCTTGTACATTCCCACACACAGTAAAATGTTACTCTGTGTAATATACAGGTGCATGGAATAAGCTACAACACATCAAGCAAGTGCAAGGAGTCAAGTGCAAGGAGTTTATTCTGTATTTCTATAGCTCAACCACAGCACAGGGCGATAAATAATTTCCCTCTAGCCTAAAAAATGTTGGAAGCTTTGGCAGATCCAGCTTTTTATAACCAAGTTCTGGAATCAGCCACTGTTGATAATAGTCATCTCCTCGTCACTGCAGACACAAAATATACATTAGCTGTGTGTATTAAGTAAGTGCGATCCATTGAAAATGAACACATCAGATGTATAATTTCGGCTTTACCACCCAAACCTCACCTTTATAAGGTTCTCTAGCAGGGTTTTGCAGAGGAGCTTTTTGTCTCTCTGAGAAATATCCTTCTTTTTCATCAGCACTCGATATCTGTTAAAGAAATCAAGGTAGGTCCACCTAAAGAGAGAGAGAGAGGAAGGCAGAAACATAATTTAGAAGTTCAATCCAACCAGCAACTATCAACTGTTCTGCTTCATCTGTTTTTACGAAACAACGAATTTCTGGGAATTTTTCTATACATTAAAACTCGGAAGAAAGTGGGTAAAAGAAAATATAGAGAAATACATCTGGAAAAATAAAGATGTCATACATACACATTTTACCTTCAGTCCCACCACAATAAACCAGAGCCGGAAGTAACAAAATAGGGGAACAGCTCCTCCATGTGACGTATGGGAATAAATTATAGCGCCATGTTAACTTTGACGTTCTGCGCAGTGTGTATTACGCTTTCAACCGCATGACAGGCTTTGACCCGAGCTGCGGGACGCTTACAGCAATTGCACAAGGCGTTTTAAAAATAATAATAAACTGGTGTAAATCAGTAAAAACTACATTCCCTTGATAAAAAAAAATGGTAATTTTTCGGTAAAAATTAGTAAATACCAAAAACTCTACATATGTTTGAGGAGCAGCAACAAAAAACGCATTCTCTACCTTTTCTGATTTTTGGTTCATAATGTATTTATAGCTTTGATTTTAGGAGACCTTAAAGTTACACCAAGCCAACTGTGTCACAGGTCAGCAAGGGCCTCATTACAAATGATGATGGAATGCTGCAGCGAGACCCTAATGTCACAGAGATAAGGTCAGAGTTAAAGTCCCCAGTGGTGAGCCTTTTATATGGTGCAGATTGCAGAACATGTTCCTTTGAATTATTTTTTTCTTCTTTTTTTCTTTACAAAACAGAAACCACCAGAGTATTTCAACATAATCTGTACTACTGTATAGCAACAAAAAAAAAACCATGTTCATTTTTCTTTTTACCACCAAAATATATCAAGCCCCTAGAGCGCTGATATTTTTTTTGCAATCAAATTTGCTACGAGTATACGACCTGCTTTATTTATACAGTTAGTTCAATACACATTATTACAGCAAACAGATGTAGCAAGATTTACTGTTTGTCTCGCCGAAGACTGCGACCTGAATGGATTAACACTGCCGGGGGGGACCGATCCGGGAGCATGGACCCCCCCGCAGCGAGATCAAGGCAGGCAGTGTCCCAAGGGTCACAGTCATGTGGTTTTTCGTCTGTGGTGCTGGGGGCAGTGTGTCTTGCTACATCTGTATCGTATACTGAAGTATACCTCCACATATTATTGAACAGGGATGTCCAAACTAAGGCCCTTCTGTTGCCACACAGGTACAGCACAACACCTAAATAGAGTAGCCAGAGAAGCAGATGACCCCCAATCTCACTTAGGGTGGGGGTACACAGGCTACATTGGTCTCTTAAAGGTTTCACAAGCATCAAGGTATCTACATTTCTGCAGACCAATACGGCTACTGGAACTTGGCAAGATACGTCACAGGGACAGTCAAGCTATGACGACTCTAAGGGGGTTATTCATCAAGCTCCATTATTGGTTAATGCCACCAAATCAGCATTAACTCCTCTTCAAGTCAACCCCATTACAGATCATGAGAAATCTGGTGATTACTGTATATACAACATTGTATATACAGCCATTGATATAATGGCTTCCATATGATTGACTGAATCTCCCTTCTAAACTATATATCAACCTTAAATAATTAATTACACTACAATGTAAAATCAGACCTCTGTAGTCAGATACTGTTGTACGATGATTATTTTATCCTGTTTAAGCGATTTCAAAATGGCTTTGCCATCTTGTTATCGATATCCCAGATAACTATTCTTTCTACCCGTTATACCAGGGGTGCTCAACTCTAGTCCTCAAGCCCACTCCCCCCACTCCCCAACAGGTCAGGTTTTCAGGATATCCCCACTTCAGCACAGGTGGCTCAATCAGTTCCTGCTTCAGCACAGGTGGCTCAATCAGAGGCTTAGTCTCCAACAGAGCCTCTGATTCAGCTACCTGTGCTGAAGCTGGATTATCCTGGAAACCTGACCTGTTGGAGGGGGGGGGGGGGGCTTGAGCACTGGAATTGACAACCCCTACGTTATACCAAAAAGGTAAACAGCAGCTCTGGATTTGTATATCAATCATTCTCAGCACCCACAGGCGAGGATTTCTTTATGTCATGGAGTGTATTTCTTGGGATGACATTTATTTTTAAATTAATATCCTTGAAGGGTTAAAACTATTTGCATGCGGTGCCACTGGGGGCTAATACTTTGCCTGCTTGTTATGTGCTTATCCCGGGTTAGCACTTGCTCAAAGCCCCACCATCTTATTATTATGTATTGGTCCCAATGATTGCCTCCCCTACTTATTTTCCTTATCTGCAGTTTTTGGGGTCAGGTGAAAATACACTGGTAGAAATCTTAGATCCAGTTGTTCAGCTCTAAATCAAACAGGAAACATTGAATTGAACAGCGGTAAAGGTGCTATCTTTATACTAAGATAACTGCTCTTCGTACTGTACCCATACTGGTACTTTGTAACAAACCATTTTTTCTTCTTCAAATCTCTTTGAAGTACTGTGTATACCATCAGCATTATGAAATAAATACTTGTAGCCATTGTATATGGTGAGCAGATTAAAAAAAAAAGCAAACAGTGCAGTACACATAGCACTCATTTCAGCGGTTGAACAGTGTGATGGTAGGGGGTAGCCAACCTCCATAAATAAAGGCGAAGCACGGCTGGCTGCCCCTAAAACCGTGTGCCATGGGCTGAAGTGTCAGGTAGTCCCATAATTCTCCCCGACATGCAGCCATGATTTGCGAGTACGCGAGGTGAATTACACCAGGGCTACACAGAATCCTGGTTTGTGAGCCCTAGTATCCCAGACCCATTATTAAAACATATTTTATAATGTTTGGTGCATACTGTATACATGTCTATGCAGTCAGCCAGGTATCCACATAAGTGCTGGGATGTCTACATAGACATCGGAATTCAAAGGAGAGAGGATGTCCAGAGGTGACAAAGCCGTTGGTGAGAGGGGAAGGGCAATTTGTCAGGTACGGAGTAAAAAGAGCCCCCTGTGGGGACCCTATTTGAGCCTGCCAGACCTGCCCAGTGCGTGGCAATGGGTTAGCTGGGTGAAGATACAGCTCGTAGGCGCATTTCCCATTGGCTAATTCATATTTGCCGCTCACCCGGCTTTTCGAGCCGGCTTGGCATGCCGCCTCCTCCTCTGACATCAGCCCAGAGATGAGCCCCGTTTCTATTGGCTTGGGTGGATATCCCGGTCAGGGTAAGCCTCCCGAATAAGGCGCCCGGCTCCTATTTGAGGCTAATTTTCGCCCCCGACCACCAGTAAGTGTGTATTCTCCCGTGTATTGTGTTCCATGTATGTGTCTGCGGATTTTATCCAAATAAACCCAATAAACCCAATTTTATTCCACTACAGTGTTCTGCCTAGTGAATGATCCCGGTTAAAAGGTGTTAAAAGACCTGGTCTCCCGTGACAAACAGAATATAAGCCACTGGTATAATACTTGGTATGGAACGATTCAATTATGATGTCTCAGTATCTGAAATGTTTCCAAGTACCAACTAAAGCAGACCATAACTTGGCACTGACATCCCACACAGACTCTGCAAGGGTGATGGAAATGGCAGCAATATTTAGGAGAATAAATGGAAGTGCTTCTAGCTTTGCAGATCAATTAATAGCTGCAGTTCAATATTTGCCAACAACACACACGGCAGTTTGATAAACATTTTCTAGCACTACAGCTGCCAAATGTTTCTGTTCTACAACATATTTATAAAGCACCGTATTGTCAAAAAGACAAAGAGTTTCTTACGGGTGTAATTCTTGATACTCAATTTAAAAGCGTGTGTTTAATGTTCTAATAAAACTCCTCTGTTTGCTATCTACAGCGAGGCTCAATTTTCGAAAGAATTCTGTGGCCAATAATGGGTTTGCTTCCTAAACATGACATCCATATTGTATGATGTCTAAGGAAAAGTGATATAAAATATGAAACATATAAAGTGGCATTCTCTTGTTTGGTTCAAGTTCTCTAGCACAGCAAGCAGACGAATTACTGTAGGTCTCAAGATGGCTTCAATGCCATAAAAAAATGAATAAGTCCGCTTTAGAGAGTTGGGTAAAAGAGTTAACATCTTTATTGAAGCTTAGGTGCCGTACAAGCGGGCAGTATGACATGCCCCTACGCGTTTCGTGACCTACGTCACTTCCTCAGGCGCGTGACTGGAAGCCAAATTCTCTCACTCTATATACAACTTGTGTACAATTACAGAAACGGACGGAAAAAGCAATAATACATCCAAAATATATAAACAATGAAGTCAAACTGTTTGTACGGCACCTATGGTTCAATAAAGATTTGTACTGGTTTACCCAACACTCTGAAGCAGACTTACTAATTATTTTATTGCATGAGAATATAAAACAGATTACATTTAAGAGAATGAATAAAACAAATGTTTTTATGAAAAACATGTGGGTGCTAATATAGATGTTCTATTTTCACGCCAAAGTTGGGAAATTTATTTAACATCGACATACAAAATTGATCTGTAAAATTCAATTTCTCCAAATTGTGAAACATATGTTATATCTATATGGAAAAACAGTCATAACTACTGGACAGTTTTTATAATGAGGCATGTGATGTAGATGCAAAGGGGAAAGACAATTGTCCTCATGGTGAGAAGCTAGCTAATAGTGATTACATCGATTCTATTAATTTTGATGGAAGTTTATTATATATAATAATATAATATAATAATAATATATATTATAGGTTTAAATAATTAAAAATTCAGATGCCAGTCTTTTCCGATTGGTCTTAATTCTGAACATTAATGTCCTAAAATGCCTTGAAATTTGTACAATCAACAGCTTAAACATGAGTCTAACAGTAACAATTCCTAAAGAACAGGGCATTACCTGTCCATTAATGCCCTAGTTTGGTTCATCTCTTCCAGTCATGGTGTTAATGGACAAGTAATGCCTTATTCGGAGTGGATTTTTGCTTAAATATAATAATATATACTGAAATGCAATCCTTTTTAAATCAAGTACAGGTAACCCTATAGTTAAATAGTACATGTAGATTCATAGTAGTGAGTCAATAAGATAACATGACCTGATCTAATCAATCCATTTAAAAGTGAATACAATATAATTCACATTCAATTCTTTGTTATTACATGGGGATTAGTCACAAAAAGGGGTTGACTATGAAAACTCCAATATTCCCTGAAACATATCAGTGAACTATCCATCCATCAACCAAAATATTTCTGGAAATATCCTTATACTCAAAAAGATATATATAGTTATATATACTTATTTAATAGCAATGGAAAAGATGGACGTCCTCTGGCGTGTGGACCAAATGGATACAAATATCTTTAAAAAGGATACATCCTAAATACAAGATACTCCCGGAAGAGTTTGGATGATCAATGTCTTCTGATTTGGCCACCTTTCTACAAGATACTTTTCTCCCTAGATATATGTGTAAGTGTCATTCTTTAACTCCTGTATATAGTTGAAAACTCTGACATTTGGTTCAGTGTTACACCACTGTTTTCTCTCCTTTTCGTTTTCTATGTTTACCCATTTGGTCTATACTTTTCGCTATCCAATTATCTTGGAGGACGCGGAAATCCCTCTTTTCAGGACTCCAGCAGCAGGACTAAACAGCATTTGATTGTGACCATCATCAGAGATCAGAGACCATCTGGTTCCGAGTTTCATCAGGAACTGTACTTTTGTACACCAATATCTGTAAGTACGTGTACACCTTCTTTTGTCACTTTAAGGATATTGATATTTTGCAATTATTTTGTGTTACATTAATAGTTAGGTGTTAGCGCTTCTTGCTCTTTTCTACATCCTTTTTTAAGCAGCAACATTAATATAATACAATTTAAATCAGGCAATCAAAATGCAATCACGATAGCATAGTTTTGCAAAATATGTTATCGACTCAAATAATTTTACTCACCAGGAAATGTTGCTTATTTCAAATGAACGAGAAGAGAATGTTCAGTAGATAAATGGGAAGATATGTAATTAATCAACTCTCAGGAGATTTGTGCCTTTGGCCCTTTGTAACAAGCTAGCTTTTATTTGCTACTATAGAAGCCCTTATCATGGGTGTACCATTTGTTAACTTTCCCCATTCTAAGAGGAATACAAACCGTACATTATCGGTGTGATCATGTAGAGAATTAGGAGAACAGACCAGTGCCGTCTTAACGCATGGGCACGCTGGGCAGGTGCCCGGAGGGCCCACGAGCATAGGGGCCCCACACTAATATATGCACAGACCAGAATTTAACACCAATTTTCCGATCACCCGCCTCAACATTCAAATCTCCCGCTAACTCGGTAGAAGGAGAAAAATGACGGCTTGGTGGGGAGAGTTGGCAGGGCCCAGTGCGCTGCTCTGCCCGGGGGCCTATAATGCGGTTAAGACGGCCCTGGAACAGACATGTTATGTGTTACTAAATGATGTAAATGGAGGGGGAGCATAGAGAGTACAACTTTTACAGCAATACATCAGAAATAATGAGTCACAGAGGATGGTCCTTGGAGGAGATGGAACCGTTGAACATGATATATCAACTAATACAAATCTGTTTGTGCGTTATGTTGGAAGTAACACCATATCTAAAAAGCCCTAAAAAAAAAAGCTCTAAAAAGCCCATAGGAGCAGATCAAGTTGTAAAAGGGGTTACATAATAAAAAGTATCATACATACAACACAGTGTGATCGGAGATGCCCATTTAACACCTTTTCATGTTTATCCAGTTATTTATCACATCAATAGAATGGATTTCTCTTGTCACAGCACAATCTACTTAGAAATGCTATGATGATCCATGAGCGATGAGCGATGAGATGCGTGACACCGAATCCTCCCATTCAGGCCTGAAATCCTGAGAAATCTTTTCATTCACTCCCAAACCTGTGGTACTGACACCACAAAGCTCAAACACCGTCAGTGTCAGGCAGTCTAATACTATTTTACATATGTAAAGTCCAATTCCGCTAATACAGAAAGACATGTCATTGGATGTCGTGTGTTATTTTTCTTTGGATTAGGAAGAATTAATCCTATTAATAGATTGCCCTATAAAGCCCAGGCAAAAAAATTAAATTCCACAACAATATTGTCAAATTAACCCATTATCAGCACCGTATTAACTATTATAAAAATGATATGGGGTTAGTCATTAAACTGCGATAGTGACGACGGGGTACTATTGCATAGAAACTCCCATTGACTTCAATAGGCGTTTCTGTGCTATAGTGCCCAAAATAACACAAGCAGTTATATGTATAACCCTCATAGATCACCCATATATTGAAATTGCCATTCAGCATTAATGCCGTTCCTCACACCCCAATTGTTTTACCATTATCTGAAGAAGAGAGATTCCCAGTATATGACTGAGCACACATTGTGATCACACTTATCCCCCTTTCCACATATGTTAAACATTAAAAGACTTCTGCTCCCTCCAAATTCAAAATGGCCACCGAACACTTCCCTCCACCACATCCGGTCCCACTGATGTCCTTTTTACGGACTGGCACGTTGTTAACTGAGCTGCCGGTTTTATTCTACCACAGAGAAATGTTTAAACCCGGAATATTACGGCTGTATTATCTGAGGTGTTGAAATCTCGTCAATTCCAATGGTATCAATGAAAAATAAAAAACAAATTCAAGCCACAAAGCTCACTACTTAAAAAATAAAAATAAATAAAACTGGTCCACGTTTGGGTTAACATCTCCAGCAGCAAACAGACACCTCCAAGCACAAATCAGTAAGATGCATTGTCTTACAGTATTTATAGAACACTCTCCTCATATTGATCACTATATTTTACGTTCCCAAATACAAACATCATTCAAGCAGGGGATAAAACAGTGGAAATTATTTACCTGACCCATAACAGTCAAGTACTGTAGCCTTTGCTAGGCAGTGATAGAAAGAGAGAAGAAAGGATGTGCTTAGAATGCTATTTGAAAAGATATCTTTAGGGAGAAGAAAATTCCCAACCCAGCTAACGAGTGTTTGGGGGGTGATCTGCAGAAGGTACAATATAATACAAGTTTACTAATCAATGGGTCTCCCTCAATAGTCCTCTACCTATATGATTTTCTGCCTGTATACATAAGAGTCTCTTCATGGAAATTGTCCTATAAAGCCCACCTAGTGATATATATATTTTTTCTTTAGCAGGAGAGATACATACTTAACTCATTTTTAGGATACTTGGCTATAGCTTATTTGGTGCTTCATTTTGCCTCAGATTTGGCAGTTGTGGCAAATGTTTGTGCGGTCTGCCTACTTTTTATTCGCAGTATAATATTTATTGTGTAACCCCCCTTTGGTATTACTATGGCTCTAGAAGGTAAGCACCGCCCAGCTCTGCCTGGTGACAGTCACTTCACAGTAGGATATATATATATAGTGAGAGAGAAGGGTCTGGAACTTAGGTCCCTGGAAGTGTCACAGTGGAGTGGCCTCACTGTGTATAGTGTAAATAAGTTAAGGGACTAGAGGATCCTATAATAGGACAGGGATCCCCTTTCTTGTTTTGTAGTTAGGGACAGTGCCCTTCACAGTTAGTGTCAATAGAAATTGTTCAACCCTACTTGCCTTGTCCATACAGTGGAAGCCACTGCCCAAGCGGCTATAACTATAACCCCAAGGAAAAGTAGGATCAGCCAAAGCGGAGGGTCCTTAGTGAACTACTCCAGAAGTGCACGAGATGACATTCAGTACCCGGGATGGGTATATGGATCACAACCCAATAACATCCAATACACGGCTCAGCAGGGGCCCACATGAGAAGGAGCCCTACAGACGCTATTCCAAAGAGGACTCATTTAGGTAACCCAGCGTAAGTCAAGCTTTAGTACCTCCCTAGCAGGCCGAGATTGGGGCAGCTAAAGGACATCGTAAAGCAAAACGTTGGGCAATACCATGGAAGCTGCCAAAACAAACTATTAGATACGAATCACTGACTACATGTATTCACAGAGAAGAGATGGTTCTTGCGAGTTGAGTGTTCACATGAGCACACAGTACCTGGATGGGTAGCCGGCGGCACTGATGCGGATGGTCTCCAGCACACCGCAGGCTCGCAGCTGCTGCACGGCTCTTTTTGGATCGAAGCTGCAATTGAATTGTGAAACAATAATGATAAATTAGGCATACTGCATGCATAGCTACACGGACGCTCGTGCCATGAGATGGCAATCAAACATTTCTGCCAATTACACATTGTTTTAATAACCACTTCCATTTTATTTAGAGGAATAAATCACGTTCATATTCCTGACTTGAGAGAAGCCGGATAATATTGATTTGGGCACTGAAGATCGCCTCTCACTTTTAACCCTTCGGTTGGCAGTGAACGGCGTGAGGAAGAAACGGATGACTGGTGAGATTACGCATCTGGCTTTCTGTTCAGCTGGAAATAAAGCCGTCAAAATGAAAGTGCCGCATGGCACATTATCTATAATAATCATTTACTTTTATATAGTACTGACAGTAAAATATAGTTCACAGACAAAACACATCCCTTCCACAAACAGCTTGAAATCTATTCTTCGCATATATAGCCTGTATCTGTCTACTGCAGTGGTTTTAAAAAAAAATGTCGTTAAGGAACCTATAATTATATATTGAAATTCTGCAGAACCCCAACTCTCTAATAGTGTGTCTGAGATCAGATGCATTGTAAGGAACCCCAGCCCTCTCTAATAGTGCGTCTGAGATCAGATGCATTGTAAGGAACCCCGACCCTCTCTAATAGAGCGCCTGAGATCAGATGCATTGTAAGGAACCCCAGCCCTCTCTAATAGTGCGTCTGAGATCAGATGCATTGTAAGGAACCCCAGCCCTCTCTAATAGTGTGTCTGAGATCAGATGCATTGTAAGGAACTAATTTTGGTGTGATCCAAGAAGGATCAAAAAAAGAATCCCCAGAAATTAGCACTCAATGCCGGAACGTATTCAGCTGGATAACAATGATCCGACAGGAAGAAATTACCTGTATATTCAATTGTATAGGGAATTAGTAACCCCTCAAATACCACTAAGTCCAAAGAAAAATAATAACGTTTTATTAATGTAAATACTCGTTAAAAACACATACATATCATTCAAACTTGTTAAAATACCCCATTCAGAGGTGGCTAGTGTGGTCAAAATTTTTCAGTGGTTTATCTATATTAGTATAAACCCTGCTGACTCACATACATCCATATCAGTAATAATTATTGAAAACCGAAGCAGTATTGTGATCCTGTAGAGGGTATCCAATATATTGAGCTGATTAATATCAAACTGTATATACGCAGGCTTAATATAATATCTTCTTTTCACACGGATAGTTATCCTTTAAATATCGTTATATGTCAAATTGTGTGATAGTATTGCTAAGTTCCTGTATATACATTAGCCATGCATGGATACAGATCGTTGTCGCATAGTCAAAGTGCAGACTGCATTTCCGATCATGCATATATTATCACCAGATATGCCATAATAAGTCCTGCACAGTTATGGGAAAAACTCAGTGATCGCGGCGGATCATGTACTAAGTCTGTATCAGGACCCAGAAAAATAAATACACGGTATATCCTATCGTGCATAGATTAACTTCATACTGGCAAAAATCAATGCTGTGTAGCTACAGGTAAACTCCGTGATCGCGGCGGATCATAGATTATGTCTGTGTCAGGACCCAGCCGCATATACAAGCCTGTCTTCCCTCGATACACGAGATCACTGGATGTTGCCACCTCTGATGATGTCAGCGAGTGACGTCTATTCCCGACGACCGTTTCACGTAAGGCTACGCTTCTTCAGGGGAGGAGGAGTCATTCAAAGGACTTATTGGTAGGTATATATATGGTTAGTCATTAGAATATCCCGCCCCTTTAAAGGTCAGGGGGCAGTTTATATCCGAGATCCCACGGATATATAGTAGTAGCCTCCTTGAAGCTGTTTCTTATATGTTTATGTCTTTGTCAATGTTGCTTATATTCCCCACAATAAAAAGGAATAAATCTATTAGGTGGACTGTGTTGTCTTTATTAGTATGTGGTTATTTGTGTCTGCGGATGTAAGTATGCTATGTAGTTGGTTGGCACAAGGGTAACAATGATGGTAAGTATAATTATTATTCCATTATTTTGTTATTTTGCTGCAGCAAGAACTAGAGAATAGTCAGTCTTCCCTGGTAATAATAGGAGACATGTGGCAACACTTACAGTCTATAATGTGACCTTATACGATCTAAAATAAAGTGGAAATGAACAAAATATTCAATATTAGTGTAAACAAGTGATAGTATAGTGATACATATATGTACAGTGTAGGAGTGAAAATATACTATTCGATCTGCCCAAAATATGGTATTAAACTATATACCTGGATCCCCATAAAAATTGATTCATAATAATTATAATTGTAAGGTGGTTGGGTATACTACTAGTGATTGGTAGGTGCCACATATGTCCAAATATCCATGGTAACTTGAATCTAAATGCTGCAAACAAAATAAAATAAATTATAGATAGGAGGAATAAATGAATCCTTCATTGAGTCCTAGGGGGGAGAGGGTCTGGAGCTGGTAAATCCAGCGACATTCTATTTGTAACAGTTTTTTTTATCCCATTCGCCCCCTCTAGGATCTCTTGGGATTGATTCAATTCCACAAAAACGCATCACATTTGGGTCACCCTTGTGATGTTGCAGGATATGTCTTGCCACTGGCGTATCTACGAAACTCTGTAGATACGCCAGTGGCAAGACATATCCTGCAACATCACAAGGGTGACCCAAATGTGATGCGTTTTTGTGGAATTGAATCAATCCCAAGAGATCCTAGAGGGGGCGAATGGGATAAAAAACTGTTACAAAAAGAATGTCGCTGGATTTACCAGCTCCAGACCCTCTCCCCCCTAGGACTCAATGAAGGATTCATTTATTCCTCCTATCTGTAATTTATTTTGTTTGCAGCATTTAGATTCAAATTACCATGGATATTTGGAGATATGTGGCACCTACCAATCACTAGTAGTATACCCAACCACCTTACAATTATAATTATTATGAATCAATTTTTATGGGGATCCAGGTATATAGTTTAATACCATATTTTGGGCAGATCGAATAGTATATTTTCACTCCTACACTGTACATATATGTATCACTATACTATCACTTATTTACACTAATATTGAATATTTTGTTCATTTCCACTTTATTTTAGATCGTATAAGGTCACATTATAGACTGTAAGTGTTGCCACGTCTCCTATTATTACCAGGGAAGACTGACTATTCTCTAGTTCTTGCTGCAGCAAAATAACAAAATAATGGAATAATAATTATACTTACCATCATTGTTACCCTTGTGCCAACCAACTACATAGCATACTTACATCCGCAGACACAAATAACCACATACTAATAAAGACAACACAGTCCACCTAATAGATTTATTCCTTTTTATTGTGGGGAATATAAGCAACATTGACAAAGACATAAACATATAAGAAACAGCTCCAAGGAGGCTACTACTATATATCCGTGGGATCTCGGATATAAACTGCCCCCTGACCTTTAAAGGGGCGGGATATTCTAATGACTAACCATATATATACCTACCAATAAGTCCTTTGAATGACTCCTCCTCCCCTGAAGAAGCGTAGCCTTACGTGAAACGGTCGTCGGGAATAGACGTCACTCGCTGACGTCATCAGAGGTGGCAACATCCAGTGATCTCGTGTATCGAGGGAAGACAGGCTTGTATATGCGGCTGGGTCCTGACACAGACATAATCTATGATCCGCCGCGATCACGGAGTTTACCTGTAGCTACACAGCATTGATTTTTGCCAGTATGAAGTTAATCTATGCACGATAGGATATACCGTGTATTTATTTTTCTGGGTCCTGATACAGACTTAGTACATGATCCGCCGCGATCACTGAGTTTTTCCCATAACTGTACAGGACTTATTATGGCATATCTGGTGATAATATATGCATGATCGGAAATGCAGTCTGCACTTTGACTATGCGACAACGATCTGTATCCATGCATGGCTAATGTATATACAGGAACTTAGCAATACTATCACACAATTTGACATATAACGATATTTAAAGGATAACTATCCGTGTGAAAAGAAGATATTATATTAAGCCTGCGTATATACAGTTTGATATTAATCAGCTCAATATATTGGATACCCTCTACAGGATCACAATACTGCTTCGATTTTCAATAATTATTACTGATATGGATGTATGTGAGTCAGCAGGGTTTATACTAATATAGATAAACCACTGAAAAATATTGACCACACTAGCCACCTCTGAATGGGGTATTTTAACAAGTTTGAATGATATGTATGTGTTTTTAACGAGTATTTACATTAATAAAACGTTATTATTTTTCTTTGGACTTAGTGGTATTTGAGGGGTTACTAATTCCCTATACAATTGAATATACAGGTAATTTCTTCCTGTCGGATCATTGTTATCCAGCTGAATATGTTCCGGCATTGAGTGCTAATTTCTGGGGATTCTTTTTTTGATCCTTCTTGGATCACACCGAAATTAAATGCTATTTTGTCCCTTTTAACACCTGCCCATACAACTAATACATGCATATTATAGGATGAGCTGTCCCATTCCCTTTAGAGCATTGTAAGGAACCCCAACTCTCTCTAATAGCGTCTGTGATCAGATATATTGTAAGGAACGCCAACCCTCTCTAATAGTGCGTCCGAGATGAATAAACATGCCCACATTCACGGGCAGAACAGACTGCCACCCTGAGCCCAGTTACTATAGATACTCCCACATACACGAGCAGAACAGGCTGCCACCCTGAGCCCAGTTACTATAGATACTCCCACATACACGGGCAGAACAGACTGCCGCCCTGAGCCCAGTTACTATAGATACTCCCACATACACGGGCAGAACAGACTGCCACCCTGAGCCCAGTTACTAGAGTGACTCCCACATACACGGGCAGAACAGACTGCCACCCTGAGCCCAGTTACTATAGTGACTCCCACATACACGGGCAGAACAGACTGCTGTCCTGAGCCCAGTTACTATAGTGACTCCCACATACACGGGCAGAACAGACTGCTGCCTGAGCCCAGTTACTATAGATACTCCCACATACATGGGCATAACAGACTGCTGCCCTGAGCACAGTTACTATAGATACTCCCACATACATGGGCAGAACAGACTGCTGCCCTGAGCACAGTTACTATAGATACTACCACATACACGGAGCAGAACAGACTGCTGCCTGAGCACAGTTAGTATAGATACTCCCACATTCACGGGCAGAACAGACTGCCACCCTGAGCCCAGTTACTATAGATACTCCCACATACACGGGCAGAACAGACTGCCACCCTGAGCCCAGTTACTATAGATACTCCCACATACACGGGCAGAACAGACTGCCGCCCTGAGCCCAGTTACTATAGATACTCCCACATACACGGGCAGAACAGACTGCCACCCTGAGCCCAGTTACTAGAGTGACTCCCACATACACGGGCAGAACAGACTGCTGTCCTGAGCCCAGTTACTATAGTGACTCCCACATACACGGGCAGAACAGACTGCTGCCCTGAGCACAGTTACTATAGATACTCCCACATACACGGGCAGAACAGACTGCTGCCCTGAGCACAGTTACTATAGTGACTCCCACATACACGGGCAGAACAGACTGCTGCCTGAGCCCAGTTACTATAGTGACTCCCACATACACGGGCAGAACAGACTGCTGCCCTGAGCCCAGTTATTATAGTGACTCCCACATACACGGGCAGAACAGACTGCTGCCCTGAGCCCAGTTACTATAGATACTCCCACATACACGGGCAGAACAGACTGCTGCCTGAGCCCAGTTACTATAGATACTCCCACATACACGGGCAGAACAGGCTGCTGCCTGAGCCCAGTTACTATAGATACTCCCACATACACGGGCAGAACAGACTGCTGCCTGAGCCCAGTTACTATAGATACTCCCACATACACGGAGCAGAACAGACTGCTGCCCTGAGCACAGTTAGTATAGATACTCCCACATTCACGGGCAGAACAGACTGCTGCCTGAGCCCAGTTACTATAGTGACTCCCACATACACGGGCAGAACAGACTGCTGCCCTGAGCAGTTATTATAGTGACTCCCACATACACGGGCAGAACAGACTGCTGCCCTGAGCCCAGTTACTATAGATACTCCCACATACATGGGCATAACAGAATGCTGCCCTGAGCACAGTTACTATAGATACTCCCACATACACGGAGCAGAAGAGACTGCTGCCCTGAGCACAGTTAGTATAGATACTCCCACATACACGGGCAGAACAGACTGCTGCCCTGAGCCCAGTTACTATAGATACTCCCACATTCACGGGCAGAACAGACTGCTGCCCTGAGCCCAGTTACTATAGATACTCCCACATACCCGGGCAGAACAGACTGCTGCCCTGAGCCCAGTTACTATAGATACTCCCACGTACACGGGCAGAACAGACTGCTGCCCTGAGCCCAGTTAGTATAGATACTCCCACATACACGGGCAGAACAGACTGCCGCCCTGAGCCCAGTTACTATAGATACTCCCACATACCCGGGCAGAACAGACTGCCGCCCTGAGACCAGTTAGTATAGTGAAACATCTGCTGTAATATCATTGTTTTTTTATATCTGTTTTTTTTGTGGTAAACTCCTTTATTTGGAAATCCTGTCAGTCTTTCCCCGAACAGACAAAGAGGGACGATAAAACAAGTTGTGAAATATCATTTTTATTAAATACGACTGATCCATCTGTCTTTAGAAATTGAATTTTATGGCAGGACATGTGTCCTACTTCTCGCAGCTGCCCAACCTAAAACTGGAACCGTCGGCTACCACACAATACTCCCATGTAGTAATACAAATCAACGGGGCCTGTTATTTATCAAACCCGGCCCTCTCCATAACGACTGTCTTCAAACGAAATTGTAATAAACTTTTTGGTAGTGCTGATCGTGTATACAGCAATGTTCATACACATTTACAAAGATATTGATCCCTGGTTAATACTCTGAAGGTGGAGTACCACACAACTAGGTGCATTCACTTCCAATCACGGGAATTTCATTGAATGCATTGCTAACTATTGTATGCCTTATTCTGCTTCTCACTGTGTGGAATGGAGGGAAATTACTCAGCGCCCAAATCATGTACAACCTACAACAGTCTGTCGGTGCTTAAGGTTAAAAAGAGCCAACATTGGGTCCTAGGCTGTGATCTTTTGATTGAAAGGCAGTACACAAGGTCACTCCACACAACAAGGACTCACTTCCCTAAATATCACTCTCTCTCTCTCTGTCTCTCTCTCTCTCACTGTCTCTCTCTCACTCTCTCTCACTGTCTCTCTCTCACTCTAACTCTCTCTTTTCCCCTTCCCACTCCCACTGCTTTCAGCATTTGAAAGTGCAGTATTTTAACTCAGTGGCATTACGTTAGGAATTCAGACAAATGACTACAATGTTGACATATACAGATTTCCGCAGTGGTCAAAGGTCTGGAGTATATTTACAGATGACCCCAACATTTTGATGGACACATTTACAATTCTATATTCTTTTTAAAGCAAAATGTATTTATTCAAAAAGTCTCCCTCCATTTCTGTTTTTAGTGCATACATGTTATATAAACCTTCGCCTTAATCATGTTTAACAGGTTTATAATTTTGCAGGCACAGTATCCAAAGAACGCAGTACTCTTTTAATGTTACCCAGTCCATTGTAAATCAGTAATCATTGCGTTAAACCTGCATTAGTACCAACATTTAACATGGTGATTTTAAGGAGTCTTTGATAACTAGAACAGACTCCCAATTACCTATAAATATTGTAATACAGTACAAAATAAAACAGTGAATGTGAAAATATAGCACAAAAATAGCTATCATTGATTTTGTTCTTCCCTACAGACATGAAGGAACCATCAACCAAAACCTCTATAATCATTGAAAGAAGAGTATCACCGTTCTCAAAGAGCTGAAGGATTTCTTGATAACTGATGAGCGTTTTTTACATTCCATGTGAACAAAAGTACTTAGATTTTCCATGTGCATTTTCCCCCCACACTATGGCCGAGACATCTGACTCCGCTGCAGTTTCTATACTTCTTAACAGTGGACAGAGCAGCAGACAATGCTCCCTGTGTTTCCCTTGTGCATCTTATTACATCTCACATTGGTTGCAGAAAATGGTCCCAAAGGGATCAAGAAAAAGACCCTCCAAATGCATGCACTCTATGATAATATAAGGCTGTTAAGGTATATATTTAGAAATTACAGTAGCTCCTATGGAGATATCAGGGTCTTTATAAAAACAAAAATAATAACATTTTATTACATCAATATACGTGACAATGTGAATTATCCTACATCTCACATTGCTCAGGTGTTTCAGCTCTTAAAAAGGTTTGGTTTTCTTTAGGACAAGTGTATGTATATTATATATTGTTTTATTTTTGAATTACTTGAGATATTTGTATTCTTAATTTATGATTTAATGAGATGGTCTACTACTGGTTGACCACTATAATGTCCTAAGGGCTCGGCACTCCTGAAATCTGGTCTGATGTAGACCAGGTCTATGGAACTTCCCTTCTTGTTCTGAGGGTTCGAAGCCAGAGATGTGGAACATTTTCACAGCACAGTCCTTCATCAAACAGGCGAAACGAGAGAGAGACAAGAGTGACAGAGAGACAGAGAGAAGGTCTAAATTAATTAGCCTCATGGAACTAGCCCTATTTGTGAAATGTTGTTCATTTTCAAGCAAAGTCACCTTATCTGAAATGTATGGGAAATGTCAACATGGAAAGCGCAAAGCTGTCCGCACTGTGGGTGTTTTCATTACTTCCTAATGAGGATTCACCGCTCCTGGGGAAGTCCATTGCCGGGATCTTGCTGCTTCCCCCGGCAGAGTTGGATAGGGGGAGGCAACCTGGCTATATCTGTCTATGTTCTGGATCTCTCACAGCCTGAACGGCCTGGAATTTGCACCCATGTTGGACCCTTAAAAGATATTAAAACCCATTGGTTCTAATGATCTTTATTGTGATATCTTTCTATTATATATAAGCCTTGATGTGACTGTCACGGTTTTAATCACCGCATCCCCTCCTTGTTTTCTGTCCGGTACCCCTTTTCCTACCCACATTTGATGGTTATTCTGTATATACATCAACACTTTTAAATATAGAGCGCTAAGTATTACAGTCTGCAACAAATCTACACCAACGTATACAAAAAGTACACATACAAATTCATAAAGATCCAGTGATTTGTGTGCACAAAAAATGTTAAACAAATATTGCACAGTTATGAACCTATAATATATCATATGCTGCATGACAGACAGCATTAAATAAGTGATGTACTGTACTGTAGCTACAGCAGATACATACAACTGACAACCAGTGACTGGCTATTTGCACATAATCCGCTTGGCACAGAGAGTCATGCACACAGCTGGGAGCTCTAACAGTATGTTTCAACACTGCCTGTAATAGGAGTGGGAGTTAAATGTGTCTATATGTTCAGTTTCTTCCTAGCCTGATCTATCTGAAAGTATGAAATGATGTCGCCTCCACAGCTGCATAACAAAGGAAGAGTGCAGTGTAAATCATCTACTCGCAATGATATTTGATGCAGAAAAGTGTTATTGTTGCAGAACACCATACACTTAAATATAGTCTTCTGAACCTCTCTCTAAAAGCCTGTGAAGTACAACATTACTTATTGAAGGGGACCAATAATAACGTATTAAAAAGGCAAGATTTGGTACGATAGTAAATAAAAGAAAAGGGGAAAGTACCTGGGCACTACTACAAGATATATCCCCAGAGGTGCACACACACACACACACACACACACACACACACTTCATCCCTTGTTGATCCCTCGCTGGATGAAGCCTCCCCAATGATCTTCCAGGTTCTGCGGTTGCAACCTTCTCTTCTCTATGTTGCTCCAACACATTTTCAGATTATTTGCATACGCTGTACACGTGTCTGTGTGTATCTAGATAAATAAATTTTATTTATATATATATATATATATATATATGTAGCCAGGCCCTCACTGCTATGCGACCCCCCCATTACCTCCGCTGCCGGGAGCGATGGTGGGTGCTGCGCGAGTTCTTGCGCGAGTTCACGCATGCCCAGTGGAGCTCCGGCGGCCGGACCAGTTCTGCATGCGCAGTGATAGGCGCGCGAACACGGACCAACCAGGAGAGGGCTCTAAGCAGGGACTACAAGTCCCATGAGCCTTAGGGGACCCCACATGACGCCAGAGAGCCGATAGGGCTGCAGCATCTCCCTGCTCGAGGAGATGGAGACATTTCGCGGGGTTTGAGACAGGCAGTCGGCGTCAGGAGAGGCTAAGGGGAAGGAGGTGAGGGTGCAGGAGTCAGGTGAACGCCGCTGCAGTGGAAGAGCAGTTAGTAGATCTGGATTTCAACTTCGGAGACTCGACGCTGCCAACTGAGTGGAAGGATCGACTAACGGCAAAGTTGAATGAACGAAAGACGGTGTTTTCCACAAGTGAGATGGATGTGGGGTGCAGTCGCAGTGCCCAACACACCATTAGGTTGAGTGACGCCACTCCGTTCCGTGAACGCTCTCGTCGCATCGCCCCCAGGGATGTGGACGATGTAAGGAACGTCCTGAAAGAAATGGAGACCGCTGGGATTTTGACGGAATCTCTGAGTCCTTATGCGTCACCCATAGTGGTGGTAAGGAAGAAGAACGGATCTGTAAGACTGTGCGTCGATTATCGAACCCTGAATAATCGTACGGTACCCGCCCAATACAACCTTCCTCGCATTGAAGAGATCCTGAATGCTCTAACCAGGAGCCAATGGTTCGGTGTTCTCGACTTACGATCTGGGTACTACCAGGTACCTATGAGTGCAGAGGACCAGGAAAAGACAGCCTTCGTCTGCCCCCTGGGTTTCTACCAATTTACGCGTATGCCCCAAGGTATATGTGGAGCCCCTGCTACCTTCCAGCGACTGATGGAGAAAACTATCGGAGACATGAACCCTCGGGAGTGTCTAGTCTACCTGGACAACATCGTTGTCTTCGGAAAGACCCTGGAGGAGCACGAAGAGAGGCTGCTTAAGGTCATAGTCCATCTTGGAAAAGAAGGATTGAAGTTGTCCCTCGACAAGTGTCGGTTCTGCCACACCTCGGTGACTTACGTGGGACACATTGTCTGCTCAAGGAATTGCTACAGATCCGGCCAAAGTAGAAGCGGTAGAACAACACTGCCGCCGTTGTTCCCGGTGTATACAACGCAAGACCTTGCGTACAAGAGCAGCGTCCATGGCCCACCTAAAGAGTTCTGGCCCAATGGACCTAGTGTGTATAGACTTTCTGTGCATTGAGCCCGATACCCGAGGAATATGTAACGTGCTGGTCATCACGGACTATTATACCCGGTATGCTCTGGCCTTCCCCATGAAAGACCAGAAAGCCATCACGGTGGCAAAAATACTCTGGGAGTAGTACTTCGTTCACTACAGTCTTCGAAACCGTCTTCACTCAGACCAAGGTCGAGATTTTGAGAGCACTATGATCCGGGAATTACTCAAAATGCCGAATATTGCTAAATCGCGGACAACTCCGTACCATCCCGAAGGAGACGCTTTGCCAGAACGATTTAATAAGACCTTGTTGGACATGCTCGGAACCCTGAAGGGTGTGCAGAAAACGGAATGGAGTCAACACGTGGAGGCCTTGGTACACGCGTACAACTGTACCCGCCATGAGTCCACTGGATTCTCCCCATACTTCCTCATGTTTGGGCGAAAGGCGAGACTGCCAGTAGATGTACGTCTTCGAGTATCAACGGATAGGATACACAATGCTACCCATTTCAAATATGTGCAAAGACTCAAGGACAGTTTGCAGCAAGCTTACCAACAGGCTGAGAAGTCTACAGATAAACTGAATGCCGGCAACAAAAGACGATATGACCATAAAGTCAAGTATCGGGAGCTACGTCCTGGGGACGCTGTGTTGCTTCGTAATCTGGGAGTCCCCGGAAAACATAAATTGGCGGACCAATGGAGAGATGGTGTATATGAGTCACAGATGCCTGGCCTCCCGGTCTATGGCATCAAAGACACCGAAGGCCAGGTAAAGGTTTGGCATCGTAATCACCTTCTCCCCATTCCACAAGTGGGAGACGAGGAAGCAGAAATACTGGCCACACCGCTGAACGGTGAGTCCAACTTCTCAGAGATTGGTCAAGAGACTGTAAATAATTACACCAACTGAAACTCCTGAAGACCCTATGGAAGGACCCTCTCAAAGGGACTATTCCACTGAAGGGGCATCTCCCGGAGGAGCTATGGGTAAAGGGCCCCGTAGGCCAATGCCTACTAAGGTGGCATCAACAGGCTAGCCTTTGGATCCACAGAGCCCGAGCTTTGTACCAAACAGAGACTGTTCAGAGACATTTCTCCCCTCAAGGGAAGAGGCTGAGCCTCAGGACTGTACCTATTACTCCCCAGAGGGAGTTGCTGAAGAACAGCTCCGTAAGAGTAAAAGAGTAAGGTACCCCTCAAACCGGGTAACCTATGATCAAATTGGGGCACCCCACTATGAGGCTCAGCAGTGGTCTCGTAGCAAAATACAATCTGTAATTGTAATGCTCACAGAATTGTGTAACATCGTTTAAAGTCATTACATGTGTTAAGTTGTGTTCGTATTGATATGCATTTTTATTATATGACTTCTGTATATAGTTGCTTAAGTTGCGTCCCAAGCGTGGTCGTTGGGGTTTTTACCAGGGGGAGGATGTAGCCAGGTCCCCCTTTGCTATGCGACCCCCCCGTTACCTCCGCTGCCGGGAGCGAGGGTGGGTGCTGCCGGAGCCAAGCGGCAGACCCGCCGGCACTTCTGGAGGGTGTGAGCCGAGCAGGGAGCGCTCCGGTGGCCCCCGGCGGCTCCTGTGCAGGGCGCCGCCATCTTGCGCGAGTTCGCGCATGCGCAGTGGAGCTCCGGCGGCCGGACCAGTTGCGCATGCGCAGTGATAAGCGTGCGAACACGGACCAACCAGGAGAGGGCTCTAAGCAGGGACTACAAGTCCCAAGAGCCTTACGGGGACCCCACGTGACGCCAGGGAGCCAATAGGGCTGCAGCATCTCCCTGCTCGAGGAGATGGAGACATTTTGTGGGGTTTGAGACAGGTAGTCGGCGTCAGGAGAGGCTAAGGGGAAGGAGGTGAGGGTGCAGGGGTCAGTGACCCACTGCACTAGGCCAGCAGCCCCCTAAGCCCCAGTTGGCCCTGAGCCACCCAGTAGTTTGTGTTGCTTCAGGGACAGGCCCCAGGTTAGGAGACCGCTCATCTCACCGGAGGAACTGGACGTTGCCCGGAAGTCGTCTGATCCTTTGCGAAGATCTGCTGAACGCCCAGGTGCCGTCGCACTGGGCAGGTATCGTTAAGCACGTGCACCACACGAGTACTCGCACATAGTGGCAGCGCTGACTACGGGACAAGGGGGGTTATACTGTGGACACGGTGTGGGGGTACACGGTGTTGGGAGTGGGGGTTACGTTATATCCTACTGCAGTGCTAACATTGAATGTGATTGGTATAGAGTATACGTTATGTGCATATGTGTAGTAAAGCCAGTTCTGTTTTACACCCGTGTGCTTATCGTGATTGTTTCCTGTGAGGGCCTCCTCCCACTCCGTTAGGAATCCCTCCTAGGTGGAGGCGTTGCACCACGAGTTTGTTATATGTATGTACCCCAGGCTCCCCGAGCGGAGGCTTAGGCTCCTGAGAGCCATACAGGTAATATACTGTACAGCATCAGTAGCGTCTGTATTCACAGGGAATACCCGTTACATATATATACAAATAGCATGAATATACTGTATCTTAAAAAGTAAATTAACATTTCCCATATACTGTAGATAAGGTTGCACATATAATGGAATTCTATAAATTATAGAATTATTTTTAAAACAATTAAATATATCAATATTCACATTTTCGTTCATGGAAGGTTTCAATCAGCATTAAAAAAAAAAAAAAAGCCTTTTCAATAAGGGATATTGCGGCTATACGTGCATTTCTTGTTGGTGGGCTAAAATCTCCTCTACAGCCTATTCACCATGCTACTTAATGAATATCCTAAAACAGCAGCAACACCAAAATCATCTCAGAGTCCGTATCTCCTGGAATGATGACACTGTAGCCCATAGTGCGTTTCAACAGAAGTACCAGTTGTTTAGAAAAGGGGTCTCCTATTTGATATTACAATGCTGTATACTGTAGGTTAGCATGGAGCTCTGTACAGTTGTCATTAAAACATGACAAGCTTTTTGGTGTTGCTGCTGTTTTATGAAAACTTTTTATGTCTCTCTTGTAATGAATGATGAGTTGAAAAAGTATTGCCTGCTTCACTGACACTGAAGGAAAGATCTTCTGCCCTTTTGAGAAAGCTTTCTCCAAAACAGAAGAAGAAACATTTTCCGGAAAAATTGTATGATTGGTGGTCGAAATTACAGCAATTGTCAAAAACTATATACTGTGCAGGGCCATCATCATGTTTGCTTTTAGGAGGTCCATGACCCCATGTGAACCCTAAGCCCTACTTCTGTTGTGTGAAAGGATAACAATAAAATTGCTTATATGGCAGTGATGATAGCCAGGCAATGAATACCTCTTACCTAAATGCAAGCTTGTCATCGTTGGGTTTAATGCATCTCACGTAATGTGGAGTGGTGGCATTTAAGGTTTCCATCAGCAAGTGCAGAGAGTTACGAAACTGAAACAAATGGAAAATAAAGAAAATAATAATTGTTTCTTGTTAAGCTAAAACTAGAGCACCCAAAAATTCAATATAGGGGTTTGTGAGCAGAACCGGTAACATGTCAAACGGTGTAATGTGAGCAATCATGCCCTTCAATGCAATGAAATGGGAACGGTTTCAGAAAGCCGAAGCATGAAACCATTTGTGGGGGAAGGTTTGTTCAAAGACTTTGTAAAGGGTCCTCATCTCAAGCCCGTTCCCCTTCAATTCACAGGAGCCCCTGCGGCAGTCATTTATTTTATTTTTTTAAATGATGGAAACAAAGCTAGCAAACTAAGACTTGTAAGAGAAGTGATGTTTTAACATGCAGCATTTGTTTAATTTATCTTCGCGAAGAAGAGACATCTGAGGTTTCATCAGCTGTACGCGTGAGGTTTCCACAGCCAACGTTTTCATTTATGAAGAACTTGGTGAACCAACTTGGTCATGTTGGTTAAAGTGCATCAAAACCCTGCAAATAATCATCCTCTTCCAAACAATAATACAGGATTTAAAACAAACACTGCAGTGTAGAAGGTGACTACATGTAACTAATATCCACCAATGGTTTCTACCCCTAAGAGCAGTGGTGGGAAAGAGACTTATCAGATGGCCATGGGGGCAAGGGGAAGAGGGCAAATATATTTCTTTACTAGAGTGTACAGTAAATAAATATACCACTTGTGGTCACATTTGCATGTCTCAGACAGGTCTGCAGCCCTGTCCTTCCCCATGATATTAGGGCTCTCTCAGTGAAGACAAAGAGCATAAGCAATAACATAGGGAACGTTACCATTTGTGCTACTAGTGCCTCTCGTATACATTTCTAAATCACCTCCTATATTCTTCTCTATAAATTGCCAGAACAGTTCAGTATACTGCACTGCAGTGTTTGCGCTCTCTTCTTCCTGCAGGGAAAAGTAACTTCAAAGCAATCTGTAGGTTCTCCAGACATTAGTTTGTACCCATGCTCATTGTCAGCACCATTGGCCTCTTCTTAAAACTGCTTGTAGTGTAGCTCCAAGGGCACAGACCATGTTCAGGTTGTCCCCAGTTCCAAGGGATGCTTCCAACCCCAGGGATATTTAATGTGCCCCACCTTTTGCATAAACAGCAAATCTAAACTTTTTCATGTTGTGAGAAAGACTTGAAGCTGTTCAGCAAGAACCCAGTTATCCCCAACCCAATGTCCGTTAGCACCTGCACGCCCTCCAGTGCAGGCATTATTTTCTTATGGCGCACATGCAAGGTGATAACAAAACGGATTCAGGCTTACAAGCAAGAAACGAATATTGCGGTTTCCTCTCCTTACAGCCTCCTCTATACAGTACATCGCAGTATTTTACCTGGTGTCCTACTGTTTTCCTATGTTCTTTATTGGGATTTTTCAAGGCTGGTTTAGCAGCGCGGATGTTGATTTTCGACTTTCCACTGGGAGTTGGAGGCCCGACATCCTTTTCATCTTGGAATAGGTCAGCGACAAGCTGATACTAGAAGAGAAAACCAGCATTCCATTATTATATATATATAGATATACATAATATATATATGTACAGACATACACACACACACACACACACACGTCAAAATGTCTCCATTCTTTCGGCTCTTTAGAAATCAAGAGAAGTCTGCAGCATGAAAATCTTTGTGTCAATGAATGTTTCTGTGAATGTGGAGATGCAGCATTTCCTTTTCTTGGCTTGGTAGGCATTTTACTTTTCACTTTTGTTTAAGCGAAAGGCAAAGACGGTGCGAAGCCTCAGAGTGCAAATAATTATGTAACGGGCGTACGGCCCGAAACGCGTAGTTGCACTTTTACTGTATCGGGGGTCTGCTGTGATCCAATAAACGTTTTCATTTTTCGAATGTGAGCCTCCTCCGAATGCATTTGTGACAGTGCTCTGACCCGTTTCTATTTCTGGTGGCCTATCCTCTATGGCAGATTCAGCACGCCGTTTGACCTTCACAACTGACGCCAATGACGAGCAGGAGACATGGATACCCACTGAGTGAGTTATTTCAGCCCTGTTTCCATATTCATGGTTCATTATTCAGTTTTGGGACACATATTGTACTTTCATTTTTGTGCTTGTGCCATTGGCTGCACTAGGTACTAGTTCCCTACTCCCTGGCTATGGGATGCTGATACTGTCTCTAATATATATGGAGTCCAATTGTGGAGTTTTTATGTCATTATATGGATACAATTAATCTTTGAAGCACTGTTTTTTTTTACCTTTATCATTGCAAATAATTAGAATAAGAATATGAAGTCCCAGCTCCGTCAGTTTGGAACTGGTAATATGCCAAAGTCTTTTATCAATATAACAGGGAACAGGTGCGCTTAGATATTAATAAAAACTAACTTCGTTTTCTATTAGGTCCGATGTGGAAAATATTACACAGCAGCTAGTTATTGTGTCACATTGTGCTCCCTTATCTGCTGTTTGCTTCGGAGTGTTGGGCAGACCATGTTCTGCACTATATGAGAGCATGCTTTTGTTTATAAAGGGGCAGCCCTTCCTAGGATGATGGTGAACCAAGGACAGTGGCGTGTTTAATACTAATATTAATAATAATTATAATGTTTTAATCCTTTAACGTTTCAATGGTTAAGAAATGCTTTGATGGGTTATTGTAGTCTTTAGCTAATGTCTTGTGGTGAATGTTTGTTGCTCCTCAAAGCCCCAGGTAAATTGTTACCATTTCTCATTTATTTTTGTTTGCCACGTAATTATTAAAAGTTAAAAAAAAAAAAAAAATGTCATCGTTAGTCAAACACACAAACATAAGTAGCTGATAGTAAAGCTAGTGTTTGGTGTATGCCAAACCAAAACAGTGCATCAAAAAAACGCATACAAAAAGATTATATATTGACTTATGGCTAAATGGTTCAATGAAAAAAGACAGTTCAATAGCAAAGATATGAAGGGTAATGCTCAGTGAGTATTGACATTGCTTGTATTTGATGGGTAATAAACATATATATGCTGGCAGTAATACTCTCCTATCACGGCAATTGCATGAGTCAAAGTCTTGATAGATTAGTGAAACTCCCGGCCGATATTCCTGCAATCAGTAATTTAAATGTACTCGCCGAGTTTTTTTCTTTGCCGAGTTGAACAGCAGCGGGCGTGCTCCAATCCGGACAAGGCAGCAGACGGAATGGAGATAGGTGCGGTGCACAGCCGACAAATGAACTCACCAAGGGTAGGCAATGGGACTTGAAAAATAGTATTTATTGGCACATGCTTAGGATAAAAAACACCCTAACACTAAAATAAAAAATAAAAATAGAGATGATCTCTTTCACAAATCACCATCCTGCGCGAAACGCGTTTTTTTTTAAAATCCTAAGCATGTTTGACCTAAGGGTTAAAGCACAGAGCTTATTCCCGTTTTGGTCTCCTCTGTACTGCACATGGGTTAAACATAACCCATATTATTTAACAAGATAAATGGTTCAACTGTGGTGGCGAGACAAAAGAAGTGAAGAGGAAAAAAAAGGAGAGAAGGTTTGGGATGGGACAGAGCTTTAGTGCCGTCCTGCTCCAGTGCCCAAACTATCCGATTTTCAAGGGTTTCTTCAAACAAAGCAACCCATCTGCCTCAAAAACATTTCAGTCAATTGTCCAAACTTTGATAAATGTGGTGCATTGCCGCGAGCACGCCCAACGCACCAACGGGAGAAGGGGCCGCTGCTGTGAGCCAGCTGGTGCGGGATAGGGTTAACATGCTACTTCCCCTCTGGAGCACCCCAAAAGGGCGCAATAACATTGGCTGCATCTACATGTCTTCACCAAATAAATCGTTTCCTTATCTTCGGTGCGCCAAAGTGGAGTACTGTGCTCTGAACATTTAACATTGGACGACGCACACACAATCTTAGCAAGCTTCCTCCCCAGGAGAAAGGTGGCGGTGACCTCGGCTGTAGCAATACACTGGGAAGTACATCATTTCCTGCACTTATTTTAGATTCTTTTCTCACTGTAGTCACTAGGGCACGCCTGGCTTGTAACCAGTTTTAACGGCGCTTTAGCGCATACAGAGCTCCGAAATGTTAACCCCTTAGGCGCTGCATACCTGTCACGCATCCCATGCCGTCGGCTATATAGCGTAGGACCTGCTGAGATGGGTTTACCGTGAAGTGGTCGCAGGCTTAAAATGTTTTGGCCAAAGGATTCAACAAAATCACCGATATTTAAGAACAAAAAAAATATAGAAAAAACCCATAATAATGTACTACCTTATTTCTCTTCTTAGATGTGCATTGGGGGCTTCTTTGTTCTTTGCACATTTAAGTCTGAAGTTTGTACAGAAACACAGTGCTGTCCCCTTAACACGTTCACGTGAACGATACAAGATGACCGTGCTCTTACCTTGCTGGCCTTCAGTATGTTAATCTGCTCCTCATATACAGTGTCCCTATTTTTCTCCAGGAAGCCGTCACACTGATACTCCACCTGCAGGAAGAAACACGGGGTGTCATTCATGGGTGTACATCATGCAGTTCCTTCCATACAGCAGTACTGCAAAGTATACTTATGGAATATGACGGCAAATAATAACTATTTGGCCCACCTGTCCGGCACATTTCCAACAACATTAAAAAAAATTAAATTCTACTGTATTTGACCGCATAGGCTTTATTTCCTGTAGACTTCTGTTGGACCTATTTCAAAATTGATGGCAAGCTCACCTTGCCTGTGTACTCTATGTTCAGCACTGAGTACATTGTTACCACAAGATTAAATTATTAATAATCATAATGACTGGGCAGTTAATTTAGAGAGGTATGCCGTTTTTCAGAAGGATCGAGCAAATAGAAGAGGTATGTTTATATGTTAAACCGGATCTAATACCTATTATATGGGATGATGTTTATGAAGGGAATGATGAAAATGCAGAGACTTTGTGGATCGAAATTAGCTATGGAGGTAAAAGTACAAAGAAAATGTTTATAAGGATACGCTATAAACCACCAAATATATGTGAGATCGAGGAAGCCAATATACTTTTGCAAATGGAGAAGGCATCAAAACTTGGTCATGTTTGCATAATTAGGGATTTTAATTATCCAGACATAGACAGGGGCAATGCAATTAGCATTACAACAAAAGGAAACAGGTTTTTGGGGGTGCTGAAAGACAATTACATGACCCAAATGATTGAGGAACCAACCAGGAGAGGGGCAGTACTGGATTTGGTAATACCAAACAATGTACAGTAGAAGTAATAACAAATATTGAAGTCCGGGAACATTTGGGTAACAGTGATCATAACATGGTCTCATTTGAAATAAATGATCAAAAACCACATTACTTGGGTTCAACAAAGACTTTAATCTTTAGAAAGGCAGATTTTAATAAACTGAGGACGAATCTACAAGTAATACGCTGGAATGATGATTTTGCAGAAAAAAATATGGAAGATAAATGGGCGGTCTTTAAAACATTGTTAGAAAGCACACTTATGTATACCCTTATATATAGTCCCCACTGCTCGTGGCTGCACGTGCTACGGCGTGCGCGATGCGAGCAAGATACGGCCCTCTATGGGGTCAGCCCCAGTCACTGCCTGCGCGCCTGCAGAAGGCACGATGCAGGACCACCTTTCCCAAAGACAAGATTTTTGTCTTTTGGCGCGGTGGCCGAGCGATGGCCACATCACCGCGGCGGTTCAGTCAATGAGGGCGTACCAGCCATGTGACATCATGGCCACGCCCCCTCCACGCCTTCCCGGGGGCCGTAGCCTAGATCTTGTCTTTGCTCCCCCTGCTCTTCTGGGACTTGCCAAGATGTGCATCCCATCACGACCCCTAGACGACAGATCGCGGCTGAAACCAGTGCATGCGGCGCCAGGCGCTCCGACGCGCGCGTTCACACAGTGACTGGGGCCATAGCCTTATGAGAGCGACACTGAGGACAGTAAGGCTTACTACATCTGTATCCGCATTATTTAAGTAATAATCCCCTCAGAACAGGGCATTACTGGCCAATAATGCCCTGGCTGGAAGAGTTGAAGGCCCGAGTTGAAGGCCCGAGGCGAAGCCGAGGGACTTTAACCCAGCCAGGGCCTTATTGGCCAGTAATGCCCTGTTCTGAGGGGATTATTACTATTATAGGCTAAATGTAGGCTTATTTCATAAATAATAGACACTTTTGTAAAGTTATATAGATTTTTTTATTAAAATAAAATGGTAAATACATGAAACCACCTCTATATACTCTTACACTGCAGATATCTATATCCACACACTGCCGCCCCCTCTGTGTACACACACACACACACACACACAGCAGCTCACACACAGCAGCTCACACACAAACTGCTGCCACACACACACACACACACACACAAAACACAGTGCCTCTACACACATACACACACACACTGGAGCTCTAGACACACAACACAGCACCTCCTCTACACTCACTACACAGCACCTCTACACACACAGCAGCAGCTCTACACACACACAAACTCTGCTGCTACACACACATGCTACACCCATAAACACTGCTACTGACACACACACACACAGTAGCTCTATATATATATATACACACACACACACACACACACACACACACACCAGCTCTACACTCACAAACTGCTGCTACACATACAACACACACACTGCAGCCACAATAAAAAATGCAGCCACTTACTAAACTTTGCACTCTCCCTCCCAGCTCTACACACAACACAGCACAGCACCTCTACCCCCCCGCCCCCCCCCCCCCCCCCCACACACACACACACACACACACACACACACCACTGCACCTCTATACACAACACACTTACTTCTTTGCAGTCTCTCCCCCTCTCCCCCTCCAATTCAACTGAATCTGCTCAGAAAATCTCAGTCAGCTCAGGAGGGGGAGGAGTCAAACCGTGGCTGATACTTTTGACCAATCCCCTGCCATGTCTCAGAGCTTTTACTTAATTCAAACCAATCCCCTGCCCTGTCTCAACTGTTCTGAAAGCTGATTGGCTGGAAATAAACAGATTGAAAACTGCATTTTGCAAGCTGGTGAAATTCAGGGCATATGGCTGCGGTCCCAGTAATGTCTGTGACGCGCGCCTGGCGGGGGGGCGGGGGGGGGGGCGTCGCGTGTCACAGCGCTAACTGCGATCTGCGGTCTGACAGGGAGAGGGGAGCTTGCGACGGGAGGGAGCGTGGTCGGGGATTTGTAGGGGCGTGGCCATTACGTCACGCGGCTGGTTCGCCCTCATTGGGTGAACCGCCGGTGGGGGCGTGGCCACGCCTCCGTCGCTAGGACTAAACTCAATTTTATTCAGTTGTGAAAAACCCTGCCGCACGGCGCGGCTGCACCTTCTGCGTGACGGTGCGTAGTGGGCCCAGTCCTATTGAGGGGCGGTGCTTACACGCACAGTTCACGCTGCGCTGTGCGCACAGGGTGTACTGGGACCGCAGCCTTACTGTGGATAAAGCCCGGAATTTTAACCAATCAGAGAGCAGGGTTTTCAATAATGCCCTGCATTTTACTGCTTTAGCCTATAATACTTGTTAAAAGTCATTATCATCCTATTCCTGTTCCCATGCCACTTTGATCCCTAAATCCCAGATCCACAGAGCTTTAAGTGACTTAACGTTACTTTAACTTAACTTACTGTCACAGGAAGCCTTGGCATATCTTCATAGGACAACAACATAACATTTAGCCCCAGCACTCTCTCTCATTCTCAGGGGGTTATTCTATACCTGACAATGTCATTCTCAGGGGGTTATCCTAAACCTGACAATGTCATTCTCAGGGGGGTTATTCTATACCTGGCAAAGTCATTCTCAGGGGGTTATTGTATACCTGACAAAGTGGCATAATACACAGTTTTCAGACAGAATACAGGATAATGAAAATAATCCATATTCCTTTCTTTAAATGTCTATTTCATCTGTGAAGGTCACTTAGCCTGCAGCCCACAGAGTTTGTTTCCTATTTGTTACGAGCCACTGAAATCTCCCGTGACCTTCTGTGTGAATAGACAAGACAGTGGCCAACTTTGTCGCCATGCCAAGAGAAACTTGACATTATACCATTTTCTCTACTGCAATAAGTGTATAGAAAAAATATTTACTACATAGCTATATTATACAGTGTAGCTCTTGGAAGTGAACTCAGCAAAATGTGTTTATTTAAAAGCAACAATCAACCCCAGAGTTCCCTGGGCATTGTAAAGTGTTCCTTTAATTTTAAGGCCATTTTAAAATTGTACCAAATACAGAATAATTTTCAATGCATCTGATCTCAGACGCACTATTAGAGAGGGTTGGGGTTCCTCAGAATGCATCTCATATCAGACGCGCTATTAGAGAGGCTTGGAGTTCCTCCGAACGCATCTGATCACAGATGCGCTATTAGAGAGGGTTGGGGTTCTTTACAATGCATCTGATCCCTGCCGCCCTATTAGAGAGGGTTGGGGTTCCTCAGAATGCATCTGATTTCAGACGCCCTATTAAAGAGGGTTGGGGTCCCTCAGAATTTAACATAGGATTCCTTAATAAAAAAAAGGTCTGTCTGACTCTCAGATTCTGTTTCACCCTTGGTTATTACTTTTACCTAAACAGTCCTTATCAAAATGTGACAAAACTTTGTTTCATTAGCGCGAGGACAAGGAGTTTCAGATTTTGATGCTGTGTGACTGGACCAAACTCCATGCTATCTTGCAACCCCCAAAATCCACATCACCAAACCTTAGGCCTCGGTCCCGCTGCGCTCGTTGGCGCGGGCGGCAATGTAGCGAGTTCCCCACCAGCAGGGGAATCCTCGCGAGTCGGTCCCGGTCCCCACTGGCTGCACAGCTGATCACACGCTGTGGCGCGTCAGCCGCTAGGAGACACCACAGAATGGTGTTTTCTAGCTTCGACGCGTCACGTGGTGTGGCTGTGAGCCAATGGGGAGGGGAGGCTGCGGGAGGAGGAGAGGCATCGGGGAGCGGGGAGGAGTGTGGAGTGAAAGCAGGTGAGTGCCTGTCTGTATATGTGTGTGCCTGAGTGCCTGTGTGTGTGTGTATGTGTGTGCCTGAGTGCCTGTCTGTGTGTGTGCCTGAGTGCGTGCGTGCGTGCCTCTGTCTGTGTGTGTGTGTGTGTGTATGAGTGCGTGCGTGCCTGTCTGTGTGTGTGTGTGTGTGTGTGTATGAGTGCGTGCGTGCCTGTCTGTGTGTGTGTGTATGAGTGCGTGCGTGCCTGTCTGTGTGTGTGTGTGTGTGTATGAGTGCGTGCGTGCCTGTCTGTGTGTGTGTGTGTGTGTGTGCGTGAGTGCCTGCATGTGTGTGCGCGCGTGTGTGTATGAGTGCCTGAGTGCCTGCCTGTGTGTGTGTGTATGTGTGTATGTAGAGAGCCCGAGTCCGTGGAGGGAGGGGGGGGGGGGGTAAGAGTAGCGGGTCCCTCCTGCAGCCCTTGGAGGGAGGGGGGGGGGGGAGTAGCGGGTCCCTCCGCTCAAGCCACGCCCTCCCTCCCTGTCAAACCTCCCACCTCCCGCCCACCTCCCTGTCAAACCTCCCACCTCCCGCCCACCTCCCGCTCCGGCTCCCGCTCCCTACAGACCGCAGATCGCGGTCTGTGTATCTCAGCGCACCGCCTGTTAGCAGCGCGGGTGCGCTGACTCTGGGAGCGGGGCCTTAGCCTTAATGGGTGCGGCTGGACTAGACTCCACCCTGAGGCATAATCCGTCCCACAATGAGCAGCCACTTTAGCTTTTGTTTCCACATTATTCTCTGTAGAGTGTAAGCTCTCAGGAGCAGGGCCCTCATTGCCTTCTGTATCTGTTTGTGCATGCTTGTCCTTACTGTACTTGGTATGTCATTCTGCTTATGTAATTGATGTCACCCTGGCTGTACCCCCACTGTACCACACCACAGAATATGTTAGCACTTAACAAATAAAGGATAATAATATCACATTTTAATAATGGAGTTGACTAGCACATGCTAATGCTAACTCCATAAATGTTCATTGCAAAATAGGGACTTCGTAAGCACATCTGGCCGTTACTCAAACTACGTCAAGGGTTTTGCTGTTTAAGGAAGTTTTAAAAAAGGAATTTTTTTTTTAATCATTCTAGCCTGGTGTAGTAGTACATATGCTACTGCACAACAGAGATTAGAATAACGGGTGCAGTGGGGGCGTGGTTGGAGCGGGGGGGCGTGGTTGGAGCGGGGTGGTTGGAGCGGGGGGGCGTGGTTGGAGCGGGGGGGCGTGGTTGGAGTGGGGGGGCGTGGTTGGAGCGGGGGGGCGTGGTTGGAGCGGGGGGCGTGGTTGGAGCGGGGGGGCGTGGTTGGAGCAGGGGCGTGGTTGGAGCGGGGGGGCGTGGTTGGAGTGGGGGGCGTGGTTGGAGCAGGGGGGGCGTAGTTGGAGCAGGGGGGGTGTGGTTGGAGCGGGGGGGGGGGTGTGGTTGGAGCGGGGGGGGGGTGTGGTTGGAGCGGGGGGGGGGCATGGTTGGAGCGGGGGTGTGTGGTTGGAGCGGGGGGGGCATGGTTGGAGCGGGGGGGCATGGTTGGAGCAAGGGGGGCGTGGTTGGAGCAGGGGGGGCGTGGTTGGAGCTGGGGGGGCGTGGTTGGAGCAGGGGGGGGGCATGGCTGGAGCAGGGGGGGCGTGGTTGGAGCAGGGGGGGCGTGGTTGGAGCGGGGGGCGTGGTTGGAGCAGGGGGGGGGCATGGTTGGAGCGGATGGCTGCAGCGGGGGTCTCCTGGGCTGCAGGAGGGTGCTGCTGTCAGCTGTATGCTGGAAAGTAAGCAGCTTCCCCCCCCCTCACATGCCCTCTGCTGCTCGCTCTCCGTGCCGCTCCCTCCCCCCGGTTGGTCCCTCAGTCGGTACGTCCCTCCCCCAGCACACAACAAACACACACATATAGATACATATACACTTACACACACACACACTTCCCCCCCCCTACCTTTTGGAGGTGGGAAAAGCTCTAACAGCTCCAGCCCCCACCGCTAATAGGCTCACCAGTGCACCACGTGACGCGTCAACGCTAGGGATCTCAATTCTCTTGCATCCCCTGGTGGCTGACGCATCACAGCGCATAGTGAGCCGTGCAGCGAGGCGGGACTGGGACCTGCTCGGGAGGATACCAGGTGATGGTGAGTAACACACACGCGACCCAAGCCTAAGAAAGAGTAACGCTTATATTTCCCACTGTGCATATCATAGCTCACCTTATCAGCTGAATTCATTCAGAAACCCTTCAGGCTACATCATTTGTCGCCCCAAAGGCGGATGTCTAAAACGGTTCCAAAGAACTGCTCCCCTCTGCACAGAACCAGCGTGCTAAGTGTTAACATCTGTGATTTCTTGCAGCAATTATTTTCGTCAACCCCACCCCTGCAGTGTTTATGACTGGACAAAGGACTTTCAAAGCCCAGCTGAATTCATTCAGAACCCCTTCAGTCTACAGCTACGTCCCCCAAAAGGCAGACAGCCGTTGGCAGCAACCGAAGGGCAGCAAAAAGGGTATCCATCGTTTGCTGCCATTTGCTGCTGTTTGGTAATGTTACAGCTGCTTTATTGCTTCCGATAGTCACCAACCCTCTCATCCCCTGTACCCAATGTCTACTTACCCTGCCTATAGATTTAAAGCTTGAGGAAGGGCCTCTTCCACACTGAAGGTCTATCCTAACTCTTCTAACACAACTTTAATCCTCTCTGTAAATGTTCCTTATGCCCATAATCATATCTCTGGCTGTCCATGAAATATCTATACACTGAATGTGTATAACCTTTGTTCATTCAATACAACCATTTATTATTATACGTGTAACTCTGTCTTTCCTGTCTGTCTCTTGTGTAACAAAAACAACTGTATTTAATTTGTAGTTGTTAAGTGGAGGCCTGTACTGACTTCAAAATAAAGATTGACGATGATGATGATGATGATGATATCATAGCTCACCTTATCAGCAAAGTGCACAACAATGAAAGAGACATTAGACATTCGAGGTTTCTTAAAGTGCTCACTGCTGGCATGTCTGTCGTATAACTTCTGGGCCCAGTTCTGGTCAGTACCTTTGGGGACCTAAATACGGAGACATTGTGACATTATGCTACATGAATAAAAACCATACCCAACATTGGTCCAAAATTCCCACCCAGCCTCGGAGCAACATCAGCAGCATTTTGTAATGTTTGGATCACGCACAGAATATTATTTTGGAAGAGACACATGCCAATGTAGTGAGGTAAATGCTGAGGGAGAGAAACGCAGCGTATTCCTGAAGATTTTGCTAGCTATCCAATATAGTCAAATGTAACCATGCCACATACTGTATGAATGTTTCACCACTGAATGTCTTCCTCTTAATGGCACCCGGTAAATTCAATCCTTTGCATGTGAGTGACAGTGTGCAGTATGTATTGTAACGCTTTGAATGGATTAAAACATACAATAACAGCGCTCACAACTCATTACTGATCCTCGCCGAGGATGTCAGCTTTACAATGTACTGTACAGCAAATAACAAATATCCCTTGTGCGCACATTCACACGTCTCAGGCAGGTCTGCAACCCGGCCCTTCCCCATTATCTCTTAGCATCCAGTGCTTCCACTGCAGCCAGGGATTCTGGGTAATGACATGCAAATGAGCACAGTGTCACCTTTTGCTTCTTGTCCATTTTAACATGGATCCCCTATGCCTGCCGCATTACACCGCTTTTGTACTGTACCAACTGTAAATATCAGTCACCTTCAGCTAGATAAATGTATGTATTTATGTTAACAACAAGAATTATCAATAAATTAATGCGTAAGCGACAGTATATGAACTATAAATGGAATTGAATTTGCTTTTATTATTTGTAGATGTGATACCTTCTAGGCTGAAGGAGCGGCTCAGTGAGTAAAGACTCTGACTCTGAAAACAATGACACCGAGTTTGAAGCAGAGGACATGGTTCAAATCCATGTGCCTGCTCCTTGTGACCTTGGGCAGGTCACTTTATCTCCCTGTGCCTCAGGCACCAAAAACATAGATTGTAAGCTCATCTGGGCTGGGACTGTGCCTGTAACATTCCTACACTGTACTGTAATTGTGAAGCGCTTTGAGTCAAATTGGGAGAAAGGATCTATGTGAAATAAAGTTATTATTATTCCACTGGATGAATAAATGTTATCCAGAGATGCTCCCTAGAGCTTTGAAACCACCCATTCTTTTTTTAATGTACAGTATAGGCAGAGTCCTGATCACTAACTTTTTTAATGTCCCCGGTATCTTTAGGTCTAATTGGAATTCATTAGTCAGTGCACACATACAGTACAAACAGGACCTGTGAGAGTTTGAGAGCTCTGGAAACACTATTATATCTATGAAGAATTCTATTTTTGGACTATTACAAAAATGTTACGTTGAAACTCCGTTTTTCAACCACCAATCGGTTACTAGAACTTGGCTTATGATATGTTAAGGCAGTGGTGCTCAACGGCCGTCCTTAAAACCCCCTACAGGTCAAGTTTTAAGGATATCCCTGTTTCCACACAGGTGGCTCAATCAGTGGCTCAGTCTTCGACTGCACTACCTGTGCTGAAGCAGGGATATCCTTAAAACCTGACCTGAAGGGGGGTCTTGAGGACTGTAGTTGAGCACCCCTGTGCTAAGATACAATTACTACTGCAAGTAAAATATGTTTCAGTAAACATTGATTATGGACCATCTCTCCATACAGAAGGGAGTTTGCTTGCCAATGTACAACTGCAATAACCAGTATCAGTAATAAGAGGCATTGTGTTATCTTCTGCAACGGGTCACTTAGTCACAAATGTGATCATCACCATACTATACACTGTGCATTTGCACATGGGACAGAAAGTAAAAGATAAGCTTCACCTTGCACTCTTCATCCAGCAGATCCAGTATACCGAGCTTTGCCTCTATAAGGTTGATGCAGGGCTGATTATCATAGAAATCAATCAGGGTCCAGGGAATTTGCTCTTTCATATACTCTTCTTGCTCCAGCTTAAAAACGTGCTGCAATGACAACCAACACAGTCACTTATAGTCAATGATAAAAATAGCTTAAATATATCTATATAACATTCACCTCACTTTACTGTACAAACCAATATGGATACAAATAGCCAGTGTAGATTATCGTAGTTTAAATACTATGGTATACATAACACATAGCTTCAATAATAAGGGATGATGAAGATGAGACATTTTGGGTCTAGTAGCTCCGAAGTTGTCATTGCCAAACCGCACTGTGTGGCATGTTCACAAGAAGCGGAACACAATGTGAGAAAATACGGGATTCTCTATTGCAAACTGCTTTTCTAAACCGCAGCTAAAAAAAGTGACAACCCCCACGGTTTCACACCCAATCCGCCCGGTTTGTACGTGCTTTAGAAGCGGAACGACCTGAGGTGGTGCTGACTCCATCCCCAATCTGACGCATCGGCTTTACTCAAACCCACATTTCAGGCTCAGTATAACTTGCATTACCAATCTCGCCACTCTTTAGGTTGTGTTAATAAACTGAGACTTTTTAGAAGCGGTTTGCTAAAGTAAGTCACTAGAATAGCCGTTGTTGGCAAAAAACGTGCGTTTGAGGCTTTTTTTTTTGACAAACCGATCTAATTGTCAGAGCAAGAGTGCAACGGCTTCTGAAATAGCCGTTTAGACACGGACTGCACATGCGATAAGGACTTGCAGAATAGCAAAGTATACAGTACCAATCCGCTTCGAAGGGCCACTTTACACGCGGTTTGTCACACTTCTGCGCTACTAAATTAGGGCCCTATGAGGGTAATTCTATATCTGCCACAGGGTCCGTTTGGGCGATATAGAATAAGGCCCTCTTTCTGATAGGATCTTTTAAAGTCTGCATGAAAAACAGATCAAAATGGGTCATCATAGGGGGAATTACACTGTTACATGCATTTTGATAGCCTACAAAGACATTTTAAAGAGGGATATAAAATGCCAATAGAAAAGGCTGGTCTCATTTAAAGCAGCAGTCCCAGCTGCGTTTTCTCACTTTAAAAATGTGCATCAATATAACCACACAGTGATAAGTAATTAGCTAAGTTGCCGATCGATCCGTTCTCATGTGATCAATCGGCGAAGATTCGGCTCGGGGGTTCACTAAATGGCTGCAGAGGAGTATTGACTTCGTATGTGTGACTGTGTAAATGCTTGTTACATTATAATACATTAAAAATGTAATTCACACTTGTTTAAAAAAAATGCTACAAGTATTTTCCCATAGTATAGAACTGATTTATTTAAAAAAAAAAAACCACAGGATATTGCTTGGTCTGCAGCCTTAAAATATATATTTCTGTCCAGTATGTACATAGGATGATTGAAAGATAAGTATTTTTAGATTTTGATGTATATGTATAAATATTACATTCATAGACATCTTTTTAAATAAGGGATTTGATGCGCCAATTCTTTTTGCATTTTATTACACTCTTTATACCTGGTATTTAGCTGGCACTCGGGGTAAGAAGTGCTCAAGGTCGGGGTAAGAAGTGCTCAAGGTCGGGGTAAGAAGTGCTCAAGGTCGGGGTAAGAAGTGCTCAAGGTCGGGGTAAGAAGTGCTCAAGGTCGGGGTAAGAAGTGCTCAAGCTTGGGGTAAGAAGTGCTCAAGCTCAGGGTAAGAAATACTCAAGCTCAAGCTCTTTTCACCGCAGCCACACAGAAGACATTTTGCTTCAGTCCACATTAAAGAGCCATAAAGACAATAATAATACATTAAAATACATACCGAATTAAACTGTTGTTGAAGTTTTTCGTTGGCGTAGTTGATGCAAAACTGTTCAAAGCTGTTTATTTCAAAGGTTTCAAACCTGCAAATAGAGAGGAGGGAAGGTTTGCGCTATTTATCAACATGAGAAATATCACCACTAAATAGTAGTGACATACTCCTTTACAACTAATACAGATACACACACAGATATATATATATATATATATATGCTTTTCACCATTATCTTCTAGCATAAAGCGCATTTCCGATTTTGTCCTGTTGAGATCAACCAATCAGGGTCCATGAAGTGGGCTTTAAATAACACTGATACCACCTATGGCATCTCCCTGATGATGTCTGCTCCATAGCTGACGAAACGTGTAGGGCGCACGTCATCACGTTGTTTCCAATCAGCTGATGTGAGGATTCCTTGTCGGAGGCATTTGGGGGCTTAGAGAGGTGTGCTTTTTTAAAGTTGTTTGGCGGCAAATCGGACTGATCTGCCAAATAGTCCTGCTGCCTATTTCCCTACAGGGATCTACAGGACACTACAGGCATTGCCGTTCACTTATGGACACTGCACTTTCTACAGCGGGGTAAGCGGGCTCTATACCACTTGCATGGCGGAGAGTTTAGCCGATGGGCTAACATTGGCTCTATTCCCGGATCAGAAGCACTGGGTCTCCCTGTATTAGGCGTGGAAGGACCGTCTGAGCCCTTAAACATTGTGCTCCTATACCATTCATCCGGTATAGAGCTTATCTGTCAGGCACGCTGTTGCGCTACTCCCGGATCAGCGGCATTTGGTCTCCCCGACACAGGAGTGGAAAGACCATCTGAGCCCTTTCTCACAAGGAACAACTTCATTCACTTACAGCTACTGGACTGGTAGTGTATGTATACACTCTCCCTACATCTACTATGTCTCCTACTTACGGAATTTACATGGAGCACTGGTGGATTTTATTCACTCAATAGGATATCCCATAAGCCATCCCCTATCATCCAGCCCCGCACACAAGCTTGCCTCCCTCCTATTCTTCTGTCCTCCTCCTATTGGAGTTATCAGCTAACGATTGGTATATGATCTCATCATTGATGTTCATGCATGGTTTTATGATTCTTATGCTACATGGTATATGTGTTATTAGATTGTTAGTGAACATTGTTGTCCTGTATTTGAATAAATGTTCCATATTTTTATACACTAATTAGGAGTATGTGCTCTTCTATTTCCTGTCCATAGTATGTATTGGATTAGGTTCATCATGTAAAGTGCTGCAAGTCTCCATTAGTATTTGCATATCCACATTTCCTATGACCTACCACTACTTTGTAATTCAAATTATTAGTATTCCACTTTACTTCGTTATCACCACATATTTATATATATCTCGAGCGCTTGTTTTTTTCTTTGTATATTTATATATATATATATATATATATATATATATATATATAAATTTATATATATATTTTTATTTGCACTTTATTTTTAGATTTTTTCCCATCTATATTTATTAGGGCACTTCTGATTTTAACTGCACTGTAGCTCACGTAGCACAAAGGACGCCGTATAAAACGGAAGTGTACGACCTGCTGACAGGGTCTAACCCTGACGTGCTTGCAGGCTTGACATGTTTTGGCCAACATATTGAACTAAATGACCCATACTTACGAGAAGAAAAGAAAAATAGAAATTAACTAAATAATATGTGTTCTATGGGATGCGCATTGGGCCTTCTCTGTTTACTGTTGTATATTTGAGATCTCTTTCCCGCTGGCGATCCAGCTGGCACAATTACATATATAAATATATAATACTCTGTGCCTGAGTTTTGAGCTTGCTAAGATTGTGTCTGTCTAATTGTAATTACACAATTACATAAAAGATAAGATACAGAGATTGTCTACGCTTCTTGCCAGTGTGTCCTTCACTATATAAACCAGTTGACTGTCTTTACAATTTTCACTTTAGATCATTGACATGTAGCCTGTATGTAAGTAGCCTGAATGAATATGGAAACTTATTAAGTTCAATGGAAAATACCAATATTTCAGTCTATTTCACTGTTTTCCTTCCGTCCAAAGTACACCTTAGGATGTCGAATATACTTTCAATACAATCTCCCAAACTCCTCATGACTGGAGCAACTTCAGACTAATTTGCTGTAGTACTGATTGCGGTTATTGAACATGGTCTACTTTGCCGTGACTGCATCTTAAATGTTCTGGTTAAGGTCCACAAACAGTCAACATCCATCCATCCAGTCCAAAACGTATCACATGGGCAACTCATTGCGGAGCAACATTCTTCAATATAAAATAAAAAATGATGAAAGTGTCTTGCAAAAAATAAGTGGCATTATGCCTGATTTCAAGAATATTTATACTCTAGGTTGGCCTATAAAATGTTCTCATATGGACTCTCGATCAGTACTGATGCGTTCCCTTGGAACTGCATGACAAAAATATTAACAGGTGCTGTTAATGGATAGGCTTATGCGGTCTATAAAAGCTCAGATGTGAACATCCATTGTTATATTACTACATTTTAAGTTGGTGCAATACAGCCAACAAGAAATCTAAGGCCTTGAACATAGGGCATTGAAGCTCGCTGAGGCGCGCTCCTGCTCTGCCACGCCTCCTGAAAATGGGGCTTTTTTCTGTCCTTGCAGACGAGGCAGTGAGCGCGCTCAGGGGGCGGGGCGGAGGCAGAGGCGGAGCGGAGGCGTGCCAGGAGGAGGAGCGGGAGGCGGGGCTAGTTCCCCGCTCCCATTGGATGGGAGCGGTCAAGTGACCGCTCCTCCGCTTCGCCGAGCGGCAAATTTCAAACTTGCCTGTCTCTGCAAAGTTTCTCAGCCTCCGCACGCATCAGCGCGCATGCGGAGGGGGAAACTATAGCCGCACTGATGACAGATGCAGGGGCTTTGTGCATCTGCTGAGCGTGGCTCAGCCCGCCTCAGTGAGCTTCCATTCACTATGTCCTAGGCCTAACTTCCTTCAGCATCGGCTGCAGGAGCTGTGCTATTTAAAGATATTTTGGAAACTAGAAATAATGTTGAACTTCACAAACACTTTATTGGCATGTTTTCTACTTCTGGAGTGGAAGATCTTTCAGGTTTTCTGAAGTCCATGAGCACATGGTCACGCCTCAACCTTCCAACAGTCTTTGAAATGCTCCGTGCATTAATCATAGCCCGTTTCTCAAGCAGAGAACTCCTTATTCTTCCATCATCGTACTTTTTATTTTTTTGCTTACCGAGAGATAGCTGTAATTATTGCTCTCCTGTGCTGAACACATATTCTACTTTTCAGTGACAGGAGTTTGGTGCATATTTGTCAGTGTTATATCTTGAAAACAAAAATGTTGAAAATTTGGAGAAAGCATTCATTGCTATTTGTTGTTGTTGCCGTTTTTGGTATATTCTCTATTTCATTGTGAAAAAGCTGGCCGTACAACTTGGCAAAGTTTAATCCTTTAGATAATGTTGCTGAAATAATAATGTTTATATGGTGTGATGGTAAATACATACTTTAACAGACTGTAGAATATCCTCCCATATAACACAATACAAGTATAGATGGGCGAAACGGTCAATCCGATCCATGGATTTATCTGGTTTTACCAAAATTCGGTCAAGGAAATCCAAAAGCGGATTGGGCACTAAAACATTTGCCTGTATACATTGGTTTCCGCCATTGGATCAGTTCAGCTGGATTTGATCGTAAATCTGATTCCGGATTCTTAAAATCCAAAACTGCGGATTCCAAATCCCTTAAATATGGGAGCGGAAGAGAAGGCGAGAGCTATTTTACCAAAATCTGAAGTTTGATACAAATAACATAGGGTGAGTTTCCTGCCTGCACATCTCAGATAACTGGGAGATATACTAATGAGATATACTTTGCATATTTAAATTACATCCCACACTTCCTAAAAGGATTTTCATAAGAACCATACTGATTACAAGTCCAAGGTGCGGTGAGAGGAAGGCAGTACCGGTGCCATGCCAAACACTATTAGAACCCAGAACCTCTGTTATTCTGGACAGCAACTCTATCAGTGTGAGCTATGGATCGGTGGCATCACTTCTTCTGGAACAGGGAGAGAGCAAAGCAATTCTGCGTAGCACCACCAGCACAGTGAAGGGACAGAGGGTGACTTACTTGAAAAATATCCAATTTACTCCATCATGTTAAAAACAGAGGTACAAGGCTAACACCGACATGTTTCGCGCAAAGCGCTTTATCAGGGTGACGCCGCGAGACATGTCGGTGCTAGCCTTGCTGGTGGTGCTGCGCAGCATTTCTTTGCTTTCTCCCTGTTCCAGATTTGTTTTGGGTGGATCTGCACGCCGGATGGACCCTACAAGCGACTGAAGGTATATACCCATTCACTCAAAGGACTCTCAGCAAAGCAACACGTGAGTCCCTTTTTGAGTTTTGACTCATTTTACTGGGCTTCGTTTTTTTTGAACCACCAGAGTTCACAAGGAAATCTTGAACGCCATTTCCTTTGCCCGCCTGCTATACATTCTAATATAGAAAGAGCCAGGCAGGCGTCATCCTCATTTGTTAACTAGCCTTTGTCAACTACATGTGGTTTATGGACATTTTGCAAGGATACACCCCTTTATAAATATGAAAACTAATCAGGATACAAAGAAATAAGGAAGAAAGAAATAAGAAAAAGGGATCAAATACCAATCCCTCATTTTCGTCCTTTTTCTGTGTGTTGGGCCCCAGCTCCTTTTTAAGGAACACTACATTTTGAGCTCTACTTCTCACTGCTCACACCTGAAGCCCAATCCCTCTGGCTACCTTTAAAAGCCGATCAATTCCTAATTGCCAGTTCAATGTTCCTTGTGCATAGGACGGAGCACACCTGGGATACCAGAGATACGCTAATAGCTGGATTAGCCTTTTAGGAAGTGTGGGATGTGAGTCATTTAAATATACATTGCATATCTCATTAGCATACCTCCCAGATGTGCTCCTTTTTGAGCACAGGTGTATCTCCCTATGTTATATAGAGGGAGGTTTGATGGGATATATATATATAGAACTTGAGACTCTAGTAACATTTCTTGATAATATTGATAATTAAGACAATTAACATAGCAGCTAAAGTTATGCATAACTGCATATTTTCTCCTTCATGTCCTACAGACAATATAAAATCTCATTTACTGGCCAATAAGCTCAATCTATTTTAATTACCCCTGTATCCTTAGCACTTCATGCACATAGGATACTGAGTCAGAGGTGCCTCAGATGCTTTACTGAGAAAATGATGATAGTTATACCACTTCTGGGAATCCCACTGAAGTGAGCGGGTTTAAAATGCACTTTAGCTTTTATAAACCAAGGTGTTGCTAATGAGAACATGTACTGCACCATGCTGCTAAAATGTGTGCCTCAGCATACTTAATTTTCATTCTGTCTACTTGTGTCATTGTCCGGTATACAAAATGCTGTTATATTTGACAAGGTCTAGTTAGCCAAAAAAAGCTTTTGTGTATGTAGGATAGCTTTATTATTTCTATAACCCACTATAGTATATGTAGAACAGCGAATAGTAAATAGAAGCCCATGTACACACACACACACATATATATACATTTTATATTTATATATATATATATATATATATATATATACACACACATTATATATATATATATATATATATATATATATATATATATATATATATATATATATATATATATATACACACACACATTTTATATATATATATATATATATATATATATATATATATATATATATATATATATATGTGTGTAGAGGTATCAGTACCGTGTTAGCCGAGCTTCAATAATCAAAAAATAAATAGATGATACCGTTCTGTGGCTAACGAAATGCTTTTATTTGTGCCAGCTTTCAAGATACACTGATCTCTTCTTCCGGCGATGTTACAATGAATGAAGCAAGGATTACTTAAAAACAGTGTCTCTTGGAATGTTATCTATGCTGGGCCTTCCCCCATGTGGATGTGTTTTATGGCTAGAGGTGTCAAAGGGTTACTGAAAGCAAGTGAAGAAAGAGTATGTATGTGTATCAGTGTGAGACACACACCAAACATGCAACCATCTACAGTCAAGCCATACGATACAACTGGATATGCTCCGACACAGCAGACAGAGACCAGCGGACTAAAGCCTTGAGATCAGACTTTATAAACCGTGGATATAACCACAGAATTGTAGACCAGCAAATTCACAAAGCCACCAGAATACCAAGAAGTGATCTCCTTGAATACAAACAGAAGGAGACAAGCGACAGGGTACCTTTGGTGGTCACATATAACCCACACCTAGGAGCCCTACGCAAGATTGCCAGGAAACTACAACCCATCCTCCAGGAAGATACAAGACTGCAACGGGTCTTCCCTGAAGCACCCTTATTATCATACAGACAACCCCATAATCTCAAGAACATTATGGTGAGGAGTAAAGTATTCAGCAGTACAACTGAATGCGGGACAAAACCATGCCAGGACCCAAGATGCAAAACCTGCGCAATGCTCTACACAGCGGACACAATACAAATACCACACAAGAATCGGGAATACAAAATCAGAGGAGGGTTCACCTGTTCCTCCAGCAATGTCGTGTACCTCATCATGTGCATGAAATGCCCAGGGGGCTGCTACTAAATAGGTGAGACAGGACAGGGGCTAAACAAGAGAATGAACCTGCATCGCCACAGGAGGGGAGGGGGGGAGGTGGAGGGGAGGGGGGGAGGAGGAGGGGAGTGGACAGGAGGGGGGGACAGTGGACAGGAGGGGGGGGGGGACAGTGGACAGGAGGGGGGGACAGTGGACAGGAGGGGGGGACAGTGGACAGGAGGGGGGGTGGGTTGCTTACAATTTCCGTGTCCCTCCTCTCGACTCCCCCTGTATGTTTCTCCGCTCCCCCCTCTCTCTCCGCTCCTGCTCCCCCCCCATGCGTAGCTCCGGTCCCCACCCTAGAGTGTCTGACACACACACAGTTACACACACACACAGTGTAACACACACACAGTATAACACACTATACACACAGTGTAACACACACACAGTATCACACACACACAGTGTCCCCCCCCACACACAGAGTGTCACACACAAACACACACAGTGACACACACACACACGTCACCTCTCCTTCCGTCCACCGCCATCTTACTCCGCGAGGGAGGAAGGGGGTCCTTCCGGGCGCCGCCATCTTAGGCGCCGCGTGTCCACTGCCTGTCGGAGCATCGGGGGGGAGGTGAGTGGAGCACCGGGGGGGAGGTGAGGGGAGCACCGGGGGGGAGGTGAGCGGAGTACCGGGGGGGAAGTGAGCGGAGCACCGGGGGGGAGAGCTGAGCGGAGCTCCGGAGGGGGGAGAGCTGAGCGAAGCACCGGGGGGGAGCTGACATGGGGAGAGGAGGAGAGCGCGGGGGCGCGCGGCGCGTGCTTGAGAGCCGTGGGGGGTGTCCCGGGCGCTCGCTCCGCTACCCTGCTGACTGTAGCGGCGCCGGGGGGGGGTGAAAGTGCGGGAAACAGGGAGACACGGGGAATGTTGGTTCTGTGTGGTGTGATCTCCGGAGGAGCTGCGGCCACGTGCGGTGTCCGTTGGTGATGTGAGGATCACACAGCGCTGCTGCCTCGGGGGGGGGGGGGGGGGGGTGCGGTGTCCGTTGGAGAGGTGAGGATGAGACAGTGCGGTGAGGTGAAGGGGAGGTGTGTTGGCAGTGTAGGCCGTAAGAGGCGGTGTGAGCGTGCGGTGTGTGTGGTGTGTGTGGTGTTGTGTGAGGGTGTGGAATGTTGCAGTGCTGAAAGCAATAAGACTGTGTACCTGATTGTGCAGTTCTGTCATGGTAGCAGGCGGTCAGGGTTTTCTGGGTTGAGAGCAGTGAGGGTTAGGTGCAAATCTCTCAGAGCAGTGAGGGTTAGGTGCTGGCAAGCGTTCCCAAAGCTCAGTGAGTGAGTGGTGGGAGAGTGTGTCAGTGGTGTAGGTCAGTGAGGGGTGGGACAGTGTGGCAGTGGTGTTGGCCGCAGACCAATGAGAGTTGTGCAGGGGCGGACCGCAGACCAATGAGAGGTGTGCGGGGGCGGGCATGGCCTGAGGCGGAGTGACAGGCCAAAGGTGCAATCAGATTGTCCGTAGGGACACAGGAAGATGCAGACAGGCATACAGTGCTTTCACTAATATATAATAAGATATATATATATATATATGTTATGTATATATATATATATATACACACACATATCTACCTACCTACATATATATATATATATGTACATATATATATATATATATATATATATATATATATATATATATATATATACAGTATCATATGTACATATACATATATACATATATATATATATATATATATATATATATATATGTACATATACATATATATATATGTAGGTAGATATGTATGTGTGTATATATACATAACATATATAAATACACATATATACATAACATATATATATATACATATATATATATATATAAAAATATACACATATATACACACACACATAGCCAATAACGAATATCACTTGTGAGCACATTCACATGTCTTAGACAGGTCTGCAACCCTGCCTTTCATCAACCATTATCACCTCGCATACAGTGCTCCCACTGCAGCAAGGGATTCTGGGAAATGACATGCAAAAGAACACACAATATGTCACCTGATATATATATATATATACACATATATACATATATACACACACACACATATATATATACACACACACACCAAATGAAACCTGCCTGACCCTTATTGGTTTATAGGTAGGTGCACTAGGGGACCAATTATGTATATCAAAAAGAAAGAGTATTCCCTCCTGGGGAAAAGAAGCCCCATTTGTATTCACTCAAAACCGAAAGCAGTATTAGCAAAATGTATCTAAAAAGGAAGGTACTGAAATATAATGATTGACACAAATAGTTGTATGTCCATTGAAGCAAACTAAATGTATTGAGTCCTTAGTCTGGGTATGACATAGCATATCCCTTTAATTAATCACTATTTGAGAGAATTGATGTAAAAAGATAACATCTGTATTATTACAAAATACAAAAACATTCTGATATAATGCAGTAGTTTAAAAAAAAATCCCATCCAAGAGGCAGTCGAAGGATTAACTGCACAAAGTGTGCTAGTGGCAAATTGTAGCCAGTTGCAACAATTGCCTCACCGTGCACTGTGCTTGTTGAAGCATCTTGTTACTTAATCAGTGTTGTCTGATACTCACATTGCAATTCAATATATCAGAGTATTAGGAAAGGAGCTCAATAGTTGTTAGTGTAGCTGCCAGTTACCTTTATACACTGCAGCAAAATCCCTGTAAGGTATGAGGTGTGGTTCACTGGATACGCAGAGACATCAATCTGCCTGTTGGTGCACCTCAGGGCTCCGTTCTGGGACCTCTCCTTATCTTATTCTACACACTATCACTTCGGGGCCTCATCAACGCTTTTGCCTTAGGTATCATGTCTGTGCAGATGTTATGCAGATATATCTATCCACCCTTATCCTCACTCCTGCAATCCAGTCCCAAGTCTTGCCTCCTGCCTATATCCTCATGGGTGGTGCGCCTCCACCTTAGGCTTTGTCTATAGTGCCGCCGACGGCGACACGATGGGTGACGTCACCCGTCGCCACCGGTGAAAGTTATATTTCGCCGGTCGGCGGCATCGCGGGATTCCCACAATTTGATTTGTTCAAGGGCCGCTTGTCGCCGTCGCGTGCACTATAAGCGCACGCGGTGGCGGCAATGCTTTTCGGCGACATCGCATCGCCGTCACTATAAGCGCAGCCTTACACTTGATATAGCTAAAACTGAGCCCCTCATATTCCCCCTAAATCTGGCCTAATACCCCCTTTTCCATCATAGCGAATGGTACTACCCTCTATCCTGTTGCCTAGGAGTGACATTTGATTCTTCCATTTCCTTTCCCATTCCCATTCACGGCATGGCCAACATTTGTTGCTTCTTCCGTTGTAATAATTTCACCGTCTGCCCTTTCCGCTGTCAATTTACTGCTAAAACTCCCATGCATGCCCTTATCCTTTCCTGTCTGGATTATTGTAACATACTGGTAACAGGCCTCCCTCCCGCACACATTTATTACCTGCAATCAATTAAAAATTTGGCTGCAAGAATAATTTCACTTTCTTCCAAAACTGTATCCACTCATCTCGTCCTTAAATCCCTCTCCTGCCTTCCCATCAAATTTTGGATCACCTTCAAAGTTTGCCTCCTTACCTTTAAGGCTCTCCACTCATCTGGTCCTTCCTACATATCAGCTCTGATCTCTCTCTATGCATCTTCTCGTCTCCTGCGCTCTACACATACCTGTCCCGTTTGCAAACATTTCACCTCTACTGCTCTTTCTCGCCTTAAACCCTTTCCCCTCACTGCACCTTATCTGTGGAACTCCCACACACTCTGTATAGAACCCTCTCTCCCCACCTTCAAGACAAACCTTAAAACCCACCTCTTAAATGAAGCATCCCCATAGCCTGCACTCATGGCTACTGTCCCGCACTCATGGCTACTGTCCCACACCCACAGTCACTCCTACAAACCATTGTGGCCAAGTACTGACATCTACAGCACTTATTCCCTCACCTGCTGTCTCTGTAAGTCTATCAACATCCCACTTAGATTGTAAGCTCTTAGGGGCAGGGATTTCCTTTCCTTATGTCTGACTTTATTGCTCTTATTGTATTATAATTCCCTGTATTGTCTTTGTACAGAGTACACTAGGGCGCTATATAAAGATCTACATACATACTGTACATATACTGTATGTAGGATGTGGGCTGCAGTACTGTATCAGAGCGCTGATCTAAATTCTATGGTATCAGTAGATGACAGAAGATAGGTAGGCGGAAGAAGGGGTCCCTATTAAGAACACCTGTGCTAATATTCGGTATCTCCATACAGGTCGTAGGTATTTACACACACACACACACACACACATATATATACATACATTCATATTCATACAAAAGCAAAAGATTTATATATAATACAAGCAATGAGCTTTGCTGTGACAGGGAAGATGAACAGTCTGGGCAAACATTGCTATTCCACACATAATATATACATACTTGAGCCTTTCATGTGTCCACCTGCCCTGGTAGAGTTTTTCATGTGGAAAAAGTGAGAGAGATGGTGGTCCAAGACATGGAATGTGATACATATACTATGTTGTCGCTATATGATAATCCATGTTGGAAGTTAGTGAATCCCCCCTCCCCACCATAGAACCTTTGTTATCATGTACTAAGCCCTAGCACATCTTTTGGACCATCCACAGCTCATAAGGTGTGTGCCAAGACGCACAGTAGCACCATCTAGCACATGTGGGCCATAATATTCTCATTGGTGTCAGTTTGTTGTAGGAAACGTTCCACCAATTTACAAGCAGACAAGAGGTGGCAAGACCCACCCAGCTGTGTGTCGAAATTAAATGCTTCATCAGCACTTGTCTGTGCATGTAAAGGAAAAAGATCACAAAGCTACAAATAAACATTGAAGGATTTATTAGTAGCAGGCACCTTGAAAGTTGGACACCTTTGCTGCTAGTCAAATTGAACAAATTGCCCATTTTATTCATTGTTTCCACTCATTTCAAGATGCTTGTTTCTCATCACAACAAAGTCCTAATCAGCACTAATGAGCTTTGGTAATTAACTAAAAGCTGCAAGTAGCAGCAAAATCACTAATTGTCCGCTGATACCGCCAACAGGAAAAACGTTCATTCATCTTTTTTATACCAGATAGCTTCTGAAGGCATATACAGAACACGCAGGGTATAGCATAAAACCTTCTCAGCTAAATGACCCTCATAAGGGATAAGGTGATTATAGCATTTGCAGCCAAGAAGCTGGATCTCCTAGGAATAGATAATCCTTGGGAAATGGAACACAGCCCAATACACTATTTTCTTCCCAGCGGACTTATTTGCCACAATAATGGTCAATAATGAGTAACTTCCACAGATGCCAACAACATCTCATTTGAGACAACATGACAATGGTGTTTGCAACCAACTTCACAATTGACATTCCTAATGTGATGGAATTCTGTTAGTAATTCTCTCCTCAGTTAGGCTAATGTGCAGACTTCTGCAGGGACCGACATGACCTTACAAGTGGTGCGAGATGTATGAGCTTATATGATGTCTGATAACAAAATATCTGAATGCACATGTGGAACCTCTCACAACATAGTAGCAGTTTTATTCGAATAACGCGGATTCTGTAATGTGGTTCATTTCGATGTTGCTAAATATGATAGACTATGCCTGCAGGCAAAACAAAATATAGTGATAAGGCCCCGTCTCCTACCCGTAGATGTCCAGAACGCCGATAAAAGAGTGCTGCTTGCTCGTTGTATGCAGAGCTTTGTTGACATGTTGCACTATCCAGTTGAACATCTGAGCGTAGATATGCTTGGCCAAGGCATTCCGTGCATTCACGCCTTGTTGTACAGACATGGTCTTCACGTACGTCTCGGACGTGGTGATTAGCTTCCTATGGCACAGCCAGTGTTCCATCTGGTCATGCTCCACGCCAAGCAATTCGCAGAAGTGGTTCAGGTGTTCGTCACCTTTCTAGAGGTGTAAAGGGAGAAAAATGAGAAGATGAAACCGACAGTGAACAGCATGTAGAATATTGATGGTAGTCTTGACTCTAGCTGGAGAAGTAGTTTAGACTAGTATAGTGTACAGTAGTATAGTATAGTGCATTCTTATTGGGTGTAATTTTATACATATTTATATAAAATGCATACAACTCTACATGGACATTATGATTAAAAAAAAAGTTGGTCTTTGGTGACAAATACAGAATTCCCTACCCAGAATCCTAATTTCCTGTCATAATTAATGTTTAAAAGAAAACTTGCAGATTTACTTCAAAAAGCCTTAGTGGTGTCAGTGACAACTCCTCCTATAATGCTACTTTCTTCATTTGCATTCTGATCCCATACAGTACCACACGGTGAAATGCCCCCATCTGTTTCTGCGATTCAGACACAATAATGTAAAAGCCATGTGCAAGGACTCACATTCAGCCACCACTGTGATCATCTAAAGCAGGGGTGCGCAAAGTGGGCGGCGCAAGATTATTTTGGTGGGGCTCCGATTTTACGTACCTTTCTTCGGCGCCGTATCGCCATGGCAACGCGCCGTGACCCCCGCGCGTCATTTGACGTTGGCTATTGGGTAAGGGGGGGGCGCGAGCATAAGGGGTGGCAGGCAGGGGGGCGCAGCACAGAAAGTTTGCACGCCCCTGGTCTCAAGCGCGAGTGGCCAACTCCAGTGCTCAAGGGGCAAGAGGTCAGGTTTTAATGATATCCCTGCTTCAGCACAGGTGGCTCAGTCAATGACTGAGTCACTGATTGAGCTACCTGTGCTGAAGCTGGGATAGCCCGACCTGTTGGCCATTCCTGGCCTAGGTGGTGCTGGTAAATCAATGAATTACATTACCCAACAAAAAATTATTGCAACATACAGCTCAACCCCCTTATAACGCTGTGTTTGGGGGCCAAAGAATCACATTGCATTATAAGCGGATCGCGTTAGAAATAATGTACAATTGTATGTATTGTGTGTGTGTTTGTTTGTTTGTTATACATATACATAAAGACCCGATGCAGCACCTCCAATTTGCTTCCAGACCTAATTAAATATTATGTTTCTCAGGTAACATTTACAATATTGAAAAGTAAAACAAATGTGTTCTTTAAATGCTGTCTTTAATACATTGCTCTTAAAGGGCCAGACGCACTAACTAATGTATATACTTTGCCTATTCTATTTGCATATCTCCAAGGTACCTCAGGTGTGATTCTCTCTCTCTCACACACACAATTAGCTTAGTGGATACCCGTTAGACTCAGGGAAAATAACGTCTGTTACCTATTTACATGACGTCAACGTTATTTGCCCTCATTTAACAGGGCAAATTATCTGCTGCAGCATGGACACAGTGACGTTTTAATTTACTATTTACAAATAAGCCATAAAAATATGGAAAGTTGTATCAACTAATAGAGGGCATAGTCTCATTATGGATCCATCGAAAATATCTGTTAATTGTCAGAATTTGAAACGTAACACAAAAGCCCAAAGAAACGAATGCCCAAAAAATGGGGGGGGGGTCAGCAGTCTATATAAAGCGTCCCGAGGGAAAACTGAGGACTTTTGGAAAAGTGGTTTCCATTGATGATATTGTATTTATTAGATAATGGACTCAAAGTGAAACAGGCCTTGATTCATTCTCGTTTCTTATACAATGTATCCATTACAGCCCGTGCGATCAGTGCCTTATTGCCACTCTTGCACATATCCTAATTCAAATGGGTATTAGCCCCATAAGTAGCACCTGTAAAATTGGGAAGTGTTAGTGTCAGGCAACAGCATACAGTATAAAAGTTTCATGTGTGAGCACATTCCCACGTCTCAGAGAGGTCTGCAACCCGGCCTCTCCCCGTTATCTCCCAGCATACAGTGCTTCCGCTGCAGCAAGGGATTCTGGGAAATGACAAGCAAATGAGCACCTTTTGCTTCTTATCCATTGTCGGGCAACAAAGCACAACCCTCTGCATGTAGGCCCGTGTAGAGACGGACAGGAAAAATGTTTCAAGCAGAGAAGGGATCACATCCAAACCATTTTACAAAGCAGCAAAAAAACAAACATATACCAGACAGTCTGCCATCATCTATATACCCAATATACTAACTCTTCATTCTTCCTTATACCGATAGGATATATATTATACTTGCCTCTGCCTCCTATGTTTGAGAGGCTGATTAAGCATCCACCACTCTTATGCCGCGATTACAGCGGGCGCGACGGCGTGAACAACAGACGTCTTCTCTATGAGACCGCCCATAGTGCACATGAGCGCTGCAGAGCGACCGCTCTTGTCTTTTTGAAAAGACAAATGATTTTGTCTCTCGCGCGCCGGCCACGTCACGTGAGCGGTTCAGCCAATGAGGGCGAACCAGCGTCCGCAACGCCTCTCCCCAATGCCTTAGACTTCAGGGCAGGGATCGGTCGAGCGTCTACTATAATCTCAGCCTCAGGTCGCGCTTATAGTCCCGGCGATGCAACGTCAAAACAAATGTATTGAATCCGTTGCGTGCGCTTATAGTAGGCACGACGCGACGGCTTGGTCGCGATCGCTGGAAGTCACTTCAATTTGATGTTTTTCAGCGAACGCAGCGTGACATCAGCATCGCCGTTGCCGGGACTATAAGTGCGGCCTTACAGTGAAGAGCTATGCGCTGAAGGACATGACATCTTACACATTGATAGTAAGCAGATCTGTTTCTGTATATCGTTATCTCCGTGTCTGTCTTACCAATAGGCTACACGATTCTCCATCTCGCTCTGGCTGGATCTGTACGTTCCCAAGATGCAGAATAGCCGCGATTATCTTAAATATACTCATCTGGTGAGACTCCTTCACGCCTGTCAAAGCACAAAGATATGCATTTTATTTCCAACACAATGCGAATGCCAATATTTACTGAACCATATCAACATTCATGAAATATGGAAAATATCCCAGCACTCTGTGAATTAACACTATGGCAAGAATAACCAAAAAAAAAAACATTATAATAATAAAATAAAAAAGTACCATGGATGAGAATTTCTATACACCATGGGTGGCCAACTCCAGTCCTCAAGGGCCAACAACAGGTCAAGTTTTCCGGATATCCCTGCTTCAGCACAGGTGGCTCAATCAGACGCCTAGTCAACGACCTGAAAACCTGACCTGTTTGTGGCCCTTGAGGACTGGGGTTAGACACCCCTGCTATAGAGGATAGAGCTTATTAAATCTTGACTCCAGTTCAGCAATGGAAGACTATTATTAATAGATATATATATGTTTACTTAAAACAAATGATTACCGTTGTTACCCGTGTCAAAAGTAGAGCGTTGTGCAAATTTTAATACGAGAACAGAACTATCAAATCTTAATGAATCCCCGTTGCAGTTCAGAGTTTTACAAGTCACGATTGTCAAACTAAGAAAGTCAATGTTAACTTCAGCAAAGAAAAACTCCACGGATATCCTCGTGTGATACAATAGCCAGGACCGACATGAGAAGTATACACAGACTTTCTTCCCTTTAAGATCACATAAGTGCCTTCTTTGATGTTTTAAAAGCCAGTGTAAAACGGCGTCATATTAGAAATGTATGCAACAATCAGCTGTTAGCTTGAGGCATCATTGTACAGTATTTGAAAGGCAGCAATTACATGTTTTGAGCGAGGCATTACAGACGGCTATGCCACTGCATAGCCAGGAAGAAGCTGCAGTGAATAGACAAAATCAACTTCAAATCAACTCAGATGCCGCAGGCATTCAATCTGAAGAAGAAAACCGGTTTCCTACAATATATTTGCCCTGCAGTCATGAAAAGGCTCTGTCTGGTAATGAGCTTTTGCATACGCCTCAACAATCTGCGCGGTACATTATCTTATATAATAGCGCTCTTGCCGACTAGGGCATGTTGAATAGGTTTACGCGGAGCGGGGCTGACATTTATAAAGCAAATCAGACGCGTAGCGGTACTGTATTTTTAAACTTTTACCATTCCGTGGTAAATTAATGCTTTGGTTGGTTTTTTTTACCATCTTTAGCGCATGTCTTTGGGTGGTACGACTTTTGGGGGGAAATAGCCAAAAAGGAGTAAAGCACACCAAAAAAAAAAAAAGATAGCAAAAAAGGTAATTTAATGACTACAAAAAGTCACGGCAGCATTCCATTTCGTTCCATTTCGTTCCATTCCGATGCTACTTTGACTTTTTGTAGTCATTAATTGACCTTTTTTGCGATCTTTTGATTTATTTTCTTATTTTTTGGTGTGCTGGACCCCCTTTTGCTCATGATCTTTACTCTTTGACCAAACTATTTGTCTTAGCACCCATGCTGTCATTTTTTATTACTTTAGACTTTTTGCAGGGGCATCCCAAGTGGCTTGACCCGATTTCCCCCCCTCCCCCTTTTGTTTCACATTACTTTTTGGGCAGCCATATTTACTAAGGGGTGCCAAGTCAAAAGTCACCTTACGTCCCATTAAAGTGAATGGGTTGTACGGGGCTTGACTGCTTAGCACTACTTAGTAGCCATGGCCCTGGATCTCTCGTCTCCCCTTTCACAGTGGCAAAAATAGGTACAAACTAGCTAAGGCTGCGTCTATAGTAGAGGAGACAGCACAAGCGACGTGGCTCGTGCCGAAAACAAACACTAGGCCGCCAATGTATTTATGTATATTGCACACACGGGGCGCGTGCATGCACAAGCGCGACGCAGAGATCGGTGCATCACGCGACAAGAAACTTTGAATTTCCCACGCGACGGCCGGGTCACGTGAACGGTTCGCCCAATGAGGGCGATCCAGCTCCGTGACGTCACGCCCCCCCCCCCTCTGACACGCCCCCGTCACGCCTCCCTGTCGCCTCTGCCTGCAGGACAGGAAATCTCTCCTGCTGCTTTCACTTTAGCCGAGGCCTAAGTAGGTACAGTATGAATTTCTAATATTCTTAAGCTGCAAAAGTGTTTCCATCCGAACCATATTGTCCATGTACCCCACGCATGTGACATCTCCACTAATCAAATGCAATAATCATACAGTTTGGTCACTGAATTGATTTGAAGATACTTCTCTATTACTTGTCAAATCCAAATGGTCAGCAACAAGAAATCCATGGCAGTTCCTTGCTGGGTTTCTGTCACTGATGTTATTATGAGTCCAGTTCACACTGAAATATGAAATGCCATTGCAGAGGTCCTGTGCCCTGGCTGGTGGAAATCTTTCTGACAGGAGCTATTTAAATGCATCCTTTACCCAGAAGTGTGAAAGCATGCCGCGTTTTCTCTAAGTCATCAGCGTCATCGATACCGTCAATAGCCGCGTTGCCCCCCTGAGAGGTGTAAAAAAAATCCTCGGCGTGCGCTGTTGAGATAAAAAATAAAAATGTAATTAAAGCCGGAAAATGAATGATGACATATATATAATAATCCCTCGGCATAGCTCAGAAAGCAAACACCATTGCCCAGAACTCTACAAATGAAGATCACAGGGCAGCAAATACAACCGTCAACTTTTCATATCTGTACATCCTATCAAAACATGGGTACAAAAATGGTGCAAGGGGGCATTTCTGACATGTAAACCTGCAGCCCGAAACGTTGCAGGTTATAGCACTGTGTGTATATCGTAGAAGTATTATCCTACTTTCTCCCTGAAAATATATCTAAGGCAAATTAGACTTTTTTGGGGCGATCTAAAAAATATCGCAGCTCAATTAATAGTCAGTTGCAATTGCCTTGTTTGCATGCAAGATTTGAACATCACACAGAATTACATACCTGGAACCAAATGGCGTAAAAAAGAAAAGACGCAGTTTTCGCACGGTTGTGCCCTGAAATAACTACTTAATAAATATAGCGAGATACAAATCCGTACGAAATATGCTCTTATCTCAGTTTAATGAACAGCCACCACAGATCCCATAGAGTCTTTGTATGTAAGTACGGGTCTTTTTTATTTATTTTTACATAGAGCCAACAGTGTACCCAGCGCTAAACAAAATTACAATACAGAGAAAACAAACACTGGGGTTAAGGGCAGAAGTAAATGATAACTTTGTTTTTGATGGTTTAGGCTTCTTCTACAAAGCTTTACGCACTTACACCCGATACATATTCAGTGCATCGTGCCATTCGTGTTCTGTGAACATGCCCCGCCTGGCTGTACACCGCACCTCTCAGATGCACATATGGTTGCTTTTTAAGGGGGTAAACTAGTCATGAAATAAGCAGTAATTCAGGCATACTTCAGCAGAATAGACTTGATTAGCCCAGATGTACCGTTTGTTGACCCAAAGAAACAGAAGATAAGCAGATAAACAAGTTATTGAACATGTATAGTGGGTGGATTGTCATAACATTGAACTTGTGTAAAACAAACCTTAATTTAGATTACTAGTTATGATTAAACATTGTTTTTGTACCTCACTAAAATTAGCCCTCAGCTAAGGTGTGTTGCCTTCCAATGTTTTATTTTAATTGTATACACCATTTATTAAAATAATATACAGTGTATACCAGTGGTAGGCCACAGGATATACCTCAAGGGCCGCACATTACCCACATTACATATAGGAGTTTCTTCCCGCCCCCCTCCAGCCAGCTTGGTAATGCCGGCGTGCTGATGGAAACTGTCCCACTCCTCTCCTTACACGGGGTACTAGTGATTAGCACGTTCATTAGGCAGCTCAGGGAGTGGGAACAAGCTACGATCCACACCACCATCTCCACTCCCTCTGCACTGGGGAGAGAGGGCGAGTGGGGTACTGGGGTATCCAGCAGCTGGGGGCCACAGGTAAGGCATCCAAAGCCACATACTGTATGGCCCCCCGGCCACCTGTTGCCCACTGTTGGTGTATACCAGTGTTTCCCAACTACAGTGTTCAAGTACCCCTAACAGTCCAGGTTTGAAGAATATCCTCACATTAGCACAGGTCTCTCAATCATTTTGACAGAACCCCCTGTGCTCATATCTGTAAAACCTGGACTGTTAGGGGCCCTTGAGGACTGGAGTTGGGAAACACTGGTGTACTGTATGCTATGTATTCAAAACTTCACAGGCCTCCACGTTTACTATTCACTTACACTTGTGACCTGTTTGGTTTTGGAAGCTCTGTACTCATCGTTTCATCTCTGAAGAACTCCGATGTTGGTTCTAAAAGGTATCACGACCCACAACCAATCTACACTTCCCCAGGGTCAGTACAGATACTACTGTACAACTTTAAAATTGCAAGTATATGTAAACTAATTTTCCCATTAATGATGGCTGCCATTGCGGTGTTTTTGAACACAGCAATAAACCACCATGAGCTGCAGATATATCCGTATAAAACATCAGTAATAAAAGCGCGGTGATGGTGTAGATGGCAAATGGACCAACATAGTCCACATGACGATCCTCATCGGTGTGAGCAAATTATTTTTAACCACAGGGAGATGAGCAGAAGAGAAGATCTCTGTGCAGGGTTGCCACCACTCTGGGTTTGACCTGGAGACTACGGGTTGTGGCAACGCATCTCCGAGCAACTGGTTTACCTGGTAAATCTTTGGGTAGCGGCGGCGAGTGGCATCCTCCTGGCATCTCCCCTTGCAAATCAAGTCAAAACATGGCTTTGTAACTAAAATGGTGCCGTGTTGCCATAACAATGGGACGCTATGTGACAACGTGATGTCACGCCTTGGCGCCCCCTTGTCATGGCAAGTTTATGCCGCGTGGTGCCGCGATGTCACGAAGCATCCCGTTGCCATGGCAACGTGGCGCCATTGATGCCGAGCAGCCATGTTTTGACTTGATTTGCAGGGGGAGATGCTAGGAGCTTGAAGGTTAACCTTCGATAGAAGTTGGCAACCCTGTCTCTGTGACGGCTTAGGATTTATAAGAGGAGTGGTTACAGATAACTACTGTGTTGCCCCATATTAAAGAAAACTCATACACTGCATACAGTACGTGGGTTTCATTTAATTGATGGCTGATGGGCGAGATTGGCTCCTTTGTAAGGTTTCAATTCAGAGCCAAATGAGACCGATGTCTGCAGAGAAGGAAGCTGCCTGAAGCAGGAAGGAGAAAAAGGGGGTTTCCTACAGTTAATTACACTAAATATGAATGCTTTTTTACCGGAGATTCCTGTAGCTGTTGTCCTGACTTGAGGGAAGTTAGCAGGTGATATAAAATCATCCGGCGCCATATTTACGTAGCCAAAAGACAACTTGCAGCCCATTCCCTTGAACATATGGCCCTGTATGTATAGTATAACTATAGATGTACCATGAGTTTGGCCAGAGTTTGCCAGGGGAAAAGGATTGTGGGAAACCCTGTGTCACAGGGAAAGCTACATGCAGCCTAAAATCTGGAAGCTGTGGCTGCCCACGGCTGCTTCTTTCTCCCCAGAACCCAGGGAAATTGATCTGTTTTCCCAGCGCTCTGGGGAAGATCGTCTTTTGAAGGAGATATATTTACATTGTTTAGTTTGTTCTTTCTATTTTCAAAGCTTAAAGCCTTTTACAAACCCCTTGCATTGTGCAATGTTAATAAACGAACACTATTTACATGAGAAACTACCTGTAGTCTGCGGTGTGACTTCCAACCGTACGTTATAGAGACAAACAAGAGAACTGCGGGGCAATTTAATATCCTATTACAGTCCACCACCACCACAGAACATGAATTATCTTTATCGCTTGATTATATTTCCTTCCAATGTCCAAAAATGTTATACAATTTTGCCACAATAACAAATTCAATAAAAAAAAATCAATATTACAGCTGCCTCTCTATACAAAATATAGCCTTTATTTTTCAGCTTCAGTAAATCAGGATTATATGTATTTATATAGAATGTAGGTAACAAAGTAACGTAAAAAAATACAACGCTGGAAACATTTGTAACTTTGTTACAGAAGAAGGACTTTGTGACAGTTCTTCGGTTTATCTGTAACTACAGTGTTACCTTATGTCGAAAAAAGTATAAGCTACCTGCAGTTAGGTTGGAAAAAAAGGTCGGAAACCGGTAAAAGTAGAACTATAAATGTAAAATAAAACTATAAATGTTATTGCAGACAATGAAGACCATACTGTAATTACTAAGCAGTGGTAAGCTCTAAGCCAGCTAAGGGTTAATTCATTTAAATGAGCCATATGGTACATAGAAGGTTAGCCCTACTTCGTGCCATATAGAATAAGCCCATTCATAGAAGAACTGTTCTTGTATGAAATATTAACTTGGTTAGTATTATTATTGTATAGTTTCCTAGAATTTGTCATCACCGGTAATAATTGGCTACCTGTCTATCAACCGGCGTCCACCTGCAGTTACAGATTGTCTGAAACGATTGTGTTTTTTACCCACCACGTGAGTATAGGTCCTTATGACTACTCCATGTTTGAATAAAGTTTCCTAATTTTACAGTATTATGCTATGGAGCTGGTGCTCCTCTTCTTTTGTTTTTTGTAGGTATCTGTGATCAGGCAGGATCACAGAAAGAAGCCTGTCCTCCTCCATACAGACTGTTCTCTGAACTGGACTATTCATCTGTTTCATTCACGTGATTGGTTTGATTTGATTTTAAAGTATTATTGTTGGCTTTGGTATTGCACTTTCACATTTAGTTTATTTATAATACCTCAACACATCACACATTCACATTCACACTCATTAGCGCTACTCTATGTTTGTGTTATATACCGGAGCGGCTCGTTTCCTGCATTCTGGCTGGCGATTGAGTATTACTCATAAATGCTTGTATCCCCGTTATGTTTGTGAGTGTGCATTTTTATACATTCAACTACACATACATTTTTGTAAACTTTACTTCGCTATGAGTGCGTCTGTTTTTTGTTTGTTTTTTATATACACACATATATATATATATATATATATATATATATATATATATATATATATATATATATATATATATATATATATATATATATATATATTACAACAAGACAAACTGCCTGCAACAGACTAAGCAAATAATGAGTACTTAAATTAGTAATATAATAACCACTAACGGTGCTAGGGACTAGAAGTAATATAACAATGAAAAGAAAAAGAAAAGCGTCCCATCTCAGCACTCAAGTATACTCAGAACAAATATCAAAGAAAATTATGATTTATTTAACAGCACAAATAATCAAACATAAAATACAAAAAATATTAAAACAAACCCTGACATCCTCCTGTGATAGAAGCCTCGGAAGGAGAGGCCCGCCGATCGGGGCTTCCCCCTCTCCTCTCCGGGTCCGCCGGGTCCCCCGGAACCCCCTGCCGCCGTCCCCCACATCGTGGGACACCAGGGCTCCCTCGGGGAGCCCTGGACGCGCGTGCAGGGGGCGCAGGCACCCGATGACGCGGGATGCCACTAGCAAGCCGGGAAATCTCCCGGCTTGCGGAACTGGCCGCACTCTAATAAAGTGTGCTGCCAGTGTATGCTTGCTGTGTGGTTTTATATTTACTAGGGGTGAAGCCGGCCTTGTAGGTTCAAGGGGTTATTGTTAACCCCTTGTTCTACATATATTTTGTGCTTATAGGCTTTTTTCCCCTTGCTTTGGGTATTAGGGGTCCATTAGTATCTTCATAGGGGATTTCCCCTGTCTGATACATATTCTATCACAGGAGGATGTCCGGGTTTGTTTTAATATTTTTTGTATTTTGTATTTTATGTTTGATTATTTGTGATGTTAAATAAATCATAATTGTCTTTGATATTTGTTCTGAGTATACTTGAGTGCTGAGCTGGGACGCTTTTCTTTTCATTGTTATATATATATATATATATATTTATATATATATTTATATATATATATATATATTTATATATATATTTATATATATATATATATTTATTTATTTTTTATAAAGGAACCAAAGCAGACCATACACTTTTCAGTATTTGGCAGACAACACACTTTCTCAAAAGGACTTAATTTATATTGATCGCCATGTGCTGAAACAAAGTGAAACAGCAATGCAGAAGAAGCAGCAAGATAGATTTACATCCAAATGAGAGCTGTGCTCGTATACTGCCAAATTTCAATGACTTGCCATGCACAACATACAGTATATCTCAATTCCCAAACCTTCAATGTGAACAACTAAAATTGTATCATATTATATATCTTATATCTGTATGCACAGTTGTACGCTTCCCAGAGACCACCCGTAAATTACACAGCATTATGACAGATACTTAATGTATTCCGAGTTTTATTTACAACCCGTGGACTTAGCCAAGAACTGGAGAACATCAAATGCTGATCAGTAGAATGCTTTAGCCGCCAATGGTGCAGTCAAGGAATTCACTAAGAAGAAGGTCCTGTATACCAGTCATGTGCAGGGAACGTCACACACAGTCTAAAATATTGGACTGGGGGAGAAAAGTCAGTTGCCTGCAACACGTTTACAAAAGTGTTTTTGTAGTAAAACTGCAAAAATAATGTGTTCACATAAAGGAAGTTTTGGAAAAGTTTATCCAACGGAGGCCATGTCAGTAAATGATAAAGTTTCATCTCTACCACCCAAGCTAATAACCCAGCTACCGGTTCATCTTGGTGCTATGAACGACTGCAACTTTCAAAGAGGTTTTCATTACAGGGAGAAAGTGTTCCGAGATTGCAACTTTGTGCACTGAATTCGTATAACCCAATACATTTTAGTAGATTAAGGATGGTAAACAAACTTGATATTGCAACTGTAACTTGAAAAATAAACCTTGTTTTAGAGACATATACGTTTACAAATATGATCTCCAATGGGTCAGAGAAGTTCCCTCATGAATGCACTCACTGCAGGCATTAGGAATAGCATATATGAGTCAGGGAGATATAATTTCTCCTTTATATGGCTGTCATAACTGACCATGTGAAAGGCTGTACTCTAAAACATCCAAAGCAGGTCCAGTTGGGACCATGAAAACAATAACAATGTATTATATTAATTAATATACATAGGTGAAGTTTATATTTACAGTGAATAAGGTATAAAATCCCCAAGGTGGGGTGGGGACGATGAACCGCACTGGGATGTGTGCTATAAAATATATGTCAATGTATATCTGTAGTTAGTAGTATATAGGCATGCCTCCAGAGAGGTCTAACTAACTGTGTACCCTGATAGTGGAGTATTTGGCTATAATGTACATGGTGTATAAACATATCAATGTATAATGCAATTCCAGATATTATACATATATATATATATATATATATATATATATACATACTGTATATACATATATATATATATATATATATATATATATATATATATATATATATATATATATATAAATAATATGTAGTTATATCTGGATAAATGGCACATATCCTGTCTATCCTGGCCTGTATACAGTATGTGGTTTGCTATAATAATGATAGATAATCAAAGAGCTATAGCTTCATAGTAGCACATATAACATATTATCAATCCAGCTATAGGGTGCATCCCCTCATGAAATACCTAGCCAAGGCAGTATTAATAAGATATATAATATACATATGAGCAACAAGTCCATATGTGACACCTCAAAATAGTAGGTACATATCCTATCCTCATATGCACTACAGCTGCACTGATAGGCACCTTTGTGTAGTGTCTAAGGCAGGGGGGCGCAAACTTTTTTCCCTGCGCAGCCCTGCTGGCGGTCACCTCACACCCGCGCCCCCCCTCATCCCCACTTACCTCGGTTCCAGCGGCATGGTGTCACGTTGCTATGGCAACGTGACGTCACAAGACCAAATTACGCCGCGTTGCCATGGCGACGCATGTAGGAAGCCGCCGGAGCCAAGGTAAGTAAAGGTTTAGAGAGGCCCTGCAGCTCCCCCGGCACTTAATTTAAGAGCCTTCGTGAAGCGCGCGGGGCCTCTATAAACCCCGCACCCCCCTGCCAGCAGTCTCGCGCCCCCCTGGGGGTCGCGCCCCCCAGTTTGCGCACCGCTGGTCTAAGGTTTAGGAATGCCAACCGCAATATAGTAGTAGTGGGACAATTAAACGATAGTACTCATGTAGTGCGACATGTATTGGGAGCATGTACATATAGTAAACCAATGTCTAGGGTGTACACATGTGGAAAGAAAGCTCTCTGGAAAGATGGGATAGTCACGGAGGACCGCCAGAAGAAATTATAACATGACACAAGCCATATAGTAGTGGTTTCCAGGGAAGCGTCGCCACTCTAACTGACGTCACCTCATGACGTCCTACAAGCCGATGTACGTTTCGCGTGACATGGCACGCTTCATCAGGGGAGGAGGAGTCAGGTAAGCTAATCACAGTTGCTTTATGTATAGTCAGCAAAGGACGCGCTGAGCCAATCGCAGCGATGTACCAAAAAGTTCACCCAATCAGATCCGATCGGAGTCCGCAAATGAGGGATATCGGGCTAATGACTTTATCATGATCTCGTAAGAAACAGTACAACGTATATAGAGACAGTGGTAGGTAGAATAGTATCGAAAGACAAAAATACCCAATGCTACATCCAATGTGACAAAAAACATAGTTAAATACAGGCAGTCCTCGGTTATCCCACAGAATTCGTTCCGGAAAGTAGTGTTGCATAATGAAATCATTGCAAAGGGAGTCCCATATTAATCAGTGGCGGTGAGTGTCGGATAAGACATGCAAGCGTCGGAAAACGGCCCCATAGGATTGCATTGTAAAGTGTCGGATATGCCATCCGTCGTAAAGTAAAACGACGGTTAGTGAGGACTACCTGTACTTCAATGTTAGTATTCTCATGCATAGGGATCATTTAGTTATATCCGTAGAGCCACTGCAGAGGTAAATGAGAATTCTCACAGGTAGTGTTAGGACCTGCATATACTGGTCATGCCGTGAAGTGGCTGCAGGCTTATAACACTTTGGCCAAAGGGTTTAACTAAATGACCCTTACTAATGAGAATACCAACATTGAAGTATTTAACTATGTATTTTGTCAATATGGATGTAGAATTTAGTATTTTTGTCTTCTGTTGTATACATTTAGCCATGCTCCGTAGCACTCCTTTTGACACAAATATAAATATAATGGGGTGGGTTCTGGGGTTAGAGCTTGCTGGGATTGTGTGTTCATTAATTTTAATTTTCACTGGTATCAGTTGGTTGCAGGTTAGTGGTAGCAGGTTATTCCATGTACCTGCGCAGGACAGGTCCACTGGGGCTATTCTCCCTCCACTGCTGAAATAAATGAGAATGTTCACACATAGTGTTAGGACCTGCATACTGGTCATGCCGTGACGTGGCTGCAGGCTTATAATGCTTTGGCCAAAGGGTTTAACTAAATTACCCTTATTCTCATGAATACTAACATTGAAGTATTTAACTACGTATTTTGTCACATTGGATGTAGCATTGGGTATTTTTTATGTTGTTGTATATATTTGGCCATTATCAGTAGCACTCCTTTTGACACAAATATATATTGTGATACAATCACTGTCTCTGGGTGCTGGAATAGTGCAATAAGGGTGCTTTCCAGTGTACGGACATTTAACCTCCACCTGGAAAGCTTGCTGCAGCTGCAACTAATTAAGCAGGATGGACTACTAAAGAAACAGGAGTTTTAAAAGTCAGGAAGTTGCCTGCACACAGAGAGAGACTGCTTTTCCCCAGAGAAGGGGGGGGGGGGGGAGAGTTCTCCCCAGCTAACAAGAGGCTGGCACAGTCCCCTAGGCTTCTGGATGGTGGTCTGCTGGGACTGAATAGGTTTTAATCCCAGGAAGAATGAAGGACGCAAGACTGTGCTGAAGCAGGGATGTCCTGTCCAGGATATTGGAAATACAGAGGGATTCTCTGAACTCTCGTAAGGCCGAGCCCCCCCCCCCAACAGAAACAGATAAGAGCGAAACATTATATTGCTGTGCCTAGAGACTGTGTATATAATTTATATAGAATAGTACATGTTTTGGGGTGGTAATCAGTTTAGCTAGCCACCCAGTTAGAAAGGGCTGGAACTGTTGTGCAGTTAGACTCCTATAAAGGAGTAGGAGTTTCTTTTATGATTTGTTTTTGCCTTAAAGGGACATTGGGCCTGTTATTGTATTATTTACCCCCTGTAAATAAACCCTGTGTAGAGAAGTACAAAGTTTCCTGCCTTCATCTGGGACTAAAGATACTGCAACATGATACAGACATCACAATATATACATGATGTGGTGGGTTCTGGGGTTAGAGCTTGCTGGGATTGTGTTTCATTAACCTTGGGACTATGTATCAAAATATTTAGACAATGAGTCACCAACCAATAACAAGACACAGAAATGCTTGATCACATCTCAGGGAGCGTATAGATGAATCTGTAAATGGTGCCAGTTGCAGTCACTGGTACTCACTTTGAGTGCTGTTGACATGAACAGGCTATTATATCAATCTTCACAATATTGTTTTAACAGCTTCTACTCCTCTGTACCCTAATCTTTCCTCAAAAATGTCTTTGTGTTATTTCAATACATCTCTAGTGTAAATAAAATAACTTTCAATGAACCAATGAATGAGGGTTTCTCCTGCTTTGTATATTATGAATATGTTGTATTATACTTCCTACCTGCCGTGTGCACTGTTCCACTTTCCATATTTGAATGAACATAGAAAGAAATAATTGATAAAATATCTAGGATCTAACTCTATATACCCCATTAGTGGCCGCATATAGAATGAACCCCCTAGACTCCTTTTTCATGAAGCACTGATGCAGGCAATCAAAACAGTGACCCTGAACTCAGAAATGGATCGTGCAAAAATGACCGTACTTAAAGTATAATAATCTATATCAACATGTCAAACACAGTAATAATATTTAATTGGCCGTGATATGTTTTCCTGGAAAGGTCTGTTGCACATTTCATTGTCTACAACATGTTTTTTTCCCCGGGAGTGAAAGAGATTATAGAATGTACACTTTCTTGTAACATTTATTGATGGGACAGGCCTGGATATTCTGATTTCATTATATTAAAGCACGCAGCGATGGAACTTAATTATTCATAATGGCATTATAATAGATTTGAGTGGTTTTGTTGTTGCTATAAACAACAGCTAATTTATCTCTGTAGAAAAGCTGAACTGTAAATGATTACTCACTTAGTGATAGCTCTATGAACTCCGGCAAACGTGAAGAGGCACAGAGTTGGTAGAATATATGATAGTTTCGTTCCTCCTCTGCCTGTAAAGTAAAATGAAATGTACATGTTAGTAACGCATGTCAAAACCACGCTAAAAAGTGTGCTAAACCCATGGTACTACATTACAAACATACCCAATCCCTGCAAACTCTAGCCCCCACACCCACAACATCATATCATATATATTTGGGTCAAAAGGAGTGCTATTGGGTGTGACCAAATGTACACAACCAAAGACAAAAATTCCCAATGATACATCCAATATACCCAAAAATGTATAGTTAAATACTTAACTGTTTGTCTTCCCATGAGTAAGGGTCATTTAGTTAAACTCTTTGGCCAAAGCGTTATAAGCCTGCAGCCCCACCAGGGCATGGTCCCTTTGCAAGTCCTAATACTACTGTATCTGTGAAACTTCTCATTTACCTCTGTAATGGAGGGGGAAATGTCTTAATGGACCAGTCTTCAACAGGCACATGAAAAAACCTGCTACTTAAAAAGTGGGGAAGAGTGAGCTTCAACCCATGGAGCAGGGGTCACTAACCTCCAAACAACTGTTACCAGTTGAAGCTCACATTGCTGTTAGAGTAGTTTGAGCCCAGTTGGGACTCCTATGTAAAAACAAAGGCGACCGCAACTAAACGATACACTGTTTGTGGCAATAATAGTAGCAGAGTTCTAGGATCAAAGAAGAATGCAGCCATATAAGTGTAAAGTAAGTATATTCATGGTCAGGATTTGGCACCCTAGGGAGTGAATAGATATATCGAACTCCCCAAAAGGAACACCACAGTAGGGCCAGCAGAGTTGAAAATGCCCCCAAGGTAGCTGTATATTAGTAATAGGCAGCCATAGTAGTGTTATATAGTATAATCACTGCCCAGCATAGTGGTGTGAGATAATACCAGACTAGTATACCAGAATATAAATAAACTACAGTAAGCAGGGAGTATACTGCTGGACTGAGTAACTGATTATTCATTACCCAATCGGCACCATCATGCTTGTACTGTATCAAAATTAAGGCTGAAGCGGGGGTTCTACCTAGTTTTCTCTTGGGTCTCATCATAGGCAGGAAAAGAGAGTGCTGTCTTAATCAAGAGCTGCAATAAAGCCCACAATGCATTGAGGAACAGTTTGTTCTGGGGTACTAATAATAAGCATGGCAGCACTGGACAATTAAAGATGTCAACCTCTAAACGCCAACATTGGTGAGATTTGGTACAGTAGCTCTGGCCAAAAAAAGGATTCCATGAGACTCCATTGAAGTCTAGGAGACTATTGATGCTAAGAATCCAGGAGACTGGCTGAGAATCAGTGAACACATTTGGATATTAAAGAATCAAAGTAAAGGTATATTTAAATCAGCATTGTACTTGTCACTTTAACATGGTGACAAAGATGAGATATTAGGGGGTCTGGCATAACAACATAACAGCATTTAGGATGAAGCCATTTTGTGTGAATATTTCAATCCGCCATCTTGTCTTGTCTCTGTGTCTAATTTCTGTGTTTCATTTCTGTATAAACAAATGTGTGAAGCAGAGAATGGAATTTTTTCGCTCCTAGCTAAATTTATTGACTCTTCCTCATCCAATCAGCTTCAAATTAAAAGCGTAAACAGGCTAAAAGTTATGAGAACCCACGAGATAAGCTTAGATTCTTGCAGTAGAACCAATTCTCACAACATATTGCTAGGTGACAGAATAGGCACATCCCATTTAACCCCAGAATGGTTTTTAGCTGACAGGTAGTTATACAATATTGTTATGTATTACAAAATGACATCGACTTTAATATTGTTATGTATTACAAAATGAGGTAATGTTTAGTGACGTGCAAGCCCCCCCCATAAAGGTGTGGAGCTTTAGGATTTAGGGTATAAATATATGGCATACCATGTTTATTGTTTAGAGAGCTTTTGTTTTGAAGCTGTCTCCGTTGTGCACTTGACTTGAATAAATTCACGTGTTATTCTGTTTTCAAAATAACCTCAGACTGTGTTTCTTATTTACGTTTTTCTCAGATGGCGCATTCCGAAATAGGGACTCAATATCATCGGAATCGAGCACCCGGATGAATCACTCCTCCATCACTCAAACCTGAGCGCTCATATGAATCAAGGTAAGGCTACCTGCATTTTTTAGACAAACAGCCTGATTAAATTGTTTTGAGTGGTGCGTGGAGCTGATTTTTGAACGGTGTCTTATCTGATGTGACGAGTAAGAATCCCTAGCAGTTTCACGTGAATTTATTATTCTCTGTTCCTGTATTCATTTTTAAGTGTAAGAGTTGTTAAGAGTTGTTAGGGGCTACGGTAAGAGTCCCGTTAAAAGTTTTGGTGTTTTGGTGATGAAGGTGAGTGTTTGTGTGCGTAAAGGGATTGTTTTCAGACCGTCCTGGGTTGTGATAAATATTTTTGTTGTCTGAGCAGGACGGGTCCCTGATTGTACATTTGCTCTGTTTTGTCATTTACATACCAAGTGAGTTATTCATGGAGATCTGGTTAGAAAGTCTTATCTGTATCCATGTTATAAAAATATAAGGTTTATCAGGACTGGGTTGGACCCGCTGAAGTGATTCAAGTTTTTCTTTGGTATAGTTATGGTGAGAAAATGTGATTGGGGAACAGTCTTGTGACAGGTCCTTATTTGCATATTTACGTTTTTCTCAATGGAAAGATCTGTTTTATTCTGTGATATATGCTACACGCATGCATAAAACATCATCTCTGCTTAGTTTTCTTGTAAAAAAAACATGTAAACTAGATTGATTGTTATTACCACTGGAAACACATGCCAGTTTGCTTACTCATTCACAGCACCAATCCTCCACTGTCCTGAGTGCCAGTGGGACGATATTATATGGCCAGGAGAATCGCCCAGGAAGGATTGAAGACTTCCGATATTATTACTTGGCATAAAGGATGGGCAAGGACAAACGGATTACAGCTGGATTTCTGTTTCAATTTACATTAAAGTCCTGTGTTGGAGCACACGCTGGGGAAACTGCCACGGACACTCTCAAGAACTGGGAAAGATCGCAGCTAACTACAGTAAATACTGTGTATGCAGAAGACAGCACTCATGTGGGCTCGCATTAAAAATCAACAACACAAGTAATTTATTGTGCCAGATCAACATTTCGGTCCAAACCATCTTGGGAAAGGTCCACGGTTTGGCCCGAAACATCGAACTGGTACAATAAATGACTTTTTTTTAAATGCAAGCCCACGTGAGTGCGGTCTTCATTGTACACAGTATCCACTCAATTTAAATTAAACATGCAGCACTACTTTAAGTGCCCTGTCATATATTGCAGCATAAACTGGAGTGTACACTTCCGAAATGCATTTAATGTACGTACGCTTTAAAATAATTAATTAATGCCCTACCTCGAAAGCCAGTATATCAACATTTGGACATATGTGGAACTGCACCTTTGGAAAGGCATATTAAAGGGGGTCATGACATTTTTCTTCTTTCATAACTGACTCAGGGGCAGCCCCCAAATCCTCGTATAGCTTCATACAACCACTCCCAAATGGTTAGCTATACCCCTCTTTGCCCCGTGAGGTACGAACCTGGAACACGACTCTTGATTTTTCGAGCAGGTACGTTCTCATGTTGGCTCCGATGATGTGATAGCGTTTGTCAAAACCAATCTGGATGTACTTCCCAAAGCGGCTGCTGTTATCATTCCGGGTGGTTTTCGCGTTCCCAATGGCCTGTGTGAAGCAGAGCGAATGAATGTAAGCCGTTTTATCCGGAAAAAAGATACATTGTACTGATACGGGGATACAGTGTGAACTCAATAAAGGCCAGAAACGCAGCAGAAAGTAATTTAAATAAATATATTAGACATGTAAATCTTGGACCAAGATGTCCATGTACAATAGATTATTTAAATTAATTTCTGTTCCTTTCTTGCTTTATTTCATGTAACATACACTCGTATGCTGGAGCATGTGTATTAGGCATAGAATGCATTACTACCTAACCCTATATACAGTGTAAACTATCAGTTATATGATAACATAACAATAGCCTTCAGCAATTAAGGGTATCTGTGACTCTTCCTGATGACCATGCAACCACTCCCCAAATCCCATGCTGACACTAATTTGGCAAACTCTTATTTAGCTGCTTGATGCAATTTCCTAGGACCAAAACCGCTGCAAATTTGTGAGAATTACACGCATTTTGTTATTGGTCTTTGTTAGGAAATTAATTGATACAAAGTGCACAGCGCTGTCTACTTTGGCTTTGAATAGGTATTAACATTATACAGCACTAGTCCACCACATGGCAGCGACAGGATAATGCACACATTTATAAACAATCACCAGACACACTGATGAAGACGTTAGATGGTTTTCCCCCAGAAAAAACACGTCAATCCTGAAAATGGCGATTGCCTGTGTGATTTTAGGGAGGGTCAGAAGAATAAGAAGGACACTGGAGCGTAATTCCATTCAGCACTGACGAAGTTTAAAAGGATAGGAAGTGAATCACGTGACTGATTAGCCGTGACTCACACTTAAGTTGCAGCACTAAAGGCGCTATGCCAACCCTGCCACAGGCCCAAGCATGGTATGTCATGGCCTTTTGCTCCTTTTTTTAATTGGTGTTTTGCGATCCGAACTCCACACGATCGCTCAGGTGAGCTCAGGAGAGAGGTCACACGATCGCTATTGCGGGAGGGGCAGTGGCAGTGAAAGGGTTAAGACGATACACTCTGGACTCTCACTGTCTGTTGAGGAATCAATGTAATATGCAGCCTTTCCATCTTAGGCCTGGGACATGGTAGGATCAGCCTTGCTGACCCGTGCTGAGGCGCGCTCACGCTTAGCACTGAGCCCCTGCAGCCGCAATGAGAACGGCTTTAGCAGAGGCTCGCGCACGCTTCCGCACGCTTGCGGAAGCGTGTGTCTTACCTAAATTTTAGATTTGGCGCCGGAGCGCAGGGCCGGTCACGTGAGCGGTTCACCCAATCAGGGCGAACCAGCTCCGTGACGTCACTGGCCCACCCCCAGACACGCCTACGGACGGCGCGCGCTCTAAGGACAGGGAAAGCACCGCATTCCCTGAGCCTCAGCGTGCCTCCGCACGGGCAAAGTGTCTATGCCCGAAGCCTTAGGCTGCGGCAACGCTGGAGCTGACAGCGCTCATGCTTGGAGAGCGGTGACGTCACCAGCTCTCCAAGCATGAGCGACGGGTGTCCGCGCTATTTCGCAAGCGCACGCGTTGGGGAGGCGTTGCAGGCAAGCTGAGCGCGGTTCAACGTCAGTTTTTTTATTTATGTAAGCGCCAAGCGTGGGTGAGCGTGTGTGCCCGCGCACGAGCGCGCACGCTCCGCGTGACGCTCCGCGTGACGCTCCGCGTGAGCGGGGTCGTCTACATTTGAATTGCTAGATGTAACGCGACGCAAATTGTTAGTCAGAAACCTTTACGACACTTCAATTTCACCAGACTTGTTTGTCGCAAGTATGTCATGAACAAATGAAGCACAAAGAAGCAGATTTTGGTGCATGTCATAGTCTGTGAGTCCCAACCCCACCCCACCCCACCCCACCTACTATCGCCACTCTGTAAATCCCAAACTTGTAGCCATAACTTGAATACATTGGTGCAAGGAAAGGCAGCTTTGCTTTGACTCAGTACATCACACCGTGATACTGTAAACATTTGATTTATAATAGTTAATGTTACTGTCATTTTATAGATGTTCATCTATTTAAACCCTAATTCCAAATGATCCTTTAATTGCCCATTAAGTGTCCTCACAGTTCATGGGATAACCCTCAATATAAGAGCTAGTACAATATGTACTACTCATGCCTGAATCAGTGAGTAAAGGCACAGACTCTGACAACAATGACATTGAGTTTGAAGCAGGGGAACCTGGCTCAAACCTCGGTGCCAGCACCTTCTGAGCATTGGCAAGTCACTTTAACTCCTCCGGGACCAAAAACATAGATTGTAAGGACCTGTGCCGGCAAACAATTATAAGTACAGCGCTATACTGTACAAGAAAAACAATTATTATTATGTCAACTTGCAGCCAATATTGGAAGGGAGCTCTGTGTGGTGTGTTTGTTCACTGGACTGTGTTGTGGTCTCTAACCTTTCAGGGCTCCCTTGTGACTGGTCTGCATAATGAATTTCAGACTTTCTTGTGGAAGTCCCGGGAGTTTGGGAGGAATTGGGGGCTGGGTGTTGTGGTTTGAGCATAGAATTGTGCCGAGGGGATACAAGTCAGATGTACATTTTTAGACATTCAGTCTTAGGCCTCGGCCAGGGTGGCGCTGAGCGGGCGGGCCCGCTCACGCTGGCCGCTATGAAACACATTGAGGCAATGTGTGTGGCCAGCGCGAGCGAGCGCCTGCTCGGCGCTTAGCTGATGCTGAGCGAGTACATTTGAATTTGTCGTCCGCAAGCGCGATTCGTGAGCGGTTCGCCCAATGAGGGCGAACCAGCTTCGTGACGTCATGGTCACGCCCCCCGTATCGCCCCCCTGCGTGCACCTAGCCGGCCACACATCTCCCGGCCGAGCAGGGAGCGTGACGTCACCGCGCATGTGCGCCAGCGCGCTCACTCCCTGCCTGGCCGCAGCCTTTGTCTGGCAGCTGAGCAAATGCCTAAGGCAATATTATGTAGCTGGAGTTAAAAAACATGCTTTCCACTGTCACGTTTCAAATATACAGTGGTGTCAATTATAGTAATCCTAATAGGAAGCTTCACCCAAGATCACAGGCATTATATCCTAGGCTTAAAAGATTTTCTGTTTGAATACATTTATTGATATCAGTAACTCATGGCATCATTTTAATATTACCCAAACATGTGTCTGACTGGCTTTTTTTTTTTGTATTAACCCCTTGAGGGTCAGAGGAGCCAGCAATGCATTGCATACCAGCCAAATGCTTCAAGGTACAACATTTACCCAATAAAATCAGAATGAAAATGTTGCTAATAAAGTATATCCCACAGAGTACATTGGGGGGGGGGAGCGCGGGGCATTGAGCTTTATATGATAAGGTTTGCTATCCCAAAGTCTGGGAACAGTACCTCAGTACACATGTCCTTGTGAAACATACTGGGACATATTTACCGAGTGCTACTCCATATGACACCTTCCATGCTGGAAAACACCCGGCAGCTCAATTATAATAAAAGGAGCATATTTCCTAAGTGGCGTTACCACCTTCCGGTGCCAGAAGCCTGATTATAGGGCCATTTTTTACCGAGCTGTGCCGGAAGGGGACTTATGAAGTAGCACAGCTTAGTAAACATGGCACATAATCATATGCACCTGAAGTTCCCGGAGATAAGTGCTGGGATGGATAACAATCCCACACAGGGAGCTGGGAAAAACTTAACACCACCTCTGACTTTGTGAGAATGATGTGACAAGTATGAGGGCTCGTCCAGGGTGGCGCTGAGCGGGCGCGCACGCTCACGGTAGACACGTTGCGACAATGCACGTGTCCTGCGTGAGCGGGCGGGCGCGCCTGCTCGGCGCTCAACCGCTTGTCGAGCGAGCCAATGAGGGCGAACCAGCTCCGTGACGTAGAGGCCGTGCCCTCAGACACGTGCGCGCACCTAGCCGGCCAGGAAAAGCACGGCCGAGCAGGACGCAGCGCTGGAGCGCCAGCGCGCCTCTACCCACCCGGGACGAGGCCTAAGGCTGTGATTATACCAAGAGCGTCAGTGCAGCAGCGCCCTCCTGTGGCTTCATAAGTAGCGACGCTGCAGCACTACATGTGCACATGCACAAGAGATTTAGGCTTTGGTCCTGCTGCGTCCGGCGGCGCGCGCCCACGTGCGCGCTACTCACCATTTGATGGTGTCCTCCCGAGCAGGTCCCAGTCCCTCCCCCCTGCACGGCTCACTACACGCTGTGACGCGTCAGCCGCCAGGGGATGCAAGAGAATTGTAATCCCAAGCGGCGACGCGTCACGTGGTGTGTCTGTGAGCCAATGAGGAGAGGAGGAGGGGAGGCTTAGGGGAGCGGGGAGGCTTCGGGGAGCAGGGAGGAGAGGGGGGGGAAGCAGCTGCAGCACCAAGGGAGCCCCCCTGCTCCCTCCCACAGACTCTCTCCTCATACGCTGTCAGCAGATGCACAGGGGGGGGGGGGGGGAAGGGAACCCCTGGCACAGACAGTGTGATGGCCCCGCCCCCCGATGTCATTGCCGCGCCCACCGCCCCATTTTGGCCACGCCCCCTGCTCCAGCTCCCGCTCCCTACAGACCGCAGATAGCAGTCAAGTGCCTCTCCACGCGCCGCCTGTCTGCAGTGCGGGCGCGTGGTCTGAGGCAGCGGGGCCTTAGGCCAGGTCCCCGCAGGCTACTGCGGCGCTGCTGTTGGGGACGCTGCAGGGACAATAGCCGCTGCACAATGGGACTGGGCCCGCTGCGAGGGGGGGGCGCTGCGCTCTGCCGACAGTGACTCCTGCTCGCAAGAGAATTGTGATCAGGAGTCGCGACGGAGCGCTAAGCCACGCCCCCCGGCGGTTCAGCCAATGAGGGCAAACCTGCCGGGTGATGTCACGTCCGCGCCCCAGTCACGCCCCCCGTCTTTCCCCCTGCAGAGCAGGGGAATCGGCTGCACGCGCCGCCAGCCTCGCTGACGCACATGCAGCGCAGGTACTGTGGCCGCAGCCTTAGCCAGCGACTGCAGGGGAGACATGCTCAGGTGTCACTTCCTTTACCACAACGCCAGCCTTTCCAACACCAATCCAATGAATTCTTCCATTGAAGATTTGTCCATAATAGTGATTCAGTGAATAATTATCTATGTTCTTCAATGTGTATGGCGTGTTACTTCAAGGTGTATATGGCGTTTCAATGAAGGAAAACTGTATTTTGTATGAAATCCTGAGGTAAATTTTTTCTAGGATTTTCATTGGTTAGATTTTGGAGGAACATGATTGGTGCACTGAACTTCACTTTGATTGGATGGCTGCGTCATGTGACGTGACTGTCGCTGCTTGAAAACACATTTGCTCATCTCCTCAACTGTCTCCTGCTTTGCAGCAGCGAGCGGGGAGACAGCTGCATTTGGTATAAGCAGTTTTCATTTCTGTATAACACTTGTTTTTGCGCCGCTTGGTGTCTCTATAGGAGATTTCTGGTATAATCACGGCCTAAGGAAAATAGTGATGACCCCACACATCAAGGCGCTGATTCTTCTCATCCCAACATATGTACAGGAGGGCCCCAGGTATACGGCAGGATCCGTTCCAGAGGCCTGCCTTATAGTGAAAATCGCCGGAAAGCGGATCCGGCGATTTTCAGTACTGCGCATGCGCAAACCGGCATTTTTGCCGTCCTGCGCATGTGCGACCTATGCGCTGCGCGCGCAACCTGCGGTCTGCGCATGCACGCCGGGTGCCCCCCCCCCCCGTTCTGCGCATGCGCGATTTCAGATTCAACATGGCGGCCCCCTTCTCGGTGCCGCCGTATCAGCGAATTGCCGAAAAGCGGAGCGCCGAGAAGCTGGGCCCTGCTGTACTTAATAACTATTCTCTAAACCAGGGGGGGCTCAACTTCAGTCCTCAAGTCAACCCACCCCCCCAACAGGTCAGGTTTTCAGGATACCCCAGCTTCAGCAGAGGTGGCTCAATCAGAGGCTCATTCGAAGGCCACCTATGCTGAAGCAGAGACTGATTGAGCTGCTGGTACTGGATCAGGGGTATCCTAAAAACCTGACCAGTTGGGGGGCTTGAGGACTGGAGTTGAGCCCCCTGTTCTAACCCCTACTATTTCTAAACATAACCATTCCCGAAATAGCATGTTACTGAAAGGAAGGCGACCGCGTGACACATTAGGCTGCGTCCATACAGCTTGCGTCCGAGCTGAGGCGTGTGCCTGCATGACGTCATCCACATGAAGCGGGTGCGTTTTTTGGCCAAACTAGACGGGACGTGTCAAGGGGTGTTGCGGAGCTGTTTCGCCCTCACTGGCGAACCGCTCACGTGATCTGCCCGTCGCGCCAAGAAATCAGTTTAAACTGATTTCTCCCGCAACACGCGCCTCCTCCTGCTGTCGCGCGCCCGTACGGTCTATGGGCGCAATCAATGCCTTAAGGCATTTGATCGCGCCGCACACGGACGCCTCTGCGCGGTCTGCGGCAGCATGGACTCCGCCTTAGCTTAATATATTTACAGAGTGACACATTAGCTTAATATATTTACAGTGAGAAACGTGTGTGTTAATTCTGCAGCACAATTGGGCTTCACATACATTGTGCTAATGTGCACCAACAAACTGAACATCTACCGTTTGTTGAAAGCTGCATTATGTCTAAGGATGAGGCTTGGGGAGCTCACGTGAGGCTTGTGGGTGTATAACCGGTGACGACAGACTTGTAGAATTCTGATCACTGTTACAGGAGTAGATTTACATTCCTCACATTTCTGACCTTTTCACTCCGCTCCTAGATTTGCCTGTTCTCAGTACAGACCAGGCATGCCCGTCCGTAGGCGGTAAGCAAGTAAGGCCCCACATAGGTGCGGCAGGTCTTTAAAAAAAAATATATATATATACATGTTGGATTGAAGCAGGGGGTGTCTGGAGCTGGATCCCCATTCATTTCAGCTCTGGAGACCCCCTGCTTCCCGAGACACTTACCTCCTTAGGGGGTGCCGGTATCTCAACTCACAGGTCACATGGTCCAATAGGAAGCCTCCTATGACGTCACGGCTTCCTATTGGCCCATGTGATGGGACAGCTAAACCTGAGCTGAGATAGTGGCACCCCATAAGGAGGTAAGTGTCTCAGGAAGCAGGGGGTCCCCAGTGCTTTCATTAACGGGGATTCAGCTCCGGAGACCCCCAGCTTCCTACCTACGGGCCTGAGTCCTGTATATTTTAGTCCTCTTGCTTTCTTACATTTAAAAGCATATTTCTTACTGTACCATGTTTCAGTAGCTTCAGCACTAACACTCTAGTCTACACCTCACCATCACATGCCTTTTAGAAATAAGGTGTGGCCTATTAGAAGTGACACAATATGGTTAAAGTCAAGTTTTTTTAGACCATATTTAAAGAGGTGCTAGATGCCTCACATCTGTGCAATAACGTCGCCTCCTGACATGATCATGTTCTGTTGCATTCAAGCACAACGCCATTCCCTATTCTGACGTGCTTAGACCCTTTTACTGGTTCCACGTCATGTACAGAACTAGCTAACTGGTTCTCCAACTGAGGCCCAAATGTATCAATTCAAACCAAAAAAAAGGTAAATCCTCCTACCCTTCCCCTCCTCCCCCCCAAATAAAACGTTGCAGCTCTCTGCATGGAGGACTTAATAAACAATTAATGTAAAATACTGCTGAAGTGGTTAATCCCTCGTACTGTATGCAGTCGTCTTTTGTTACTTTGAATGCTTAGTACAGTCGCAGGACGGCACGACCATGATGGACTTGCACAGGTACCAGAAGGACACCCCGAGTGAATGTGTTTAGACATCTTATGAGTGTGTCTAGGTAATCTTCTCTGTACCACAAATGTATCTAGACAAAAGTGGTGCTATTGTGAGTTAACAACTGCACCATATGATTCAAAGAAAACAATCCCACTGAAACAATAGGGGTTTTCCGTATAATACACACAGAGCTGAGCTTCTGCGTTGATGCATAGTCCCCTACGTGTACAATTATATGAACTGAACTATTTACTGTATAGTAATTCGACCAAACTGAGAAGGGAAAGTTAATCCGTGTAAATGTCATTGTTTTACCTCCATTATGGGACTAGATGCCAGGACCTTCTCTTCGACATTAGTTTCGCTGGCCGAGCCTCCCACTGTGGCAAAGTAGCGCATGGCATATTTGGCAGAGACTGTTTTTCCTGCTCCGGACTCTCCGCTTACAATGATGGACTGGTTCTTCTCATCCCTGTAAGACAAGCATCCAGCTCACTTAATGACATCTTCGTATCACATTATTTATACTATAAGGACCCTATTTAATACAATAAACGCAGTGCAAGGCATAGTAAACGAATATTGAACTGACAGTGGTGAATTGTTAACTGTGTGCCACCATGATTCTCTTCATATTGTATAAGGGGGGGGGGAGGGCGCTAACGCAAAAGATGCTCAACCCAAACTTAGGTTTGTCTGGGTTTTTCTTTTGAAACTGCTGATCCAAGTGTTTTACATAGTTGCATAATTCAGGGGCGCTCAAACTTTTTTTGCTGCGCCCCCTCTGCCTCTTCACCTCCGGTGGTGTGCCGCCCCCCCCCTCACCTCGCGACCCGCAACGTCATTTGACGCGTGTGACGTCATATGCCCACGCTGCTTCATTTGACGCCGCGTTGCCATGGACACGAGTCCTGACGCCGGCAGAGACAAGGTAAGTTTAGAGTTGCAGGGGCCTCACGCGATCCCCAGGCATTTAATAAAATCAAAATACTAATAACTACACGTCATTTTTAATTTCCCCAAAATAACTCAATATAATTGCCTAGGGAACGGGTGCTGTACTATAACAGCAACATGTGAGGGAACTGCTACTTTAACCCTTTGGGCTCCCCAGGACATACCACGTCCTGGGCTCTGCCACGCTCAATGCCCCATGACCAGTGGCGGATTTCCCATTAGGCCAGGGCGGCAAAATTTGGGGACGGCAAAAATGTCCGCCCCCATATGCAACGCTCTCGGGCCTATCTGGCCTGATAGGAAGGCACTTAGCTGTGGCGGCCGCCTCCTTACCTTCCGCCCTCATCATCCTCCTGAACCGCAGCGGACGTCACCAATATGACATCACATGGCGTCTCGTTGACATGGCAAAGTGGCGTCGCAGCATCAAATGACGCAATGTTGGCCCGTTACCATGGCACGCACCGCCGTGCGACGTCACGTTGGTGACATCCTCTGAGTCATTTGATGCTGCGGTTCAGAAGGAAGAGGGGGCGGCAGCAACAGCTACCTAGGGTCGCTGCCCATGACATAGTACAGAAGCCACGTCCAAAACTTCTGCTCGCTTTGCTAATGCCGATCGCATTAGGGGGGTGGCTCCTCCCCTTCTCTTCCACCATCAGTGACAGAAGCGATCACGTGACCACTTCCCCAAGTGGTCATGTGATCAGGGGGCTGTGGTACTCTGGTCCCAGGGGGCCCACTGTCACTCAAAGGGTTAATCCACACTGCTTGAAGGGGCATTGTTGTTTTGTATGTTATCCGATGGAGGTGAAGCGTGCTACTTACAGGTCTGGGGACAACCCCCTTCTACTGTTAACAACATACACTTCATCATGAGAAAAAACAAGTCCAGGACCAGCCTGGCTCTGCCCACCAACAGGAAGCCCTGTCCTCATAACCAGCAACTTAAAAAGTGAATGCGTCACATATAAAGTATTGTAAATCATTTGTAAAATCTTAAACGTTTTCTTTGTTTTAACATTAAAGTGGGCACCCGAAACAAATGTATTCTTGTTCTCGCCGAGAAAAAAAGAGGAAGGATTGGAAAATAGAAGTACGCTTCAGATTACAATGCAGACAAACGTCTATACAGGATAAGGTTTCAAAAAGGATTTCAAACTCATTCTTTTGCCCGATTTGTATATCTAATGTGAGTCACTCGATTAGATCTTAATCGGCACCACAACTTCCCCTTCAACACCTTTGCTCTCATGGAGACCAGCAGCTCTTCGCAATGAGTTGCTGAGCCCTGTGGCAGCACAGGGGTTAACCCCGAGAGCCACTTCCACTGAGCGGCTCACACATAGTCTGTGATTATAACCCAAGGGAGCAGGTTTCCATAAAGATTCTTCATAAGACCAATGAGGGACAAGGCTGGTGCATCTGGGTGCAGTTTGTGATAAGAACCCTACGGGGCTATAACAACCGCACATCCCACAAGCATCTGGAGACTCTGGGTTCCCATCACCCAGAGGTGTTTCCGAGGGAATCAGTCAAGAGTGAATGGCTGGAATATACCACCTTAAATGTGCAACAGTTATGTGCCTTATTAGCCACTGGATGTCATCGCTGCTCTGCGCTACGACAAGAAAAGAGCACGGTCGGAACGCATAAGGGGTCTATGGATTTAGGCAATATTGGAGCGTGTGTCATGGTGTTAAGGACTAGCCTTACCCTGTGCGCACAGCTTGCTACCTGGGAAGTGTCAGTAGGAGGAATTAGGGAGGAGTTACATAATACAAGTATGTGTCCAATTCTGCATGGAAGTATGTCATTTGTTTTCTCCCATTATTAATTGTGGATTAACAATGTGGCATAAACTTTGCCGACTGGTAACAACCTGCACTATGTGGAAGGAACGGTTTCTTATATTTGGCACAACAGCAAATCACACTTGTAGTTGAATTGATATATACACCTGATGAACTTTACACTAAATGGCCTTGCGATTTAGGGCTTGATAACAAGATGCCCAGGGAGCTCATTTCAGAAGTCATAAACCGCGCCTGTAGGTTTTTTTTTATGATTCTACTAACACGTGTAGAAAATTATGTTTCTAATGTGAACAATTGTGATATTTTTAGCATAACCAGCATTAATAATGAAGGAGTAACCGAGATGTCTAATTTGGAAAATTACTATAAAACACAGCTAAAAGTTAGAGCTGAATAAGAACACTTAGCCATGCCCTATGAGGGGGTGTCTATCCCCACGCAGGCGTGATGGGAGAGCTATAACTGCATGCGGTCACAGAGATACAGCTAGACATGCACAATGGCCTGGTTTATTTCACGAACGCGAGGGCGAAACTATTGGAAAAACTGTGTGATGGTGAAAAGTATCCGAGATCTGAGAATCTTTCAGGAAACCTTCCTTTCTTGTTTTCAGATTTCAGCAGAGATGAATGTTTGATGTGGTATCGCATTATGCCAAGAGTACAAGTATTGACAAAACTTGCAGCTGGAACTGCCAAGATACCCGAAAGTCACCAGAAAATGTGCAAATTTAGAAGTCATTTATTCCAAGTAAAATATAGACTTCTGCTGATTTTTGGTTACCCTAGACCAGGAGTTGCCAACTCCAGTCCTCAAGAGCTAACAACAGGTCACATTTTCAGGATAGTCCTGCTTCAGCACAGGCCACTGAGTGAGCCACCTGTGTTGAAGCAGGGATATCCCGAAAAGCTGACCTCTTGGTAGCTCTCGAGGACTGGAGTTGCCCACCGCTGCCCTAGACTGGTTTAAAAACTGTGAATTGTTCAATTTACCAGTTTGTAAGTGAAAACTCCAGTCTAATTAATAAGAAGACAACAGGGTCTTCAAACCCCCATCAATATTTGCAGCACTATAGAAACAGCTTGGTGAAGTAGCTTGCTCACTCAGATTCATATCTGGGCTGCCGGAGATTTGTGTTGTTACAGTCCAATAGTCAAGGCACATTTTAATTTCATGTCACCATGGTACCCATTTCCCAACTCAATGGCTCCATGTCATTGTCTCAAAGCAGGTTCAGACATGTGGATTGTGACCTGCTAAACCATCCCGATTGAAAGTAGGGCAACACATGTCATCAGTCTATTAGCAGTGGTTAGAAGATCAAAGGCTCAAAAGCATAATGGATGCCTGCTAATTCCGCTTGACTTGTGCAGTAATGAAGTCTGCTTGGAGACCAAACCCCGATTTAATACACATTGAAATATGTCAGGATAATCTGTATAACCATAAGGCCAGTCCCCTCTGCAGTACAATAGGACTGTCCACCAACTTACCCATTCAACAAGAAGTGACACAACTGCCTAAAGAATGCATTATGACCTATTTCCGGGAAGTGTTTGTAGCCTTGCTCAAGTGAATTGAAAAAGAACGAGACTGACAAAACAAGTATTCAAATTAGATAGCGTTTTATTTTCCTGTGTGTATTTGTGTTGAACCAACTGGAAATCTAATTGTAGTATTGCTCCATTGAATCTGTCTTGCAGAGTATATTGCATGTATTATTTGCAGAATATTAACTTCCAAGTTGTGTATATGATGGGCATGCCTGGGCTCTCTCTCGCTATTTGTCAGAGAGGAGTTACTTAGCCGGAGATAAGCGAGTATTCGTCAGGATTTATAAGCACTATTATGTCCCAATGAAAGTGAACATACTGCAATAACAATCGAATAGTCATTTAACTGCACACTTCCAACTTCTAGATCGGAGTCCAAGGAATCAGTCTGGAATATTTAGATAACTAGAGTTGTCGACCCCGCAGACTAACCGTAATGCCAATCATACAGTCCTGTTCCAACATGCAAGGATCCTTCACATGGTCATTACTGGGCATGTAAAGACCACACGTTGCACCGAGACAGAGTTGAAGCACTTGGTGTTAGAATTATTCTGTGGAGAAGGAGCTGCGATAACTAAAAGTGCATAAACTAACTTAATATCACTATTCACTGCATTGTTTTCACTTGTGTAACAGGGGAAAAAATGTTCTCTCAACATAATTCATTGCTATATCAGCAAAAATACAATGTTCCTAGCGGAGGTTTCAGAGGTGCACAGTATCACTGAATAATCTTAATTGAGCTACTGATCTGTTTAAAGTCAGCTGCGTAGATCTGAAAACATCAATTACCTTAGTACAGTAAAACTGCATACATCTACAGATGGGGTTAAAATGTAAAACTCTGGGGGGATGTATGCGTGTCTCAGTTTCCTGGCTGCAAGGCTGGTGCAAAATAACTTCATTCATGATAAACAGCCCCCACCCACAGAACATACCACAGAGCCTCATAGCTGCCTCGCTCAGATACAATTGTGTTAGCATTGAAAGTCACAATGGCAAATGCATTGACACTATGTAGGTTTTCTTGGGCCAATATTAAATGAATATATTGGTGTTTTTCTACATGGGCTTTTCTGCCCACTACTAAGTGATCACCCCGAAGGGTTACCTATGTGTTAACTTCAAACAACTGCGGGGGTTACGTACTGTATAAAGCAGCGCAATAAGTAACTCTGGCGTAAAACAGACGCACAGAAGAATAGCAAGTTAGTGTGTCTCCATGCGCCAATGTATAAAACCTATGTGTAGTGCGGTGCGGGTGTCGACATAGAACAGAATGACGCCGGGGGTGGAGTTAGAGGCAAAGATTGGATCTTGGCGGCTGCGTGCGTATGGAAATGATCTGCTCCCCTAAATGTGACAACATTGTCTCAAGTATCTCTTGGCATAAAAGAAAAATGCAAGAAGAAGCAAACAATTCTTAATGCCTTTGTATGTATAAACACGATGCACGCTATACAAATACTAAGAAAACATGTGTCCAATGTAAGAACAAGAATACTGACATACCAACATACTGTACTGTATGCTACTAATGATTTGTGGTGATATATTTATTTTTATGATGTAATTCACAAAATAATCCAATTTTGGGAATATTATGTATACAACAGTGCTTCTCTTTACTACCCGCAAAATCATAATGTTTTGCTAATTGCATCTTTTATAGGGAGTTTAACTCAATGCATTGAGATTATGTAGTTTATGCATCTCTTGAATGTACCCATATTCCCCACAAACACACAACAAGTTTCCCACTCGCTTCAAATAAGTGCAGAAATAAAAGCCTCATTACAGAGAGAATGCCATTCTTTTCAAGATGATCATTTAAGTGCATTAGAGTGGAATAATTATAACCATGTGCATTCATGTCACTGGAGTTTTTAATTGAAGCTGGTTTATCCCAGTCGCTTCCTTTGTAACAAATAGAAGCATATGGGCATCAACACGGTATTTAGAAAACACACACACACACACACACACCTTGGTTTAAGGTCAGATATACAGTATGGGTCCCATCAAAAAGCATGCTCAGTAAACCCATTCACGTCAATGTACTTACTGTATCGTAAAGTCTACAGCTGGAGAGACTTTGTGGTGACGTTCCTAGAACTTCAATGTCATACTGAGCCATGCACTCATTTAATCCCTTATAGCAGTTCCAAGTTCTAGTAGCCATATTGGTCCTGGAGAAGCGTAGAATTGTGTCAACACACTTAGGCTGCGTTTATAGTAGGTGCGCGCGCCTGTCGCGCGAGTGATCCCTGCACTGTGATCCGAGGCGATGGGGAAGCGTGGCTCTGATGTCACAAGGCTGGTTCGCCCTCATTGGCTGAACTGCTCACGTGGCGCGAAAAACAACGAAATAATTGGTCCTTTCTAAAATCTGCCACACGGTCGCTCTTCATCAGTCGCACGCACTATGACCACCCTGATGGAGGCGCTGTGTGTTGTTCGCGCCGCGCGTGCCGTCGCGCTCACCATAATCGTGGCCTTAAAGCATGTTCTACAATCTACAGTATATCCAACTGAAGCAGCCGATCAGGGGTATTTTTCCCCCAATAAGTATAGGTGCAAATAGATGAGCAGTCGACTTCAGCACTGGCAGTAAGTACATCATGAATTTCGTGGCAGATGGAGTTGCAGGTATTTTTTTTCCAACAAAATTGCCCGTTTTACTTTAATGGGGCATTTTGGCTGAAAACTGCCCGATTGGCTGCTTCGATGTATACAGAATAAGCCCCTTTAAAGAAGAGACCTGCTAGGTTTTGAAAGCTTTGTACACTAGAAGTTAACTTATGTAGAACCCTAATGTCGGTCCCCAAAAAGGCATCACCGCCTACAACACCATATTGGGACCATCACTCTTTGTTTTAAAATTTCCCGAGATCGAGATCTGTGAAAAAATTGTCTCTCAGAGATGAGTAAAAGTGGTTGCCGGGGATTGGCAGAAACCCCCAAACAAAAAGAAAGATATCAATGATCCATTACACTCATTCAGGACCACACCCCTCCGGAGCCCAACATGGAGGGCGGGGCCTTACCACCAGAAGACGGGCCCAAGTTCCGTAATCACAGACTAGGTGGGCTCCCTCTGCCGCTGCTGTGTAAGGACCCACTCAACAGGTAGGGCCCCGGCGAGAGGGGGAAGGGACAATGGGGGCCCTTATATTTTTTTTAACTTGCTCCAGGGCCCACCGCTGACTACTGTAGTTCCATCCCTGCCCCTCACAATCCATTTAGTACTAAGGGGACCTACACGTAAAGCCCACTTCTATAAACCATAGTAGGTGTTCATAGAATAACACAATTCAGAATGCCAGGGATTTGGTGTGCCCCAATCCTCATGCTGGGTCCTATTAAATACGCTGAGAAGCTTAGCAATGTATACCTTCCTACAGTGTAAATAAACAATGTATATGTAATCATCGATAACAGTGTATTGCCTCACTTCTTGCTATATTGAATAGGGGGGTTATTCCTCGTACTACCCGTTGAGACATTTGTATTTGGGGTGGAACTTATCTTTCAAACGTCATCGCTTCTCTCAACATTCCCTATATTTTAGTTCCATACAGATGAAATCTGGGATACTGACGTATACATTTTGTTGTTGATGTCCACATTTACCAAATCTTTTCTCTGTGTGCAGTGAGTCTATTTCTGTGATCCAACCTCTAGATATATCTGTTCCTAATGTTGTGGTTGGAAAAGAAATGCCATTTCTCCCCACTGTGAATATTAGTCCTGAAGCTTAATAATGACACCCGATGCTTTTCTTACACAAGAAAACGAGTTTGAACTTCAAACTTATTTCACAAAACCTTAACTTAATCCAATACACTATAAACTGCAGCAACAATAGCGAATGTAACACTATCCTCTCTACTATACAGAGCTCCGTCTCAGTTTGGGAAATGTAATTAGCCAACAATACAAAGCAAGGTTGTATCTTCTTACTTCAATGGACAATATTAACTAGTGTTATAGCCAACATACAATTTACCTCCCTCAAAAAAAAAGAAAGAGCATTACAGAAGAAGATAAACTAGAAACACGACAGCAGAACTATTATTCCAACAACCCACAGGGCTTCTCTTTGTCGTTTTTTAAAATTAATCTACTTATTCTTTTTAACCCAGCAGTTTTGTTTTAATTGGACGTGACTACTTTAGTTTAAAATGAAGATTTCCAAACAGGTTCAGCATGGTTCATTACACCTACGTTTAAGACGAGAACGCATTAAAATTCCCATGAAATATGGTGCCTATAAACAGATAGCTCAGGTCTTCCCTTCTATTATTACCTCCCAGGAGATGTCGGTAATTATCAGATAAGACAGCTGTTCAGAATGTGAAGTGTTTAGCAATAAGGCTCTAAAGAGGTCAGATGGCAGGTGATATGTGCACCTTTATCAACCATGTTCCATGCAAGTCCCCAATGCCCTCCCATCTCAGCCCCAAAAACTAGAAGGTTCTAAGTCCCCAATGTCCACGCTGCGACGGCGATGGTGTGCGCGGCGCACAGAAGCTACGGCCCTCTATGAGGCCGGCCCCAGTAGATGCCTGAGCGCTCCCCGGCACGATGCGCGACCACATTAATGCAAAGACAAGAATTTTGTCTTTGCTAGTGGCGATGGAGCGCTGGCCACGCCACGGCGGAGGTCCAGCCGCGTGACGTCATGGCCACGCCTCGTCGCGATCTTGTCTTTCCTCCTGCAGCTCAAGCAGAGACCGCAGCTTTCACCCATGCAATGCGGCCAGGCGCGCGCACGCGCAGGAGCGGACACTGGGGCCGTCGCCTTATGCATAACCATTTGCATATTTGGGCCCACATTCACAAACCTCCATTAAATCAGGGCTCATAGGGTCGTTACGTAAAACAGGAATGGACGCTATGTTCCGAGTTAATATGGCACTCAAATCTAAGTACTTGCAAAAACAACGTCCGACCTACTTCTCACTCGCAATACTACAAAAGTGTTATGTAGAGGGAGTCTTATAAGGCTCTGTGTATTGTATCCTTTGCCAGTTTCTTGAACTGTTCTTATGTTCTTTTTTATGTTGTAGCATTATTTTCCAATAATGTGACTTTATGCCAGTATTGGCGTTACCGCAATCCAGACGCCATAATAAAGCTTTTTCTTAAGTAGAGCGAAAGAGAGAGAGAGACCCCTATTACAGTGTATATTATATGAGTAACACCAAGTTTAGGTATGACCTAACTAATGTAGGGTAAGTCCCCACAGTAACGGACTTTAATGGATATGTGCATATCGGCTCTTGTCCTCTTTCTTGGAGCAGCATAGTACCCCTTAGAAGGCTAATAATTGATTAATTGACAAATGTTCAGGTGGCCAAAAAGGACAAAAATACAGATGTAGCAGCTACACTTAGGTGGGTTTCTCCTTCATCTAAAGATGAATACATTTGATGTACGATGAAAACATAACCAGATATTTGCCGTCACTGAAAAAAGATGGCACTAAGAAATGATGACTGTGCACAATCCACATTATGATTCAAGGGAGAGAACCCGGGTACTGTGACAGGAGTTGGATCCCAGGCTTTGCTTTGCTTAATTAACTTTGTTGCGGTGCCTTCCATCTTTGTCTGCGGAATTAATTGGCAGACTTGATGTGAGCACGTACATATTCTAGGACAGTGACCATTAATACAGAAGTTCCACTCCCCCCCCCCAAGGTCCCCACCTTTATTTATATACAGTAGATGGGAAGCAGGTGGTCTCCAGAGCTCAGTCACGTTCATTTCAGCTCAGGGGACCCTCTGCTTCCTGAGAAACATATCAGGAAGACTAGCGTTGGTATGTCCTGGCTATTTAAACATGCACGGCATGTGGGCCAATTGGAAGCAGCAGCAGATGACATGGGAGAATTAGCCACCATTTTGGATTCCTTTGAGTGGATGGAACTGGCGCTACATTTCCACGTATGTAGCTAAGAAACTCAGGGGTTATCCAGAGTTTAAATTATCATGGTTCAGGTCCTGCGATCCCCTGCTTCCCACCTAAATAAAAAAAGAGGGGGGTGGAGTAAAAATTTAAATAAAAGAGTAGGTGGAATTGCTGGTGGAATCTACCCACCAAATTAACATGCTTTGAAGACATCCTCTTCTTAAAGCAGCAATACGGGTTAACTTAAATATATATATATTTTTTTTAATAAAAAATTCGTACAGGTTTGAAGCAGGGGGTCTCCGGAGCTGAACTGTGTTAATTTCAGCTCTGGGGACTCCCTACTTCCAGTGTTACCGTAGTGGTGCTGGTGTCCCTGCAGGGAGAGAAACGGTGTGTCTAATCTAATGGTGACTTAAATGTCCCGCGGGCCAATAGGAAGCCGTGATGTCATCCTGTGTGGCTTCCTAATGGCCCGCGTGACCAGGACCTTTAAACTCCGCATAGATACCAGCACTCGCTTCGGAGGCAAGAATCTCTGGAAGCACAGAGTCCCCGGAGCTGAAATTAACTGGGTTCAGTTCCAGGGACGCCCTACTTCAATCCTGTAAATATATATACAGGTAAACCCGTTATAACGCGGTCCTCGGGGTCCACCCCGAGACCACCGCGTTAGTAACGGGGTCGCGCTAATGTAAAAAAAATGGCCGCCGCATCAGCGCATATTCACCCCGCGGTCCCGGCTTCCCCCTGTCACCGCGGGACAGGAGATGGGAGGGGGGATGCCCCTCCGGTCCCGGCTTCTGCTTCCCCTGTCACCGCGGGACAGGAGATGGGAGGGGGGATACCCCTCCACTCCCTGCTTCTGCTTCCCCTGTCACCACGTGACAGGAGATGGGATGGGGATGCCCCTCCGGTCCCGGCTTCAGCTCCCCCTGTCACCGCGTGACAGGAGATGGGAGGGGGGATGATCCTCCGGTCCCGGCTTCTGCTTCCCCTGTCACCGCGTGACAGGAGATGGGAGGGGGGATGCCCCTCCGGCTTCGGCTTCCCCCTGTCACTGCGGGACAGGAGATGGGAGGGGGGATGCCCCTCCGGTCCCGGCTTCAGCTCCCCCTGTCACCGCGGGACAGGAGATGGGATGGGGATGCCCCTCCGGTCCCGGCTTCAGCTCCCCCTGTCACCGCGTGACAGGAGATGGGAGGGGGGATGCTCCTCCGGTCCCGGCTTCTGCTTCCCCTGTCACCGCGTGACAGGAGATGGGAGGGGGGATACCCCTGAGGTTTCGGCTTCCCCCTGTCACCGCGGGACAGGAGATGGGAGGGGGGATGCCCCTCTGGTCCGGCTTCCCCCCGCCGCAGTACAGGGCCCCCTGGCCCCGCCGTAGCGCAGGGTCGTCCTGCCACCCCCCCCATACCCCCCCGCGCTGCACCGGGCCCCCGCAGCATCGGGGGCCCCCGCAGTCATCATCCCCCTCCACCGCAGCACCACCCCCACCGGCACACAGCGCCCCCCCTTCCCCTGCAGCCACATGCCTCACCAATCATCCCCAAGGTAAGGCTGATTTATGTATATGTGTATTGGGAGGGGTGTGTGTGTGTGTGTGTGTGTCAGTGTGAGTGCAGTGTGCAGTGTGAGCAGTGTGTGTGCAGTGTGCAGTGTGTGTCAGTGTGAGTGCAGTGTGCAGTGTGTGTCAGTGTGAGCAGTGTGTGAGCAATGAGCCAGTGTGTGCAGTGTGAGCAATGAGCAGTGTGTGTGCAGTGTGCAGTGTGTGTGCAGTGTGAGCAATGAGCAGTGTGTCAGTGTGTGCAGTGTGAGCAATGAGCAGTGTGTGTGCAGTGTGCAGTGTGTGTGCAGTGTGCAGTGTGCAGTGTGAGCAATGAACAGTGTGTCAGTGTGTGCAGTGTGAGCAATGAGCAATGTGTGTGCAGTGAGAGTGTGTGCAGTGTTTTTTTTTTTTTTTTAAACGGGAGCCACGGGAAAACCACGTTATAACCAAATCGCGGTATAACGAGGCGCGTTATAACGGGGTTTACCTATATATATATATATATATATATATATATATATATGTATATATATATATATATATATATATATATATATATATTTTTAAGTTAACCCGTATTGCTGCTTTAACTCATTAACATTTACACAATAATACTGTACATCTGTACAATTCCATGAAACTTGAACATCCAGGAGATGTTTTTTTTAAATCAGGTAAAGGTACCACATCACCGTGGCTGGGGTGTGTGTCTACCTGCAAAACGGCATTTGTAGGGTGACTGAAGACAGAAGTTAAACACACCCCTCACGTGTGACTATTACAGTGTTATACTCATAATAAACATCCTGCTCATGATATTGGTAATTGAAGTGTATATAGAAATCAGCCTCACCCCGTATGACACTCCTGGAGTTAGTTTTGTCCCGTTCCAACCACAGACCAGTGGACCGTGTCCCTTAGATCACCCCTGTTAATATAGTAGTTATGGTCATAGTTTGCCGTGCTGAATTGTACAACCGGCTAGGAAGCAGTATGAAAATAGAACCAACTCCCTCATTACTGCTCTTTACCTTCAACATGATAAAGTTAGAAAGAGTTTTTCAAATAATTTCAAATATAAAAATATATATATGTGAAGTTCTTTCCTTACATGGTAATTGGCAATCTAACTCCTCGACTGGGACAATTTCAAATGACAGATCACAGAGAGATTTGGTTACAGTACAGGTGGGATGGTACCAGGTGGTACTCAGTTACACGACTTTCTTGTGTACAAACACTATTACACATGTAGCCCTGTATCCCCCACCCAATCTCACATAGGGTGTCCTAGGGTGTCTAAAGCTCAGGCTACATGTCTCTGTGTGGTGCGTACCTGCTGGCAACAGGGGGCCCTGAGTCTCCCGCGATGACATGGGGTAGAAAAGGACAGGCTTCTGGGGTTGTGCCTCCATCTTCTCTACTGGTGCAGCGCCTCCATCTCCTGCAGCCCCCAGCAGTATGGGGTGAAGTACCCACAGAAGAAATACCTTCCCCTCCTCCTTCACTCTCAGGCAGGAGTTTCCATAAAAGTGCAAGCTCTTTATTGTCCTTCCTTAGGCTGCGTCCCCTCTAGCGCTGAGCTCGCTGAGCGGGCGGCGCTTGGAGCGGTTACATGCATTTATATATATATATATATATATATAAACAAAAACAAAACAGAGAGCGCACGCCCCATAGTGTGATCCTGTACAGTTTAATGGGGAGGGGTGGTGAGGGGGATTAAAAACACTTACAAAGTATAAGTGATATATAAGCAATTTGTGACAATATTATCACCACCGATGCAGGCCGTCTCGTGATGTATTGGAATCCAACTGGAACCCTTGTGCTGTGCATCCGACAGTGTCTGTTCTTTTCCGCGATCAAATGAAGTCCTCCACGCAATGTGTCATCAGAGTAGGCCTCAATTCTGATCCTGCATGCTCCGGCCGTAAAGCGCGCAGACAACGTGATGACGTAATGTCGTAATTTTACGTCCCTGACGCGTTTCGTCACAATACTGCAACTTTATCAAAGGGATTTGTACACGAACAGTAGTGGCTGGATATATATACTGGAGTGTCTGCGATCCAATTGGTACATCAATTTGTGATATTTATGCCCCTACAAACGAGCCTAGATGTATTTAATTAGAAATATTGTTTGAATTTCTATTGATAATCAAATATGGATCGCAGAACGCCCCAGAAATACATTTGTATTAATAGTATAAATGTGTTTGTGTTTCTGTCGGGCCTAACTTCTGAGTTTATGCCGACAGGTCCCCCTTCACCACTGGGACAGTTGGCATCGGCAGCTTCCCCTGTGAGATTTTCTCTACCAGAACTACCATTGAACCCTATAGAAAGTCAGTGATGGTAATCTGAGTTATAATGGGATACGTTGTAATATTCCCTAGCAGCACTGCCACTTTATCCTATTAAAACTCTGGAGTATATTCTAGTAGCTGTGAGAAATAGTTATTCGTGCGGAAAGAGCCCGTTTAATTCAGGTGTGCAGGTCCCGTGTTCTGTAAGTACCTCTCTCACTTCTCTGACGTGCCCGCCAGGTTGTTTCGAAGCCGTTTCATTCTGGCTCAACAAATTCCAGAGGTATGGAGAAAATGTCTCAAGCGCACAATTTTTGCAAACTCGTAGAAATTCTCGCAGATCCGTTAACTCAAAAAAGAAAAAAACGCTTTTGCCCATAGATTTCAGGTATGCTGAGCATTTATTTACTTAGATAATATGACTAATTATTCTATTTTTATTTCTGCCCTCCGACCCTACTGCCTAGCTGTTACGCCGATGCTCGCCACAAACTGGGGCCGGACCGCGGGGCTGAGGTGGGGTTATATAATCACAGACCTTAGTCCGCGCAGACTGATCCGGAGTGCGCAGTTCATAGTCGTACATCGCAGGGTCAGGATTGGAGAAGGCAGCATCGTCGTTAATGAAGCAGGAGTTCGGCAACAGGAAGTCAGGCGTTCCCCGCTTCAGCTTAGGAGCGTAGGGCGGGAGTGGCTTCTGCGCGAGGTGCGGCCTCGGCCCATGACGCCGATCCGTTGTTTTTAATCACATTGAAAAAATTCTAGCAACAGGACTGGCAGAATAGAGAATCTGCCAAGCAGCAGCGTAGCTGGCAAGGAGGGGATCCTGTTCTATTATGTGAATATCTAGTGTTGAGGAAAGTACATGGAGTGTATCTTGAGACTGAGCCAACATGAGGAGGGTGCCCTGTTGTACTAGGGGAATGTCCAGTGATGAGGCCAGGAGGTAGAGTGCCTCTTGGGCGTCGGCCAGTTCCATAGGGTACACGTTATCCCAGGTTAAAGGGGAATCAGGGGAGCGAACACAAGCGGCCAGAGACTGTTTTAAGTTCTGGATGCAGTAAGCCTTAATAAAGAGATCACAACGGCATTGTCTTTGCAAAGGGGTTAAACCTTCATACGTACACAGTTCATCAATCAGGGGTATTACTTCACACAGATACTGGCCTTCAGAGTGGGACTGGTACGCACGCCGGGACATAACTTCAGTTGGAAAATTGCCATCCCCCGCCACGGCGCGGTCCGGTTTTAATGGGCCGAGCATACTGTTACGCCGATGCTCGCCACAAACTGGGGCCGGACCGCGGGGCTGAGGTGGGGTTATATAATCACAGACCTTAGTCCGCGCAGACTGATCCGGAGTGCGCAGTTCATAGTCGTACATCGCAGGGTCAGGATTGGAGAAGGCAGCATCGTCGTTAATGAAGCAGGAGTTCGGCAACAGGAAGTCAGGCGTTCCCCGCTTCAGCTTAGGAGCGTAGGGCGGGAGTGGCTTCTGCGCGAGGTGCGGCCTCGGCCCATGACGCCGATCCGTTGTTTTTAATCACATTGAAAAAATTCTATGTACACACATTGTCTATTGTATATATATGTTTGCATGTCTTCTACCAGACTGGCAGAGGTTAATATACTACACATGGGAGTCGCTACTCATTGTGATGATTACAATCTGCTGAGTCTGTGTTTGGAGTAGACCAATCAGATTTTGTTTGTACCTATATATATGTGCTTGGTGCAAGTAACAAGTATCTTTGATAAAGTCCCTTGTACGGGATGAAACGCGTCAGAGCTTGTATCTTGATGTCCAGCTTTTTGCAATAAAGAACTTTTAATCTACCAAGCTTGTGATCGGTGCTTCAGGACGTAGTGACCATTCTTTTTCTTCTACAACCTTGTTTGAAAGGTGAGAAAACAGATTTTATCCAAAAAAAAAGGCAGGCGGTTAAGCGGTGCATCAACCTTAGGGAAAAAAGTCTTGGGGTTAAAGCTGGGTACCTCCAACACAGAGAAAGAAGACAGAGAACTAGAGCTTGGCTTCGGAGTGGAGGTCCCAGGTACCCAGGTCTCACATGATACTGTGGGAGAAGCAATGCAAATTGTTACTGTTTTAAACATAGGGTTTTTAACATCGGTAGCTCCAGGCACCTTCTTGAGAGGTAACCCTAGTTTTGGGACAGGACAGTCAATAGCAAGTACCCAAAGTATTGTGGAAGACACAGAGAAATATAAGTCCATTTTAAAGACGGGATCTTCTGAAAAAAGGGAAAGTTCCAAATGCGATACCCCTGAGTTCGTGGTAGTAGACATACAGTCAGTAGTGGATACCCCGAATACTGTGGGCGAATCAGCGTGAAACAGTATTATTACAGGAATGGGCATCCCAGACTTAAAGTCATTTTTAATCATCCCGGAGGCTGTGGCATGATCCGTGAGAGAAACTGGGGTAGACTCTCCAACAGACACAAGGGACCTCTTGCTTGTAATGAAATCAGAGGACATTGCGCTTGTTTCAGAATTGGGTCCCTGAGAATCCCTAGTGAGGGCATCAGACTCCATGGGAAACTTAGTGACAGGGGTTTTGGAACCAATTAAAGGAATTGCAGGTATCACAGATTTAATAGGAGAAATACCTTGCAAAACAGAAATTTAAGTAAAGGTGATAGGCATCACAGATAGGACAGACAGAAGTAAGCTAGGCAAGGTTGCTTCTATAACAGAAGATTTGGCAGCGGCAAAGCTTAACTCAGCGGCTGCTGGAGAACTTTTAACTACAGTGAGAACGGACTGCAGATTTACAAAGTCAGGGATAAAGGGAGTCTCAAACTTGAAAGCCTGATCCTTCAAAAAGAAGGGCCCTAACTTTAATTGTACTAAGGGAGCAACAGCAGATACGCTGATCTCAGAAGGGGTCACTTGGAAAGGAGCATAATATGTACTGTTCGCTTTAAACCCTAGGATTTGAGAAAAGGAGAACACAGACAGTGCAAGTGGGGCAACCACGACTGTGCTGGTCTCTGAAGTGGGTATTTGGGAAAGAGTGTCTGGGACATCAGAAACGACAACAGATTCCACGAAAAGGGGTCTATGCTCAGAAGCAGGGGTCTCAGATCTCTGAGTGACAGACGGGGTGAGCGAAATACCTAGGAGTAGGGATTCTGCGAACAGGTTTAGAGAAACAAACGGCTCCAGAATACTTTTAACTGGAGCCAGTATTATTGCCCAAAGTTCAGGGGGCATAGCCCCGAGAATTTTAGCCGAGTCAGGGGACATAAGGGGTTCATCCTCTGAGGCTAAGGAGGTGTCCCTGACTGACGAACTAAAGGGATTTACCAAGGAAGGTTCATAGGGCTGACCTGCAGGGGTTAACATAGGAAAAACCTCAAGGGTTAAATTACTCTGTACCTGAGAATCAGAGAAATAGAAGCTAGTCTCCGAGAGTGGGGTCACAGGGGGTTCTGCCTCTTGCCCTAGGGACCTATCATTAGACTGCGGAATACTAGGGTTAGCAGTAGGGACCTCACAGAGCAGACTAGCAGGGGTTAACACAGAAAAAATCTCGGAAACAGAGCTTAGAATTTTTGGGTTAGGAAAAGAGGACAAACAGGATTCATTCTCTGGTGCTAGGGAAGACACACTGACCTGGGGAATGCAGGGATTTACAGTGGGGGATTCATAGGCCTGACTAGCAGGGGTTAAGACCGAAATAACCTCAGGGACAGAATTTAGGGAGGTTAACTCAGGATTAGGGAGCGTGGCAGCTTCTTCCTTAGCGGGCAGCGACAGAGAGATGGTTTGACCATTCTTAGGAGAGAGAGGTACCCCCACAGGTTTAGCAACAGGACTGGCAGAATAGAGAATCTGCCAAGCAGCAGCGTAGCTGGCAAGGAGGGGATCCTGTTCTATTATGTGAATATCTAGTGTTGAGGAAAGTACATGGAGTGTATCTTGAGACTGAGCCAACATGAGGAGGGTGCCCTGTTGTACTAGATGAATGTCCAGTGATGAGGCCAGGGCATAGAGTGCCTCTTGGGCGTCGGCCAGTTCCATAGGGTACACGTTATCCCAGGTTAAAGGGGAATCAGGGGAGCGAACACAAGCGGCCAGAGACTGTTTTAAGTTCTGGATGCAGTAAGCCTTAATAAAGAGATCACAATGGCATTGTCTTTGCAAAGGGGTTAAACCTTCATACGTACACAGTTCATCAATCAGGGGTATTACTTCACACAGATACTGGCCTTCAGAGTGGGACTGGTACGCACGCCGGGACATAACTTCAGTTGGAAAATTGCCATCCCCGCCACGGCGCGGTCCGGTTTTAATGGGCCGAGCATACTGTTATGCCGATGCTCGCCACAAACCGGGACCGGACCGCGGGGCTGATGTGGGGTTATATAACACCGACCTTAGTCCGCGCAGACTGATCCGGAGTGCGCAGTTCATAGTCGTACATCGCAGGGTCAGGATTGGAGAAGGCAGCATCGTCGTTAATGAAGCAGGAGTTCGGCAACAGGAAGTCAGGAGTTCCCCGCTTCAGCTTAGGAGCGTAGGCGCGGGAGTGGCTTCTGCGCGAGGTGCGGCCTCGGCCCATGACGCCGATCTCAGCAGGAGGAGACAGCAGGCTGGCCGAAGTTCACCGCAGGACAGCGTCGGGGAGATCCAACGCTTCAGCACAGAAGTCCAAGGCAGGCCACTGCAAGAGGATCGCAGCAGGCCGCAGGAAAGGAAGAGTAGCCACTGCTAGTAGGGAATGCAGCAGTACCCAGTGCTGGCAACAGCGCTTCAGCACAGGAGATCCAGGACAGGCCACTGCAGGAGGATAGCAGCAGGCCGCAGGAAAGGAAGGGTAGCCACTGCTAGTAGGGAATGCAGCAGTACCCAGTGCTGGCAACAGCGCTTCAGCACAGGAGGTCCAGGACAGGCCACTGCAGGAGGATAACAGCAGGCCGCAGGACAGGAAGGGTAGCCACTGCTAGGAGGGAATGCAGCAGTTACCAGTGCTAGCAACAACGCTTCAGCACAGGAGAAAGAACAGACCTCTGGATACTCAGGAAATTGGAAGGTAAGAACGCTAGGAGAGACGCTTGGGGCGGTTTGTGGCAGAGACAGTAACATTGAGGTAGGAATGGTTATGCTCGGCACTGGTTCAGTGCCAACGCCCATGATATAAAGGGCGGAGATCCAATCACAGGAGGAGGGTGTGTGAGAATTCCTCCAATGAAAGAGCACAGGGCAGAAGCTGCAATGAGAGGCAGCACCTGTGCCATAGATTGCCAGAGGAATCTTGCAACTGCACAGGTCTGCAAGGCTATAGTCAAAGCCAGTAGTGGATTCCTTACACTAGCTCACGGTGTACTCTACTGAGAACGTGTTGCCTTTTTGGGTAATAATGCCATCTTTAATACTTCTGTAGCAAAGAATGTTAACAATATTTATAAAACATATATTTAGCTACATTATTTGTCCAAAAGTTGAGCATACATGTTTACAGGCATACCCCGGTTTAAAGGACACTCACTTTAAGTACACTCGCGAGTAAGTACATATCGCCCAATAGGCAAACAGCAGCTCACGCATGCGCCTGTCAGCACGTCCTGAACAGCAATACCGGCTCCCTACCTGTACCGAAGCTGTGCGCAAGCGGGGAGACTATAGAGCCTGTTACAAATGCGTTATTTAGATAAGTTATGCACATATAGGACGATTGCAGTACAGTAGACGCATCGATAAGTGGGGAAAAGGTAGTGCTTCACTTTAAGTACATTTTCGCTTTACATACATGCTCCGGTCCCGTTGCGTACGTTAATGCGGGGTATGCCTGTATATAGTTATTATATATTGCAGGTAGCAGATTCGCTATGAAGAAGCTACATAGCACATCTTTGGCCAGATTCATTAATAGTTTCCATGCTCCATTTAAATGGATGCAGAATAAATATTGCTATTTCTGTTCATATTGTTAACAAGTAATTATTTCATGTTACCGGTGGTGGAAGCAATTTCTGTAAATGTCATATTTTGGGGCCGCAGGGATGGAAATAACCAAGGACTTAAATGACCCATTTCAGTTTGATTGTCATGCTGATTTTTCTTTACAGAATTTAGGATTGAATATGAATGTTATTTTAGGAGAATTATTGTTCTGTCAAAATATGATGCTCTTTATGTTGTGGAACATAGGAATTAAAAATGTAAAAACAACTTGTTTAGAGAAATATAATACAAACGCCAAAACTTTTCACCAATATTTATTCAACAGAATATACAATAATAAAATGACACATACGTTCAGTGCTGTACCTACAAAGGTGGTTGGTAAACCGTGAAATAGTGATAGTAAAGTGCAATCACAAGGCAACATCAAAAAATTAGTGATAACCAGGGCTTGAATGAGGGTCATGCTGGCCGGGCACCAACATAAAATGGGTGCCGCAGGTCACCTTGCAGCCCTCTGCAACCACTCCCACCACTACTTCCCCAGCCCAATGGCGCCAACGCTCCAACGCTCCTGCCAGCGTGTGCACAGGGCACCCAGCTTGGGCGCCAACAGCCAGAACACGCCTCCACCTCCCCAACGGTGTGCGGGAAATAAAAAAATGGGTCCCGGCTGCTAGCGACAAAGCCAAGCGTGCCCTGCTGGGTGGTCGCACGCATAAACAGCGTCGGAGCGTGCGCCCGGCAGAAAGCGAGTAGCCCCCATTCCGCCGCATGGGCAGACTGAAACTTTGGCGGACCAGTAAAAATAAAAATTGTTTTACAGTGGCGCCAGATTTTTCAGTCCGCCCTGGCCGCAATGATGTCTCAGGCTGGCGCTGGTGATAATAGCGATAACCCAGAGAGTGGGATATTTCTAAAAGGAAAATGGCAGCTCAGAGAACTTTGCAAGCTCTTAATATTTATTCAACGCATGTTGATTTCCAATATTGCTATGTATATTTTGTTCCTCCCACTTTTTGGCGCTGTTGGTTGCGCTGCTGTTAATTCCGCTTCAAAACAAAGTACAATCCGAGCGGATTGGCTGTTTAAATGTGTGGAATATCGATTTTAATAAACGTGATGTAATAGACGCGATTTATGGTGCAGAATACGGCTAATTGTCAACAAAAATCCTGCGATTTGTGACCTTGCAGCTACAAGAAAATCCCCCAATGAGGCTGGCTAACTTTGGGTTACATCGACCACAGTAGCACTCTGGACTAACCACTATTAATGAACCATCATTAATTCTGAATATCGGTCATTCATTATAGCCCAGCATACAAAACGATCCGTGTCTGCTCATTTCTTGTAATGGTTATTATAGGCCCATGATTACTGAGCAGTGCTATTCCATTAAACCCTTTATGTCCCAATTGCTTCTATGGATGACAAGGTGCAGCAGCAGCACCCCTTCGTAAATATGGGCCGTAGTATTTGGCTATTGTTTTCTATGTCCTGAGTAACAAGCACCACATTGAATGTAGCCAAACAAGTCACAGGATTGACATAAATACAGTGTACAGAAAATAGCATTGGGTTATGGCTATTTGCAGATGTTTACCATGGTAAAGGTGCCGTTCCTCGTTTGTGTTGTTTGCCCCCTCTCCCCCTTTTTGTTTACAATATAACATACATATATACAATATATACAATTATAAGCAGGGGGTCTCCAGAGCTGAACCACATTTCAACGTCAGGGACCCCTTAGAACGCAAGACACTAACCCAGGAAAGTGCTGACAGTGGCATCCCTACGGAGATTTAAATCCCCGGGTCACACGGCCCAATAGGAAGCCGCTCCGCCATCCATCACAACTTCCTATTGGCCACGTTACTCAGCGAGAGATTTTACACGACACTTAACCCCCAGGCAAAGAAAGAAAGTATAACGAGGCCCAAAAAGCGTTTATATTTACGGTTCACGTGAAATGTTTTTCACACAGTCACATTGCCCCCCAGTTCCTTTTTGCCGCTGCGTAGAAATATTCCCCCCGCAGGAACGGGAATCTATATGAAAGTCCCATTGTGTAGGGTGTACATTGCACAGTTGTTGCCGGGTTAACCCCTTCGTTGCCAGAGGAGTCAGCCATGTATTGCTGTGTGCTTAGCAATGTGTTGCTGTCAGCTCTGGCAATGGCAGGGTTAAGGTTCCGTGTCACACAGGATGAAAGGAAGAAGGGCGACGATTCCAAAACCTCACCCGCTCATTCGCCTGTCTAATTACATCAAAAGAAAAAGAAAAAGAATGGTGCGCTGATAAAATAGACCCTGAAAAAAATTTATTTGGAGGAAGGAAGAATTCCCAGGGGTCTTAGACTCCTAAAAAAAACAACCTTTCATGATCTTGAATTTAGTAGAATATGGAATGGTATCCTGGATGCAGGTTAATTTTCATTAATTAAACTTTTAATTACTTATAGAGATAAAAAATTAGAAACATTAGCGATAGAAATAGATCAGATTCAAGCAGAACTTAAACTTTTTTTTTTTCAACTTAAGTTTTTATTTTGTTCATATATCATGTACATACAGTATATATGTTGACAACATAATACAAGTTCGGCATGCAACGTATGTAAACCCAATATGTGTAAGGACTTACATTTACAGACAAACCGGGCAGACGAATAGACGAACGTATAGTCCCCGGGATAGGGGGGAAAAGAAAAGGAAGCGGGGGGGGGGGGGGATTTATGGGGGTGTGTGGGTTTCTCCTCCTGTGGCTCCGCCTCTGTCGTGCTCCAGCTGGCTCTCTGCGTCCGGGGAGTCAGTGTGCTCCGAACTTAAACTTTTTAATGAAACTACCGAATTTAAAGAACTAGAAGAACAGATTAATTTAAGGATGGAAACCTTTGAGGGGGATCTTTTAGCAAACAAAGAGAAAAAATTCCAAAGAGATTTTATGGATTATAAACATGATAAACAAAGAAATTGGGCACCCAGGAGAGAGGCAGATGTGCAACAACAATCCTATAGGAATCCACATAATAATAATTTCAAGTCTAAAAGTGCTTTTAATACATATAAGAATTATGAGCACTTGAAAACTAGAGACTATGAGGAGGGTCCACATAAAAAGTGGAATCCTCCCCTTACCAATGCCTCTAATAAACCCAAAGCGGGACCATCTAAAAACACTGCAATTATCAATAGGAGAAGGGGGTTTTCTACACCCAAAGATGTTATGACGGATATTAGGAGACCCCTGTCGGATACATTTATGACACCAGATACACCCCCAAACAGAAATACACCTAGGGTCGAGACCAAAAGCAAAGAGAAATATACAGGATTTGACTAACAATACCACGTCGGTTTCTTTTTTAGAGAAAGGACATCTTTTAAGAAAAAAAGGACCCCCTAGACACCGAAAGGGAAAAACAAGAATTGAGACCCCAACTGAACCAAGAGGAGAAAATGATCCTCTTGGAGAAAAGGAAGAAACAACTGATCCAGATGCAGAGAGACCTAAAAAAAACTAGAAAAAGAGGTAGCAGAGGTGGGGAAAGAAGTCCAGAGGAAAAAGCAGGTCAAATTAATGAAAGATACTATACAAAAAAGTATTTTTAACTTATCTAAAACTAAACTGACTGTTGAACAAAACAGAGTCCTTGAGAAAGGACTCTCCTTTGCCCCAACAAAAGGCCCGGTTTTAGTTGATCTTTTTATTGATCTGCATCGTTTTACCAGAAAATTAACTTTAAAAAGGCATTTTTTTTAATAAAAGGAAATAAAAGTGTCCCTATTTGTGATAATGTATCACATCAAAAAAGAACGTGAATATTTGATAGCAATGTCAGCATTATTGGAGGAAAATGAAGGTTTTGATGAGGCTTGTGCCTTGAAAGAATCAGATCTAAACTTAGATTTAACTATTCACTCTAGTTTCAAACCCAAATCTTGTTTTTTATCCTTCTTACTCTAAGGGACACAATGTTGAGGTTTTCACACCAGCTTGTTTTAAAAGATCTAACAAAACGTTGTGAAAATGATAATGAAACGTCCCAGAATATGCCAAACAGTGAAAAGAAAGCCCTGAAAGATTTGAAAGATAACAAGAACATGGTGATCCGCCAAGCGGATAACGGGGATGGGATTGTAATACAAGATACTATTGACTATATAAATGAAGCTTTGAGACTTGTAGGAGACACTGATTTTTATCTGTTATTAAACTATGACCCATTGGTATCCTTTCAAGCAAAACTGGTACATTTTAAAAGAAGCTTTTGATAATGGGGTTCTTAATAAATATGAGTTTAAATTTTTAAACATTGAATCTCCTAGAACACCCATTATGTACCATTTACCGAAGATACATAAAAGTTTGGTCAACCCTCCAGGACGACCCATTATTTCAGGAATGGATTCCATTACCTCTAATCTGAGTGAATATGTAGATTTCTTCCTACAGAAACATGTAGTGGATCTCAAATCTTACACTAGAGATACCAAGCATATTCTTGAATTAACACAGAATTTGGAATGGGCAGATGACTTTTTATGGGTCACATGTGACGTAACAGCACTATACACGAGTACAGATCACAATCAGGGAATCAACTCAATAGATTATTTTTTAAGACAGGATCCACTAATGGGTATAAAACAAAGGGAATTCATTTTAAAAGGTATTGATTTTATATTAAAGAACAATTATTTTATTTTTGATGAGACGTTTTATTTACAGGTTTGCGGAACCGCAATGGGGACGATATTTGCACCCAGTTTCGCAAACCTTTTTATGGGTAAATGGGAAGATGAGACCATTTGGAAAAATAATCCCTTTTCCGACAATCTGGTTCTTTATAGAAGATTCATTGATGATCTCCGTATTGTATGGAGAGGGAGTGAGGAGGACCTCAATAAATTTTATATATATCTTAATAATAACAATTTGAACCTACATTTTACACATAAACATGATAAGAACACAATCAACTATCTAGATCTGGTTTTATTTAGTGATTGGAGAAATATTTTTTACTAAGACATATTTTAAATCAGTAGATTCAAATAGTTATCTTGATTTTAAAAGCAACCACTCTAAAGCCTGGAAAAATAATATCCCCCATGGGCAGTTTTTACGGATTCGAAGAAACTGTACCAAAGAGACTGATTTTGAAGACCAAGCGTTACTGCTTCACAATAAATTTCTACAAAAAGGCTATAGGAGTGAAAGACTCGATGAAGCCCTTTAAAAAGTAAGAGAACAAGAGAGACATGTTCTTGTAGAAACCAAAATTATAGAGAAAAAGAAAGAATGTGATGATGCTACAGTATGTCTTTTTGTTACAAAATACAATGGGGAAGCAAATAAAATAAAGAAAATATTTGAAAAATATTGGCCGATCATTTTGAATGATCAAGTTCTAGGAAATAAAATAAATGAATACCCTAAGGTTATTTTCAAACGTGCAAAGAACCTGAAAAACAATTTGCCCCCTAGTAAGTTATGCAAGGAGAAACCATCACTCATAGATAATCTCCCCTTAAAAGACACCTGGCTTCCTGTGAGACCATTGGGTTGCTATAAATGTGGCCGAACAAATTGTTTGACTTGCAAACACCTGAAAAATAAAAGTAAAATATTTAATTCACATGTAACCGGTGAGGAATTTCCTATTAAAGAGTTTATCAATTGTAATACAATCAATGTTATTTATCTTTTGAGTTGCTCATGCGGTTTACAATACATTGGTTGCACTAAAAGGAGTTTGAAGGAACGTTTTGTTGAACATAGGAGGAACATCATAAATGGCTTTTTAGGCCATGGTGTACCTAGACATTTTTTTAATGCCCACAATAAAAATATCAATGACCTTTCTATAATAGGTATTGAACATATCAAAGTAGATGACCATAGAGGGGATAGATTATTGAGGCTACGTAAGCAAGAAACATATTGGATTTTTAGGTTACAGACAATGCAACCAGGGGGTCTTAATGAAGACCTAGATCTTTTAGCTTTCCAATAATATGTTTCAAATTGTTTATATTACACTATTTAATTATATATTGTTTTTTTATTGTGTTTATTATTTGGTCCTTCCTCCGATATCATTTATCTTGTAATAAATATTTGTGTTTTTAATGTATGTACATAACTGTCTATATTACATATATATGTTCTTTCTTATAACAAATATTTTAATTCTCTGTTTACAAGTTTTTCTTACATATCGAATTATACATATATAATTATACATTCATTTCTTATTTTTGTATAAATCCTCTTTGTAGCTTTTGTGACATGAACCAATTACTGGGTGTTGATCTCTAGGTGCTTATCCCTTCAATTTAGTAATTACCTTTAGCCAATCATCAAGCAAATTACATTTTTAATCAATAAAATGTAATTAATCAATTTAGGGTATAAAACACCATGAGTGTCCACCCCCAGAATCCCTGACGAAGCCATTCTTATTGGTGAAACGCGTAGGAGGAGTTACAGTGGATCACGTTTCAGTTGGGTGGACACACACTTGCTCTTGTGTGCCCCCAGATACGTAGCAGCCCTAACTTTTTCTGAGCCTGAATGAATAGGACAACAGCCGCAAGCCGCAAGCCGCAAGCCGCAAGCCGAAACCCGCTCTTTACATCTTCGTGGAGTGGCAAGCACCAGCGTCATACCGGTTGCGACGCTGGAGACTTTTAGCCTGACGTCATTTCCTGTGAGCCCTGTGAGGAGGTAACCAGCACCAGCCAGCCATAGGAGTTATACAACAAAAAAAAACACTAGATGGCGCTCATACACTCTAAAAAACACACAACTTAAACCATGCAGTGATATATAGTGACTAGTGATATCAAAAATAAATCAAAAATAAAGTGCATGAAGTGATAAATAGACACTCAAACCCTTAAGGACTGTTTCACGGTCCGCAAAGTAACAGGAAAAGGAATCAGGGGAGCGTCAGTGCCTAAGGAAAAAATGTGATACTCGCATAGTGCAATATGTTAACAATACACATACACAGGCAGAGCTCTCATAAGAGCACAGTGAGGCTAGATATTAATGATCACTAAGTATCAGAAATATTAGCTGTGTATGGGCATCTCTAATGACCCATACACACAGGAACATAAATAGGAGGTAGGAATCCAAAAGAGAGACACCAATCCAATACTTAAAAAATGTAGATATTTATCCAGCATTGATAAAAATTGGAGGCTTACAGGATTCCGGAAAGGTAACAGCAAGTTTGTACACATGAAGGTTCACTCGAGTCGCGTTCTCGGGATCTCTGCACGATGCTGCTTCCTCATCCGGTCTCCGACCTGCGCTGCTTCAGGGGGCCGATACGTCACTTCCGGGTTCTTCAACTCGTATTGCGGACGCCACCGGAACTCCACAGCAGGCTCTCTCCCTCTGGATCTCACACGAGGGGTTACGAGCGTAACCCCTCGTGTGAGATCCAGAGGGAGAGAGCCTGCTGTGGAGTTCCGGTGGCGTCCGCAATACGAGTTGAAGAACCCGGAAGTGACGTATCGGCCCCCTGAAGCAGCGCAGGTCGGAGACCGGATGAGGAAGCAGCATCGTGCAGAGATCCCGAGAACGCGACTCGAGTGAACCTTCATGTGTACAAACTTGCTGTTACCTTTCCGGAATCCTGTAAGCCTCCAATTTTTATCAATGCTGGATAAATATCTACATTTTTTAAGTATTGGATTGGTGTCTCTCTTTTGGATTCCTACCTCCTATTTATGTTCCTGTGTGTATGGGTCATTAGAGATGCCCATACACAGCTAATATTTCTGATACTTAGTGATCATTAATATCTAGCCTCACTGAGCCATAGGAGTTAGCAGCTTTGAAGCCAGGGCGCAAGCTGACTGAGGCAAACAACCAAGGAGACGCTCCCCAGCGCAGCAGCAGCACTAATTCGGCATCTATTTGGCAAGCTGAGTTTCAACTTTCATCCTTTGAAACACCACAGGCTCATTTTGGAGTTTCATTTACAGACTACATCTCTACATCAGGCATATCGGCACCAGTCCTTTACTTAGCAGGCAAATTTTTTCGTTTTTTATTGCAGTTCATCTATTTTCATTTTGCATTGCAGTTAATTTATTTTCCGTTTGTATTTTTGCATTGTGTGCTTTTATATCTTTTACCCAAACTATAAACAACTACTTTTTGCCAAACAATTGCGCCTTTTTTCTTGTGATGTAATTACATCTAGACTGCTCTTCACCTTCATTTAATTACAAGTGATAATACAAACCAGTGGATACAGGAAGGAGTGCGTGTTGTCAGTGGTCGGGGAGCGTGCCGTCAGAGGTCGGGGAGCGTGCCGTCAGAGGTCGGGGAGCGTGCCGTCAGAGGTCGGGGAGCGTGCCGTCAGAGGTCGGGGAGCGTGCCGTCAGAGGTCGGTGAGCGTGCCGGCGTGCCGTCAGAGGTCGGGGAGCGTGCCGTCAGTGGTCGGTGAGCGTGCTGTCAGTGGTCGGTGAGCGTGCCGGCGTGCCGTCAGAGGTCGGGGAGCGTGCCGTCAGAGGTCGGGGAGCGTGCCGTCAGAGGTCGGGGAGCGTGCCGTCAGTGGTCGGGGAGCGTGCCGTCAGAGGTCGGGGAGCGTGCCGTCAGTGGTCGGGGAGCGTGCCGTCAGTGGTCGGGGAGCGTGCCGTCAGTGGTCGAGGAGCGTGCCGTCAGTGGTCACACACACATTTGTATAAACACACACACACCCCTGCTCTTTTTCTTGCTGTTGAGCCAACCATTAACGTTGAATCAAAGCCGGCAAGTTCTTGTAATTTCACAGATGCATGGTTGAAAATTAATATCACTCCTGCTTCTGAAGAAATGAACACTGTGGAAATACTTGGGGGAGTCAACACGGCACCTCGTCCAATAAAAATAAAAAAACAAACATTACAGATTTGTGCTTTGAATCCCTTTGCAAATTTCCCATTAACAATACAAAACCCCACAATGTTGTTTGTAAAATACACATGTTCCACTTGGATCTTGCTCTATAGTTTCCATCCATCCTGCAGTTTTACATTAAATAGGTTGGTCTCACAACTATAGTATACAGCAGCGGTGGGCAAAGTGTGGCCCGCGGGCCGGGTGGTTGCCTGCGGTCTGTCCAAGTACGGACCCGCTCACCAATCCCTACTTGTGGTCTGAGCATCGGAGGCAGCAGCACAGCTGGAGCCCACCAGGTGGTTCTAACATGGAAGTAAGAACCGACCGGAAGTCGAGGCCAACTTCAGCCATCGCCATCTGGGCGCCAGCCCCGCTGCTGTCTCCGTCGCCCGCAGCACAGGTTGGGATCAAGGGAGAAGGGGAGAACAAAGGACAGTGAGGGAGAAGGGGAGTGAGTGAGTGAGGAGTGAGTGAGGGAGCTGAGGAACAAGGAGAGTGAGGGAGAGTGTGGGAACAAAAGTGAGAGGGAGGAAGGGGAGTGTGTGAGGGGGGTGGAGAGTGAGTGAAAGAAGGGATAGTATGTATGTATACCTTTATTTATATAATTCCATTAATGTCCACAGCACTTCACAGCAGTAATACCCATGACATAATAATCGAGAGCGAAGGGAGAGTGAGAAGGAAGGGAGAGCGAGAGCGAGAGGCAAGGGAGAGCGAGAGGCAAGGGAGAGCGAGAGGCAAGGGAGAGCGAGAGGCAAGGGAGGGCGAGAGGCAAGGGAGGGGGAGAGCGAGAACGAAGGGAGAGTGAAGGGAGAGCGAGAGCAAAGGGAGAGCAGAGAAGCAGGTGAGGAAGGGAGAGTGAGAGTGAAGGGGTAGGGGAGAAGAGGGTGAGGAAGGGTGCTTTGGTAAGCATCGCGGGTCACAGACTTAATATAGATTCTACATTAAGTATGTGACTAGCGAAGCTTACCAAAGCTTGTCAAGAGGCCCTCCAGCCAAATAATTGCCCACCCCTGGGATACAGGGTAGTGTGATTACGCTAGGCTAGTTGAAAACAAATGGATGTTGCTGGAAAAATACACTGATAAAGCAGAGACTTACAAAAGGCCTATTAATTATTGACAACATTCGCCTCTCCAAGGAAAATGTGTGTTCTTTGTCCTGATTTTTAACCATGGATGGACAGATGCTGCTATTTATTTTCCTTTGTGACCAATGTTAAATGCATTCTCAGATCAAATGCTTCCAATAACTATAATCTAACACATTTAATTTCCATAACAGAGTATAATGGTAACTTGATTTATCTTGCTCTATAAATTTAGCAGTGTTTTAGGAGTATGAATATTAATGTCTAAAAGCAATTAAAAAACTCATTGGAACCGGGCCCAAGACTCTTAATTGTCCGCACATTGTGTTTGCAAAGTTGGTACAATTCACTTGAAATGTATGAAGGGACCCTACTAAATATTCGGGTAACAGAGTAGCACCAGAGTATCTGGGAGCACAACCCCTCAACATCGTCTCTGAGAGACCCCTGATTCAGTGACTATTATTCTCTGTAGGTTCCAGCATGACCCAGCTAAAGTCAAATCAGAAGAACGGTGTGTGTCACAAAGATTCAGCAGCCATATTATCCTCCCACTGAGGCGGGGAGCTATTTGTCCCAAGCCAAATATGGGGTTAGTTTCTTTAACCCTTTCTCTGCCAGTGGGGCCCTTAAGTAGCTAAAAATGTCAAAGTATACACAGCGTTTACAGGCTCCCAATTCTTAAACACTGCACAAAATAACGTAACATTGCATCTCAAATCATTGGAACCATTTATGTATAAAATGTGTTACCAGGAAGTAATACATTGAGAGTTACCTCTCGTTTTCCTGGGTATGTCCTGGGCACTGAGTTATGATGACAAATAATACATGGTTACATTAAATGAGCAGGGGTTTACACATTCAACTTACAGACATTTCATGAACAGTTAGAGATAATATATGTTTTTGGTAATTGTAACAGCGCATCTCAAAACTCATCAAACGGCTAACACCCTTTGGCTGCCGTCTCTGGGCAGACTTGGAGGACACCTGCAGCAAATACATTTAATACACATGTAGCCTAGCCTCCCGGCAGCTCCTTCTCTGCCTGGACCTTTCCAGTGTATGTCCTGTTAGGTGCAGGCAGTGGAGGGGTTAATTCCTTCAATAAGGTCTGTGTGTGTTTTGCATCCTTGGATTGTGTCATCTATATCCAAGGGCGGGCCTAGCAACTACCAGAGAGTGTCAGCATGAGGGAAGGGTACTGATTGGTTATCACTCACTATAGATAAACCAATCAGTATTGAACCTGCTCTGTTAAGGGGCAGGGTTACAGTAAACCTCCTCAGGTTATTAATATGGGCACTCTCCTAAATTCAGGGTTCCTGGTTTTCATTCTCTCTCCTCCCCTGTGGAGTGAGGAGCATTAGCCTCCATCTCACCAAGAGATGTGAGGAGAGGTCCAACAGGCCTGACATGGGCCTCAAGTTAGAGTCAGGGCACTGACAGAATGGCAAGATAGAAAAGGATACCTCTCTGCTGTTTATATCATCTGCATGCAATAAAGAGCCATTTGTACCAGAACAAGTGTGATTCACTGTCTTGCTGCTGGAAGAAGAACAAAGGTGTCAGTATGGCCCATCCCCTGCCCTTGCAGAGAATCTATGTTGACTGACGGTGCTGCACCAAGCAAGATCAAAGGTAGTGGAGGTGGAGGGTTGGTCAGCGCACGGGATTTTGCTCAAACGTAGAGATAAGAGGATAGGAAGATATGGAACACGGTATTAGTGTTTTAGTAATCGAACGGTACAATACAGCCAAAAGAACTTTGGAATTAAAAATGTATGAAAAATATATTTTTAAAATAGCTTAAAACTCTTTGGAATTAAAGAACCTTGGTAATTAAAAGTAAATATATGAAAAAATATATTCTAAAATAGCTTAAAAATCCTTAAATAAAATCCTTAAATAAAATTTAAATGGAATTGTGTGGTTTTTTTGTGAACAGAAGCAGAATACGTGCTATATGTGGATGACTAACAGGGTGTGTTTATATAGCCTGTTGTTGGTCTGAGGTAAAAAGGGGATAATGGGGCTGGTTAGCAGAGTTTAATGCGCAGTCTTTCCTTCACGGAATGCTGCTAAAAACAATAGCTTTCTCACCCTCCTGGTGGAGGCAGTACGTGAGTTGCTTCTCTCCCGGGGGCCCAAATAGGAAGAAAAGGGCCGAACTCGGTGAGTGAGCAAAATAGAATTTATTAGGTACAGAAAACAAAGTCAAAATAACACTCACGGTACAGCTTTAAAACAGCCCAGCATCAGCCTGATCGTCCGGTGACGAAGCATTATTGCGAAACTAGTTGTTCCCTGCCGGAGCCCATTGATTGAAGGACCCAGCCAGCCTGCTGACATCCGGTAAGACCTCCTCTTCCGGTCCCGCCGTCGGACGCGACCACGGGAGCTGTACTGGTGAGAGGAATATCACCGGACGATCAGGCTGATGCTGGGCTGTTTTAAAGCTGTACCGTGAGTGTTATTTTGACTTTGTTTTCTGTACCTAATAAATTCTATTTTGCTCACTCACCGAGTTCGGCCCTTTTCTTCCTATTTGGGCCCCCGGGAGAGAAGCAACTCACGTACTGCCTCCACCAGGAGGGTGAGAAAGCTATTGTTTTTAGCAGCATTCCGTGAAGGAAAGACTGCGCATTAAACTCTGCTAACCAGCCCCATTATCCCCTTTTTACCTCAGACCAACAACAGGCTATATAAACACACCCTGTTAGTCATCCACATATAGCACGTATTCTGCTTCTGTTCACAAAAAAACCACACAATTCCATTTAAATTTTATTTAAGGATTTTATTTAAGGATTTTTAAGCTATTTTAGAATATATTTTTTCATATATTTACTTTTAATTACCAAGGTTCTTTAATTCCAAAGAGTTTTAAGCTATTTTAAAAATATATTTTTCATACATTTTTAATTCCAAAGTTCTTTTGGCTGTATTGTACCGTTCGATTACTAAAACACTAATACCGTGTTCCATATCTTCCTATCCTCTTATCTCTACGTTTGAGCAAAATCCCGTGCGCTGACCAACCCTCCACCTCCACTGCAACTACAAGAAGATTCCGGGCTTTATCTTCTCTACTGGTCCAGCTGCAGAAAACAACAAGGGCAAGTATACACTACCCTTTCTTTGGTTACACACTACCACACAGGCAACATCACAAGCCTATACAAATAGGGAGCGCCCCAACCTCTTTTCTTTTTGTCTCAAGATCAAAGGTAACCTGCACCCCTGTCCTGTTTCTCCCCACACCATAGCGGAGTACTCAGCCCTCCTGTTATCAACAGGTACAGCCCAACACCTAGAGAAGTAGTCAGAGAAGCATACCCACCCCAATTTCACTTGGAGGGGGGGGGGGTACAAGGGCTACACACATTTAAATCAACAGACAGCACAAACATTTCTACCATTTGCTGCCATTTTACCTACTTATTCTTTATGAACTACACCCCACACATGTCTCCTCGCAGCACTGCTATACTGGGGCTCTGCCTGATTTGGAATCTGTCTCACTCATTTTTAGCATCAGCAATGCGCAGGAGGTATCAGCACTTTCATGTTACAATGTTCTTCTCTGGGCCAGAACCCCCCACATTTCACAGATACTGGTCCCTGAACATCTCTGGACAACCAGATACCTTCTTATAGCCAGAAAGGAAATAATCACTGCAAGAAACATGCAGGCTCTTGCGTCACTTGGGCCAATAGGAAGCCGCACCTGATGATGTCACTTCCTATTGGACCACAAGGTGCGGGAGTTTGAAAAAGCGGCCATAATGTGAACCCTGGTGGCCAAGCAGAGCGGCTACCGGCACCCCCTACAGAGGTAAGTATCTCCGGAAGCAGGGGGTCCTTAGAGCTGAAATTAAAGGGGTTCAGCTCCAGAGACCCCCTGCTTCAATCCTATGCAAAAAAGGAAAAATAATGGGGGATTGGATTGCCTCTTTAAAATGGCCTTGCAACATGAGCAAAGGATCAGAGGGTAACGGATCGCACGTCTAACCCACGTATCAGGGACATGCAGGCTCGGACAAGCTGCTCACACTGGAAGGATGCTCTTCAAAACCTTCTGTGCGGCTCTCATATGCAGAGAATGTGTAACGTAGTTCCTGGTATATGGGCTGCTACTGCATGGACTGCCTTCACTTACAAGCACATTGTACAGTACACTGGTCATTTAGCTCCACCACAATGCCAAAGGCTACATAAAATAACCGGGTCCCAAGTGGAGGGTTAACCAGATTGTTGTCACTATGTGTGACAGGGCTGCTTGCACTTTTGTAGAAGTTAAAATGCATGTTTGCTTTCTGGCATCAAGTGCACCACTTTATCTTTCTTTCTTTCTTTCTTTCTGTTTTTGTCTTTTTTTTGCTGGGCCCAGCAATCTTTTCTTTGTGTTTCCTTTATCTAAACTTTACTAACCTTTAATGTGGTGTCCTGAGGTCAGTCAGTACAATGCAGGTGTGGTTGGTGTTAAACACAGTTTGATGTTAAACAGCCATGGGCAGTCTCTGTTAAAAAGGAAAATGGCGTTGCCTTCCTGCATACCACAGGGTAGATTATACCATGGTATGGGGGGGGGGGGTTAAAGTAAGTGATACTGAATGTCATTTATTTTGCAGAGTAAAGGCATGGGATGTTTGTAAAATGTACTGTTTTGGGGCTTGCTATAGAAAATTGTATGTTGTGTGAAGTGTATTATGTTTGCTAATTGTGTAAGTTTTGGGAGACAACTCCCCTGTGTGGTATACTTAATTTGGTTTGGTCCAAATTAACCAGTAATAAAAGGGAGGGTATTTTTTTTTTTTTCCCCTGGGGGCTGCTGCACTCCTTGTTGTTGCTGTGTGATAGGAGGTTGTTCTTTTTCTGCACTCCTTGTTGCTGTTATGTGATATGAGGATGTCTGTGGAACTTCAGTGAAAGGATGCAAACTTTCTAATGCAGATATTGCTGGCTCTTCTCTGTATGGAGACATCACGCTGGGGGAACTGGTTGTTGTACACCTGAATGTGGAATACCTAATAAAAAGAAGGCTCAGAGAACAGCAAAAGCCTCTTCCATTCTTCCCAGGGTCTGATGCTGCGGCTTCTTTAAACAAAGGCTGGGACGCAACCTTTCACACTATGCCAAAAGAAATGGTAAAATCTAATACTTACTGTAACTATATAGCATCTGTTATTGCACCTGTAATTGCGTGGGAATACATGAAGTTGTGCGATTTAGTTCGTAAAATTGCAGTTTGGCATGTTACTGCTGTATTTGCTATGCAAACTACACAATACCACGCTAAAACACTCAGTAGCGCATTATCGTTCAATAGGATCTGCTACATATGTAAGTACTGTACTAACTGCGACGCAATAAATATAACACAAAATAGTGTGAGCACCGTATTTCAGGTAAGCAAATGGCTCCATGCCACTGGGTTAGACTAAGCCCGTTATGTTTTGAAAATACTCGTTTTAAATACTCTTTTTCCCAATACGAAGATTACTAATCCCAGAATCTCTTAACCCTTTCAGTGGCAAAGAATCTGATGACACAAAGTGTAACAGACATCTTCGCTCATGCCCTGTGATTGCCATGACTCTGATATGATGAACATGTTTAAAGGGAAATATTCCTCCTAATGAATGTGCATACGAGAGCATATACTAAACACACAAAGTATTAAAGATAACATGTTATTTGTATCTGGTGAGCTGCATAAATTAGGGCACTTCCATGGTAATTGCTTGGAAGTATCTCCATCCAGCATGGGCAGAGGAATTTAAGTGTACCCAGGCTCGCCGACATGTTTATCGGGTCCCACGGCTCCAGCTGTGACCTGGTCCCCAGCAGAGTATTCTGGAGGCGATGGGTGGGGTGCCGGAGTTACTGAAGGGAGGGATTTTGCAGAGTGAAATTGTTGAGGGGGGTTATGAGCCAAAGTCGTTGTGCCAGATAAACATTACTTGACTGCTGGCGCGGGTCTATTCCAGCAGTAAGGCGGCTGAGCGTGTCATAAGGAAGTCAGGCGCCAACTTCCACGATAGGCTCAGTCCCGTCCTCCACTGGGCTTTGTTTGGCTATATCCCACTGTCGGCAGCCATGAGTGTATATATTTTCATGTGCCTAATGTTATAGGGTCGGCAGTAATTCCATTTCCAGTAACCCGCTGGCACGGAGTCACTTGGTTGCTTTAAGTGGAGTAAAAGAGAATTCTGAACAAAGCAGCTTTGAAATCATGTGGGATGTCTTTTTGATGTAACCCCTTCAACCATGAAAGTTCTAGGCATATAAAGTGGGACTTCAAAAACATACAGAAGCTCTCATGCACACATATTTTAGCACTTGAGTCTGTAGAGAAGAAGAAAAGAAAAGTTATATATATATATGTATATATGTATATATATATATATATATATATATATATATATATATATATATATATATATATATATACAGTATATATTCACAGAATCAAGTGCTAAAATATGAGTGCAAAAAATAAAAATAAATATATTTTTGCACTTATTTGGATTTTAGCGTGTGTAAGTGTGTATTCCTACCTGTCCCTTGAAAAAGGTTATCTTTATCTACTAGTAGGACTTAGATTAAGATCTGTAGTCGCAACAACAACATTTCAGGTTTGAAATATGTGAAATACTGTATGTTTAAGTCCTATGGGGTACACAGTTTTCGCATGTGTGTGTATATATGTGTGTATAATGTGAGGAAGCTAAACAAAAGATTGCCAATCTAACATTACTAAAGGACACAAGTATAAGTATGTTCCCAGCGTATGAGTGACAGCTACCAAGGGAAGAAGCACAGAGTAACTACATTGTCTGACAGCAGGTAATGTCCATGTGACGCCTGCCCTTGTATGTGGAGCATTAGCAATGTTTGTACTATAAGAGTTGCTGGCACCCATCCTTATTCTATCTGCATATCGACGCCCAGCCTGCACTGACCCAGCACCCTGAACAGGTACGAGACACTGAGCAGCGGAATGGGACATTTGGTCCCAGCCGTTTCACTGTGACCAAATTGCCATCAGCGCTTCACCGCGACTCACCCCACCGCTGCAATAGATCCGCCTCTAAGGTAAGTTTATTACTGTTTAGGGTAGGAAGTTAATTTAACGGGTTTTAGCACTTAGGGTAGGGGGTTAATTTAAGGTTTTTTTTGGTGTAAGGGCTTAGGATAGGGGGTATTGGGGTAAGGGCTTAGGATAGGGGGTATTGGGGTAAGGGCTTAGGATAGGGGGTATTGGGGTAAGGGCTTAGGATAGGGGGTATTGGGGTAAGGGTTTAGGATAGGGGGTATTGTGGTAAGGGCTTAAGGTAGGGGATTTTAGGGTAAGGAACTTACCTTAGCAGCAAAGTGGCCAGCAGGGGGTGAGTCATGGCTAAACGCCGGTGGCCATTTGGTCGCACCAAAATGGCTGCGGCCAACTTTTCTAGACCACTGAGCACAGCCATATAAATAGTCTATCTGATGTAAACTCCTTAAGAAACGGGTAAGGGGGGGTTACATATATATTCCTTCAACCCAGTATATGTTCATTTACAGTAGATCTCACCATCATGATGTGGATATCTAAATCGGACAATAAACACCTCTCTGAAAACCGCTGAAACATTATTCTTACAGATTGCCGAAGCTTAGCAATGCACTTGTCCTCCCAAGGTTTGAATTATTAGAACATTGCACGTGTTTTTACATACACATATCAACATTTGATGAAGTATGAATGGGATGGGGTTCGGAAATGACACAACCATTGATTGCCACATCGATGTCCTTCACAGGAATGCCAGGTTACTTCTCCAAAAAATACTGGACACAATGGTAAAAGGTGTGATGCGCTAGAAACACGGTAACCCCCCCCCCCCCTCACCTCTCTCCGCTACCTGCTGTTTCCTCCTCCCCTTAGCTCCACCCCAAGGCTCCTGATTGGCTGCATTACACATCAGCAGCCAATCAGGATGGAGGAAGCTGCCCAGCCCTCTAGCAACAGCCCTGCAAAATCCTGCGTCCCCCCCCCCCCCCCCAAGCTGGTCAGGTCACTATGTCCAGAGGGGTAATACCGGGCGGTATACACCCAAAAGGTGCAGTATTTCATTTTTTTACTGGACAGTAGAGTTCGGGTTCATTACTGGACACCTGGCAACCCCTAATCTCTTCCGAGACGAGCCAAACGAGTCATAAATCGTAACTTCATTGGAACCAGCAAATGGAATATACGACAAAACCATACAATCCTGACAGATTAGAAGTTGCCCTATCGGCAGTAAAAACACTCATTCTGCTGCTTCTGAACGTGTGACACCAAATGGCTGTTTATTTTTTTAAATTAACCCACTGTAACCCTTTCAAGAAAAAAAAACAAGAAAAAAAAACATTGAAATACATGTTTGCATACCTGGCCATCTGCTTGTATGCTTCCTCTGCCACAGCAAATATATGGGGGTCCATGTCCCCCATATTTTGGCCACTGTATGCGTAAATGACATCTTCTCCATAGATTGGCAACTGCTCATACGGGTTAATGGCAACAAGCACAATACCTACAAAGAAAATACAAATACAGTTTTTCAGTATATAATGACCTTACCATCACAGTTTGTAACAAATAATGCTTTCGTTTCCCACATCGCTGCATGGGCTCCCATTAAAAGGAAGGGGCTGCCAGCAGCAAATCCCCAAGCAGCGCCTTTTAAATTGAAACATCCCTACACCGTAAATAAATATCGGTTACCTTGGCAGAGTTCAACTCATTATTTATGTGTGAAGATCTATATAACGATTAGACCCATTACAGGGTAAAACCTCATTACTTAAAACAGCGGCGGTGCCTAATTGATGTCTCTTCAACCCCACGTGACGCTTTCCCTGTTATATTTCAATATGGCTTTACAGTCATTGTATTTTTTCAGTAGTAGTGGTATCTCCTTTGTAAAACACATACCGGGAGCTATGTGTATCATGTATAATATAAGGCAGGGGTGCCCCGGGGTGCCCCGGGGTGCCCCCCTCCCCCCCCCCCCCCATTCATCAGCAGGTCAGATTTTCAGGATTTCCCTGCTCCAGCACAGGTGGCTCAATCAGAGGCTCAGTCAAAGACTGAGCCACTGATTGAGCCACCTGTGCTGAAGCAGGGGCTGATTGAGCCACCTGTGCTGAAGCAGGGAAGGGTTGACACACCGGTGCTAAAGCAGGGATATCCTGAAAACCTGACCTGTTGGGGGTGTCTTGAGGACTGACGTTGAGCACCAGCTCCTTCATTTCTTTTAATGTTCACTCTTCCATTAAGATAGAAAAAGCAAAGAACCGGCCCCCCACTGTACTAATACAAAAGCTAATACTTTAATGACTTAATCTACCTAGACAAATTGTCCACGTTGTCGGTCCCTACACGGACCATTTTCAACCTTGAGACAGGTAGGGACCGAAACGTTGATAATTGTATCTTACTGTAAGTTACACCAACCAGCTGCCTGGATCTGCGAGCACCCGTGGTAAACAGCGCCATTTCCTCCACCACTGGGAGGCCTCCTTTCTACTTTGTGATTGATACTCATCCATTAAAGGTTTTTATTTATTTATTATTATTATTTATTTTTCACACAGGTTTGAAGCAGGGGGTCCCCAGAGCTGAAACCCCTGTTAATTTCAGCTGTGGGGACAACCTGTTTCCCGAGACTCTTACCCCCCGAGGGGTGGGCGGTATCTCTGCAAAGTTTAAAGCTCCTGCGTCAGGTGGGACGAACCTGATGACGTCACGGTTTCCTACTGGGCCGTACGGCATGGAAGCTTTGAAACTCCGCCATTAAGTGAACCCTGATAGCCGAGTGGAGCTACCCCCTCTGGAGGCAAGTACCTCAGAAATCAGTGGGGGTCACCGAAGCTTAAATTGGGGTTCAGCTATGGATACACATACTGTACACACCTGATTTCACCCATGGCTCCCTGCCATCTCTTCCACTGTAAATTGTGTTAACCCTCTAATTTTAATACTGACTAACCTTTAAACTTGCCCCACAAATCAAGCATCCAAAAAGCCTGCACTCATGGCTATTGTCCCACACTCAGTCACTCCAACCACCCATTGTGACCAAGCACTGCCATACACAGCACTTACCCCCTCACCTGCTGTATCTGTAAGTTCCCCATCAAACCTCTTAGATTGTAAGCTCTTCAGGGCAGGGATTTCCTTTCCTATTATCTGATTTTGCTGCACTTATTATATAATTATAATTCCCTGTACTGTATTTTTTGTGAAGCGCTGAGTACACTTTTGGCGCTATATAAACAAAGACATACAGGCATACCCCGGTTTAAGGACACTCACTTTAAGTACACTCGCGAGTAAGGACATGTCGTCCAATAGGCAAACGGCAGCTCGTGCATGCGCCTGAACAGCAATACCGGCTCCCTACCTGTACCGAAGCTGTGCGCAAGCGGGGAGACGATAGAGCCTGTTACACATGCGTTATTTACATCAGTTATGCACGTATATGACGATTGCAGTACAGTACAGTACATGCATCGATAAGTGGGAAAAAGGTCGTGCTTCACTTTAAGTACATTTTCGCTTTACATACATGCTCCGGTCCCATTGCGTACGTTAATGCGGGGTATGCCTGTACAATACAATACCCCCTGCTTCAATTGTTATGTTAAAAAAAAACACATTACTTGCTTGGATTGCCTCTTTAACACACAAATGTACAGAGCAAGTGGTTAGACGCGCAGGAAGAGCAGCTTGTGATACATTAGTAATGCTTTGCAGTGTGACACGGGAATTAAACCTGCAGAACGGTGCTTCTCTTACCGCAATAGGTATAGATATGGTTGGACTCCAGGAATCGGACCTTTAAGTTATGTAGCACGGCCGGCTCGTGGAGATAGCTAAGCGCTGTGAGGTCATTCTCTCCCACCAGAATATCCGGGTTACGTAGATACGGTAATTGGTTAGTTTTAGGGTCCAGGCGATGCTCATACACCTGATAGCAGACACAGAAAAACAGACAAGGAATAGATTACAGAAATTATTGCAATGCCTCATTTACAAATGAATTCATCTTCAGTTTCATTCAACCTTAGGCTCTCTGTTAAGTGCTATTGCAATTTCATTTTTGCACAGGGCCGCCGACAGAAGGGGGGGGGGGGCTGTCCCAGGCCTCATTGGCAGAGGCTGTTGGGGGCACGTTTTGCTATTGCTGGTTTCAGCTGGGCTCTACCTTACCGCCAGGGCCGGGGGGGGGGGGGTGTGGGGGGAAGGGGAGGACGGAGAAGGGAAGAGAAAGTGTGTGCACGCTGGGGGAGGTTGTGTGCAGGGAGAGAGTACGCGCAGTGGGTGAGAGAGGAAGTGAGAGTGAGGGGAGAGATACGTCCTGACCAATCCCCTGCCCTGTCTCAGAGCTTTTACTTCAAGCAAACCAATCCCCTGCCCCGTCTCAGCTGTTCTGAAAGCTGATTGGGGAGGAAGTGAGACAGTAGGGAGAAGGGAAACTCCGCCACCACTAGGCACTGAGCTGTTATGGCCGCCTCCACCTTCTGCACCACAGCGGCAAATGATGCATCGTGACGTCACATGTGGCGCATTGCCATGGTAACGCGACGTCATGATGTAATTTGACGCCGCGGTTCAGAAGGAGAAAGAGGGTGACAGGTAAGGAGGCGGCTGCAACGGCTAAGGGTCTTCCCATTAGGCCCGATAGTGCGGCAAAGGTATATGAGGGCGGACATTTTGGCAGCCCCCAAATTTTGTCGCCCGGGCCTAATGGGAAATCCGCCACTGGGAGCAGGAGGGGGTGGGAGAGTGGAGGAACTTTCAGGGCCCCTACAGGGGGTGCGGACCACACCCCCACTAGCTCAACAACCCATTGTCCAGGTGGAGACTAGACCTGGGCCTTGGCAAAGCGGTCTGCAGCCCGGTCTGTACACAATGTGCTTGCAGTATACATAGCGCTATACACGAAATGTTGATCTACTTCAGATTTTGATCTCGTCTGAACAGAACATAACGACTGTTCATTCCCAGAATGCTTTGGGGAAACCTAGTACATGCAGCAGAGTGCAGCTCATCTTTGGAGAGTCATATTTATCCAGAGCCGGTACGGGTTATCGTACGGCATCTACTCCCATTGAATTGAATGGGTGAGATAACGGATACCGGCCCTTCATAAATGTGTCCCTGAAAACTCTGCAAACTTACAACTGAAAAATCAGCTGAGTGGTCACTTCACCGAAGAGCTTACCATCTAACGTTTCATATCTTAAGTGCAGATGAGCTGTATTATACAGATGTTGTTCCACTAGTTTTTGCACAATAATTTACATTTCAAGTGTTCCTGCTCCGTTTCTGAAAGCTGATTGGCTGGAAATAAACCCATTGAAAACTGCACTTTGCAAGCTGCTAAATTCCGGGCATTACTGATTGGATAATGCCCGGAATTTTAACCAATCATAGAGCCGGGTTTTCAATAATGCCCTGAATTTTACTGCTTTAACCTATAATGTGTGATAACAGGTGTAATAGCGTCTGCTACATCTGTAATTACATACCAGGGCTACAAAAGTAATTTGCTTTCTAGGCTGCACAATTTACAGAGATATTTATGGCTAGAGACGGGTGATCATTTTATATTATGTGTATGTATGTATTTACAGTATGTCTTTATTTATATAGCGCCTTATTGTACACAGCGCTTCACAGCAGTAATACACGTGACAGTCATATAAATAACTAATAATACAAATAACACGTAATGGGAAGAAGCGCTTCAGACATAAAAGTGACATTTAGGAAAAGGAGTCCCTGCCCCAAAGAGCTTACAATCCAATTATACATTTAGGAATGTTTTTTGGAGACATTAGAAAACAAATATTATTTTCTTTCAAGTTCGGCAACATTTTGTGTTTTTGTGCGCCCGATGACTCTTGCCGTATTTCAATAAGGGCACGAGGGTTGTATAACAAATAGGGTGATATATCCAGGCAAAGTTGGAGCAAAATTAGCACAAATTGCGTCATTTTCATCTTTGCTCCAAGTTTTGCTCTATGAGAGCCCGACTGCAATTTGCCGTGTCAACAGGAGTCACATGATGCAGAGACTGTAACGAAATGTATAACCAGACAAAGTTATGATGGGTAAAAAAAAAAAAAAAAAAGCAACACAAAAACCCTCCGCCGCACAGCAAATAAAATGATCACTTGTGACCAGATTCCCGTCTCAGACAGGTCTGAAACCCTGACTTTCAACATTATCGCAAAGTATTTTTGCTGCGCCCATCCTGTGTGCCGGCCCCAGCGCTCGCAACCCCCCCCCTCCCCCTCCAGTGATCCATTGATCAATTTTCATCCATCACTGCTGGGAGAGACGGAGTTCGTCTTGAGAAAGTTACCAATTATTGTGTTTACTTACACATGGCCGTGTAAGTACCTCAGTATATAAAACCTATCCCCCATTTTTACCTAACTATTTGAGACTACTATCAGCATTTTATTGTCATTGCATATGCCTCTTTAATCCCACGCTCCCCCATTGCCTGTTTGTTTTTATGTTTCTCTAAGGGCTCTGGATTAACCCTTTTCTGGGGTAGAAGCAGGAGGAATTCTAATGTTGGCACACAGCATCTGCTAGAGAGCCATAGTTGATTTGACTGCTTCACTGTAAGCCTACTTTTGTTTGTGACTCGAGGTAAGCGCCTGGTTTTTTCTACATTCTTATCCCTTTTAACATGGAAAGCTGTATCACACAGCTTGTCAGCAAAGCCTGGGTTAAAGAAGTAACTCAGACAGCTGTTTTGGTTCTCATCAGAGCGCGGCCGGTTGCTGGTTCTGCAATGTGAAGCTAGTATGAGGGTACAACCAAATATTTAAGAAATCATGGTGGGCAAAAAAAAGTGACAAAGTGGAAAATAGTGAAGAAAAAAAAAGTGAAAAAACTCGCCATTATAGTGTCTGGTTATACCCACTACCAGATTCACGTTGCAGAGCCAGCAACCAGCCTCACACTGATGAGAACCAAAAGGTCGAAATAGCTGTTTGTGTGTAGGGTTACTGGCTGTGCACTTCTTATATCCAGGCTGTGCTGAAAAGCTGTGTAATGCGGCAGGCATAAGCTCATAGGGTCTCCATGTTTGAATGAATAAGAAGTTAAGATCGACCCAGTGTGAGTGCTCATTTGCATGTAATTTCCCAGAATCCCTAGCTGCAGTTGAAGTATTGTATGCTAAGCGATAATGGGGAAAGGCAGGGTTGCAGACCTGAGAGACATGCGAATGCGCTCACAAGTGGTATTTTTATGCAATGAAATGCATCAAACGCGGCTTTTCTTGCGTCACCGTTTTCATTTTGTATTTGTCCCAAATCCAATTAAATCCGGCAGGTCTGAAATTTCGTTAACTTTTGTGGCCAACAGCTTGCGACAAAATGTAAGAAACCTTTCGTACATGAGGCAAACACAAAATGGAATAATGCGTCAAAACTTGAATTCACACTGTTTCGTTGTGAGGATCGGGCGCAAGCTCCGGCCCAGAGTTTGCTTCTGACTGGCTGTACACTTGCCTCATCAGCTCCTGCTGTGTGCACTCTGCACAGCAACGAATCAGCCCTCTGGTTTCACTTTCAGGCTCTGCTGACCAGCAGGTCTCCGATTGGCTGATTCACCCTTTATATGCTCAGTCTTTGCCTCTGCAATTTGGCTGAGCATAACACTTTGTTGTGCTGGTCGCAAGCACTCGGTTATTTATAGTCCTGCATTGCTTTGCCCTGTCTGTTCTGCCTTGCAGTTTCATCTGAACCTGGACCACGGATTCATCCACTATTCCACCATCTCCTGTCCTCGACCTCGGCTACACGACCTCTACTATCTCCAACCCTGGCTAGTATACCTACTACCCGACTTCTCCTACTCTGACCTGGCTACATGACTACGAAGTGGGGACACTGGGGCGCTACCTAGATGTGCAAATAAAATATAACAGGGCGTGAGATACGCAGTTATATGATAATGGGTGAATGGCAGTGAGAGGCCGAAAGTATTAGAAATTATACTGGCCCAAACTGTCGCTGCTGCTCAGCTGAAGGAGAACCTTCCCTGGATCCTCGAATGAAAGATGTACACAAGATAACAGCGAACGCACATAAAAAACAGAATGATAATAATGATAATGAGTTAGATGGTGATAAAACAAATGAAATGTTAGAATAGGGTGTTGGAAAGGGATCATACAAATATACACTCACACGGCCAAATGTGAGTGACAGTCACATCTGTTGCAGAGTATGATTGTCTCTGATATCGTCACTGCTGTACTCACGACTCTTGAACGTTAAATCTTCTTCCTGGGATGCTAAAATCAGTGTGGATACTCCTGTAGACTGTGTCTGCGAATCTTCTAGGGTCTCCTCACTGCAAAATTCCTCCGATGGTACCTCAGAGAAAAGGTGAGAGTGGCAAGAATTGATCCCAATCAACCAAATAATAAATAGCCGATAGGGACTATCAGTATGAAATAAAATATTATATTAATCACTCACACGGGCATGTGTGAGAGCCCTCATATAACAGGTACTTGACTCCAGATATGTTGGAGTCAAGTACCTGTTATATGAGGGCACTCACATAAGCCCATGTGAGTGATTATATATATTTTCTATATCCATACCAAGTCATTTCCCGGTATTTTGTTCTGGGACCAACCCCCACTGTTTCTACTTATTTGTCTGAGGTACCATTGGAAGAAAACTTGAGGCAGAAGCATCAAAGATTGTCTGCAAAATTCTTTCTACAAGGGCTCTCACACATGCCCGTGTGAGTGATTAATATAATATTTTATTTCATACTTATATTCCCTATCAGCTATTTATTATTTGGTTGTTTGGGATCAATTCTTGCCACTCTCACCTTCTCTCTGAGGTACCATCGGAGGAATTTTGCAGTGAGGAGACCCTAGAAGATTCGCAGACACAGTCTACAGGAGTATCCACACGGATTTTAGTATCCCAGGAAGAAGATTTGACGTTCAAGAGTCGTGAGTACAGCAGTGACGATATCAGAGACAATCATACTCTGCTACAGATGTGACTGTCACTCACATTTGGCCGTGTGAGTGTATATTTGTATGATCCTTTTCCAACACCCTATTCTAACATTTCATTTGTTTTATCACCATCTAACTCATTATCATTATTATCATTCTGTTTTGTATGTGCGCTCGCTGTTATCTTGTGTACATGACTACGAACCTGCACACCGGACGTGGCCGCTCGACTCTGGGTCAGTGTTAACCAATCCCTACCTCAACCTCGTGGTCCCGGCTTGTTTGTGGCGAGCACTCATTACATTCGTATGGCGATACTTTTACCCTGGCGCTGTAGCCTTGAGATAATAGGGGATATGTAAGAAAAGTGCACCATGCAGACTTAGGGTTGCCAGGTGCCCAGTATTGAACCGGACTGTCGTGTATTTGGACACTCTGTCCAGTAAAATACTAGAGGTAATAATGGAAATGTATGTGAATACTGGTTTTACCTTTCATAGTGACCTGAACGGCTTGGGGTGTCGCAGGATTTCCCAGAGCAGGGCTGTTGCTAGGGGGCTGAGCAGCTTCCTCCATCCCGATTGGCTGCTGGGTAATGCAGCCAATCAGGAGGTGGTGTCAGGAGCCAGAGGGTGGGGCCAAGGAAAGGAGGAAACAGCATGGAGCTGAGAGGTGTGTGTGTGTGTGTGTGTGTGTGTCTTGAGTGCATCGCACCTATCACCATTGTGTCCTGTATTTTTGGAGAAGCCACCTGGCAACTCTACATACAGTACAGTATTTATCAAAGACAAAAAAACAAAATCCGTTTCCTACACAACCTTTGTCTTTAATAGACATGGTGCTGTTTATTTGGCAGAAGTTCTGCCCCAGTTTTGCAACTGGAAGAGGGAAACATAGACTTCAAAAAGTGGTATATAAAATTGTAAGGGATATATATCAAGACAAATGTGGCGTAATTCTGGGGGGAAAAACAAACCGTGCCAGACGTATAAAAAAAACAAATCCTATTGATGAACAATTGGACCCCCCCGTTTATTACATGTGCAGCTCCTCCCCTACACCCCCCTCTTACGGGATATTTGCCCACTACCGTTTTTTTTTGTTGTTGTTACTTCATTTTTTTTTATTGAATTGTTTTCAAAATTATGGGAAAAGTGTACATAAAAGAAAAAAGGGGGGAGGGGGGTACATTGATACAGGTAATTGGTAATAACACATTTGGGGGAGGAGATTAAGGAAAGGGGACAGCATGTGTACAGTACATATATAGAGTGGTGAACAGCAATTTTAGTACAACATAAATCACAACATTCAGAATATTTTAATCTAGATATGGGGATATACTGTACCTGCAATGCGGGTCCCAAATCTCTGCGAATTGAGTGGTGGGGCCATTCATATATGCTGAAAGTTTTTACATATAAACTACATGCCATATCTTATTATTTATTTGGCTAAAGATGGGGGGTAGCTTGTTTCCAGTTCTTGCTTTTGTGCATCTAGTGGCATTCAAAATTTGGGACATAACTTTGGCTTCCTTTTTTGTTTTGGTTGGTCGCTGGTTTTCCTAGTAGTTTGTAAAGAGGGTCGTGCGGAACAGTGATTCCCAGGATTCTTTCAATAATGGCAAATACTTCTCTGGTTTTTAGGGCATGACCAAAATATATACACTATACTCCCCATTTCACCACGCTACCTAGTGTTTTGTGGTGCTCACCTGTGGGTCCCTCCTTAGCTCCTTTACCCCCTGATGGGAAAAGGGGAATCAGCTCGACTCCCTGAGGGGGGGGGGGGAAGGACAGAACATGAACCAGATCCCTGGCACCAACACACTATAATTTGAGCTGCAGACCCTTTTTATTACCAGGGGTCCCAGGTCTTAGCCCTGGTAGGTGGGCAGCACCTGGGCCGTGGGCCCACCCCCACCGCCCCCTGTAACTACTGGGGAGTTACTTACTACAACAAGAACAAGGGATTAACCCTAACATTGCCTGCACTGGTACCAGGCTTATATGTTAGGGCAGAAGGAGCGGCTCAGTGAGTAAAGACACTGGCACTGAGTTTGAAGCAGGGGAACCTGGTTCAATTCCCGGTGTCGGCTTCTTGTGACCTTGGGCAAGACACATTATCTCCCTGTGCCTCAGGCACCAAAAACATAGATTGTAAGCTCCACGGGGCAGGGACCTGTGCCTGCAAAATGTCTCTGTAAAGCGCTACGTAAAACTAGCAGCGGTATAAAAAAAAAAAATGGAAAGAAGGATGGGTAGAGGATTTTAGTAGCCAGGGGTTATAGGCTATATGCTCACCCTGGTGGAACCCTCACGCCTCGTATAAGGCACCCAATTTATGCACCTTCAATAAATTGGTGAAACAGGAAAAACACAACAGTAATAACATGTTTAATGCCCTAAGTCATAATATGATCCTCCCTACACTGGAGAATCTATACTCAATACATTAATAATAATGGGCTGGGTCAGGCTTGCGTACCATCCTGCCCTCACCATCCGGTACTGTTACCGAATAGCAACGCTTCTCGCCCCTCTCTGAAATATATTCCACCCTATCTACGTAGATGTTCCTGCCTACCTTCCACACCCTTACTAGGTAGGATACCTTCTCCTCGTTGTACGTTCAGATTCCAGAGAGCCCGCCCCCAATTCAGCATTTCATAGGCCGTAGTCCAGGCAATGCCGGTCCGCATGACACAGGTCATAGAAAGCCTACAGATAGCCCTGCTCTTCTCTCGGAGAGGCATACTCCATGATCTTTCGTAGCCCACAGATTAGGTCATAGAAGCCCCTTACGTCCTTCTGGCTAGGCGCAGGTTGAGGCGGCACCTATGGTTGGAGGTATGGTACACCACACCTCCTACAGCGGGGCTTGACTTCCATATCAGGTAGCAACTCGTTAAGCCATAATATTTAGTGGAACAGGGAGCAAGCCTAGCGTAGGTCCTACTCCTTCAGTCACCATGTGCATCTGCAGGGTGCAGTAGCTGCATCTGGCTATGCCCCTCGTTGTGTCACTCTGATCAGTGCCTCCTCCCCCTGGTGGATCCAGGAGTCCAGGCACTAAATATGGGCGCGGCTTCAGCTTTCGTACCAAGCCAGGCACATTTTTGCAAAGTAAAAGCTTGCATCTTGCACAGCTCACCACGCGGTTCTCCAGTTTAGGCGGGAACCACTGTTTCATGCGCTGCAGCTCCCTTCTGGGGGGTCTGGTCCCTTGCATCCAGAGAGCCCCCTGAGACACAACACATGTGCATTTCTTAGTACAATTTCGGGTCTTCATGTTGTAGCTCCCTTCCGGGAGTTCTGGTCCCTTGACGCCCTAGATTTCAACTGAGATACCACACATGATCCCTAGAGCAGCTGGCCCTGATACGGTGGTTTTCAAGCACCTCTCAGTTTGGCTTAGTGGAGATCAAATTCTCTTTCTCTTTCTGCTGAAAAAGCCTGCCTACGCGCATCTCAGCAGCGCCTCCAAATGTAGCTCCTTCTTCCCCCCCCCCCCCCAGGAGATCTGTCCACTACCTGGTGTTTTGTGGTGCTCACCTGTAGGTTCTCAGGAGCTCTGAGCATCCGCCGTTTGTATTGGATCAACAGGTCAGGCTGGGTTTATCGTCTATTTCTTTGGTGCAGCGCCTCCATCCTCCAAGGGCCTATCATAGATAGGAGTAGTCCCTGCAGGAATCTCTCTTCTTCCCCGAATAAATCATACTCAGGCAGGCATAAAACAACTGGTCTTTATTTGGTCTCACAGCATACATCTGTCTTCTCTTAGTCCAACCCAAGGAGTTTGAGGCACCACAAGTGCCTTCTTAGCTCCCTTACCAACTGATGGGATAAGGGGAATCAGCTCCAACTCCCCTGAGGGGGGGGGGGGGGGGGAAGGACAGAACACGAACCAGAGCCCTGGCTCCAACACACTATAATTTGAGCTGCAGCCCCTTTTTATTACCAGGGTAGGTGGGCAGCACCTCGGCCGTGGGCCCAACCCCACCTGTAACTACTGGGGAGTTACTTACTACAGCAAGAACAAGGGATTGACCCTAACACTGCCTGCACTGGTACCAGGGCTTATATGTTAGGGCAGAGAATTTTAGCAGCCAGGGGTTATATATGGCTACACATGTGATACAGATTGTGTGTCCCAGAACTGCCCCGCTTTTGCCTTGATACATACACCCGTCAGAATGACAAGCTTTCACACTCACCTTAGCCGTTTTGCTGGGCTTGTGACAATCTGTTTCAAGGGCATGCAATACACTTCCTGACATTCCAATTAATGAAGTATAAAATAGTGACCGACTAGAGAGCGTGTGTGCGCACACCGGCCCCATATCACAGTCACTGCTAATCAAACTGGTTTAATTTATAGGACCATAAAAATATTTTATTAAGGTGAACATTGCCTTAAAGAACCGAGACAAACTACTGCCAAGAGTTGTTTTTCCTTTCATCGTTGTCGCTCATGACCTGCCTAATATAACTTGGGGGCCTACAAACTAAGTTTCCAATACAGATTATTTAAAAAAAAAAAATTTAAAAAAAATCTTATTTTTCTCATGTGCGCCTATATGTTGTAGTAACACACACCCAATCCGCCTATATGTTGTAGTAACACACACCCAATCCCTACAAACTCAGAACCCAAACCCACCAGTGCATATATCGTTGTCATAGCGGTAAAACAACTACATTCTGTGAGTACTGAGGAAAAAGCAATGACATGTTTATGCCAGGAAAAAATCCTTATTTAAAAAAGGAAGGTATTTTGATGTAACACGTTCTGAAGATTAGGTGTCTAACGAGTTCTTCAATAGAAATATCAAGAAAATCTAAGCCCGGAAGGGTACTGTGTGAAGTGAGTTTGTAGCAAAAATGCACTTAATGAGTTTTGGCTCTACAACGACGATATATTTGTTTCAAAAGGAGCATATTGGGATTGTGACCTCATGTATCCAACAGAAGACCAGAAGTCCCAATGCTACATCCAATATGACAAATTATAGTATTTAACTCTAAAATTTGCCATGTTGGATGTAGCACTGGGGCTTTTTGTCTTTTGTTGCATGTGTTGTAGTAAATCATTTGTAATTATTTTGGTCTAAAGTGGTGAACAATGTCAGAAGTGAAGTCAGGGGGCTTTGGTTCCCCACTGCTTCTGAGTCTGGGCACAGGCAGTTCTTAAATCGAGTTTTATTGAGGGATAGAAGTTATTAGTCCTCATGCATGGA